>NC_138161.1:34288498-35003781 GCF_964165515.1 Mesoplodon bidens
GCTGTATCAATTTAGATTCTCAGCAACAGTGCAAGAGGGTCCACTTTTCTCCACACACTCTCCAGCATTTATATTTTGTAGATTTTTTGATGATGGACATTCTGACTGGGGTGAGATGATATCTCATTGTAGTTTTGATTTGTATTTCTCTAATGATTAACGATGTTGAGCATTCTTTCATGTGTCTGTTGACAATCTGTATATCATCTTTGGATAAATGTCTATTTAGGTCTTCGGCCCATTTTTGGATTGGGTTGTTTGTTTTTTTAATGTTGAGCTGCATGAGCTGCTTATAAATTTTGGAGATTAATCCTTTGTCAGTTGCTTCATTTGCAAATATTTTCTCCCATTCTGAAGGTTGTCTTTTCATCTTGTTTATGGTTTCCTTTGCTGTGCAAAAGCTTTGAAGTTGCATTAGGTCCCATTTGTTTATTTTTGTTTTTATTTCCATTTCTGTAGGAGGTGGGTCAAAAAGGATCTTGCTGAGATTTATGTCATAAAGTGTTCTGCCTATGTTTTCCTCTAAGAGTTTGATGATGTCTGGCCTTATATTTAGGTCTTTAATCCATTTTGAGTTTATTTTTGTGTATGGTGTTAGGGAGTGTTTTAATTTCATTCTTTTACATGTAGATGCCCAGTTTTCCCAGCACCACTTATTGGAGAGGCTGTCTTTCCTCCACTGTATATTCTTGCCTCCTTTATCAAAGATAAGGTGACCATATGTGCATGGTTTATCTCTGGGCTTTCTATCCTGTTCCATTGATCTATATTTCTGTTTCTGTGCCAGTACGATTCTGCCTTGATTATTGGAGCTTTGTAGTTTAGTCTGAAGTCAGGGAGACTGATTACTCCAGGTCCGTTTTTCTTTCTCAAGATTGCTTTGGCTATTCGGGGTCTTTTGTGTTTCCACACAAATTGTGAAATTTTTTGCTCTAGTTCTGTGAAAAATGCCAGTGGTAGTTTGATATGGATTGCATTGAATCTGTAGATTGCTTTGGGTTGTAGAGTCATTTTCACTATGTTGATTCTTCCAATCCAAGAACATGGTATATCTCTCCATCTATTTGTATCATCTTTAATTTCTTTCATCAGAGTCTTATAATTTTCTGCATACAGGTCTTTTGTCTCCTTAGGTAGGTTTATTCCTAGATATTTTACTCTTTTTGTTCCAATGGTAAATGGGAGTGTTTTCTTAATTTCTATTTCAGATTTTTCATCATTAGTGCATAGGAATGCAAGAGATTTCTGTGCATTAATTTTGTATCCTGCTACTTTACCAAATTCATTGATTAGCTCTATTAGTTTTCTGGTAGCATCTTTAGGATGCTCTATGTATAGTATCATGTCATCTGCAAAAGTGACAGCTTTACTTCTTCTTTTCCGATTTGGATCCCTTCAATTTCTTTTTCTTCTTTGATTGCTATGGCTAAAACTTCCAAAACTATGTTGAATAAGAGTGGTGAGAGTGGGCAAACTTGTCTTGTTCCTGATCTTAGTGGAAATGGTTTCAGTTTTTCACCATTGAGGATGATGTTGGCAGTGGGTTTGTCATATATGGTCTTTATTATGTTGAGGAAAGTTCCCTCTATGCCTACTTCCTGGAGGGTTTTTATCATAAATGGGTGTTGAATTATATAGAAAGTTTTCTCTGCATCTATTGAGATGATCAGATGATTTTTTCTCCTTCAATTTGTTAATATGGTGTATCACATTGATGGAGTTGCATATATTGAAGAATCCTTGCATTCCTGGGATAAACTCCACTTGATCATAGTGTATGATCCTTTTAATGTGCTGTTGGATTCTGTTTGCTAGTATTTTGTTGAGGATTTTTGCATCTATGTTCATCAGTGATATTGGCCTGTAGCTTTCTTTGTTTGTGACATCTTTGTCTGGTTTTGGTATCAAGGTGATGGTGGCCTTGTAGAATTAGTTTGGGAGTGTTCCTCCCTCTGTTATATTTTGGAAGAGTTTGAGAAGGATAGGTGTTAGCTCTTCTCTAAATGTTTGATAGAATTCACTTGTGAAGCCATCTGATCCTGGGCTTTTGTTTGTTGGAAGATTTTTAATCACAGTTTCAATTTCAGTGCTTGTGATTGGTCTGTTCATATTTTCTATTTCTTCCTGGTTCAGTCTAAGAAGGTTGTGCATTTCTAAGAATGTGTCCATTGCTTCCAAGTTGTCCATTTTATTGGCATAGAGTTCCTTGTAGTAATCTCTCATGATCCTTTGTATTTCTGCAGAGTCAGTTGTTACTTCTCCTTTTTCATTTCTAATTCTCTTGATTTGAGTCTCCTCCCCACCCCCTTTTTTTTTTGGATAAGTCTGGCTAATGGTTTATCAATTTTGTTTATCTTCTCAAAGAACCAGCTTTTAGTTTTATTGATCTTTGCTATCATTTCCCTCATGTCTTTTTATTTTATTTCTGATCTGATCTTTATGATTTCTTTCCTTCTGCTAACTTTGGAGGGTTTTTTGTTCTTCTTTCTCTAGTTGCTTTAGTTGTAAGGTTAGCTTGTTTATTTGAGATGCTTCTTGTTTCTTAAGGTAGGAATGTATTGCTATAAACTTCCCTCTTAGAACTGCTTTTGCTGCATCCCATAGGTTTTGGGTCGTCGTGTCTCCATTGTCATTTGTTTCTAGGTATTTTTTGATTTCCTCTTTGATTTCTGCAGTGATCTCTTGGTTATTAAGTAGTGTGTTATTTAGCCTCCATGTGTTTATATTTCTTACAGATATTTTTCTGTATTTGATATATAGTCTCATAGTGTTGTGGTCAGAAAAGATACTTGATATGATTTCAATTTTCTTAAATTCACCAAGGCTTGAGTTGTGACCCAAGATATGATCTATCCTGGAGAATGTTCCATGAGCACTTGAGGAGAATGTGTATTCTTTTTTTTTTTGGATTGAATGTCCTATAAATATCAGTTAGGTCCATCTTGTTTAATGTATCATTTAAAACTTGTGTTTCCTTATTTATTTTCAATTTGGATGATCTGTCCATTGGTGAAAGTGGGGTGTTAAAGTCCCCTACTATGATTGTGTTACTGTCGATTTCCCCTTTTATGGCTGTTAGTATTTGCCTTATGTATTGATATGCTCCTATGTTGGGTGCATAAATATTTATAATTGTTATATCTTCTTGGATTGATCCCTTCATCATTATGTACTGTCCTTCTTTGTCTCTTCTAATAGTCTTTGTTTTAAAGTCTATTTTGTCTGATATGAGAATTGCTACTCCAGCTTTCTTTTTATTTCCATTTGCATGGAATAACTTTTTCCATCCCTTCACTTTCAATCTATATGTGTCCCTAGGTCTGAAGTGGGTGTCTTGTAGACATTGTATGTATGGGTCTTGTTTTTGTATCCATTCAGCCAATCTATGTCTTTTGGTTGGAGCATTTAATCCATTTACATTTAAGGTAATTAGTGAAATGTATGGTCCTATTACTATTTTCTTAATTGTTTTGGTTTTATTATTGTAGGTCTTTTCCTTCTCTTGTGTTTTGTGCCTAGAAAAGTTCCTTTAGCATTCGTTATAAAGCTGGTTTGGTGGTGCTGAATTCTCTTAGCTGTTGCTTGTCTGTAAACCTTTTAATTTCTCCATCAAATCTGAATGAGATCCTTGCTGGGTAGAGTCATCTTGGTTGTAGGTTTTTCTCCTTCCTCACTTTAAATATGTACTGCCACTTCCTTCTGGCTTGCAGAGTTTCCACTGAAAGATCAGCTGTTAACCTTATGGGGATTCCTTTGTGTGTTATTTGTTGTCTTTCCCTTGCTGCTTTTAATATTTGTTCTTTGTATTTAATTTTTGATAGTTTGATTAACAGGTGTCTTGGTGTGCTTCTCCTTGGATTTATCCTGTATGGGACTCTCTGTGCTTCCTAGGCTTGATTAATTATTTCCTTTCCCATATTAGGGAAGTTTTCAACTATAATCTTTTCAAATATTTTCTCAGTCTCTTTCCTTTTCTCTTCTTCTTCTCGGACACCTATAATTCGAATGTGGGTGTTTTGTTTGTTTGTTTGTTTAAATTTTTATTTATTTATTTATTTGTTTGTTTGTTTTTGGCCGTGTTGGGTCTTTTTCTGTGTGAGGGCTTTCTCTAGTTGTGGTGAGCGGGGCCACTCTTCATCATGGTGTGCAGGCTTCTCACTGTTGTGGCCTCTCTTGTTGCAGAGCACAGGCTCCAGACGTGCAGGCTCAGTAGTTGAGGCTCATGGGTCTAGTTGCTCCGTAGCATGTGGGATTTTCAAAGATCAGGGCTCAAACCCATGTCCCCTTCATTGGCAGGCAGATTCTCAACCTCTGCACCACCAGGGAAGCCCTGTTGATGTGTTTAATGTTGTCCCAGAGGTCTCTGAAACTGTCCTCAATTCTTTTCATTCTTTTTTCTTTATTCTGCTCTGCAGTAGTTATTTCCACTACTTTATCTTCCAGGTCACTTATCCATTCTTCTGCCTCAGTTATTCTGCTATTGAGCCCTTCTAGAGAAATTTTAATTTCATTTATTGTGTTGTTCATTACTGTTTGTTTCCTCTTTAGTTCTTCTAGGTCCTTGTTAAACGTTTCTTTTATTTTCTCCATTCCATTTCCAAGATTTTGTATCATCTTTACTATCATCATTCTGATTTCTTTTTTCAGGTAGACTGCCTATTTCTTCTTCATTTGTTAGGTTTTGTGGGTTTTTGCCTTGCTCCTTCATCTGCTGTGTGTTTCTCTGTCTTCTCAGTTTGCTTAACTTACTGTGTTTGAGGTCTCCTTTTCGCAGGCTGCAGTGTTGTAGTTCCCGTTGTTTTTGGTGTCTGTCCCCAGTGGCTAAGGTTGGTTCTGTGGGTTGTTTAGCCTTCCTGGTGGAGGGGTCTAGTGCCTGTGTTCTGGTGGATGAGGCTGGATCTTGCCTTTCTGTTTGGCAGGTCCACGTCTGGTGGTGTGTTTTGGGGTGCCTGTGGCCTTATTATGATTTTAGGCCTCCTCTGTGGTAATGGCTAGGTTTTTGTTCCTGTCTTGCTAGTTGTTTGGCATAGAGTGTCCAGCACTCTAGCTTGCTGGTCGTTGAGTTAAGCTGGGTGTTGTTGTTGAGATGGAGATCTCTGGGAGATTTTTGCTGTTTGATATTATGTGGAGCTGGGAGGTCTCTTATGGACCAGTGTCCTGAACTTGGCTCTCCCACGTCAGTGGCACAGCCCTGACATCTGGCTGAAGCACAAAGAGCCTCTCCTCCACACGGCTCAGAATAAAAGGGAGGAAAAAAAGAAAGAAAGGAAGGAAGGAAGGAAGGAAGGAAGAAAGAAGATAAAATGAAATAAAATAGTTATTAAAATAAAAATTAATTATTAAGAAAAAAAATTTTAAGTAGTAAAAAAAAAAAAAAAAAGTAGAGACAGAACCCTAGGAAAAATGATAAAAGCAAAGCCATACAGACAAAAATCACACACAGAAGCATACACATACACACTCACAAAAGGAGAAAAAGGAAAAATATATATATATATCGTTGCTCCCAAAGTCCACCTCCTCAATTTGGGATGATTCGTTGTCTATTCAGGTATTCCACAGATGCAGGGTACATCAAGTTGATTGTGGAGGTTTAATCTGCTGCTCCTGAGGCTGCTGGAGAAATTTCCCTTTCTCTTCTTTGTTTGCACAGCTCCCGGGGCTCAGCTTTGGATTTGGCCCCGCCTCTGCGTGTAGGTCACCTGAGGGCGTCTGTTCCTGCTTAGACAGGACGGAGTTAAAGGAGCCATTGATTTGGGGCTCTGGATCACTCAGGCTGGGGGAGGGAGTGGCACGAAGTGCGGGGCGAGCCTACGGTGGATGAGGCCGGCATGACATTGCACCAGCCTGAGGCGCACCGTGTGTTCTCCCGGGGAAGTTGTCCCTGTATCCCAGGACCCTGGCAGTGGTGGGCTGCACAGGCTCCCGGGAAGGGATGTGTGGAGGGTGACCTGTGCTTGCACACAGGCTTCTTGGTGGCGGCAGCAGCAGCCTTAGCATCTCATGCCCGTCTCTGGGGTCCACGCTGATAGCCGTGGCTCGTGCCCGTCTCTGGAGCTCCTTTAAGCGGTACTCTTAATCCCTTCTCCTCACTCACCAGGAAACAAACAGACAAAAAAATGTCTCTTGCCTCTTCAGTGGGTCCAGACTTTTCCCCGGACTCCCTCCGGGCTAGCCGTGGTGCACTAACCCCTTCAGGCTCTCTTCCTGCCGCCAGCCCCAGTCCTCTCCCTGCGCTCCAACCGAAACCCGATACCCGAGCCTCAGGTCCCAGCCCCGCCCACCCCGGCGTGTGAGCAGAAAGCCTCTCAGGCTGGTGAGTGCTGGTCGGCACCGACCCTCTGTGTGGGAATCTGTCCGCTTTGCCCTCCGCACCCCTGTTGCTGTGCTCTCCTCCGTGGCTCTGAAGCTTCCCTCCTCCACCACCCGCAGGCTCCGCCTGCAAAGGGGCTTCCTAGTGTGTGGAAACCTTTCCTCCTTCACGGCTCCCTCCCACTGGTGCAGGTCCCGTCCCTATTCTTTTTTTTTTTTTTTTTTTTTTTTTTGCGGTATGTGGGCCTCTCACTGTTGCGGCCTCTCCCGTTGCGGAGCACAGGCTGCGGACACGCAGGCTCAACGGCCATGGCTCACGGGCCAAGCCGCTCCACGGCATGTGGGATCCTCCCAGACCGGGGCACGAACCCGTGTCCCCTGCATCGGCAGGCGGACTCTCAACCACTGCGCCACCAGGGAAGCCCCCGTCCCTATTCTTTTGTCTCTGTTTTTCTTTTTTCTTTTGCCCTCCCCAGGTACGTGGGGAGTTTCCTTCCTTTTGGGAGATCTGAGGTCTTCTGCCAGCGTTCAGTAGGTGTTCTGTAGGAGTTGTTCCACATGTAGATGTATTTCTGATGTATTTGTGGGGAGGAAGGTGATCTCCGCGTTTTACTCTTCCGCCATCTTGAAGCTCTCCCCTAATGCAATTTAAATTTCAAGAAATCTTCTCCCTCAATTGCTAGTTCAGATTCTCTAGCTTCATACAGAATCCCTTTATTAGAGTTCAAAAGAGAAATAAAACCAATAGGATACATGATTCCTATATATATATATATATATATATATATATATATATATATATATATATGACTGACAAATACAGGGATTCTGTAGAAATCTGTAGAAATCTTGATACCTATGAGGAGATTTATTAAAGGAATTGGTTCACATGATTGTGGAGACCTCTCGTTGGCAAGCTGGAGAAATAAAGCCAGTGTTGTTATTCAGCCCAAGTCTGATGGCCTGTGAATGAGTGGGTGATGGTGTAAATCCCAGTCTGAGTCTGAAAACCTGAGAATCAAAAGAGATGAAGTCCAAGGACAGAAGAAGATGGATGTCTCAGTTCAAGCAGAGAGGGACTTTAATCTTCCTCCACATTTTTGTTCTATTCAGGCCCTTAATGAATTGGATAACACCTACCCACATTTGCAAGACTGATCTTTACTCAGGCTACCAATTCAAATGCTAATCTCTTTTAGAGAAACTCTTACAGACATACCCAGAAATTATGTTTAACCAGTTATCTGGGCACCCCTTAGTCCTGTCAAGTTGACACATAAAATTAACCATCAAAATTCCTACCAAGTGTTGCTATCAGAACTCCATCTGGCACTTCTATTTTCACCTAGGCAGTCTAAGTCCTCTCTCCAGGTGCTACTTCTTTCCAACTTTATGGTGGTACCCATGCATAAAATGACAACAAAGTTTTGCAGTAAAGGAGTCCCAAAGAAATACTATTGCCCCTAGTATTTGGTAACTAAACAGGTTGTTTTTCATAGACATCTCTTCTTAGGTTCCAGCAAAGAAACATAAGAACCTGTTTTCTTGAGTTTAGTTCAAGAGATATATGTTGATGATGGAACTATGCTGCATTCAGCATCACTACTCCACTTCCATGTTTATGGCTTTCCTGCAGAACCAAGCTCATTACATATGCCTACTTCTTGCCTGAAAATAATTGTCCCGGGAAGCATATCAGAGTTAATGAAGGTATGTAAAGTTCTGCCAAGTCTACTCTACTAGTGTTCCAGACATTCATAGAATTGTGATTTCTATGTGATACCACACCAAAAAAAAAAAACAAATACACATGACATATAGTCCACTTTGTCCTAAATATTCCATTCCTTTGTTCCTATCAACTTCTTAAATTCAGGCTATCATCATCCCTATATTTATACTTACTATTCTTGTTTTCAGTCTCTTGTTAGACTTGAATCAAAAAGAAACCTTACAGTCATCAGTCTGCAAAAAAAAAGGTATTGGTTGATAAGCTGAGGTGTTCGGGCCACTCTGTAAAAAGAAAATTCCTAACATGGGGAGGGGAGAGAGGTAGTCCGTATATTCAAGTGTCTTAAGATTCAGGAGAGAATTTCATTTCAACTGTTACTAACTTTCTACCCTTCAAAGCAAAATGAACAAAAGTGTAGAAAATCAAAAAGGAAACTTTGTTCACACAGGGGAAGTGAGAATATATATTTTTGTGTTCCTTTTGTATTCCTCTATTTGGCAAAGAAGCAATTAAGCAGGTGAGAAACAACCCCGTGGAAACACAAACAGTAGAAGAAATCTGCCTAAAACATCTGTTTAAAAATTCTGAAGTCAGAAGATTAGAGATTGATAAAGAGAAATATTCTCTGTAATCAGTTTAACACCTGCTCACTGAATCCCCTAATGCTCTTGTACTATGCAGTGTTCTCCAAATCATGGATAACTCTGTCAATCAGGAAATCACTTAAATGAGGCCAAACCATCTTGTGGCAAAAACAACAGCAATAAAAACTTCAGGGACCATGGAACCCTTGAACATTGAAGATGTAAAAAAAGAAGAAAAACACAGAGTTTCATTTCTGTTTTTTGCAGTCCTTACTTAAGTGTTCCTTGTCTTGCTAATTTATTTTCAACAGAAAAGATACATTGCATATTTCTATTGAGACTCCTTTTTCCCTTTCTTTCTTGACATTCTACTAAGATATATCCCTAAGTTTATAAGTAAAGACTATAAGAGTAATATTTTCTTCATGTCATGATCAATGTGTACTCTTTTTTCTGAGATTCTGGTCTGGTGGCTCATAGTCTCATCATTATTTGAAACAAAGTAGTTAGAGGAGAAAAATGTTCAGCTATCAAAATTAATTTATAGTTAAAAACCATTATATGAATTTTAAAGACAAGTTACAAATTAAAATTTACAGAATTCAAAATTTCTTTTTTTTGACAAATTGTTTATTAAAAAAATGCCATTCATGTTCATGTGACAGTTTTACTTATTTATATATTCAATTTTAGTATAATGACTGCTGAAATTTCATCATTCTGATGACTGCTGCTTTTGCCCAAAGATAAATATGAAATTATGTGTAAATATTTTTCTAACCTTGTAACTGCTTTGACTATTTTAATTCTGTTCAAATAATGGTTTATTTGTTTGGTTTTTCAGATACTGTTAACAAATGGTAACCAGACAACAATACAGAAACAGAAAATCTGTGTTGTCAAGCTTTGAAATTTTAATAAGATTAAACTTGAATTTCATTTCTGACACTATAATTTTACCAATTTTCTTACAAAAAGGTATATTTACATTTGAAGATCCTAAATTGACAGCATTTGCAGTTTATGTTCAGGTATGAAAAGAAAATAATAGAAAACAGCAAAAGAAGTTTACTTTTTGCATAAATTACTTCAAGTTTTCATACTTGTTTTAGTTGGTGGGGCTACAAAAGATTGTTGTCTTACTTTGTAGATTTTAAATAAATGTAATTTCTGAAATTCATAGAAATAGGCTCAAATAATGCCTTTAAGATAGGATTCCCAGTACAAGAAGGAATTACCTTCTCTGTAACTAGTTGATTCCTTCAGTTGAATAAATTTGGTTTTGTGTCAACTAACACAACACTGAACCTGATGTCAGAATCACTGTGTTCCGGTCACGGGCACTGCTGTTTCATTTCTCTAAGTCCTATTTCATCAGCAGCAAAAGTGAGGAATTTAACTCAAGTTGGGTTTTATATCATGTCAATATCATATGTATTCATTTCCCTTAAGCTGCTCCTGCCAGAACATGTCCTATGGTGTGTGCTCAACATGGCCCCACAGATAACATGCAGAATGTCATGTTGGCCTACTCAACCATAGAGAAGTCAGAATCCCAGTATATCAAAAACTCTCAGCGTTTTGAAAACTGATTGATCTAGAACGGGAACAAACATTACTGACCTATGCCTAAATTTGATGGTGACTGACAGTTCTACAATATTCCTGGCTGGCATCCCTGTTTAAGCTTATGAGTATACTGGACTGCTACCTGACCTCTGTTCTCTCTCCATCCCAACTTACACCCCAGAAGCTTTGCTAGGGCCTGCTTCCTGCCTCCACACTGTCAGTTTCCAGACATATCATTTATCAAGTTCTGATATAAAAAGACTCCTCATGTAGTTAAGGAGGAAAACTTGGATTGCATGTACTTCTATTGACCTTTCCGTTTATTGACGTTGCAATTGGTAGCCACTTAATCAAAACTATGCCACGCCCTGTTTGGTCCTGATTATATGTGCTTTACCTTACATAAGAAAACCTCATGGAGTGTAAGACGTTATTATGGAAAGGATAGTGGGAGTTGGGAGACCTTTTATCACCATCCATATTTTACCTCTTTAAAATTGAAGTGGCAAAATTTAAGTCCAGCCACTGCCACCTGTTGGTTTCTTCATCAGCTTAGGACTGTGACAGTGGCTTATTTTCTAGGCAAATCCTTAATTAGATTACATTTTTTTTTAAAAAAAAAGATACTACATTGCATATGTATTGACATTCTGCTTCACTTTTAGAATATCTCTACTCCTCACATAAATCTTCAAAGTAGGTATTATCTAGTTACTTGAGGCTCAGAAAAACTAAGTATATAGCCCTTAATTACAAAGATAGTTAGTGGCAAAGCTGGCATTACAGACCATATCCTTTTGTCTATAAAATTTGTGTTGTTTTCTACTACCTATTTTCTTCCCATTTTGCTTTAAAAAAATCTCTTTATTTTCCAGGCAACTGCAGCTAAAATTATCCACTACACATTAACCCCCGTCCCTTTTTTAATAGTAGCTCTCTGCTGTCCGATAACTCTCTGTGGATATGGACTTAGTGGCTGATTATTATTATTATTTAAAAGCCTGTAACTTATTTATTTCTGTCCCTTACTCATTTCTATAAGACAAGATCCTGACTAAAACAGTCCTTCTGGAGATGGAGAAGGGAGAACCTCTGTTGAAACTAGCTGTCCCCAGAATTGTTCTAATACATGGTTAAATAGTAGGTATTCAATAAATATTTGTTGAAGAATCAATGAGAGATGGACCTAACAAAAATTGGTGCTTTATAAATAAAAGTAGTTTTAGGGCACAATCAAACCTGTTTTCTTTATATTTATCCTTTGACAGATTAAGTCTGCCAACTGTAGAACATGAGAAAACAAACACATTGTGGGCTTGGGCAAGAAGCATGTCCCCATAATGTCTCTTTATATATTTAATCAATCAGATCAATTTTGGGTAACTGAGTTCTTTTCTTGGGTTACAAATTCCCTTAAGATAGTTCAACCTATAATGCATTTATATTTGTGTCTACAGCTTTATAAAGTGAATGCAAAAGATGGGATCAGCTTCAGTGGAAGTGGAAAAGGAGCAGGAAGGGAAAGGCAAGAAGAATGAGTATGTTATCTGGTTTCTTTCCATTTCTTTCACTCCATCATGATTAGATTATTTGATGGATTTTCCTTCTCCAAAGAATCTACAAAAGTTATCTTGAGAATTTCATGCAATATATATATTGTTAAGCTATCAACAAAGCACTTAATATTATCCTTGAACCAAATGTAGGTTAAATAATGACTAACACTTGTTATAAATTTGGAAAACATTACTATCACAGTAGTGTTTGTAAAGCTTCAGTTACACATATGGAAAATTATTGCAGGATGATATATCTTGCAAGGAATAAACCAAGACAGACCTATCTGATTTAGATTTTGAACTAAATGCTAGACTCTGTGTAACAGTTGGTCTTAATTGATTTCTTTGGATGGACATCTTTATAAGTATGTAGAAAAATCATTATTTATATAACTGACTAAACAGGAGAATTAATGCCATCCATCAGCACTTATGAGACTTTCTAAAATCATGTCTTCATTTATTTACAATTACATAACCAGCATTAATAACATGTCACAGATGAAATATGTCACAGAGAAATAGAGCACTTTAGTCTTCACAGACATATTACTGTAGTCAAGAGATATAGATAATGTTATCCCACTCTAAGGGTGTATGTACCACAGAGACTGCCAATTCAAAGTTTTATTCATTATACAATGAACAAAATTCCAAGTTAGATTAACATGGGAATTTGGTAGCATGCATACAGTTCTTCTTCCATTAGGCTTTTGAGAAGCTCTGCATGTATTCTCAGTTGAAACCTGCAAACATGAAGTCTGCAGGACTTTAAAATTCCCTCACTGAGCAGGGAGAACGAGACTTCAGATCTCTGCCCAATAGACTGAACAGTAACGTCTCAGTAGAGTGATGGTCATTACTCCTTATTCTAAAACACAGGGGGCATTTCTAGTGAATCACAGAGTAACAGTAGAGTGTGTTCACTGCTGTCCTGTCTCATGGGAAGTTTTCCAACTGGTTATTCTCAACTCTATTTGGTTTAGCCAATTATTTTTTTCTTTCATGGATGTATCTAGACCAGAGGTACCTCTCCTCTCAAAACACACACACACACACACACACACACAATACCCTGAAGAGGCTTAAATGTCTATGCATATTTTCCCAACTTGATCATATTCTCAGCTGCAGATTACTTCTAACACCATTTTCATTCATTGTTTAAACAACAACCTAAAATTATTTAAGTGACTTAATACCACTTTCCAAAAGCCAGGGGAGAATCAAAAGAAGGGAAAAAAATTTTCATTAATGGAAACAAGTGAACATAGTAAAAAAGCAGCAAGGGAACAATTCCTAGGGAGCATATTAGCAAGTGTGTAATAGTTTAACCATAATTTTGAGGTGTGTGCATATGTGTATTTGTATGTGCATAAATGCTTTTAAAATGTAAAATAAGAATTGGTGTGGAGTTATGAGGGACTCAGCTAAAAAGCAACCTCAGTGAGATCTCTAAACACTGAATCTCAGTAGGTCTCACCTCATGATTCTTTATTTCAATTCACTGTTTGATTCCTTTATTGTGCTGCACATTTTATAATTACTGGTCATTTCTCTCTGGTATGCCTCCTCCACTAGATTTTAAACTTCTTAAAGTCAAGGATGTGTTTTGTTCACTATGTACCACCTAGAGCCTAACAAAGTGCTTGTTGCAAATAATGCTTGTTAAGTGATCAAAGTAACAAAGATATGGACTTTAAAATTTCACAGGTTCTTTTTTTCTTCTTTATGCTTGCTATACTTCAATTGAAGGTCCAGAATACTTAAAAAAAAAAAATCTTATGGTACTATGTGGGTAGGAAAAAAGATACAGCTGAAGCTGAAAAGCCATTTTTTTAGGGAGAAAGTACTTGTGCTTTCTTTCATTAAGCACCCACAAACGTGCAAGGCTCTATGCTAGATTCCAGGTAGAGAAATATGCCCTTGCCATACAATGGCCCATAACCAATTGGGGAGATTGACAGCTAAACAAACAATGTCAATATAACATGGTTCTCTGTTGTATGAGAAAGACTCTCAAGATAAGATAGACATGTTTTCACAGAGATGACCTTTAGTTTTAGTCATTAATGTTGAGTAAACTTTTTATGAGTGAAAAGAAAGAGAAAACACTCCCTAGAAAAAGAGACAGTGAAAGGGCACAGCATGGTCACGAATACAAAGTAATTTAATGCAGCGTTTCTTGAACGTACAGGATAGATGGGAGTGAAAAGAGAAAAGAACAGAAAATGCTTGTTCCTCAATTATATTTAAGGTGTTAATCTACTGTTTTCCATCTTCACCAAGATTATGATTAATAGAAATGATTTGAGTGGAAGCAAGTGGAGTTTGGATTAAGATTTTAAAGGAGATTTTAGACTTCCATCATTGTTAATCTTAAAGAGCAGGAAAACCAACCTCTTTCTATAATTTAAATCAGCTTGATAATGAAGAAATAGAGTATATACTACTTTGAGGTCTTTTTCTTTCTAATTTTATAACACCTTATGAAAAAATAACTATTTGTAATTTACTGTGTGAAACTCAAAGTTTAAGACTATACTTCTGGAAACGTGAATTCAAAAAATTGAATACTTATTACAAATGCTTTTCTATAGTTTACATTTACAGAAGCTTGCAACTTTCTTTCTAGATCCCAAATATAAAACTTTACTTGAAATGAGTATAAGTATTCTTATTTCATTTATCATTTTTTTTTTTTTCATACGCGGGCCTCTCACTGTTGTGGCCTCTCCCATTGCGGAGCACAGGCTCCGGACGCACAGGCTCAGCAGCCATGGCTCACGGGCCCAGCCACTCTGCCACATGTGGGATCCTCCCAGACCGGGGCACGAACCTGTGTCCCCTGCATCGGCAGGTGGACTCTCAACCACTGCGCCACCAGGGAAGCCCTATCACTTTTTACATGGTAAGTAAAAAACCCTGAATTTTCAGAGACAAGGACAATTGTTTCACTAATCCCCTAAAAGATGTCATGCTGCCATTTCTGTATATGTTTGGAAACTTTACATTGACCTCTACATAATGAATCATTCACATACATAATCCACTTCTTTTTAAACTTTGGGATAAATAAGGATCACTCCAAAGATAATTTAAAAATTCACAATTTACTACATTAGAGAAAAATGCTGAGAGGAAAATATGATATTCAATAACTCAAGGCTAGACTTTAACCTGGTAAAAATAAGCAGAGACAACGTGGAGAGGAACTGGGGCCCACAGGGCCTGCACTGCAGGTTGGTCTTTCAATTGCTGCAATCCAGAGTGATGGGCTATAGAATCATCACCAAATGGTTCTCCTATTTTTTTTTTCACTGAGGAGATTAAAGATACCTCATGTAATGTGCTCATGTTCTGTACTTTCCACATGGGAATTTTCATGACATCAGTTATTATACTCTGTGTCTCTCACATCATACACACACACGGCTTACAAGGGGACATCATCCTTGTAGTAGGAGACCCCGTGGGACCCTATCCTTCTTTCTTCCACACATCTCTCTTCTTCCACACTCTGCTTTCTATCTAAATTATTTCCTTATATCCACCAATCACTCAGAGCCAAATTTCTCAAGACACTTTATCTTCATTTCCTTACCATGTACATTCAAATTTCTGTCTTTAAGGATATTTCCAAGAAACATAAAAGACATTGAAATTTAAGTTTTCATTGAAAAACTTTTCATTTAGGCCTGTGTAGTGTCTGAGTTGCCCTCTCCTTATACAGTTCTAGAAATGTCCTAATTTTTACTCAAATAAGTATTCTCTGTTAAGTGTACCCATTTTGTTTATTACTCTTTCCCATACAATTCTCTCTGCACTTTGCCCTTTATCACTTATATTGCTTGTTTTCCCTTCTCTTCTTTATTGGCCATTACCCAACAGCTCAAACTGTGAGCTCCCACTTTCACTAGGAGCTTCACATTTGTCTAGACACACACACACATGTTCACACACATCTCCCTTTCTAAACATTCTATCTCTCTCATATCTCTCAATTCCTCAAAGTCAAATTTCTCAAAAGACACTCACTGTCACTATTTCCTTACGACCTATGGGCTCTGTAATCCTCACACCAATTCCTCTAATTACTTATCATTCAAAAGAAAACAGTGACCCACAAACTGAAAATCAATTCACTCCATGTCTCTGTAGCACTTTGCTAACTTCACCTCAATGCACACTCTTCCTTCACCTATACATTTCTGTGGGCTTCTAGGAAGCTCCCTGACCACTGGTGGGAAGCCATCTCTACCTTTCCTTCATGGCCTTAAGAGAAGGTGGCATACAAGCTGGACTTTATTCCAGTTAGGTTTCTGTACACTCTTCCCCTCCTTTCAGAGACCATGCCTACTGGAGGCTTTGGAGGCTCAAGTCCAAATTTCTGTAATTCTGTGGTAGTATTACAAAAATTTCTGAGCAGAATCTAACCAAAATAACGTCATGAAAGAATCAATTGTTATAGCAGCTACGTTCTTGCTCAGTTTCTTTGTAATGACTCATTTACTCAACCAAAAGCCCCATCAGGAGAAATTTGAAAGGTAGAAGACTCTGCAGCTCCATGGACCTCTGTGATGACAATATATTACCCATAGTCTACCCCAGGTCATCTGTTAAAACAGAGGACAGGATGCATGCTAGTTTACCTGCTCTGAGGTGAAATGTGAGGAGTAAACACATAAACAAAACCAAGAACCTAAATAAGATCATCAAATGGCTTCCAGAGAGGAAACATGCACTCTGAAGTATGGATGACAAGGAGGACTGACATCTAAGAGGAACTTTTTGTAACATTTTCTCTCATGTCTTTAAAACAAATACCTATTTTTGAAACGATTTTAAAAAGCTTCTTTCCAATTTACATTCTATAAATATGAGGTCTACAACTGATCAACTTATTATTACAGGGACAGTAACTTGATAGAGTATAGTCTTCCTCATGACCCAGATCACTGTGCAGGAAAAAAGCTGTGCAGGTGGCTAGCACAATGGTGAGGATAAGTTATTTTGCTATTACTACTGAGCCTTTGTTTAAGATAAGGGGTTTTTTTGTTTCTTTTTACTGAAGAATACCATGAGACATTTGTTACAAAGGCAACATGTAAAAATATTTTTCAGACATTGAAAAAAGAAGACTATGCTCCTCTTTGACTCTTTAATGTCTCAAAATAATTAGGTTCCAATAACTAATTTCACTTCTGATAATAACAATAAATGTCTCCATTTTAAACCAATATGTACTATTATAAAATCTTTAAAATATCTGTTTTTTATGTTTGTTCTTAAATTTTCTAGCTGTTTTAAACCAACAAGTAAACAGGATCACACTATGACTATAACATGTAAGAGTAAAAGGCTACACAGAACGTTCTTCTTTCCCTTGGAAACCTGTATAGATTTCAGGAAAAAAGTGTAATGCTGCCCGCATACCACCAAAAAAAAAAAAAAAAAGTGTAATGCTATTCATAATCATTTTTTATTTGTCAAATAACTTAGCATTACTATGGTTGCTCATGAATTTCAATTAGCATAATAAATATCTTCAATATTATCTTGAGGAAAAATTTTTCTTTTGAAAGTAATACATTAAAAAAATTCTCAAAATTACTTGGATACCATATCATTTAGACAAAATACGTAACACTACATAACTAGATCTTATTTGCATGTCCTTTTAATATTTATTTATTAATGAATACTAATATTCTCTTTGCATGAAGAAATTATGTAATAAAAATATGAGATGCCTTTCTAAAACCATATAATCAGGGAATACTGGTATCAGTTCAGGCTGAGTAAGTATGACTAAAGGCAATACTTAAATTATCAACTGATGCTTAAAGAATATGTTCATAAAAGGTTTGAATTAAGTAAAGTGGTCAAAGGTGTGTGTCCATTTACCACTCTTTATGCACTCCAATTTTGATTTGATTCACTTGTTCACATGTTTCCACTGCTACTCACAGAATTCTCTTAATGTTAAAATATTTTAGTTAAAAAAATGTATATTTGTTTCCCACTAGTAAATAGTAAAAATTATTCAATTGCAGCTTAGTAGCTTATTACTATGGATTTGATCCTGTGGTATGGCTGTTTGACTACATGAAAAAGATTTATTGTCAAGTCTGATGTCATTGACAAATACTCTCAGCATTCTCTTGTAAATAATATGTATCCATTCTAGTTTATTCACTGGTAAAAGTAAGTATAGCACTTAAAAAGCATTTACATTTACACTTGAAAAGCATGGACATTATTTGCTACTTTAAATTAATTTGATCCAATGTTGACTTCATTTACAAATAACTATTTCTAGTTAAAAGACATGATTTCAATAATCATTTTAAAAATAATTAGACTTTAGGGAAATTCAGCATGACACGAAAGTTAAAAGAAGAGCTGTATTTTCCCCACTTTTGGTAGGGTTGGAAGACAGGGGAAGGTCAAATTTCAGGTGGGTCATAGAAAGGATTTTACCCAGGCACTGCATGATCCATGTTATCCAGTTGTCTCCCAGTTGTAACAAAAGTCAAAAACAAATAAAATGGATATTAAACAAGGAAATAGTAAACCAATCTATTGATGTTTGAAGACAAAAATATAACTTTTTCAACTTACTGAATATGTTAACGGAAGCAATTCTCCCTTTACATCTTTTTGCTGGGAGGGATACTATACAGTTTTTTGTTTCGTTTTATTTTTTTTACCTTACCAAAATTTACATTCTGTTCTCTCTGGGTGGTTTGAAGGCAAAAGCTATTTGTTTGGTCATTCAATGCCAAAATAGTAATGTGGTGGAGGACAATTTAATCTATTTTGTCTTTTCTTACTCACTACCTATATACCTCTATTTCACTTCCTTATCTTCACTATTGCAATGTCAATAAGCCAAAAGGGGAGAATGAACCAGAAAGAGGTTGTCAACATGCAATTTCGAGACTATAAAGCTGCAACAATTGCTTCTTAGGATAAAACCTATCGAGACAAAAGTAAAAAGGTAATAACTCCTCTGGCTCCTTGAAGGAATATGAAAACAGAGGCTCTGTGGTTAGTTTACAGCATAGAAGCAGAAGTGAGGAGAACTCAAATTTGGCAACTCTGATTTCACTGCTTTTTTAGGAGAGAAAGTGTTGGTATCAAAAGACTTAAACCCTCAGTTCCTGGGCAAGCATAAATGTATTGAAAATGATTCAATTAGCAACTCCAAACAAGTTTAGATGTACCAATCAACGTTCTAAATATAATTTGATTCCCCATATTTTATTTATAATTGTAAATTAATAATTTGCAATTCTTATTTATTGAAGAAAATTTAAGTTGGGGCACAGTGTTCTATCTCAATATATTGCTTAATTGAGTCCTTTTGCCCTAGGCAAGGAACACGATCTGAATTGTGTTTAATAGATACTAATGTGGTGGTCTGAGCAAAATTCAACAGAGAAGGGAGAGACTGGGAACAGAGACCAGTTAAAAGGAGTAGTTTGAGACTTAGTAAGGCTGTAGATCTTGGGGAAATCAAATGGTTAGGTAAAGGATAAATTAAAAATGAAAGCACACAGGTAGCATATAATATGGGACAAGACATAGGAGAGTAATTTATGAATAAAAACAGTAATCCAAACGTAGTGGTCCAGCATTTAAGCCTCAGCGCTTCCACTGCAGGGGGTGCAGGTTCCATCCCTAGTCTGGGAACTAAGATCCCTCATGCCACAAATTACGGCCAAAAAAGAAAGAGAGTTTTGCTTTGTTTTGATATTTGGTTTGGTATGAACAACTTTAAAGACTGATAAGAAGAATAAACAAGCATTTTATAGATATTATTGGTGCAAAATTTTTAAAATGTTGTCTATTTTATATCAGAGTTTTTTAATATAAAATATTAATAATTGAAAAGAAACATTGTTACTGTTTCCTTTCCATAGCAAAAGGAAAGGAAAGGGACCAAATAATTTTAGCTCTTGCATTTTTTAGTCTACTTCTCTACTGGAATAATAATTTGTGCACATTAAAGTAATTATAATAATTTCAGAAATAGACTACTCTTTTTCAAATTTAAAGGAAGAATGGTGGTAAGCTACTAATTATTTTAATTAACTGAAGAATCTTAGAATATTAATTGTAATTTTTTACAGTATATATTTATCTCATTTTTTAAATCAAGTGATGACAACCTTAGGTAATGGTTACACAATTAACTCCTCATTTATTTGTCTCTCAGGGCATACTTCAACTCTCCATATATCAACCTAGGTTACTTTTTTGTTTTGTTTAGTTAAGTATCAGATTTTAATATATTTTTAGTGTCCATCATGTAACTGCATGAGCAAACTGAAATTGCTGACAGTCATTAATTCCTTCATCAGACTCAAAGTTAATTTTATCTGCTATTGTCTCACTAAATATAATTAGAATCAAATGTAACAATAAACGTATACTCATCTCTTCCATTCAGGACCAACATTTTAGAAAGACTAATATTAAGAAATGATTTGGCTTTCATTTTTAAGATTGTACTAATTCAAATTATTAGCCTGTGTACACTTGTACCACATAAACAAATGAGTCATCTGTCTTTCTCATCCACGTACCATTTTATTTTATTTTATTCTGAGTAATCACTAAAAAAATTAGAATGAAACCTGTAACTTCATTTCAAATATAACAATATACTAAAATGTGGGAATGCTGAATACAACTCAGAACTGGATGGGCAACAGGGTGGGTAAAGGAGGGAAGTGAAGCTGCATAAAAAATAACTGAAGACAACATGATAACTTAAATTGATTAACTTCACAATAAGAAGCAATTCAGTACTATAGAATATGCAGTATGGACCAAAGAACTCCTATTTTTCTGGATAATAGAACAATCATTCTGCAGAAAGAACTATTATTTAAATTTCATTTGCGGTGGAGGTAAGACACTTCCAGTGCTAATGATTTAGAAACATCATTCTTGTACATCTTGTATACAGTGAGCAAATCCAAATTTCCATGAATCTCAAACATTAAGGAAAACATAATTGCAATACAGTTTGCATAATGAAATATAAAAGAGCCATATAATTGTTATCTTAAATTTATAAAGATGTACCATAAGGGGCAGAAAAATGTACCTAAAATTCATATAGAATGACCCAAAATAACCAAAGCAATAATTGAGCAAAAAGAACAAAACTGGAGGCTTCACACTCCCTGATTTCAAATTATATCACAAAGCTATAGTAATCAAAACAGTATACTACTTGAATAAAAACCAACATATAAACCAAAGGAACAGAATAAAAAGCCCAGAAATGATCCCACTCATATGTGGTCAACTGTCTGTGACAAGGGCACCAAGAATACAAAATGGGGAAAGGATAGTCTCTTTGATAAATGGTGTTGGAAAAAACAGATGTCCACATGCAAAAGAATGAAATTGGAACCATATCTTACACCACACATGAAAATCAACTGTAAATGTATTAAAGCCTTAAGCATAAGACCTGAAACCATAAAATATCCAGAAGAAAACAAGGAAAATACTGCTTGACATTGGTCTTGACAATGATTTTTTGCATTTGACAACACAGACAACAAAAGCAAAAATAAACAAGCAGAATTACATCAAGCTAAACAGTTTCTACACAGCAAAGGAAACAATCAACAAAATGGAAAAAACAACCTACAGAATGGGAAAATATATTTGCAAACTATATATCTGATATGGGATTAATATCCAAAACATATAAGAATCTCCTATAAATCAATAGCAAAGCAAACAAATCACCACCAACAACAACAAAAACACACAAAAAACCCCACATAGCAACAACAACAAAAAACCTAATTTAAACATAGGCAAAGGACCTGAACAGACATTTTTCTAAAGAAGACATACAAATGGCCAACAGATATATGAAAAGGTGCTCAGCAAATCAAAACCATAATGAGATATCACCTCATACCTGTTAGGATGGCTATTTGACTATTAAAAAAAGGGGGGAGAAAGAGGGTGGTAACAAGTATTGGCTAGGATGTGGAGAAAAGGGAACGCTTTTCCTTGGTAGTACTGTAAATTAGTATAGCCATTATGAAAAGCAGTATGGAAGTTTCCTCAAGAAATTAAAAGTATAACTACTATATGATCTAGCAATCCCACTCCTGGGTATTTATCCAGAGAAACTGAAGTCAAGGTTTTGAAGAGATATCTGAACTCCCATGTTCATCAGAGCATTATTCACACTAGTCCAGATAGGAAACAGTCTAAAGGCCCATAGATTGATGAATGAATATAGATGTTGCATACACATACAATGGAATATCGTTCAGCCTTAAATCAGAGGGAAATCTTATCATTTGTGACAACATGGATGAACCTGGAGGACATTATGCTAAGTGAAATAAGCCAGAAACAGAATTACAAATATCATAGGATCTTACTTATATGTGGAATTTAAAATAGTCAAACTCATAGGAGTAGAGAGTGCAGTGGTGATTGTCAAGAAGTGGGGAGAGGTGAAAATGGGGAGATGATGGTCAAAGGATACAAAGTTTTAGTTATGCAAGATAAATTCTGGGGATCTATTATATAGCATTGTGTCTATAACTAACAATACTTTATTATGTACTTAATATTTTCTAAGATGGTAGACATTACATTAATTTTTCTTACCACAAAATAATAATAAAGAGGGTTGGAGGAAACTTTGGGAGGTGATGGATATGCCTAAGACCTTAATGGTGGTGATGGTTTTACAGGTGTATATTTATCCAAATTCATTGAGTTGTATACATTAAGTATGTAGAGATTTTTGCATTTCAAAAACAAAAAAATAAATAAATGAATGCTTTAATTAAGGGTGCTAGTTTAATATAGTAACTTTATTAGGGCTTTGTGTGAGTTGTAGTTGAAGAGGTTAGAGAGAAATGATTTTAGGCTAGTATACAGGATCTTCAAGTTTTCTGAAAGATAGATGAAATACAACATATTTTTTTCAAAGTTTTCTATTTCTGGGAACACTTCATTTATTTTAATTTTCTCTAATATAGCTGAGGCTCAATGTAGAATACATAACAATCACATGTCCTTAAATGTGATTTTTATAGGCATTTTGTGATTAATAGAGGGATGTATCACAGCTGTGGAGATGCTGGTGAAGGGTTGTTGTTTGAAAAGAATATCCTTCATTATTATAATAGAAGAGGAATTAAAAGTCTCAAAAGTCTTCTAGTAATATGTAAATTTTTGGTGTTGATGTTAAATTAGAGACCTTATTAGATTTGGATTTACACATATGTTAAGATTTCAATGCTTTTCAAGTTTTCTTGCAAAATGATTGGTCTTAAATACCCTTTCCATGGCTGACAGTAGTCACTAACCACATACTTTGAGTATGGGCCCTGACGGTCATGTTCATTGCTCTGTTTGATCTCCTACCCTGCACCTTTTCTTCATGACAGTGAGGGAGTTGGAGCAGTGGTTGCTAGGAATATGTCTGGAAGCGGTTCTTATTCTTGGATGTTTAGCAGTAAAATAACTTAAAAGAGGAGAGGCTGAACCATCTACATATATGAAACAGAATTCAAACGAAATAAGTCCTCAAATCTAGCAGTAGCCTCTCCAAGACCACATGGAATTAGTGAACGTGTGACAGAGGGAAAAGCAGAGTATGAAGAAGCAGTCTTAACTGACTGTAATTATCATTTTACTCTTGCAAGATTTTACAAAAATAAATGAACAAGAGAGTGCATTGCTGGAACTCCTCTCTGGTCCTAGAAAGGGGCCAGCATAAGTGAAATTAAGCTCCATTAGCACCATAATAAATGTACCTCTGAGCCCCAGCTGAACATAGCTGCACTATGAAGCAAACAGGAATGAAGAACTCATGGGGAAAATGACAGTCGAAAAAAGCAAAGCTCGGCTTAAAGAAGAGAGCTTTAAGAAATGCAGCCAGTGACTCTGGGGGCAGAGACTGAGCATGAGCATCACAGCTTAGGCATTTCAATTTGCCCTCCTTTGCAAAATCACTTGAGTGACCGTGACATTGGAGTTAGTGGGAATCACTTCACTTTACACATATTTATTGGGTGCCTATTATGTTCAATGCACTGGCTATTTTTCCTCAATCTATATAGCAGGTTAGGGTAATGAGATTATACATTACATAGATTATAAAAACAAGGGCCTATGTTATGAGAGTAATAAAACATAAATTAGGTATGACAGAGTTGATTTAATGGAGGAAAGTATTTTATCTATTTGAGGCGATCAATTTTCCAGTAGTATATAAACTTTGAGGGGTCTTGAAAGTTAATAGGTTTAAGAGAAGAAAATCCAATGAAGATAAGAGAGGCCAACATGAGTAAATTTGTTTTGGAAGTTAAAATTCACAGGGATATATATAGCCCAGCATGCAAGATATTTTGACAATCTCTGAGCAAACATTCCTATGCCAACTTCCTATGCCACACTGGTATCTCCCAAACATATGGCTCACCTTCAGACTCCTGTGTCATTCACCTTCAGTTCTACATGCCAGGAACACCCCTGTCCATTCACCTCTTCCTGGTTACCTCTTATTCACGCCTTATATTCCATCTCAGTGTTGCTCTCCAGTAAACTCCTTCTGCCTTGTCCATAGCATAATAAATTACTCTTCCCTATGTATCTTCCTAGCATTTTGTGTCTAACTCTGGCTGCTAAACTGAAGTCATTGAGGTTTGGAATAATGATTCATTCTTTTTGTAACCTCTATGTGCTTAGCATACTGCTTTAAGTTCAGAAGAACTTGATAAACATTTGATGAATGAATGAAGGACGAAAATTTTAAAATATGCCATGGTCTGCCAATATCCCTGAAGGGTCTTCTTTCCTTGCTGTTTTATTTGTGAGAAAAATAGCAGTTAAACTCATTCTCTTTTACATTGTATTTTGCTAAAAAGAAACAAGAAAATACAAACTTACTAAAAAACAAAGAAACAAATATTGAAGTGAGTTTTATGTATATATATATATATATTGATACATGTATACATACATATATACATTATATGTATTATATATATATATGTATATATGTTTAAAGGCCTAAAGAAAATATGCATCAAGAACACATTGCTCATAAACTAAGGGAAAAAAATGTATAAATCCATTGAAATTGCTAAATACTCCAAATTCTCTGCCTCATCCCTATTCATTGACTTGCATTTTTATAACCATTATGAAAAGAACAGGAAAGTAACAGTGAGTTTTAATATAGTCTGCCTAAATATTCATGTTGATTGCTTTCCTTTCCAAGGTCTATAATGATTTAAGGCGGGGGGAAAAATTTGATTGCTAAGTTATGGTCAATTGCATTACATCATGCATTGATAAGTTCAAAATAAGGTTGATAAAACAAACTATACTGAATTGTATCTCCCCCCCAAAAAAAGAGGAAACCTTCCATTTTACTGGAGCTACTAGGTCTCAATGTGCAAACTCTTATGAAAGTGAGTGCAAAGTGGAAAATACAATTTAAGTATCAGCTATAGTGCATTGAGTTCCTTCTCCTGAAAATTGGAGAAGACATAACACATTTTTTTCAATCTATGCAAGAAACAACAGAAAATCATTCAGTGGTCAGAAGGAAGGGTTTTCAGATATGCAGCAGTCTGGCTTTGGATTTCTTAATACTATTACATTATTTTCTTCTTGCTAACTCAAATTCAAATGTAAAACTTCATATTATAATAATAATGTAATGGAGCATTCATTATAACTAATATGTAAGATACTCTAAGTATTACAGTTATTATTGCAAGTGTAAATTCTTAGAATATACACAAATGTTCACAGAAACTTTTTATACTTACTAGGTAAGAGGCAACATTAATTTTGTGAACAAATTCTGTTTCACATTTCTCATACCACATCTTGAACCCTTAGCAACTTTATTTCTAAACTTTCCCCAATTATTTTTGCATGTAACTGGGGGATGTCATGTTATTTAGCCTTAATTTTCTCATTGAAGATTTGCTTCCCACCTGGGTAATCTGTGTTGTTTTTACAGCTTCTAGTGCCCTTGGGAAAAAAAAAGTCAGTCCTCTGACAGCCATAATGACCCACCTCTACCTCCTAGGAGCCATAGATTTTCCAGGGCACTACCCTGGCCCACAGTGTGTCAGAGCAGGGCAATGGAAAGGAAAAGTCCTATTCCCAACTCTTTCATCAGCACTGAAATCTACAATGCCTGTGCCTTTAGTTTCCAATGTACTCATCTTAGATTCACAAGTTCACTCAGTAAACCAGCTGCCATACCTCAAATCTCTATAATGTAGCTCAAAAAAAATGCCTCATATCAAAACCAGCAGAAATATCATGTCCTTCACTGTTCTTGTTTCCACTATCTTTCTTCTCAGACTTTGGTACACACACACACATACACACACACACACACTCACAGACACAAAAAGTTTCAAGTAGATAAAAACTTTAACACCTAAAAACATTTAAAAAATCTTACTTCTTTTTTCACTCCAAACAAAAATCTTTTTACCTGCCAACACATGCAGATATTACTTGGAAAATTTGCCTATCCGCCAATTCAGTAAACAGCTAGACCTCGCATATGACTAACTACATATTTCTCATGTTGTATTCTAAGCACCAAAAGGCAAAACTGTATTATAATTTATACATATTGTCTTTTATTTGTAATATTATTGAGTTTTTTTTACCTAAATCAGCAAAAAATAATTTTAAGTGAATGGGCAGTTCCAAGAGATAAGAAATTCAAGTCTCACTCATGTCAATATTTATACCAACTACCACATGGGGTTTATTAAAGGATTAAATGAGTTAATATTCACAAAGTACCTATAATAGTGTCTGACCACAGTACGTGTCATGTGTATGATAGACATAGCTATAGTCTGGTTTTTTTTGGTGAAAGGTGCCTGGAGGTAAATAGGTAAAAGAAAAATAGAAAAACAGAACAAAACGCTATACTTCCCAGCCTGATTTGTTTTATTTCTATATGTTCTTTAATATCACTCCTCCTGTCTAAGGTCTTTGAACTTGCTCTGTCAGACACCCTCCCATAGTTCAGATCCAGGCTTTCAATGGCTGCATCATGACAATATTTAGAATATTGTTTATGCTGCTACAGTTGCCCAGTTGCTTCTTTCACTTCCTTATCGCCTTATTCTAATTATGACATTTTGTATCTGGGGTTTTTCATAATTCTCATCTCAGATAGCAGATGAAAACCATTTGTTGCTGTTTTTCTGATTGTTTTTTTTTGTTTGTTTTTAGAATACCCCACTTCCTCTCTAGCCTCTGACTTCAAGGAGGTGATCTGAGTTATAGCAAAATATTTTAAAGCAAACTTATACTTAAGAAAAGCTTTAAAAATTTAAGTTGTTCAGTGGTTGCACCAGTTTACAATTCTACAAACAACGTAAGGGAGTTCCAGATGATCTGCATCTTCTATGTGGACAAATTAATCTCATATTTTTAATTTATGATTTTTTTTAATCACACTATTACGTGGCATCCATCACTGCTGAGAGTTTGGAGTAGATGTGGAACCTCAAAGTATAAACTTGAACAAAAGCCAAGTCTGTAATAAATGCAGGTTAAAAAGAGTTATTTTTATATTGAATAATATTTACTAATAAACTGTGCAATTTTCCCCATCCTTCTTTTGAATAAGTTGTTCCATAATTGGAAAATAATAAGCATATTTTTTCTCTTTCTTCATGAAAATATCTTCAAATCTGAGAAATTTCTGATTTTTTTTTATTCAAAGGCAATTCATTTTTCACATTGGACCAGAATCCTGTGTGATATATATTTGCATATACACATAATAATATCATGCCAAAGATTCATATACTCATATTTAAGAACTGTGAAGAAATTAACTCAGAACTTTTTACCTGATGAGTACTCAAAAATGGTGTAGTTTTGGCATAGAATGTGAGTGAAAATAACAGGTAAATATTGAAAACTGAGCTTAAAAACTGAAAATTATTTAATTAACTCAAATACTTGAAAAAGGTCTTGAACAACTTACATAGTTCCTTTCAATTGACTGGTAAACTTTTCTGGTATTTTCTACTGAAAATTCTTTTTTCTTCAAAACGTATCTTGATATGATGTATTGGGGTTTTGTAAAATGTAATTTTATATAGCAACATGCAAGTACAAATGTAAATATATGCTTTTGATGTAGTTTCATTTTCTCTCATAGGAAGTTACACTAAAACACGTCATGAGAAATCCAAATCATTCTTATTGGGGTTTAAGTATGAAATAAAAATTGTATCACATACACAGAATTATTATATAGTAGATCCCACCAAGCTATCTGCAAACTTGCAACTAAAGTCCCTGACATTGCCTAGGGATGAGTAGTCCCCATGAATGATCTTAAGTTATCTCCAACACAACGTGTTTAGCAGGTCTCAAAAGCTTGATACACTCATCATCTGATCTGTTTTGTTTAGTATAGAAATAACGATTTCTTCCTTTGAGTCAAAAAGGAATTCCCTCAATTTGATTTCAAGGGATTTTATGATTTTTATGAGCTTGAATGCACAATATGATTCAGGAAAGGAACAACACAGAATTCTGTGCATATGTCCTTATATGCATGAAAAGAAAATTTATACTAGATACAGTTATATCAAGCCAATTCTTTCCTAAGACAATGATTTCATTTGTAAAAGGACAGGAGAAAAGGGAGAGTAATTACAATATTCTGTGATACAATCTAATAACAAAAAGGATACTACATCAGCAGTGATGAAAGTAGCCATCATTTCATTTACAGTCAAGTGATATATAGAAATGTATTAGTAAACTTTTCTTCCCAAATATTTGTTGGTAATTTTCTTTCTTGTTTTCCTAGTTGATTTAAGTCCCCTGATGGTAATTCAGTTTGATATATATGAATCTTTTTTTATATATACTACCAAATAGAAAGTATCATAGGGTGTATAGTTTCCTTCATGTCCATGAAAATATTAGAAGTGTGATATATTAACTTCTATTATTTCCAAAAAAAAAAAAAAAACGCCAAACAAACAGACAAAAAACAACCTCTCATGTAGTTCTGGAATAAAACAAAACAAAATTAAAGCAGGGTTTTAATACTGAGTGGCCAGGTTTAATTCATGAAAGTCTAAAGTCACATTTTTCATTAAAAATATAAATACATACACCAGTCTTTCTTTTTCAGTTTGGGAAAAGTGCCAGGCCAAAAATATACAATTACTACACTGAAAAGACTTAGATCTCTTCCCTCTGGCAACCAGTTTTATATTTCCTAGATTTCTGCATGTGTTGGCAGGTAAAAAGATTTTTGTTTGGAGTGAAAAAAGAAGTAAGATTTTAAAAATGTTTTTAGGTCTGATTTCCTAGGTCTGATTCTCTTTCAGTGTGAAAGGAATATTAGTTCCTCTATAACTTGCACTTGTGAGAAAATGGCAGAAAGCTTTACTTTTAAAATGTATTTACCTATTATATAGGATATAATGTGAACACCATAAAAAGTGAAGCTGAAATCCAGGGTATTATAACATCATGTATAAATGAAAATATTTAGCTTGTGACATTGTATAGTCTGAATGTACTTTGTTTACAAGTGGTCAAGGAAGCTTATACTTTTTTAAGAACTACTTAAGAGTTAAAACACATCCAGCTGTGAAATTTTTGAAAGTCAGACCAGGTAAGGGGAATTACAACTGCCACAATGTTAAAAATATTCTTTTATTTTATATATAGAGTTCTATTTTGTCAAGCAGAGTAGGATGCCCCAGTTGGCAATCCCAGGGGAGGACTCTAAATATGTCTGCACCTGGGTATTGGAGTCACCAAGAAAAACAATGCAGTAAAGCACTACATGGAACTATGCTTTGCTTAAATCAGGGAGACAGAGCAAGATAAGCTTCAGTAATGTTTGTGGGTTCCCCTATGGCCGGTTAGTCTCTCCCAGCAAGTGGAGCAGGGCAATTTGCATATGGGCAGCCCTATTATTGGGCAATGGAACCCAGTCCACTCCCTGTGGAGGACAGATATAACATTAGTGTTGGCCAGGTGCCATATGACACACATGCTCCAAGCAGAGACAAAAGAGCTTTCACTGACCTTGAATCAGGGAAAGATAGTCCCACACAAGGTGATAAACCCAGCACAGGCTGTGTGGGCTCTTTATCTCTTGCTAAGGAAGTGTTCCAGGCCCAAGGTCCATTCATAGGTGACTAAGTGGGGGCCGAGAGATTATATGCAAGAGACTGTCTTTTCCAACGCATTGTGTGTTAAAATTTTCACAGATCTCTACACTATTTCGATTGTCATATTAATTAATTTCATATTTCCTATTTCTTTGGCAGAATGTGTATAAAATTATCTGGATTTGGTATTATCTGTACAAGCAGGAGTAGATAATAAAATTTGCTGACTCAAATACATTAAAAATTCAGGATATATTTATGTTTCTTGGTTATGTTTTCCTACAAAATTCCATTTTATGTGATTTTTTGTATTATTGGCAAAAAGGTTCTCATAATTTTCCTTTTTATTAAAGTCTCTGCTATACCTCCAGTTATATTCACTTTTTATTTTCAATATATTAGTATTTTCCCTTCTGTACTTTATTATTGATGAATCCATTCAGAATTTGCTTTCTTTTAGTATTCATCAAAGATTTAACTTTGAACATTGCTGACTTACTTGTAATACTCTTTCTGTTTCATTAATCTTTGTCCTTGTTTTTTTTAATTTCTTTTCTCTAGATAGTTGAAACTTGTTATGAAGGTTTTTTTTAAAAAAAGATTTTTGTATTAGAAATGTCTTTTCCTAATTGGTAGTTGAGGTTTTACATTTCTCTGTAAGTACCTATTGACCTGTAACTCACAAATGAACTATATAGCGTTTTCATTATTGTTCAGTTCTAAATGTGTTCTGCTTCATGATTTCATCTTTACCTTCAAGTATTTTAATTATGACCCTTCTGCCTTTAAAGTTTTATAAAAAATGGATTTGTTAAAACTTATCTTGTGATTTATACATTATTACATTAAAGGTGGAACTTCTGGTCTGTATATATAATTGATTTATGCTTGCTAAGAATAACTTTATAGCTTTGTATATGGTCATTTTTGGTATTTCTTGCATGCTTGAGGATGAGATGTATTTTATATTTGTTAGATACAAGTTTACATATATCCACGAAGTTTTTAGGTAAAATTTTCTACATTATTACTAATTTTTCTAATTTTGTAGATTGTCTTTTATATCCCTAACAGTTTTTTTTTAATTTACTTGATCAGTCAATTAACAAAGATATGTTAAAAATCTCTTACTGTAATCATGCATTTGAACATATTTTAATTCCATCAGTGTTTTCATGTGTTTTGAATATATGTATATGATTCATATGAGGTTATAATACTTTATAATTTTCTGGTGAAATCACATAGTTTGAATTATGAAGCCCCAGAGTATATTTTCCCCCAAAGTCTATTTTGTCTAACATTCTGACTATTTCTTGTTGTGTATAAAATCGCCCCCAAACTTAGTAGCTTAAAATAACATTGACTTTGAGCACAAATCTTCAAATTGAGCAGTTTTCAATAGGAACAGCTCATTCCTGCTCCACTTGGTGTCAACTGGGTGGCTTGAAGCTTGGGAGCTGGAATCACCTGAAGTTTTCTCTATGCACATTTCTGGTGGCTGATGCTGGCTGTCAGTGATTGGTGGAATCACCTACTCACAGCCTCTCATGGCATGGGCTTCCTTGCATGATGATGGGTGCAAGAACAAACATCCTGATAGAGAGAGGGTGTTATTTCCAATTTATTTCACCTTTCAATTTTCAGGTTCCCAGGCCAGAAGGTGGGCTTTTCCCCAAGTATTCCCACTTCAGCTGCATAAATTACCTAGCAGAGATAAGAATGCACTTGAATTGCCCCTTTTCTAGCCTCCTTCATACAAGCTCATGCTCCCTGCCAGGGTTGGACAGCTTCTCTTCACTTTTAAGATTTTTCAGTTAGTTGCTTTTTGTATCCAGGTTTTATATTTTATTTTTCAGGAAGTACCATCTGGTAGGTGGTTATTCCATCACACTGAGAAGCAGAAGCTACAAAACCTGTAATAAGTGTATGTGACAAACAAAGGTGGCCTATGGGAATTTTTTTTTAACTTCTGGATTCTAATTCTATTGTCTATATGTCAGTTCATATTGCAGTACCACACAATATTGATTGTTATAGTTTTATAGTAAGTTTTGAAGCTGGAAGTATAGTTAACATTTGAAATTAGGAAATGAGTCCTCCAATTTTGTTCTTCTTTATTATGATTGTTTTGGGTATTCCAGGTTCCTTACATTTCCATGTGAATATTAGAATGAGCTTGTCAATTTCCCTATAGTCAGGAGATTGGCCTGGGCTCAAAGGTTGAACTTGTGCTCCCTCAGGCAACATGTAGTTCAGTTATCTTGACTGGTGAATCTTGGTAAATCTCCATGTTAAAGGGGCATCTATGAGAATCCTTTGAGAACTTTGAGAAGTGCATTGTAAAATATCTGTTAGATATTCTAGGGCACTACTAATCAAGGAAAAGTTTTGCTATATTCTCATTTTGTAACACACTAGAGTCTGAAAATAATGTAAATTTAAATCCCAAAACAGTACAGGGATAAGCCTCAATTATCAATTTTCAGGGGAGATTTTGTTTTCTGTTTACAGCCCATACAAAGACAGACAAGTTTCTTGGTCATGTTCTTTTGGTGATTTCTATTTTTAATTCCATTCCTTCACTGAGGATTTGACCTTCAAAGACCTCCATATTAGACAGTGTATCATTTTCAACTTCCTCAGTGGCAGTATCACATGCTGTTTTGGCTTTTAAAATCCAACTTCTTCCTGATATTAGCAAAAGTCTCCAGGACAGAAACACCTTTAGTGTTAGCTCACCACTCTTATTTTTTAGATCATTTTAATTTTTTGATCCCAAGGACTTTTCTCATTCTCTCATGATCTAAAGTGTTCTATAATACAATGTTATATAATATGTTTAAGTATTTTTAGGTATATTCTCAGGATACATCATTTTACCTACTGCTTAAAACAGAATTATAGCATTGGTTTAAATTTTTTTTTCCAAAATATTTTATTGTGCAAAACAAGGGGCTGCCTTACAATATCTCTGGGTGGTGGGTGAAACTAGACTCTAGCAGGAACGATGTTCCTGCCTATCTCTTTTCCTTGCCCAATCCTGTTTTCCCAATCATTTTCTCTTGAAAGCTCTCCATTAATAAATTGCATGCACCAGAATTCCTGTCTTAAGCTTTTCTTTTAGAAACTCCTAAGTAAGACAGTACATGACTTCAAATCATGACTCTGATTTAAAGCTTTTTATTCCCGTCCTCTTCATGAAAGGAAGTAAACCTTAGGTATCAGAGAGAATTATTGATTAATGATACTAAATCCTTCTAAAAAAACATGAATTTTCCATACAATGGGGTATGGAAGTATACTTCACCCATGGTGGGATGGAGGAAATAGTGGAAGTTTGATGAAAAATAAGTATCAAGCTTCATCTGGAAGTTAGTCTTACATGGAGATGGTGCAAAACATTCCGAATTAAGATGGAAATGTTAATGGAAGGAAACTGGCAATATTAAAAAATGCAGACTGTTGCACATCTAAACGTTCAAGGGTTTGGAGGAATTCATAATAACTGGAATTCCTTTTTCTTTTTCGTTTCTTTTTTTTTTTTTTTTTTGGTGTTTCTAGTCAGCTTGCTAATGGTAGACTGACCAGAAGGGGCTTGTGATACTGTGATTTATAATAAGAAATATATATTTGGTCTTCATCCCCATTCCTGGCACAGATCTCCTAAAACCCTAGGAAGTTCCTTAGCAATGAGAGCTGAAAGCACTAAAGATGAGAGTCTTCCATTATTCATAGCAAGCCCCTTCAACCACACCTGAGTTTAAGTTAATTAGGTGACTTTTGAAAAGCTCCTAGACAACCACAGGGTGTAAGCTGGTTGCCAGGAGAACCAACCATGTGATTAGAGCGTTGGAAATTTCAGCCCTACTCCCCACCTCTGGGGAGAAAAGAGGAGTCAATCATCGATAAGTCAATCATCGATAGCCAGTGACTTAATCAATCATGCCTACATAATGAAGCCTCCATAAAATCACTAAAGCATAGAACTTGAGAGCTTCCATGTTTCTGAACAAGTGGAGGTACTGGGAATGTGACACACCTGGAGAGGGCATGAATCTCCACCCCCGCTTCCCACATTCCTTGCCCTACACACCTTTTCCATTTGGCTGTTCCAGAGTTACAGCCTTTTATAATAAACCAGTAATCTAGTATATAAAATGTTTTCCTGAATTCTATGAGCCATTCTAGCAAATTATTGAGCCAGAGGAGTTCATACAAACCTCAGATTTATAGCCAGTCAGTAAGAAGCACAGGTGACAACCTGGCTTTTCAACTGGCATCTGAAAGTGGGAGGAGGAAGTCTTGTGCAACTGAGTCCTTAACCTGTGGCCTCTGTACTAACTCCAGGTATAGAGTGTCAGAACTGAATTGAATTGTAGGCCACCCATTTGGTGTCCAGAGAGTTGGTGAATTGGTTGGTGTAGAGAAAAACAACCCAGATGCCAGGTGTCCAAAGTGTTCTATGTGTAATAGTACAGAAAAAGTGTTTTCCACTTCAGACTTTTTGCTAGCCAACAGCTAATCAACTCACTGTGATACAGAAACCAAAACTTATACTTTCCCAATGGTCTACAGGTTATTTTTTCTCCTGTCCCTATTAAAATTGAGTTTTTATATTCGATCTGTGATAATAACTTTTATTATCCCTTTTATCCTTTCCTTATTTTTCATCCTCCTCAAATTGCAAATGGTTCAGTCATCTTTTAAACAAACTTCTTATGTGACAAGAGCCCTAAATGGAGTGTCAGGGCAAATCCATTTATATTACTGAAGTGAACAAATATCAACACAGCACAGTCTCACAACTTGTAATCATTTGCATACTTTAAAAACCAAAAATCAGGGACTTCCCTGGTGGCCCAGTGGTTAAGACTTCACCTTCCAATGCAGGGGTGTGGGTTCGATCCCTGGCTGGGGAGCTAAGATCCCACATGCTTCATGGCCAAAAAACCAAAACATAAAACAGAAACGATATTGTAACAAATTCAATAAAGACTTTTTTAAAAAAATGGACCACATCAAACAAAACAAAACAAAACAAAAAAACCAAAAAATCATTTAAAAATATTCCTAGCAAAACATAATTATTACTAAACAGAGTATAGATATATCACAAGTGGCTATCAATTTTATAGAACTAAAGATATTTTGAAAGGAAAAGTTCTCAAAAATCTGTCTTTGAAAATATAAAATCAAATGCAAGACAGAAGTGTTAAATAAGGAGAGAGAGAGAGAGAGAGAAAGAGAAAGAGAAGGAAAGAGAGAAACAAGACACACAAGGGGAGAGAGAGGAAAAGGATCCTGGCTACTCCTTAGTTTTACTCAAAGATTTGATGGTTGACTAACTAATATGAAAAGAAAAATATATAACACTTCTAGAGAAAATTTTAATATGTTGAATAAGCATGTCTTTAAATCTTGATAACCAAGTTTATGAGGTAATATTTTTTTAAACCACTAAGAGGAAAATGAACAAGATTTTATCCACTTTATTTTCCTTTATTCAGAAAGTAAAAATATCATGAGACTAATCATAATCAAAAATGTCATAAAATGGAAGAACTGTATCATATTTTAAGAACAAACTTTTGTGTGTGAAATTTGCTAAAGTTATTCTATTCTCAAATATACTGAAGTAGTCAGAAGATATGCATTTATATTTAATTGAAGTTACCGAGACAATGGCACTGTAACTTTAGCTTAGTGTTCCAATATCAAGAAAAACTTAACCTACTGAAAATATACATGCCCCATAACACACTCCTTTCCTAGAAAAATAAAATAATAGTAAAAAAATGTTGATTTTGACTTCTAATTAGGAAAGTTACTGTATAATTTTGTATTTTACAAAAAGTAATTGAATTTTAAAATAAAATATACTGTCTGAAATCACAAATCTTTAGCATTCACATAAGAGCTAACATTACAAAAGCAATTAATAAAAAGGATTTTTAGAGAAGCAAATAAATAAATATTAAACAAGCTGCTTTCATATCAAATTTCTTTTATTTCCACACTCTATCAGTGGTATCAATATTGCCAGTGAAATAGGTTTTGTAGTTCATATAATTTCTGCACACAGAAACATAATACTCTGCAGAAAAGTAGGTAATAATTTTTAATACATTTTCTAATGTGAAATTACTTCAGGGAAATTTCATGTCAGTTGACAGAATATTCGAGGATGAAGCTCAGGGAATGCCTGAATCTATATATGCTAAATAAATGATAAAATGTAATCTTTGAATTATGTTTTGCTTAGGAAGTCACCAAGAGCATTTTAGTTTCACTTTATCTTATTTTAAATTATAGATTCTGTTTATATGATGCCTATTACCATTATTTCCTGCCTTCTGAGGCAAGAAGAGGATTTTCCATTGTAATCATCTTCTATTTTACTTCTCGTAGTGGGTAGTAACAGTGAATATATGAAGTATACTTTAAAAAAAAAAGAAAAAGTGTTCATATGATAATAGAGGAAAAACAAAGGAAATAATGACTGTGCAGATCAAAACACTCACTATGGTAGCCGAAATTAGAATATAAAAGTGAGCACTGGATTGACGTCGCTAAAAATGGTGGAGTCTGCAACTCTAGGGCTCTGTCCCTCCACAGACACAGCTAAAAGGCTAGCCAAAATTCTCGGAATCAACTTTTGCAGACTGTAATCTTGTCAGAAAGTACAGGAACCAGGGGAAAACTTAAGTAAAAAAGAAGCTGCTGCATTGTGAGGTAAGTGCTCTATGGCATTTAAAAAATATCTACAATATTTCTTTCTGAAATTTATATGGAAAATCAAAGGAACTAAAATAGCTAAAACAACTTTCAGAAAGAAGAATTAAGTGAGAGAAATAAGTTTTCCTGATTCCAAGACTTTTAACATAGGTACAGGAATCAAGAAAGACATGTTCACCCAGAAACTTGTGCACTAATGTTTATAAAAGCTTTATTCATAATAGTTAAAAACTGGAAACAAACCAATATCCTTCAACTGATAAAAGGTTCAAAAACTATGGGGCATCCATACCATGGCATTCTACTCAACAGTATAAAAGGAACTGATTATTGACACAACCACCAACCTAAAGGAATCTCCAGAGTCTTATACAGAGTAAAAAAGCTAATTCCCACAAGCTATTAATACAAGTTACATCCCATATGGGATCATTTACATAATACCCTTGAAATGACAAAATTAAGAAGAAGATGAATGAGGAGAGAAGTGGGTGAGGCTATAAGAGGACAATATGAAGGAGCTTTGTAGTTACAATTTGAGTAAAATGTAGACACAAAGGTTCTGTGTATTACTTATTACAACTACATGTGAACCTACGTTTATCTCAAAATAAAAAAAGTTTACTTAGACAAAAGCAGGGATATTTGGTGTATCTCACTGATACTCAGACGGCAGATCACTCATATGTAATTTGTCATATTTAGGCAAAAAAGTTCTAGGTTAGCCAAGCAGATAACTCTTTATAGCCTATTGCTCAGTTTCCAGACATATGACAACTTATAGACAGTCCACAGTTACTTCGAGGAAGGATTCTGCATCTCAGCCATAGTAGCATACCATGAATATTACTCCAGGATTATTCCAGAGGAACTTTGAAACAGCTACTGGAGTAACTTTGCACAGAAACAAGAAATACCTGAAATTTCTGAGAGGTTTTTTGTTTTGTTTTTTTGTTTCTTTCTTTGTTTTTGAGATACTGGTTTTGACTGACTCTAATTCATGGTACCCTGAAAAATGACTATGGCCCATTAAAAGAGAACTTACTGAATTCAGCTTTCAAAGGGAGTGTTGACTTAAATTTGCCTCATCGTCTATTCCTGGACCACAGATTTATCTGATGGTTATTCTCCTTTCACAGAATATATAATCAACATACTCGGTAACTGGTGGAATTCCTGCATCTATTCCCTGACCGCAGAAATGGCAGGAAGGGAAAAATAAAAACCCAAAGAAATGCCTCCCTCAACAAAGTTAATAAACAAAACTAATTCTGCATTCATGGAGCTGATTGCAGAATTTAGTACTATGAGGAAATTTTTGAAAATTGCAGGAGTGATCAATACCTATTCAATGATTTTGCTAGCATGAAAAACAGGTAAGTTGTGGAGAAAGCCTTTTTATTGATAATCTATTTGATAATCTAGCATCAAGACATCTTCATTAGGTGATGCTAATTTCACCTGCAATTATGAAGGTGGTATATTTACCATAGCCAATAAGAGCAGAATTAATGAATCTGGAATTCAGTTATTTGTCTATTTTTTTCCTTATCGCTATTAGCAAAGGAAGTCAGAAGTTGTTTGTTTCTATGTAGAAAGGACAAGAGTATGCCATGATATATTTGCCTCAACGGTAGGTCAAGTCTGCTTCCTGTGATAATACAGTCCAAAGGGATCTTGATTATCATGATATTCCACAGAAAATCATGCAAGTCCATTTCATTGATGAGATTATGCTAATTCCTAGAGAGTAGGAAATAGGAAACACTTTTAACTGCCCTACTAAAATACATATCTGACAGAGGATCAGGGATAATCCTCAGGAAACTATGGCAGCTTGACACATTAAGTTGCCAAGTCTCCAGTGGTTTGAAGTATGTTGCAATATTACTTCTAGAGTGAGAGACAAGTTGATGAATCTTGCACTGCCCACCATGAAAAAGAGGCACTTTTTGGATTTTGATGGCAATATATATCACATTTGGAATAACATGTAAGGCTGTCAGCTTTAAAGGTGTATTAAGGAGGAAAAGGTACTTCTTCATTTGTTTCAGCTTGAGTGCTAGCTATTCTACCACATGTGTTATGCAATATAATGACCCAATATTTTCCAGGCATGTTTGTTGTTGATAGGGATGTTCTGTTAACTTCTGTCAAGCTCCCAAAATGAGAATCCAGTTCAAACACCTAGAATTCTACATTTCTGCAATGCTCACTACTATAAAAAACTATTTTTTATTGGAAAACCAGTTCTCAGTTTGTTCCTAGGCTCTTGGAAGGACTAAACATGTGACTGAGGGACACCAAATGGGTACCCCAAGTGGGAATTATTGATACATCAAACCATGAAATTAGACACAAACACCATCCTTCCATTCTAAATTTTAAGTGATATATATGAGACCAAACCAAAGCTTGTTCCCAGAACAAGCTTTTGTAAATTGTACAAAAAGGTATAAAATACTCATGGTACCTTCTGCTACAACCTCAGTGCCTCTTCCCTATCTTAACCTCATCACATCATGTGGCTACAGCTCCTATTAGATAACCCTCCTTGTAGAACTACCATCTCTGCTTTTAGATACAGTTTTTGTCATTGTCTCATCAGGCCTAAAAGTAATTGTTCTTCACAGCCCCCAACCCTGAGGTATGGCACTATCATGTTTGGTTCCTTATATTCTACATTCTACACATTTTTGTAAAGTATTAAATACCCTTAAAAATATTAACTTTGAATGTTCAAACTGTTTCTTGCCATTATCAGTTGGATAAAAGGGGAAATACTGAATATTTTCCCTTTACTTAAAAGAGTTATAAAAGAATTTCACTGCAAGTGCTAGCCACAGCAACCATAGAAGAAAATAAACACACACACACACAAAAAAAAAAAAGATTAGCAAGAATGAAATAATGCCATTTGCAGCAACATGGTTGGACCTAGAGATTATCATACTAAGTGAAATAAGGCAGAAGGAGAAAGACAAATACTACATGATATCACTTATATGTGGAATCTAAAATATGACACAAATGAACATATATATGAAACAGAAACAGACTCACAGACATAGAGAACAGACTTGTGGTTGCCAAGAGTGGTGAGGGGAGGGAATGAGTTTGGGATTAGCAGATGCTAACTAGTATATATAGGATGGATAAACAACAAGGTACTACTGTATAGCACAGGGAACTATATTCAATATCCTATGATAAATCATAATGGAAAAGGATATGAAAAAGAATATATATATATGTACGGCTGAGTCACTTTTCTGCACAGCAGAAATTAACACATTGTAAATCAACTATACTTCAATAAAACTTAAAATAATTAAAATTAAAAACAAAACAAAACAAAATAAAACCTATGGGGATAGTAGTGGCATAAAAACATTGTGCCTTAAAAACTACTTTTCAATTCTAAATAATACTTAATGTAGAGTTAAAAATAAAATCAAACAACCCAAAAGAGCATTCATCAGCTGTAAAGTAAGTCTCCTTCCTACCCCAGGCCACAGTTATCTGTCTTTGTTCCCAAAATAAACTGCTGTTGAGAGTTAAAAAAAAAAAAAAAGATTGGCAAAGAATAAAAATAAAGTGTCATTATTACAGATATATGACTGTGTATTTATTTACACAGTGCAAAAGAACATACAACTCATTACTGGAATTATTCAAATCATTTAGCAAATACAAAGACAATATATGTAAATCAGTTGTTTAACTATATGCTTTCAACAAACAGAAAATTAAAAATTACTATAGCATTAAAAATATCAGGTAAATATGAATGAATCTAATAAGTCATCCAAGATCTTCACATATTACAATAATATATTATTGATCTTCATTGAACAAAGCCTATATAAATGAAGGGCAAACTATTCTCATTAATTGCAAGGCCAACTATTGTAAAAATGTCAATTTCTCCCAAATGGATATTTATATTTAGTGCATTCCATTCAGAAATACCAAGGTTTCTTGTAGACCTGAAAAAACTTTCCTACACTCTATGTGAAAACACAAAGACCAAGAAATGCCAAGATGCATTTGATGAGGCACAAGTTATAGGATTTGGCTGTACTTGATATTAAGATTTAATGTATGTTTTGTGTAACTTTAAGTGGAGTATAAATTATAAAAATATTAAATCACTATATTGTATATCTGAAACTAATATAACACTGTAAATCACCTATATTTCAATAATAAGTAAATAAAATATTTAATGTCATGCTAAATTAGCAAAACCAGTTTGCTATTGGTTTAAATATAGTAGAATATATTAATATATATATAATATATTAATATATAATATATTAATATATACTATATATCTATATATCTATATATCATCTATATCCATATGATATATTTTCAGATAAATATACAAGTTATACGTACACACACACATACATACACTTGCTTTATGAAAAATGACACTGCTGATAAGTGCAACAGGGCTATTTAATATACAGCCCTGAAGTATCTAATTAACTATATAGAAAAGAAGCCCTACCTTACAAAAATATATTTCAAGTGGATTGTAATTGTAATTGTGAATAGCACAATGATAAAAGCTGTAGAATGTAATTTACCAAAGTATCCTCATTGCCAAATGGGAAATAAATGATTTATTAAATATGATGTAAAATGAGTAATCATAAAGGGCTATATTAAATTATGAAATCTGTTTATTTTAATTTCTATTCAGAGAATGAGAGAGAAGTCATGAACCAATGGAAGAAATTTGAACCACACATAATCTTACCTAGAATAAAAATGTTAAAAATTCTGGATAAAAGGGTAGGGTATACTCAAGGGAGCTATAATTAGAGTGATTGAAAACTTCTCAACAACAATAAAAGCAATGCAAGCCAGACAACAATGGCAGAATATCTTTCATGAATAGAAAATTAATAAATGGCAATAAAACTTCCATTACCAGTGAAAATACTCATCAAGAATGAGTGTGAAATAATGATATTTTCAAACAATAGCAAAAACAGAACTTGTCACTAGTGGTTCTCTTTTAAAAAAATACTAACAATTATTCTTCAGGTAGAATAAAGCTAAACCTAGGAGGAAGTTCAGTGATGCAGTAAGAAATGAAGGACAACAAAAATCCTAAACATATGCATAAATATAAATTACACTGTCATAGAAAATAATGTCTTCTTCAGTAGTTCATAGTTTATCAAAATACATGATGGTAATGGTCACGAATCAAGAGAAGAATAAATGGGCTTGAAATGTCCTAAAAGTTTTGAATTATCATGAAAAAGGGAAATATAACTAATTATCAAGTTAAAATATTCTAGAATAAGCACTGAAATTGTAAAATAATGCATAAAAATGCTGAGAAAAAAGAAATATTCCACTATAAAAATTACATAGTTAAATCAAAATAGATTTTTAAAAAGTAGGGAATAGGGCCTCCCTGGTGGCGCAGTGGTTGAGAGTCCGCCTGCCGATGCAGGGGATACGGGTTCGTGCCCCGGTCTGGGAGGATCCCATATGCCGCGGAGCGGCTGGGCCCGTGAGCCATGGCCGCTGGGCCTGCGCGTCCGGAGCCTGTGCTCCGCAGCGGGAGAGGCCACAGCAGTGAGAGGCCCGCATACCGCAAAAAGAAAAAAAAAAAAAAAAAAAAAAAAAAAAAAAAAAAAGTAGGGAATAAAAAGTAACATAGAACAGGCAGGGCAGGTATTGAAAGCAAATAGGGAGATAATAGATTTAAACCAAATATGTCTGTAATTGGAATAAATGCTCCAAATAAGAGACAAATATCCTTAGGCTGGAATTTTAATATTCCCATATATGTTCCTTACATGAGATATATCTACAATATAAAGATCTTCTAAGAGGAAAATAAACAGAAGAAAATATTTACTATGCAAACACTAATCCAAATAGGAGGTGTAACTATATTAATGTCAGACAGGGTTGACTTTAAGGAGAAAGTGCTCTCAGAGTTGCAAATCAAACTTTCATAATGATAAAAGGTATAGCTCATCAAAAAAAAAAAACAATTAAAAGTTGGTATGCAACTAATAACAGCCTTCCATTAAAATAGTAAAAAGGCACACACAATGTGAAAAGAGATGTGTGCAACAGATGCATTCAACTAAGTCTCATCCCAAATATATAAATAAATACTACAAATCTATGATAAAAAGACCAGGATTAAAAAAAAAAAGTTGGCAAGACACTTGATGGGAAAATATTCACAAAATGAAATACGTGTATTAATCTCATATCCTGCTACTTTACCAAATTCATTGATTAGCTCTAGTAGTTTTCTGGTAGCATCTTTAGGGTTCTCTAGGTATAGTATCATGTCACCTGCAAACAGTGACAGTTTTACTTCTTTTCCAATTTGGATTCCTTCTATTTCTTTTTCATCTCTGATTGCTATGGCTAAAACTTCCAAAACTATGTTGAATAATAGTGGGAGGAGTGGGTAAACTTGTCTTGTTCCTGATCTTAGTGGAAATGGTTTCAGTTTTTCACCATTGAGAATGATGTTGGCTGTGGGTTTGTCATATATGGCCTTTATTATGTTGAGGAAAGTTCCCTCTATGCCCACTTTCTGAAGATTTTTTATCATAAATCGGTGTTGAATTTTGTCAAAAGCTTTTTCTGCATCTGAGATGATCACACGGTTTTTACTCTTCAATTTGTTAATATGGTGTATCACATTGATTGATTTGTGTATATTGAAGAATCCTTGCATTCCTGGGATAAATCCCGCTTGATCATGGTGTATGATCCTTTTAATGTGCTGTTGGATTCTGTTTGCTAGTATTTTGTTGAGGATTTTTGCATCTATATTCATCAGTGATACTGGCCTGTAGTTTTCTACTTTTCTGACACCTTTGTCTGGTTATGGTATCAGGGTGATGGTAGCCTTGTAGAATGAGTTTGGGAGTGTTCTTCCCTCTGTTATATTTTGGAAGAGTTTGAGAAGGATAGGTGTTAGCTCTTCTCTAAATGTTTGATAGAATTCGCCTGTGAAGCCATCTGGTCCTGGGCTTTTGTTTGTTGGAAGATTTTTAATCACAGTTTCAATTTCAGTGCTTGTGATTGGTCTGTTTATATTTTCTATTTCTTCCTGGTTCAGTCTCACAAGGTAGTGCTTTTCTAAGAATGTGTCCATTTCTTCTAGGTTGTCCATTTTATTGGCATATAGCTGCTTGTAGTAATCTTTCATGATCCTTTGTATTTCTGCAGTGTCAGTTGTTATTTCTCCTTTTGCTTACATTCCTATACACTAATGATGAAAAATCTGAAAGAGAAATTAAAGAAACACTCCCATATAGCACTGCAACAAAAAGAATAAAATATCTAGGAATAAACCTAGCTAAGGAGACAAAAGACCTGTATGCAGAAAGCTATAAGACCCTGATGAAAGAAATTAAAGACAATACAAAAAGAGGGAGAGATATACCATGTTCTTGGGTTGGAAGAATCAACATTGTGAAAATGACTATATGACCCAAAGCAATCTACAGATTCAGTGCAATCCCTATCAAACTACCAATGGCATTTTTCACAGAACTAGAACAAAAAATTTCACAATTTGTATGGAAACACAAAAGACCCCGAATAGCCAAAGCAATCTTGAGAACAACAAATGGCTGGAGGAATCAGGTTCCCTCACTTCAGAATATACTACAAAGCTACAAGACAGTATGGTACTGGCACAAAAACAGAAATACAGATCAACGGAACAGGATAGAAAGCCCAGAGATAAACCCACGCATATATGGTCACCTTATCTTTAATAAAGGAGGCAAGAATATACAATGGAGAAAAGACAGCCTCTTCAATAAGTGGTGCAGGGAAAACTGGACAGCTACATATAAAAGAATGAAATTAGAACACTCCCTAACACCATATATAAAAATAAACTCAAAATGGATTAAAGACCTAAGTGTAAGGAAAGACACTACAAAACTCTTAGAGGAAAACATAGGAAGAACTCTCTTTGACATAAATCACAGCAAGATCTTTTTTGATCCACCTCCTAGAGTAATGGAAGTAAAAACAAAAATAAACAAATGGGACCTAATGAAGCTTAAAAACTTTTTCACAGCAAAGGAAACTATAAACAAGACGAAAAGACAACCCTCAGAGTGGGAGAAAATATTTGCAAATGAAGCAACTGACAAAGGATTAATCTCCAAAATAGAAGCTCAAGAAGCTCATGCAGCTCAATATCAAAAAAACAAACAACCCAATCCAAAAATGGGCAGAAGACCTAAATAGACATTTCTCCAAAGAAGATATACAGACTGCCAACAAACACATGAAAAGATTCTCAACATCACTAATCACTAACATCACTAATCATTCGAGAAATGCAAATCAAAAGTACAACGAGGTATCACCTCAAATCAGTCAGAATGGCCATCATCACAAAATCTATCAAGAACAAATGCTGAAGAGGGTGTGAAGAAAATGGAACCCTCTTGCACTGTTGCTGGGAATGTAAATAGATACAGCCACTATGGAGAACAGTATGGAGGTTCCTTGAAAAACTAAAAATAGGACCACCATATGACCCAGCAATACCAGTACTGGGCATATACCCTGAGAAAACCATAATTCAAAAGAGTCATGTACCACAATATTCATTGCAGTACTATTTACAAGAGCCAGAACACGGAAGCAACCTAAGTTTCCACTGACAGATGAATGGATAAAGAAGATGTGGTATGTATCTACAATGGAATATTACTCAGCCATAAAAAGAAACGAAATTGAGTTATTTGTAGTGAGGTGGATGGGCCAAGAGTCTGTCATACAGAGTGAAATAAGTCAGAAAGAGGAAACAAATATCATATGCTAGGAGATTATATATATATATATATATATATATATATATATATGGAATCTAAAAAAAAAAAAGTTTTGAAGAACCTAGCGGCAGGACAGGAATAAAGACACAGACATAGAGAATGGACTTGAGGACACGGGGAGGGGGAAGGGTAAGCTGGACGAAGTGAGAGAGTGGCATGGACATATATACACTACCAAATGTCAAATAGATAGCTAGTGGGAAGCAGCCGCATAGCACAGGGAGATCAGCTTGGTGCTTTGTGACCACCTAGAGGGGTTCAATACGGAGGGTGGGAGGGAGATGCAAGAGGGAGGGGATATGAGGATACATGTATACATATAGCTGATTCACTTTGTATACAGCAAAAACTAACAACAATGTAAAGCAATTATACTTCATTAAAGATGTTAAAAAAAAACTAAAAGAAAAAAATGAGATTTGTATGAAAAGGTACTCAACCTCATTGCCAATCAGGAAAATGGAAATTAAAACTACAGTAGAATACCTCTTTGCTTCTACTAGAATAGCAATGAAGAAATCAAAATCTCAAAAGACCCAGTGTTGGTGAGGATGTAGTGGAAGAGGAACATTGACACTCTGCAAATGTAAGTGTAAAACCCTAAAAACATATTTCCTAACCCAGCAACAACTTTTAAAATATAATTAAGTAAATGTATCAGTTTTAATATCTTTTTATTTATTACCCTAAGTAATATGGAAATTAGTATATATAAGGCAATTAGTATATATCCTCTTTTTCCCATTCATTTTAACCCTCAAGTTTTAAGCATTATCTACTAAAGGTGTGCATACACATTTAAGATCCATAAATCCCCTTAATAGATACCCAAGAAAAATGTACAGATTTGTACCAAGAGACATGTACAAGAATGCCCAGAACAGCTCCGTTCTTAATAGCCTTTCTGCCTGTGCTGCCAAAAACGAGTTCACAAGACTGCATGTGCTCTACCGCCCATCTGATTGTAAGCTTTCCCCCAATAAATCCTATCTGATATCTGCACTGCTCATGACATGATCCATCTGCTTGATATAGCAACTTGGATACATCTCACATACATAATGTTGAACAAAAAGTCATGCACAGAAATACACAAACTGGGTGATTCTGTTTAGATAAGTTTCAAAATAAACAAAGCTCAAATATAGCATCTGACCTTAGGATATTGGTGCCTTTAGGCAGGAAGGAGGGAGTGGTGATTGATAGTGAACACCAAGGCAGTTCTGGGGAGCTAAGAATGTCTTATGTCTTGATCTGTGAGGGTAACGTGTGTGGTTGATTGGCGATGATTTTTCGGCAGTGTATTTATGTTCTGTGCATTTAATGTTGCCATCAAATGATGCTGTTTAAAGTTGATACATTAAACAATACAGTGTTTAGTACATTTCACATATTAGCCATGCTGCAGAGACAGTTTGTGTTCACTAACATTGTCTGCTCTCCTCTACTTTTCTCTGCCTGTTTTGCAGTTAATTTTGAGACTTGTGAGCAGAGGTAGCATGTGTCACTTCTGGGATCTTAAGAGCTAGTGTCTTCTTCTGTCTTTCTCTTCGGCTGCTGTGGTGTCCTTGGAGGCCACAAATTTCAGATGGTTTCACTAGCAGATGGAAGGAGCCTTTCCAAATCCCATCAATCTTTATGTATGTGAGAAATGAACCTGCGTTGCACTATGCAGTTGAAATTTTTTCGAAGAAACTAAAATTACCCAAATACCAAGTGTCAACATTATGAACAATAAACAAATCAATAAAAAGGGAGAAAGAGGATATTACTAGTTTTTCTTACTGCTCAGGGTAATGAATAAAACATATTAAAGATAGAAACTTTTGTACAGTTATGTTTCAAAAATTGCCATTGGATCAACTTTTATCAGCCTTTTAAATTATTACAAGAAACATCCAAAAACGAAGCAAAGATAGCTTTTTGTGTGTGCATAGATTGTATACGGAAGATATACAAGAACATGTTAACATTGGCTGTCTCCAGAGACAAAAAATATGTGAATGTATTATACATATAAGCCATAAATAAGAATTAAATTTACAAAATGGTATAGCTGATCTCAATAAAAATAAGGCATTCTGTTCAGATGTGTACTTTCCATTTAAGAAATCATCCACAGTCGCTATTAGAGTACCTCATTAAATGTGTCTCCTTGAACATATCAGTGGTGTATAGATATAGAGATAAACAGAATCTAATTTATTTTAAAAAGATATATAGCTGGTCTCAGCAAGCGATAAATTAGATTTATCAAATACCCAAGATTCAGTAGGTAAAAATATTCTATAAAAACTAAACTTAGCTCTTTTCTTTCCTTCTTCATAGTTCATTGTGCATTAACCAGTTAAATCCCCAAAGGTCTGTGGGGTTTTAAAAAGCAAGAGATAATTCCTCCTTTTTTGGACGACTCTGATTTTCTCAGGTAAAATTTAGTGATAGTTTTAATTCTGGAAGTAGTTCGGGTAAATACAATTTGAACAGAGAATTTTATAAATAACTTAATGATTTTGACCCTGAATCGATGACAAGATAAAATGGACATTTAATACATATGTTTTTTTTTTCTCAGTCCGAGCATAGGGTATCAATTCAAAACAGGACTCAAATTCTTTCCTTGCCTGGGATACAAAACTATATTTTGTATGCAGGTGTTTTGCTTACCATGAAAACAACCTTAACAAGTCAATGATATGTGTGCCAGATTCTTATATTATCCACTTAGGAATATTTATCAGCCATAATTTTATGTGATCCTATCAATATTAATGTTTTCTATAGATAGCTCCTCATGGGATAATAATAACTGCACAACTCATAGGTTGAAGGGGCACTTTTAGTAATGTACCTTCAAAATGCATCTTTTAGTGGTTGAAGCAAGCATCACAGTTCTAACATTGTGAAAGTTGGAGAACATATTGTCCTCTTTGTGACTTTATGTAGACTTCTGACTCTAGAAAAAGTTAAATCCAAGTCATAGTATGATCAGATCATTACATCGGTCTAATGATATGATGTTATTGCATAGTTTGATTGAGGGGTTTATTGATTCCTGCTACTGCTGTCTACTATATATGAATAGGTCTGAAAGTGAGAGGGTTTAAATTTGATAATGAGAGAGAAGCCCCTTTCATGACATCCACAAGATTCCTTTCACAGTTTATCAGATGAACTGTCAAAAGAGAGTCAAACCCAGGAAAACTCAACACTTGAGCAAGAAAACGGCAGACAGTAAAACTTCATGGGTATAGCTCCAGAAATTATATAATCCTTATGGGGAACTTAAAGTCTTTTTGACAGAGATGGTGTTTTCATTTTTTCCATATAAAAGCAAATACTTGAGACAGAAAAAGCTCATAAGAAGTGAGCAATTGAACATGAACTTTTTCATGTACGTATATTCTTTTTCACTAAAAGCTGAGCCCAGGAAAAAGGGTTTTGTACAGATAGTTTACTTGGAAAGTGGTCCAAGGAACAAGAGTGGCAAACATGGGAAAGTAAAAACAGAAAAGAGGAAGGCAAGATAGGCGGATGTGTTATCCAGTTTCCAGCTGCTACATGGAACTGGTGCTTGATGTGACTAGACAATGTGAGAAGTTTTGTGAAACATGCAGCTATCTCTTGACTTCAATCCCCCCATTGAATAAAGATGGCCCCTTGAACTTAATCCCTGAGCCATTTGAGTTTTATATACAAGAATGCTGAGTTAGTTCCCTTGGTGTCCCACACCACAGAGTCATAGGAAACTTGGAGCTGGAAGGAAGATTTAATCTGCTTTAGACAAGACCTGCCTCTTTTCTAAACTTGTCAAAGCTTGCTTGGCACTGCTTTTCTGCAACAGTGGCTCGAAGAAGAGCTGGACAAAGAGAATTTTATAAACAATATTACATGTGTCTGATAGAGTTTTCTACTGTAAAATTAAATACAGATTTTAGTGTTTATCAACACTGGATCTGATTACATGGAGAGTCCTCTTTATACTTGATCATTTGTGGTTGATCCAAAAAGAAATTTAAAAGATTTTTATGCTCACACCATCATTAACTGTCTCTAATACAAACTAAGAATTAACCAAATTAATAATACTTTATATTCAGGAAAATATTAGTGAGTAGATATTTTCTTGAATACCTGGGGTACCTAAATGGTAATCTTGGCCATGGACCCAGTTTTAAACACATAAACCCTGGCGAGATATATCTAAAAATTTCGATGATATAATATATGGCATTCTAGCAGCTGTTAATAGTAACTGGTAACCATCAAACGGCATAGACTGGAAATTTTCATTATCATCCTAAGTAAATATTTGAAGACTCATTTAAAATTATGCTATTTGAAAGGGATAACATATTAAACTGAAAATCATTCTAATGATGCAGCTCAATAGAATGGAGCATATAAATGACATAATTATATAACCTGCCTCAATAAAATGGGATAATGAAGTATTAAACTGTGATTAGAGGTAGAATGTCAGTGCATTTGTTATTGTTAAACAATCTCCCACACCCACCCCCTGATTTGTTTCTCTCAAACTCTGGCCTGTATCCCCTGGGAACACCTGATGGCTGTAATACTAATTTCAGGTGGTGTGTTGAGTGAATCAAGTAAGTAATTAATATATAAATATAAAAGTGAATATGTTAGGAGTCTTAACCTAATGGACTTTTGGACTTCACAGACTACTAAATCAAAGGAAACATTGCTTAATTCTGTGCTTTCCAAACTTGAACTTTCATACCAATCACCTGTAAATCTTGTTAAAATGCATTTTGTATTAAACATTTTGAAGATTATTGCACACTCTCTGCTTTTGTCCCTTAAATTAATTGATATTTGACATTTTCAGCCCAATATTCCTATTAGCCACTTATTAGAATGCTATATAGTAAAGCATCCATTTTCTTAAAGTAGTTACTATATAGCAACATCAAAATATTTTTATATAGTCACTGGAATCTCAGGGTTTAAATGAGAGCTAGCCCTATGTTTAAAGCTATAGTGTTTTGCCCTGACATTTAAAGTCCTCCAGACTTCTGACATACCCTTCTGTTACTACTTTTCCAAGATTATGTGGTCCTTCCCAACTCCAACACAGACCTCACATTCTTCTGTGTGTTTCAAAAGCCACAGGAAGGCATCATAAACCTAATTCTTCTGCAGTGATAATTAGCTCTTACTCCACTTTCCTTTATTGACACATATTTACTGTTTAATATTCTTATTCACTACTTCCTGAAGGAGTGAAACTCTTAAAGGTGCTTCTTGAAAAGATATTACATCTAAAAGGAAGGACCAAAAATTATCTATATCCCTGCTCATGCTGATATGCACTATGCCTTTCTTTTACTTCCATTTATATACTCCAGCAGTTTAGTAAGGTCTTTACCAAAATGAGTGAATACAATAATGTAGCTATTTATGATTGCAAAATTACCCTATAATCAGTTTTAATTAAATTATGAATCAAATCAATACTCTGTTAACAATTAACTTATGGCAATTTTATATTATGTGTTTTAGTAAATAAAATTACAAAAAATTCAGTGCCCTAAAATTGTAAAAATATAATGTTCCTTCGGATTTAAAAAATTACAAGAATTAATTTTCTAATTAAATATTGTCATAGTGGCAAGCTTTGGTTTGAATTTCATTTTTTACACTATCAAAACAAACAAACACAGTAAGAGGTAAAAAAGCACAAGAAAGAGGGCAAACCCACAAAGGGAAAAGTACTAAATCTTCCATATACTATGAGAAATCTCAGTATTAAAAGACAGCATTTTCGAGCAAAATTTGCCATTTTCAGTGTTGAGGTTTTGGAGGAAAATTAGCTATCATATTAAAATAGTAATGAGCTCACAGTATTTTTTGTAATTAAATGTCTAACTTAATAACAAGTGGGCCTTCCAAAAATGTTCTAGATACATGGTAATGGTGAGATATAAATTTTCATGTTAGAACTGCTGTACCATTAAAAGGAAAATTGCCCCTTCCTTGCCTTTCAGTTACTTGAGATCAAATTGTTGGCTCAGTGGCTGATCATCCTGGTGGCTCTATGCCAGATTAGCAATACTGCAAACCTGAGTCTATCAGCTTGAGGTAGTTCTGCTGGCAGGAGCCTTACAGCACTTAATTTAATTAGATGAAGCTTCCATTGTTAAAACTGCTGAACACAGTATTTTTGACTGAGTCAAGGAAGAATCTAATTTATTAGACCTTTGAAACTGTGCTGTAGAAGTGTTATTGTGGTGTCTCACAGCAACTGCAATGTTTTGAATATAAATTCTGCATCCCAAGGAAGGCAGTATTTCAGGGATCTATCCTGTCTTTATTGCTGATGCACCAGGTGTTTTTTCCTTTGGCGCGGTGCATCCTGTTACGATCTTGGTTATTGTTGGCTTGCAAGTTACAATACAGTTTCTCATTGTTATTCCACAAAGAAATTTAGTGCCAGGATATGAATAGTGAGTGAGAATTAAGGGGACCTACATTTTATTTTATCTTTGTTTTACTGTGTGATATTGAACCTGCCATTTCATTCCAGCAGGCTTATATAGAAGAAAAAGGACAGACTTTTCTTTAGAAGCAAGGGCTGTTATAAAACTTATAAAATAAATTCTAAAAGTAGCTTTGAGATATAGGGAAAATGAAATTAATTTTTATTGAGCAACTGCTGAATGCTTGTTATACAATGGCAAACAATCAAACCAAACAAAAAATAACGGTCAAAAAACCTCAGCTTTTGTTTCAAAAAAGATTATACCAAAAGAGAAGGACTAAAAATGATCAATTTGCCTGCTAAGAACATACCTGTTTTGTAAGTGAAGTTTAAAATAATTTGTGGCTTATATTCAACTTTGGCAAAAGGAGGAACATTCATGTTTTAGGCTAAGTACAAAGAACAATAGAATTGCAATTATATTTTATAATCTTTTCAGGAAGATTCATATTTTAGGCTCTTCCTTTAAATGGAATGGAAAGTATTTGACCCTGGAAATCAATGTTCTTTATAAAAGACAGTGGATATTCATGTTAAAGTCATAGGGATTAGGGAAGAATATTCACTGACAACACACAGCCATTGCATGTACATTTACCAAGAAAATATTTATTAATTTCATTGTGATTTAAGCTGTGTCCCAGGTCTTAAGGATGCTTCAGAAAATGGCAGACACAGTCTCTATCCTACATTCCCAATGGGATTTACAATCTAGCAGGGACACTGACGTATACAAAAATAATATCAAGTCTTACATTACAAAGGATACTACGGTGCAATGAAGGACATAATGAAAAGATCTAACATTGGCTAATGAGGTTTCCCTGAGGAAATTATGTTTAAGCTACTATCTGATAGGAGGATAGAAGTTAGCCAAGGGAACTTTAAGGTGACTAAGTTATTATGCCTTTCTGTTCTTATTGAAACACATATGGCTTTCTATTTTTCCAGCTGGAATAGCTCTGTTCTTCATCAAGGAAATATGGAATAAGTATAATGACAAATACATGTTAATCTAAGACTAAATGCCAATATAGATTCAAATATTTTAAATTACTTTGAAAGAAAAGGGGAACAAAAGTGAAAATTTTCATTAAATACTTACACTTTGCATAGATTTTTATTACAGAATAAAAATAGTTAAACCATTCAAGTGCTTTAAAAATATAAAACTCAAAGTACTTTGCCACTAAGAAAATTTGTATGACTTTAAGAACAGAACTTTTATCTAATTACTATTTTATTATCTTCATCATTTTTATTAAAACAAAAATCCTGTATAACTTTTATTCATCTGGGAAAAAATAAAGGCCTTTATTTTTAGCACATTGGAATTCTTTGTTATTAAGGGGCTATTGGATGGAAAGGTGATCCACAGTCAGGCTAGAAAAAAGGTAAAGAGCAAAAATCATTGAGGGCCGTTAACACCAGTGCTTTCAAATTTCAATGAGCATCTGAGTCACCTTGGGATCTTGTCATATGTCAATAATAATTCAGTATTACCAGGGCATCACCTGATAATCTATATTTACAATAAACTCTTAGGTGAAGATGTATTTTTTTCCCTAGAAAACATTCTTTGGGTAATGGAGTCTTAGACTTCATTAAGAATTTTAAACTTCATTTTAGAACAATAGGAAAGCATCAAGCCATTCTAAGCAGGATAGTGACATGATGTAATTTTTATTTTTAAATGATCATGTTATGAAGAGATGCAGAGGAAACTTTAGTGCATATTGTTAAGTGAAATAAGCCAATCTGAAAAGGCTCTGTATTGTGTGATCCCAGTTATATGACATTTTGAAAAGGTAAAACTATGAGGAGAGTAAAGAGACCAGTGGCTGCCAGGGGTCTAGGGGGAAGAACGGAGGGATGAATAGGTGGCATGGGGGATTTTTAGGGCAACAACACTATTCTGCATGATATTGTAATTGTGGAATCATGCTATTACACATTTGTCAAAACCAATAGACTGTACAGCACAAAGAGTGAACTCTATTGTAAACAATAGACTTTAATAATAAAACATTAATATTGCTTCAGCAGTTGTAATAAATATATAACATTAATACAAGATGTTAATAATGGGGGAACTGTGCATGCCAACTGGAGAAAGGTCATATGTGGACTCTGTATTTTCCACTCAATTTTTCTGTGAACTTAAACTGCACTTAAAATTAAAGTCTATTAATTAAGAAGAAAAAGATCACTCTTGCTACAGTGGGACAAAAAGTTTAGAATTTCAAAAAGTGATGTAGTGAATAAACTAATTTTACCTCGCAATTATCTCCCAAAATATAATCAGTATAATACTATCATAAGGCCATTACCGTGTATGGATCATCAATGACATAAAATATGCATTCCCTCAATTCCTACATTAGTATGAAAATAAAGATACAAAGTAAACATGAGAATCAAATGGAACAGTTAAAAAGAGCCCTACTATAACCCAAAGTATTGAACTGTGTTTTATTCATTTTGTACATTGTACCTTCACTGTGTAGTTCATGTTGTTGAGGTGGGAGTTGATGATGGCTCAGAACATTGGGATGGGCATGCAAATAGGGAAAAATATACCAATTCATGGTAATTTACACAACAGAATCATAGGACTTTATAATTCACAGGACATGAGTGGCCGAGGGAATGAAATGTTCAGGATCACTTAACAAGCATTTGGACAAATGATTGAGTAGGTGGTGGTGTCTTTTACTGATAAGGAGATTAGGAAAAAATAATAGGTTGTTGCAAAGATAATAATAAAAACAACAGATCACAGATACTTGCTGTTCTAAAAGAGAAAACAAAACAGTGGTAATGGGTGGGGAGACATAAATAAATAATAAAGAAAGAAAGAAATCAAGCTGTAATTCTTGATGAAGTTAGAGTAAAATTGTGTTGAGGGTAGCTGGGAGGAGAGGATTATCTTGTTTTAGAAACTATCATTTAAATTATTAATTTCAGAGGGGAATGAACCTTGGCTGTTAGTAAGTTCCAATGTATAAACACAGGACTTTTTACCAGAAAAATGGCATAGAAAATAATCAAAGGAAGATACTACCAGAGACCTGAAAGGCCAGAGTGTTGGGTGAGTCAGGTATGAGGATGATGGAATCATATTGATGGATGGAAGGAGTAACCATGAAAATTAAGAATGAGTCAGGTGCCAATATCTTAAATAAATGAGGGGGAGTGTTGGTAGCTCAGTATACCAAAAGAATGGAACAATGCTACTTATACAATAAGAAGGAAGCAAGTCTTATATTCAAGTTTTGTGAGTCTTAAATAAGTAGGATTTTTTAAAAATGTGGTAGAGCTTCAATGGCAAGGAACTGGTGATCAGGAACAAAGACTGATATGTATAGGGTGAGAGACTACAGAAGTTCACCTCCACAGAAGACTTTATGCATATAGAAGAGGTTGCCGACCATGGAATAAGAGCTCCAGAGTAGGAGTCCCAAGGGTTTGGAACAGAAAGAGGAGAAAGGATTTTAATTAAAGGACAGGAAAAACAAAGAAGTTAAAGGTATGCTAGGAAACGAAAGTTACTTCTACTTTGGAGATACAAAAAAGAAGCTTCTACTTTTGTCAGATACAGGGAAAAAGAGGGTGGAAAGGCATGGAAAATGTCACCTCGCTAACTCCAGGAGAATATAGGTTGGAAATCCCATAAAGGAGAAGATCTGGGGGTAGATAGGCACAGGAAGACAGAATCCCAGTAGCATCTTGTCAATGATCTACAATAGGTCAGCCTATTTGGATGTTAGTGGATGCAGAGTCTTTGCTCCAATTGTTCACAAGTTAATGGGATGGCACAGAGCAGTATTACATTTTTAATAGATTACCTTTATTCTAAACTCATAATAAGAATATAACAGAAATTGGGGGTAATTGGAGTTTTCAGTTATTCTCATTTTAATTAGCAATTAATAGAGTCTCAAACTGCATAAGTAATCAACTGTAAAGATTAAATTTTTTGTCACTTACATTTTCATAACATTTATTTGGAAGTTGAGCTTTAGAAGGTTCATATGTAAAATATGTTTCTATTTATTTTAGGTGACTCTTGAGAATTACAATGAAAGTTTCTTCCATTATGTGGAGTAGTGGTTCAGAATATTTTTAGATCACTGAGAGCGCTTTTTTAGCAATTCTCCTCATGGTGAGCCTTGGGTCATTTAAAATTTATGCTATGCACTCAACAGGAAAGTTATCAGGATCCTGGGCTGTGTGAAAATTGAGAACATTCATTGATCAATGATGTATGAACTGAATCTACAACTTGTTTATTTGGCTTCTTCTGTACTTCATTGACATTTTGATTCATATTCTTGGTCATATGTATGTAAAAAGTCACATACATGCTGGAAAATAATCAAACCATTTTGATACTCTAATGATATCTAATTTGTGCAGTAGCCTGACTCAATCTTATCTAGGGATCAAAATCATCTGAGTAGTTTTACATGGAACATGTTCATTAAAATGCTGTGAGGATTTTCTTGGGGTTTGCCCTTTTAGTAAAACAGCTATTGCAAATTCTGTGCATGTTTGAAATAGATATACAGACTGATACCTGCTTTCTCAATTTAGAGAAGTTTGCCATAAATGTAAAATTGTGTAAAATGTGTGAATTTTAAAAAAAGCAGGCCCCAAATGTATAAGAAGGTGTTAAGGTTATTTTATTAGAAAAAGCTGGAGAACTTACTAGGCTTCATTCATTATGGTCTGTTTCGGTGATTATCTTTTTGTCATGTTCTGCTTGGATTCCATGCTTCTTACCATAGCAGTAAGCTTGAGTGCTTTCTGGACAAATTTTGTCTCTTTTATTATATACATTTATTATGTCTCTTTGTCAATAAATTAATAACTCATCTCTGACCAGAGTGACTGTTTCTCTTATCTTAGTATATCAGGTTCTTGTAAGATTCATACTTTTTTACCCTGTGACTCTTACTTTTGTTGCCAGGAAGTTAAGCTTTGTTTTACTAGTACATCTTACACTCAAATTTTCTTTTGGTACCTGATTCCTCTGAAGACTGAATGTCCTACCCCTTCATCTTGAGCTGTTGAAACACTTGGACTTCAATAGGATACCTCTATTCTGCAAGGTATCCTATAATCTCCAGGGGAGCTTAACTCAAAATTCTGCTGCTAATAGCTTGGGGCTTGGAAGTTTGCACTCTGTAAAAAGACTGACAGTATTTGAACCACTTACTACCTATCTGACTTGGGATTATTTGCTTAATTATCTTGTGTATCTACATTTCCTCTTCTGAAACATTATGATGTTAATAAAAGTGCCTGCCTCCTTGGGTTGTTATAATGATTAAATGAGTTAATAGTTGTGTTTGCAAAATGAAGTGCTTACCTACGTATGTATTCATTATTTATTTGTTTGTTTGTTTGAGCTTAGCTTTTTTTGCTAATGATGTTTATATTCAGCCCAACACTCTTACTCACTATCACCCCTCTGTGGACTTATTTCCTCATGTAGAACTCATCTTAGGTTCCATAACTATAAATCCTTTAAATTTTTTCCTGCCTTGGTTTTGTCTGTCTCTCTTTTCAAATTGCTAGTGGCTTGCATGAGTTACTCACTAAAGATTTTTCACGCATAAAATATCTCCCAAATAGTTGTTTCAAGGACAAAACAGATAATATATGGTAAACACATACCAGAGTGCTGAGCACTCAGTAATGCTCAATAATTTCTTAGCTTGACACTCCATCTGTTATGCCTATTTGAATGATACGTCTCTGCTAGTCCTACTGCAAATCAAGACTTGTTTATGACATCTATGTAATAGTGATTTAGAGCCAATAAACTCTGGGGCAATAAGATCTCTTTGCACCTGTAACACTTCTGACACCAAACATGTAGGTTTTCCTCACCAAGCAGTACTCCAACTCTCTGCAGACACCAACTGTGTGTCCTACAAGTCAATTCAATCCTGATGCTAACTACCCAGAGTCAGAACAGATCCCACATGTTAAGGGCTCAGTTGTACAAGACCATCCCCTCTTCAGGTGCCAATCACAAGTCTCAAGCTTCTCATTCTTCCCATCTGTTGGCTATAAATCAGGCGTTGCCAAAACTCCCTCCTCAGGGTTTGCTAGAAAGGCCCCCTGAACTCAGGGAAAATTTACTTCCTACTACCAGTTTATTATAAACGACATTATGAAGTATACAAATGGACTGTCAGAGGAAGAGGTATGTAGGGAGAGCCTGGAAGGGTCTTGAGATAGGAGCTTCTGTCTCAGTAGAGTGTGCCACTCTTCTGGAAGCTGCTTGAACCCAATCTTTTAGGGTATTTATGGAGGTCCCATTGTGTAGGCATGATTGATTATTAGTCTCCTGCCCCTTTCTCTTCATTGGAGGCCAGGGGGTGGGGCTGAAAGTTCTAATCACTTGATTCATTCCTCTGGCAACCAACCCCCATCCTGAAGCTATCTTGGGGTCCATTGAGAGTCACTTCATTAGCATATACTCAGGTAAGTTTGAAAGGGGCTTATTATGAATAACAAAAGATGCTCCGTCATCTCTATCACTCAAAACTGCAAGGGTGGGCTTCCCTGGTGGCGCAGTGGTTTAGAGTCCACCTGCCGATGCAGGGGACACGGGTTCGTACCCCAGTCCGGGAAGATCCCACATGCTGTAGAGTGGCTGGGCCCATGAGCCATGGCCGCTGAGCCTGCGTGTCCGGAGCCTGTGCTCCACAATGGGAGAGGCCACAACAGTGAGAGGCCCGTGTACAGTAAAACAAAACAAAACAAAACAAAACAAAAAAACTACAAGGGTTTTAGGAGCTCTTTGCCAGGAACTAGGGACATGATGAAGACCAAATATATATTTCTTACTATCTCACAATATTGTAATGTCGCCCAAGAAACACAGAAGGGTACGAATAAGAAAATAGTTTATTTGGAATCTTCGGCATTGAAATTTGGGAGACACAGATTCAGATAAAACTGAAAGAGTGTTCCAAGGAATAGAAAGAGTCAAGGGTTTATAAAGGCAAAAGCCTCATGGTCGTTAAAGTTGTCTAGCAAGAATTATGACTGACTGATGCAATAAAGAACATGTTTGTCCTTAAGGGCTACGCTGTGAGTTATTTTAGGGTAAAGGTCTGATAAGCATCTTTAGTTTCAAAACATTGGACAGATGTTCTGGATGCCTGAGTTAAGACAATAAGTGGTCAAAGTTCAGATTACATCCAGGCTGAGACCTGCATAAGTCACACTTCCTCAGTGGCCTGGTAGTTCCATTTTAGAGAGCTCTCTTACCAATACTGACTCCATTTTTATTTTCTTTTCATAATAGACAGTACCTTGAATAGCTATCTCATCTCTTAAACATTATAAACATATTATTTTTGGTTTTGGCTATCTTAGGGATCAGTTATCCACTAGTTACTTTTCAGTAAATTTGACCATTAGCCATACTGACGAAAAAAGTAAAATGAATTGGGGGTGGAAAACACAAGATGATTAAAAAAAAACTTGCATGATTGAAAACATTAACAGAACAAATTTTAAAAATAACTGCAGTGATAATAGGTAACAACATTTCACTTAACCAATGAAGGAAGGGTTGCTGTCTTATAGAAAAAAAGAAAACAAAAGAAATCTTTACAATTTTGCTAGTAAAAAAATGCATTTGGCAGAGACTGTATTGATCTAAACAGAAACCTCTATGGACAAAACACTCAATAAAGTGTATTCCTCACCTCCCATTGGAATATGCCTTTTCTTTTTTTCTTAAGTCTCTGAGTACTGTTAAATTTCCCATGAACTTTGTATGTGCAATATACATGCAAGACAATATATGAGTAATAAAATACATGTGTAATAAAACACATGTAATAAAATACAAGATTTTAAATTCCTATCTAAATTCTAATCAGGCATTAAAACTTGGTTTTAGGGTATTTTAGAAAATGAGAAAGAAGTACGATAGTGTTTTTTCCATATTCTGATTGTACATTATGTATTTACCAGCCACATACTCAGAATGGGGTCTAGGAGAGAATTCACTGATATGTTGTTAATTAATGGCTATAAGTCATAAAGTGTCTTACTGGTAGTTGAGAAAAATGCAACATAATATATAAGGGACAAAATTTCAATAAAAAAAGTCCTATGCTGATAATTTTGTCCAAAATTTAGTATAAAATTATTTGAATATTAACTGTGTGAATTAGTAAATGTAACAGATTTTGTAGTCATAGCTGAGATACTGATTAACATCTGTATTAAATAAGTGGCAGTAAAACTTAGTATTTATGAAATATGCCGTCATATAAATTTATTCACTTAAAATCTTGTGGACCCATACACAGAAGTTGATTACTGTGTTTTCTTCTTTTATACATTATCTTCATGGATTATACATTTACTGATTTAAACTGAATGCATTTACTCATTCAATAAATACTTGTTGGGCAACTAACCATGTGCCTGGAATTGCTTCTGTTCTGTATATAATATACTAGTTGCCTTGCAAGGGTTAGATAATATTGTTTTATGTAAAGAAATAGTTATTATGCTTGCAAAATAACTAAAACAGGAGATGCAAAATTTCAAGGTGAGATTTATGCTGTGTACTATCTAATATAACCTAATTATTAAGGCAATCAAAATTAAAACAGGATATAGTTTTTTTAATTGTATTAACTATGTATGTTAATCTTAGAAAATTGTAGTAGACTATTGTTACAAGCATTAATAAGAAGCACAATTTTCAGAAGTTTATTATGAATGAAAAATGTGTCATAGCTGATAAATGTTAACTACATCATAGATCCTGAAGTAATATGCTTTCATCTTTTAGTATATGAAAGTGTCAGCAAAGTTTATCTCTATCTAGTAGAGTTTATGAGATTAAAAATTTCCAATTACTAGTCATCTCCATCAATGCAATATTTCTTATTAAATAATTTAAATTGATTTGTAATAATCGATCAAGATTATGGTGGGTTCATGCAGCAATAAATCTGAAATAATGCTAAGTATAAAACCTTGTTATTCCTTCACATAGCAAGTATTTACTAAGCACTTCCTATAATGCAGGAATTTTACTAGACAGCTAGATGCTGAATATAAAAAATGACCCAAGTTTCCAAGATTGAACAAAGGCATCTAACTGAGGAAATAATCTGTGGCCATCAAAAAGGATCAATTCTCACTTTAACTCTAAGCCAAAGTTCCATTGTTATTTGTTACCACCCATAATTTTATTCTCTCACTGCTTAATGCATTTGTTATTGGTAAACAATCTCTTATACCCCCTTTTCTCTCTGATATTCTGCCCAATATCCCTTTAAAACAAATGTTAAATGTGATCCTAATTTCAGATGATTTGTTGAGTGAATTAGCTAATTAATACATAAGATAAAAGCGAATATGTTAGCCATGTCACCCTAATGGACCTCACCATCTACTGAATCAAAGGTAATATTGCATAACTCTGTGCTTTCCAAACTTTAACATTTATACCAGTCACCTGTAGGACTTGTCAAAAATGAGTAATCTGTTTCAGTAAATCTGGGATGTGGCCTGAGCTTCTGCATTTCTAACTCAACATTCAGCTGTCAATGCCAATCATTATTCTCCATTACTGAGGTAAGATCCTTCTGTGTACTCTCCCAAAAGCCTTATGAATCTTGAGGTCCTTTTGGACTCCTGGACCCAGTTCCAATGTGTAGGCTGGCAGGAGGGAGTTTAGGGGGCTTTTCCACACCAAGCGTAATTCTTGAGACTCTAGCTGGGCGTCCTACAATTCATCTCATTTCTGACACTATTTACCTGGAGACAGAATCAGACACCACAGGTTCAGGTTAAGGGTTCAGTCCTACAGCTCTGCCCTCCACTCTCACCTCAGATACCAGTTAAAAGCCCTGTGCTTCTGACAACTGGCTATAAATCAGAGGTTCCCAGGACACCCCACACCCACCCCGCTTTGGTTTGATTAATCTGCTGGAGAAGCTTACAGAACTCAGAGAAAGATTTTACTCACTAAGTTTCCAGTTTATCATAAAAAGATATAAAGCAGGAACCACCAGATGGAAGAGATGTATAGGTCAAGGTATGGAGAAAAGGCACTGAGCTTTCATGCTCTCTCCAGGCATGCCACCCTCCCAGCACCCTTACATGTTCACCAACCCAGAAATGCTCTGGACCCTATCTTTTTTAGGGTTTTATGGAAGCTTCATTAAATAGGCAGGGTTGAGTAATTCGTTGACCATTAGTGATTGAGTCAACCTATGGGCCTCTCTCCCCTCCCCAGAGGTTGGGGGTGGGACTGGAAGTTCCAACCCTCTAATCACATGGTTGGCTCCAGAGGCAACCAGCCTGATCCTTAGGTGCTCTTCAAAAGTCACCTCATTAATATAAAAAAAGACAACTCTATCACTCTCATCACTTAGGAAATTCCAAGGGTTTTTTAGGCACTCAGTGCCAGAAATGAGCATGAAGACCATATATAAATATTTCTTGTAAATCACAATATCACATGAGGTATCTAGTTTGGCTGGAGGCAGCAGGTACTCTTCCCAGCTGTACATGAGTCCTGTATACCTTCCTGGTGCTTATATCCCCAGCCTTGGTTAGGTACTCACATTTATCTGTGGATCAGTACTCAACACCACAGTACTGTGTTGAAAAGGACCCTCTGCAAACTCTAGAATTCTTTTTCTATCCAGCTCTCTCCTTGCCAGTATTCTGATCTGCAAACTCTATCCCACTCTGTCTGCCCAAACTTTCAGTACTGTCTTCTCAGCTCAGGCACTCTGCCTTGGTTTAGTCTCACTACATCACAGCCTAGAAACTCTCCCAAGACTTGAATCTGGGGAAAAAGGACGGCTCACTTAATTTGTTTTTCATCACTCAGGAATCACTGTCTTTCAATATCTATCGTCTAATATTTTATAAAGTGGTCTGTTTTGAGGATGTTTCTAGCAGAAGGGTAAAATTGGTCCCTGTAAGCTCATCTTGGTCAGAAGCTGACATCCCAGTAATCCTTAAAATAATTTTTAAAAATTTAAAATATTTTATAAAAAGTTTTATTGTAAGGTAATATTAAAAATATACACTTTGTCTCATCAATTGCCTTATGAACCTGTATATCTACAATAATTAAATTAAGAAAAAAAATCCCTTGAACTAATGCTAATATTCCTAGCCTTAATTTGTTACTGATGTGCTACAACATATGAGAGTACAAACAAAAATATTTGCTTGAAAAAGTTTTTTCTTACCTTTGTATATGTATAACAAACACTAGCAGATACCAATGCTTGGTATCAATTACCAATAAACATATTAAGGTATATAAGCTAAATTATATATATATATATATATATATATATATATATATATATATATATGTGTGTCTATATGAATTTATATGTATCCAAAACATGTATATATTACCTAAATAAAATATGTTAGACACATATATACTATTTTTAGATCTCATTTATACCTGTCAGATAATGTCTAATAATCTTTAAATTGAGATACACTATAGATATTAAATGCCATAGTTTAATAACCCTTACATTTTAAAATGTATCTTAAAAATTAAACTTACTGGGATAAAAAATCATCTAATACTTTACTGTGCAAAATCAGGCAAAGTCTACAAATAAGTAAAACTTTTTTATCAACTGAATTTTTGATACTATCACAATCTTAGATTTATTTGTGCTTTTTAAAATCTTATCTTGCATTATGTCAGGACATTCTGTATGAGCATACACTCATCATTGGTTAAACTTATTATAGATAATCATATTTACTTCACTTTATCTTTGCAGAATAATCAAATTATGATCCTTTCAAGGGCTTATCACATTGAGTATACTCTGTAACTATGTTTTGGATATTCATCATGAGATTGAATAGCAATGTTCTTCCCTAAAATTAAGAATGGGCCATATCGGGCTTCCCTGGTGGCGCAGTGGTTGAGAGTCCGCCTGCCGGTGCAGGGGACACGGGTTCGCGCCCCGATCCCGGAGGATCCCACGTGCCGCGGAGCGGCTGGGCCCGCGAGCCATGGCCGCGGAGCCTGTGTGTCCGGAGCCTGTGCTCCGCAACGGGAGAGGCCACGGCAGTGAGAGGCCCGCGTACAGCAAAAAAAAAAAAAAAAAAAAAAAAAAAAAAGAATGGGCCATATCATATAATTTTTAAAAACAATAAAATTATATACATTGTACCATAAATGCAGTATATTCTTACATTTATTTATTATTTATTAATGGTTTTAGATTATTCAAGCATAGAATAAGGTAGTAAAACCTTAATTTCCCTTTTTTTAAATTAACATTACAAAATTTCAGAAAGATGTTTGAAGTTAAATGTACATGGTTTTAATTCATTCATTTAGAGCTGAGTCTCATTTACCTTACCTGTGCTTATAACTCCTTTGTAAAATGCAAACTATAAAACCTACCTCCAAGTGGGGGATGTTTTGTAAATTAGTTATTCAATGCTAGCAAAACACTTAGTGCATTGCATGGTGATAATTTACATATGTGATAGTTTATTTCCTTCATCTTTAAGACTCTTGATTGTAATGAGAGGGGGAAAGTAGAGCACTAATGAACACTTCATTGAAAATTTTCCCGGATAGAAACCTCTTTATATTTATGTTGAGGTCAGCTTTTTCAATAAAATTTTTAAATTGACATCTTATTTTACACACTTGAAAGATTGTAATGTATAAATGTTGATTAATCTGACAAGCTGATTCAGGTTAACGTGCTAATGAATGAAAATGTCTACTGTAGTTTGTATTTATCTCAGGTTGCACATTTGCATTTTAACTAGGACTTTGAAAGTATTAACTCATAGGTAAAATAGAAAAACCTGAACAGGTTTATAAAGAATAAAGTTGAGACAGTAATCTTTCAAACATAACCCCTACATAGATGCTTGCACTTCATAAATTACTATTATCTGTCACCTTCATTTTAATAACACCATCTCACAACAGATATTTAAACTGCTATCCTCACTTAGAAAAGCACTAGATATTTTCAGTAGTAAAACAAAATACGAGTTCAAAAAGATAATACGATTGAGCCTCCCTAGGGGAGGAGTGTGGTGTGAGCCTGATACCTCTCTGGTTCTCAACCATGAAGTGTAGAGCATTTCTCTTCATGGGTTGATTCATTACTGAAAGGCTTAGCTATCCCTTCTACAACATTTCCATTTTACAGCTACTCACAATGCATTAATTATAATAAGGTAGACACTGAAATTTTACCTCTATTGCCAAATTCAATGAAATAAAACTCCCTCATTCTAGATATATTAACACCTTTGGGAACCCTTGCTTTCCAGCATTATATATCTTCAGACTTGCTGATGTGTATGTATTTATTTAGACCAAATGTATAATAACCACAGTTGAGACTTCAGAGGATAACTATTCCTTAGCTAACCAAACATGTTGTCAACTTTAAGAAATAAAGATTATCTATAAGAAACACTTATAAATTATGGTTAATAAAGAGTAGTTTGTATGGTCTATATCTTATTATTTTAAAATGTATTTATCTTTTAATATTGATGAAATGTTAGAAAATTTAAGAAGTACAAGATAACTCAATATTTACATTTAGCTTATATTTGTTATAGAAGATATTAAATGGATGGATAGATAGACAGATAGATGATAGCTAGATACATTTTAAAATAACTTTTAGTCTACAACAACATATTGTTTAATTGTTTGAAGTTTCCCTTTATGACTGTAAACAAAATGTATTTATCCAATCCCCTGTTGCTGAACTTGAATTTGTTTCAAATTTTTTCCTTTTATAAAAATGCTGTGAGTGCATCCTTCTGAATATTTGATCCATCATTAACAATTTCTTTGAGATGAATTTAAAAAGTGGAATTGCTGTAGTATGCACAGCATTTAAAACTACTGGTTGATATTATTTGATATACATATGTTAAATAATTGTTTGCCATTTTGGTCAGATATTATGCTAAGTGGTAAAAATATAAAAGTAACTAAATTACATGCACACTAATAAACGATGCTTTAATTCATTAAACTTATAGTTTACTGAGTGACGCAGACACATATTAAATAACTAATAATTACAGACTGGTATTTGTTCAGAGCACCATGACACCATATGTCAAAGCAACTTGAATTTCTTAGAAAGCCTATTCTGGAGGAATAACATTTTCATTTTCAGATCTCAAGTTGAATAGGAGTTAGCTTGGTGATGAAGTGAAAAGGTGAAGGGATGGATAGTGCCCTGTCATCAGAGGGAATAGCATGGGCAAATGCAGGAGCCTAGAAGAAAAAATGACCTCTCAGATAAATAAGAAAAAAAACAACAACTGGTAATTGGAACACAGCAAATGAAAAGAGTTGAGAGGAGGCTGAACAATTAGACCAACTCCATGCCATATATTATATCATAACACATTTTAAGGCCTTTGGTTTTTTTGTTTCTTTGGTTTTTTGTTTGTTTGTTTGTTTTTCCCTAAGAGTATTGGGAAGCCATTGGAGATTTTTAATCAAGAAAATGGCATAATCATTTTAGCATTTTGTAAAGGTCAAGTTGACTACACATAAGCCCCAAAAACCCTATTTGAAAAGATTATCAATATCAGTTGACTTCTGCTATTATGACAAAGAAGAGAAAGGAAAAAAAAAATACCTGTGAGGCAGAATCCTATTGAAGTCCTCATTTAGGGACAGTAGATCAATTATATAGGTCCATTTAATTAATTAAGTTAATGCAAAGGGAAAAATACTAACTAAGAACTTTGCTTTTTTCCTGGGCACAAGGTAGATACACCTACTCATTTTCTATCATTAATATTAGCCCCATGAGAAAGTTATATGGGGATATATAATGACTTCCCATTCCTTTTTCTCCAACACATTTGACAGAAACATTTGAAAAAGAGGATATTCTTGACTTGGTTGATCACTTAGCATTTAACAAAATTAGCCTTCAAGTCTATTAAGGAGGTCTAAAAAAATCCCATATATACTTTTATTTTAAACTCTACTTTCAGAGTTCCAAATGCTACCAGTTAGAAAATTTCTCCAGCTAACACTTTTAGAGGCAATCATAAGAGATGTCCACAGATCTCAAGTTTGCTTCTATCTGAACTTCCCTCACCCAAGTCACAACTGGTTTTGCTTCACAAGTTTAGAGAAATGAATCCCAAGAAAGAGGCTCACTTCCCCTAAGAGATCATAAGAAATAATTCCACCATGCTTCCCATACTTCTTTAACTAAGCATCTGAAACCTAAACCTCGTCAGTCATCCATCATCACCCAGACTTTTATCACTTTTGCTTCTTTTATATTTCTTATTGTATTCAAAATTCCATCCATTTTTGACTCCCATAACATCTTGCACTGAGTCCTCTAAACTTCATATGTCCTTAAGTAAAATCGTAGTCTAATCTAGTACTTGCCTGTGAGAATACTGCTTTCTCTGAAGTCTTTTAAAGTGTAGGCTACTTCAAACTGTATTCTCCAATGTCTCATTACAACTCATTCTCCTGATTACCATTGCAAGACTTTATTCCTATCATCTATCTAAGAAACCAGGCTCCTTTGAATTTTTTCCATCAATCCAACTACTCTCTAGCCTTCAGGTTAAAGAAAACTCTCAAACTCTCAATTGCAATTGATTCACTGACAAATTTGCAATATAGCTCCTCTTCACCACTGCTGTCATCATTATTGACAGAATCATCTAGTTTAAGAAATAAAAAATCTTTAAAAACCCGTGTTAGTTATTTTAGTAAATTAACAAAGTCAACAAACATCCAGATTGTTACTGTATTTCCATTCTGATATCCACAGGCTCTTATCTTGTACCAAGTCTACTGATTGAGACTAGAAAAGGGTGTTACAGGTGATGAGAATTGAATTAGAAAATGAATCAAAATAAGAAGTGGAAAATTATGTTCAATGGAATTTTGATTGAAGATTAGGGGGAACCATATAAAAATGGAAACATGAACTCAGCAAATTGGTAGAAAATAAAGTTATTATGAATATTTTCTTCAAATAATGGAGATAAGTCTAACTAAATTCTGTGGTAAAGGGTTTAGTGGGGAAACAAAAAACATTTCCTAGTACTTCTAAAAGAAATACAGGAGGAAATAAGGATAGTAGTGTGAGGTTTTCAAGAATATGATCTACATAATGACTAAATTTATACTCCAAATGAAGTCAGAGAAGTAACTGTAATGTTTTATACAACCACTTCTCCACTTCTAAATACTTAACATTGATTTGTTTTCTATTGCTGGAACTCCATCTTAATTTTTTTTCTCATATGGCTTATAAAGACACGGAAGAATGGACTTGAAATGTTAGAATGATATGGAGAGGATAAAGAGGGAGATGTACGATACACAAAAGTTTAGATACAGTTTTTTTAATACAGAAATGAGATATTTTATCTCTATTATTATCTATTTTTATTATTTAAGCAGATAATTATTGTTATTATTATTTTATTAAAACAAATGATTATTATTAAAGGAATTACCAAAGAACTACAAAGATTGACTCAGGTCAGATTTTGAAATGCCTATAATGGTTTTGAATGTACAAACAAAGGAATATTAAAAATAAACAAGATATGAAATAATGTAGCTAAACTAAGGAAAGGAAAAGAGTTTGTAGAATATTTTGTCTATGGATGGAGTAACAAGGATGCAATGAAGGCTATTGGAAGTGCTAAGGGAGATGAAGAAACATGATAGAAAATACCTTAGCTCTATTGTTGTTAAAACATAGAAAGCAAGACCGAAGTAGAAATATAATTTGAATGAAATATTTTGACCTATGACAAAGAAAATGATGACACTTGAAATGTAAATAAGACTAGAGATAATTTATAAAATTTGGCAGGTATAATATTCTGCAAAAGAGTGAATTTCATTTATCAATACAATAAAATGGTCTATTTTCCTCAAATTTAGTCAAGCAGGAATATCACGAGGTCTTGAAATATTTGGGAAATCATAAATTAAGAATGGGTTGAATGACATAGATTTGCTTTTTCCTTGCATTATTGTTATTTGGTGCATCTCTGGTGTTACAGGAAAACTGTATACAACATGGACAATAAACAACACTCTATTATTCTTTAAGCTTTACTTGAGTAGTAGGAGAATCAATAAAATTGGAATGAGTGGAGAAACAGCATAACTATTTAACATTCTATGGATTGCTCATATGTGTTAAATTATTTAGTGTTTAATGAAATGTGCATGTTAACAAGATAGGGTTATGTGGCTCTTTATTGAACGTGCTGCACCTAGGATGTTATTTTTACAGAGTAAATTTTATAATTTTGCTGCAACCTATTTTTTTCAAGGGCACTGATTTATACTACCAAGAATCCAATAAGTCCAGGTTTGTATTCATAGTTTTACCTTGTTAAACACATGTGTCAGAAGCATTGCTTATACAGAGATACATTTGCTTTATATTTATATGTGAATTAAGTATTAAGAATTATTTACTTTTTGAAGATAATTCTTTTAAATCAGGAGTAACATGCTCAGAAAATTAAAAGGTTGTAAAAATTCAAATTGAGACTTTATGTTAGCTTTGTTTGGTAAACATACAAAAATCATACTGAAAATGAATTCTACAAAATTAGTATTTTTGAAATAGAGCAGTAAATAGCAATTCACATGATGGTAATGAGACTTGTGAAAACCCATTGTGTGATGACCTAAATTTGATTTAGTGGAATTGCTCTAAAGTGAAATTTTATAGAAGGAATTTTGATATCTTGTCTTCATTTTCATATGAAATCAGAATTGTAATCCTAAAAAAGGTATATTTTCTGTAGCTTGACAATAAAGTTAATTCAAAGTATCAATGGGGAGAGTAAGCCAACAACATGATGTGCCCACTGGAAATTGTAATCATAGAATATGATTAAATGTTTTAATCTCCTCACTGTAGAGAGAAGGGAAAGGTAATGACCAGCTTCATTAATGTTAAAAACTAAAAAAAAAATAATATCTTCTAGTTGGGAGAATAAAAGTAAGCAAAAATACACAAGGCAATAGATAGTATATGAGATGGTAAGAAGTCTATGGAAAAATAATAAACTGAGGAAAGGGTAATAGGTCTTGCCTTGAGAGACAAGTTTTTGCTTTAAATGAGGGTGGGCCTTTCTTAAGAGAGATAAGTTATTGCTTTAAATGAGGGTGGGCCTTTCTGAAGAGGTGCTATAGAGTAATGATTTACAGGAGGTTAGGAAGCAAGCCACAGGTGTATCAGAAGGAAAATACTTTTAAGCAGAGGGAATTAAATGTACAATGATCATAATATGACAGGAGTGTTCTTGGCACATACAAAAAACAGCACTACCTTGAGGGCAGTGTTCCTGAAGCTGAGTGAGCCAGTGAGGAGGAATATGGCAGGAGATAACGGTCAACATACCCTGGGCTATCTAAAATGCTCTGTCTTTACTCTGTATGCAAATCCATGATTGTTATCTAAGCAGAGGAAATGATTCACCTTAACTTTCAAAAGACTAATTTTGGCTGCTCTTTTGAGATGTAACTATAGGAAGACAATAGCAGAAGTAGAGTCAGAAAACTTTTATAAGTTATCATCAAAACTTGGATATTCAAGTCTAGAATTCAGAAGAGAAGTCTTCAAGGGAAATAACATGAAGACAACAACTATTGTAGAATATTTATAACCATGAGATTGCATGAGGTCCTGAGAAAATAGAAAGTGTAGATAGTGTAGCAAAGAGGACTGAGAACTGAGCCTAGGGCACTGGGAGATACAGAACAATCAGTAAAGTTGACTATGAAGGAAAATTCAAAGAGGAGAAGAGATAAATTGTATTGAAAATTAAGTGAAAAATACATGAGTGACTACCTGTGTAAAATACTATTGGTAATTCAAATATTATGAGGCCTAGAAATTACTAGATTTAACAACCTAGAGATTTTTGTTCGCCTTTTCTAGAGCTGTTCCAGTAGAGCAGTAGGAAGACAGTGTGTATGTAGTGAGTTCAAGAAATGATTAGAGGAGTGGAATTAAAAATATAGACAACACTTAGAAGAATTTTGAAATAAAGAAGATAGAATAAATAATTGGCAGTAGCTAGAGAAATATTTAAAGTCAAGAGGGTTTCTCTCTCTGGATATAATGTGTGACAAATTGGACCATAATCGTTTCCTTTTGCATAACACACAGCAAAAGGGGAAAATATCTGATATAAGAGAAAAATGGGAGAAATGCTGGACCAATGGCTTTGAGTGGGAGCTAGAAGAAAAGATCAAGGTTATTGATCCTCACAGCAATTTGTGAAAAGGGTAGTATTATTATCTCATTATAACAGTGAATCTGGGTGCACAACATGGTGCTTAGACATTGACTTATTGTCTAGCCCTTCCCACAATACTTTTATCTTTATCTGTTGAAATCTATTGCCAAAATAGTAACATTAAATAGATGATGATGATAATGATGATGAAGACGATGATGATGATCTTTCACTTTAGTCAGAGATTGAATAGGATCGAGAAGGTGCAAATAATGGAGGTGATAGTAGAGTATTTATAGTCCACCTGGATTGTGTTCTCAGTAATTTGAAGGAAGGGTCAGAAGATAAGAAGCTAGAGGAATGGAGAAATCTGAATGAGAGTTGGGTCCAATGAGGAAGTGAGGTACAGAGATTAGGAGATATTCCTTATGCTTATTTTTCCTCAGAATCCAAGCCTACCCTTGAACACAGAGAACCAATAACATAGGAGACGATTGGTAAGTCTTAAACAAAATCCTTACCATAATTGTGGAAGCCACTCTTTTGTGTTTTTTTTTGTTGTTGTTTTTTTTTTTTTTTTTTTTTTTTTTTGCGTTACACGGGCGTCTCACTGTTGTGGCCTCTCCCGTTGCGGAGCACAGGCTCCAGACGCGCAGGCTCAGCGGCCATGGTTCACAGGCCCAGCCATTCCGCGGCATGTGGGATCTTCCCGGACCGGGGCACGCACCCGTGTCCCCTTGGCAGGCGGACTCTCAACCACTGCGCCACCAGGGAAGCCCTAGAAGTCACTCTTAGAAGTGGCTATTTGTAGAAGAATTTTGGAGAGCCAATATTTTAAAAAGTAAAAGCACAACAGAGGAAAAAAAACTGACAATTAGTCTTTGGTGGTGCATTTGTAATTTCAGTGTAAGTGCTTTTTGAATTGTGTCACATACAGTCCTGTAAAGTCCAAAATAAATAAATAAATAAAAGTTATATGAAGTTAATCGGTAGAAATCTCCTACCATTGTCCTAGTTACCCAATCCTTGGTAAAGTATTTCTTCTAGTACAATGAACTATCATTTTGCCTAGGACATTTTATTTTGTTGTGTTGCTTATTTTATAATATTTGGCAGGCTTCAGTTTCCCCCTGTTATATCTAGCACCATTTCATCCAAGTTTGATAATACATGAAACCATGTTCATGATCTGAGAATATATTTATTATTTGTTTTATACATTTTTTCTTCCAATCAATAAATATTTATTGATCATTCATGGTGACTCATATCCTTACTTAGGCATGAGGAATAAAATGATCTGAGTTTGAGTATAAAAGAAGCTACAATTGCTGAAGGCAGAGGGATCAGATGGATCAGACTGTGCAAAGACTGGTGCAGAGGGAGGCATAACACATGGGGTGGTAGCTGGAAGGAACTGTACAGGTCCAGTTTCAAGTTACCTTTTAATAGGATGTAATAGAACATGTTTAAAAAATAAAGGTGAAAATCCAGTTGAGAGGGAATAGTTAAATAAGCAAGGAAGAGAGGAGAGAAGTCAATTGTTTAATTTTGCAGAGAAGGCTGAATGGGTCAGAATCCAAAGTGCACATGATGGTATGAGCTTTCAACAGTAGAGAAAAAGACCTTCTCCTAGCCAAATAGAAACAATGTACAAGAGGTTCCAATGTTTTTAGACTTGGATTGGAGAAAGCAGAAATTTGAGTTCTTTCTGATTTTCTACAGGCAATAGATGAATATATCTTTTGGATAGATGGAGAAAATGAAACATCCAAGATTTGAGAGGATATGAGACCCTGTTTGCATAGGTGGGAAAAGTAAATGAGTCGGGCTTCCCTGGTGGTGCAGTGGTTGAGAGTCCACCTGCCGATGCAGGGGACACGGGTGTGTGCCCCGGTCTGGGAAGATCCCACATGCCGCGGAGCGGCTGGGCCTGTGAGCCATGGCTGCTGAGCCTGTGCGTCCAGAGCCTGTGCTCCACAACGGAAGAGGCCACAACAGTGAGAGGCCCACGTACCGCAAAAAAAAAAAAAAAAAAAGTGAATGAGTCAGACAAATATGATAACATCACTGTTAGATATCAAGAACTGATTTGAAATTGATGGTGTTGAGTTTGTGGTGGGCCAATCTTTCCTGTTGTTTTACCTATTCCAGTAATGCTTGGCAGTTCACATATTTGGTAGAAATGAAAATGGTTTCAACATTTTCTAGAAGGTAATTTGCAAAAAAAAAAAAAAACCTTTTAAATGTCTCAAAAAACCACATACTAAATAACTAGGCAATATCAATCCCCAAAATATGTGGTGATAACATAATTTTAATAGAAACAAAGTCATATATATAATGGTTAAACATGGTTTAATATTTTATTTTGGAAATAACTCAAATATCTAAAACTAATACATATTAAAAATAATTTTTATGATTTCCATGTATGAAATATTCTGTAAGCAGTAAGATGAAGTCTTCTATTTCCTAATATTGAAAGCTTTCCCTCATATTAGGTATAGAAAAATAAATCATAGGATGTATATTACATGATATCATTTATTAGAAATGTATATAAAAATGCAAACAAAAATATTTAAGGTTATATCTCAGGGTATATTGTTTATTCTTGAATGATAGAATTCAAGTCAAATATTGGATCTTTTATTTATCTGAAGTATGTTTTATTTCATCAGAAATTCTGTATATTTGTTTCATCCTATTGTTTTGTAAATCCATGTAATTTCATTAAGAATTTTCTCAATCAATTCCTCATTTATTAAAAAATACTAGTAATATAGTTCAAAACCATTGTTAGCATATATGTGAAACTTAGTTCAAGGCTGTAAATGAACATTAATTAATTTCTTAGTTTAGCACAATCTCCACTTCTGAAGTAGCCTCTCATTATTTGGAGAATGGATTTTTCTGTGATTTAGCCAAAAGGGAGTGACAGCCTCCTTATATGAGCCCTGTCTCCACATCCTCAGTCTTCTGGTCAAAGTGATTGATTCACTGATGATATACACATTATTCTAATCAGCCCTGCTAAAGTGATTCCCTAGAGTTTTCCAAACCAAAGACAATGTAAGAAAGAATGTTTTACACAATTTACATTGTCACAAAGCTGTAAAAATATCACCCTCAAACTGCTAGGGAGTCTGTTTCATTTCTGAGAAAATTCTCTGGGAAAAATAAGCCAACACACTTGAGGGAGTCTAGTCCTTACAGTTCAGAGTTTATTTTTTTATACAATTCTAACATTCTTGGGCTAGCTCAGGATTTTTCTAATGAATTTCCTTTTAGTTTGATGGAGGTTTGTAATATTAGAAATAGGATGATATTTTATTAATGAAGACCTAATACTATCTACCCAGAATTTAATATTTCATAGAAAAATTTTACTAAGCTATTTGTTATAGGTTCTACTTAAATTAATATTATTTTTGGAAAGGTTTTGGGATATGTGAGTTCTATGCCCACTATCCATTTTATTATGATGTATTTTTTTAAGTTGATACAATAAAATTTTTGCCTATGTCCTATGTTTAATTGCAAAATCAAATTAATTATCAAATGCATTTTTAAAATGTATTGATACTTTTACACAATTCATTGTTAAGATAAAAATATATGAATGAATGAATAAATGAATGAATGAATGAATTATTAGTTCTACTTCCTAGAGATAATAATTATGAGGAAGAAAAGTATGAGGGGGAAGAGGAGGATAAATGTGAAAAATTTTCACAGCGTGATATATAAATGATAAATGATAAAACAATTTTAACTGGGAAATATTTTATATAAAGTTGTATGCACTGTTTTTACTTAACATTATGTTGTGAGCCTCAAGAGTTCAAGAATAAGAATTGTTGTAAGTAAATTATATTTTCTCTATATGAAATTTAAATTCAAAAGAAACCCTAGAAACTTTAACCTTGATAACCTCTTTGAAACAGAATTATAACCTTTGATAACCTCTTTGAAAGTTGTACTTAGATTCTTGGTACTTGGAAGCCATAACTTCTCAATTGCTTTCTTACTTCTCAATTTCTTTCTTAGGTTAAATTAAACATAGGATTCACATTAATGACTATCACTTATCAGGCATAATACATACACAGACACACACAGATGCAATATAAAATTAGCTACCTAGCTTGAAAATTTAACAAAACTAGTATTTTAATTCCCATGGAGACAGGCATATAATACTTTATTTTTGTGCTTTGTATAAGTTGAAATATATACTGTGTTAGTGTACAAATTTCTTGATAATTTTTAACTTGAATTATTCTAAATTATCCAATTATTCTATGGAAACAGCAGGTTTTTAAATTTATTCACAATATGATAGTATTTTATGTGCATTCAAATAATTTGATTAAGTTGATACCATCTGAGTAGATTAAATATAATGAAGGAATATCTAAAGGAAAAAATAAAGCTCTATTTTAATTTAAGGACATATTTTATTCTTTCACTACACTTCTGATTTCAATTCACTTTTGGTTTACTTCTCCCTTTCTCTAACCCACTAAATTATTTCTCTATGAAAAGTAAAGAATCAAGTACATTGTTTTCTCACCACTTCTGATTCAGTAGTAATATACTAATCTGTATATTTTTCCCCCAACTAATCTTTTTATTAATAGTCTAGTTACTTATTTGACTTAGAATCCAGATACTTGCAGCAGTGATCAACTTAACTGTCTTTGGTTAAGAAACACAATCAAGACTGCTTCCTTACTTTCTTCTCTTCCTCAGTTATGTGCATCACTGATCTCTTTCTGTTGACAACATTGCCCTGCTGTAGCACTACTTATTTCCCAGGGGACTCAAACTATCATAAAGAAAATTGTTAGTCTAGAGCAGAAAACCATACTGAGTCAAGACTTAAAGACAATACATGATATTTAATCACAGCTGGGGAATTATAAACAGTTGAATGTTTAAAAATAAGAAAAGTCAAGGAAACATTTTATTATTGTTAAAGGAAGAACTAAATAAATCTGTTTGGATATCTGAATCCCAATTCTCTGCTAAACTACTTATGCTATAAGTTATGCTATAACTTAGTGTAAGCTTGTATAACATTTTATTTAAATCATTTTAGTAGCCTCATATTATCTGTCTTGTCTTCAGTGTTTTTCCATCTTCCCATTTACAGCCAATTCATTCTGCAGTGTTAACAAATTAATCTAAAATTAACAAATAATATAAACAAAACTGTGTTCTCTCTCTTTACTGCTTAAATAAAAACACCACCATCACCAGCAACCAACAAATAAATAAAGAATAAACACAAAAATAGTCTCAACTCCTTGGTTTGTTTTTCAAATACCTATAAATTCTCTCCCAAACCTACTTTTCAGCCAGCTTCAGAGCCACTCGCCAACACAAACACTGCTGTCCAACCAATTTCATCATTCTACTCAAAGCAGTGATTTGCTTTCCTGCCTTTTAAATCCTCATTGTGTGCATTGAAAATTTTATGTTCATTCAGGGGCAAGCTCCAACATCAACAGCTTTTTCATACCTCCTTTTATTAATTAATGTGCCCTTGATTACTCTATATTTTCTCTTTCCTCCTAAAGCACCTAGATATCACACCATCTTTTCTGACTGATCAGTTGATACTGAACATGCATGTCTTCTTTCCGAAATCAGAGGTACTTGCATTCTGAGGTTACATGATAAAATTTTGTACTTGAAGATGATGTTTGTCATGCACATGTATTGTTATAAAGCCTTATTGAGTGCCAGTTACCACTTATTCTAGGAATCAGGCTAGGCTTTAGGATAAAAATAAGAGAATTCTCCCTTGCAAGAAGTGTTAGAGGCAGGTAAAAACAAGGCAACTTATAATAATTTGAAAAGAATGCACTCACATACTGATGATATGTATAGATATTGGTATGACCAATCTGAAGAGAAATTTGTTAAACTGCATCAAAAGCCTTGAAAAAATATATATATATAGCATGATTCAGCAATTATACTTTTTACATTTGAGAGATAAGCAAGTTGATTACAAATAAAGTATTCTTAGCATAGTTTATACTGGAGAATTTGTCTAGGTAGTAAGTTGGGACAATTGTAAGCCTTAACCCCGTTCGCTTCCTATCTTCAAGGATTATCATTCTTTGTTACCTAAAGTTTAATATCTTGAATATATTTGTTTCATACAGTTTATCTCTCTTTGATAGTTGTTTCAAATAGAAGGGTGGCTCTGGTCACTGTTTCTATATCTTGGCCAGGAATAGAGTCTTGTCTATTACTTTAATTTTTCTTCTGTACATAATGATTCTTTTTATTCTGGTTGACTAAAAGAAAGTTCTCTTTATATTTGGTATTCAATAGTCTTACTGTGATGTGTCTTGGTATGTTTTTCTTTATAATTGTATTGCTTTGGATTCTCTGAGCTTCTTGGATCTGACTTGGTTGTTTTTTGTTAATTTGAGAGAACGCTTAGCTATTATCTTTCTTATATTTTTCTACCTTACTCTCTATTTTCCTACTGAAACAAAAATTACATATATATTAAAATTTGATATTGTCCTCTTAGGTTCTATGATTTGTTTGTTTGTTTTCTCTTTGATGTCCTCATTTTAGTTCCATTTGTATAGTTTCAATTGTACAGTTTCAGAGCATTCTTTGCTCTGGTGTGTCCAGGTAATTGTAACTGCACTAAAGAAAGTCTTCATTTCTGATACTGTGTTTTCAATTTTTAACATTTTAATTAATTTTTTTACAGTTTATTTTACTCTGCTGAAATTTTTTTTTCCATGTATATGTCCATTTTTCTAAACTATTTTATTTAATATATAAATATAGTTACTCCGAAGGTTTGATAGTTTCAACATCTGGGCTTATCTATTCCTACTTATACTGACTATTTTATCTTTTCATAATGGGTAGTTTATTACTGCTTATTTTGTGTTTCATAGTTTTTTGATGACGTGTGCAAAAAAATTATAGACACTGAGTTAAATATCATGTATGTTTTCAGATGGGTGTGCCTCTTTTTTCAGGTCTCTGGGGCGTTTAAATCAATCTAGATGGTAATTGATCTTGGTTTGAGGTTTTTTGTTGCTATAGCTATCTTCATTGAACTACAGACTTCAAATCGCTTCAGTGATTGACAGTCACTACCTCATTTTTCATGTGCCACCTAAACTGCCAGATGGTTTTTCTCAGTATTCTTGCTCCATGTGCATATTTCAGCAGGTCCTGCACTTCTGCTGCTTAACAGACCAAGTTGCTCAGCAAGCACCTGTTCCTTCTCAGGACAAAGCAGGGTCAGGTCAGTGGAACTCACCCCCCAGAAGCAGTCAGATTTTGCTTCCTATTAAAGGTTCCCAGGGGCTGGAAGATTTCATCTCTATTCCCAGTTGATTTTTTTAACATCTGTATTGGAATATAATTGCTTTATAATGGTGTGTTAGTTTCTGCTTTATAACAAAGTGAATCAGTTACAGATAGACAAATGTCCCCATATCTCTTCCCTCTTGCATCTCCCTCCCTCCCACCTTCCCCATCCCACCCCTCTAGGTGGTCACAAAGCACGGAGCTAATCTCCCTGTGCTATGGGGCTGCTTCCCACCAGCTATCTATTTTACGTTTGGTAGTGTATATATGTCCATGCCACTCTCTCACTTTGTCACAGCTTACCCTTCCCCCACCCCAAATCCTCAAGTCCATTCTCTAGTAGGTCTACGTCTTTATTCCCGTCTCGCCCCTAGGTTCCCAGTTGATTACTACTCTGTACTTAGGCAGGGCCTGGAGCACAAATGGGCCTTGCTTAGCACTTCTGTTCCAGTCTCAGAACTTAGCAGGCCCTGAATGTCTGTATCAACAAGGGGCCTGTCCCAGCCGCCTCCCCTGCTCCCAGTCTTTCTCGTGAGCACTTGGTGGATGCCCACTATGAAGGGCTAATTATTAGTAATTGAGGACTCCTCTTGTATCTAGGGTTTCTACCAGTTCAAGACTCTCATGTTAGCCTACACACTTGGCCTCTAAAAATTCACTTAATTATCAGGTGTCTTCTTCTTATGTACTTTTATGACTGCTACCTCCTTCTCCTATGATCTGCCAAAGTTAAAATAGTTGATATGTTTCCACCGTCCTCAGAGTGGCTGATCGCCACCCTTTGGAATTCAGTTTACCTGCTGCCTTGTGATCTCAGTGTTTCTCATGAGTTCAAAAATGTATAATTTTGTATATTGCCTGGATTTCTCTCGTTGTTAGTTAAGGTGAGAGTGACCTTGTTGTGTAGTTTTCCACATTCTAAGCTAAAGCAAAAGTCATACATATCTAGGAACTATTGACTAGAGCCTGAACAATGTAACTTTTACATTATTGAGTGCTGGATATTGCCTGGGTTTAAAGAAAATAAGAGGTTTTTTTTTACTTAGGTAGTTACCAGACTTCTCAATTATCTGGATCCTTTTGAAGCTCATCTGAAGCTCGGTTACTATGAGATAAAAACAGGCTGCAAGCCAGGAATAATTCAAGTTTACTAAGGGAAACTCTTTATCGTGTGTCCACTAAATGCACCAGGCGTTCAGGGAGAATTCTCCACCCTGACTAGTCATAACTAGAATGTCTCTCAGCCTAGTATGAGCTGTGCGAATTGTTCAGCTTGTATCTCTGAAGTCATTCTTTGCCTGTGCTAATGGGGTTTCATCCTACTTACGTGCAACTCAGTATTGGACGACAGATGCAAGGAGAAATTCAACTAGTTTTTAGAGATATTCTTTCTGTATACCTTCCTCCTCTCTGTCACTCTACCTGTGAAACTACAGGTGTATCTGCTTTCTCAGTCTCTGTCTCAATTCCGTGAGGCTGCTATCCTGTACTGTTATCTAGAAACTACCTGCTGGCAGAAAGCCAATGAAATGGTAGGGCTCACCAGGGATCATGAGTGGATCTATTTCTCTAAGGGATTATAGTCATGTGTTTCCTATTGTTTGAAGACTGGGATAAGTTGGGTTTTTTAAAGTGTATTTTTCCAGTTTTATAGTTGTTTATAGAGGGGCATATGAAACGGAACCAATAACTCCATCATGTCAACAAGTAGAAGACTTTTAAACGTTGTTATGCATAAAAATTTGCCCCCTCTGTTGAAATTTTCTCAAGAGAATATGTAAATGTTTTGAGAGCCTCTTTGACCTTGTGGGTCAGCCTAGACTTCAAAATCAGTCTCACATATTCTGATGAAGTGACTATTACACATGCTTTGGTTTAATGGGAATCTCCTCAAATTCAGATAAAGTATGAATTGGCAAACGAATGTCATGTTATGTAGATTTTTATTTCAGAAACATTAAATGTGTTTTGCTTAATTTTTAGATTTCTAAATGCTGCCACTTTATTTTCTAAAGGTTACACAACTCTATTATTTATAACTTTTTTTTTCCATATAGCAATGCAAAATTCTTTTGGTATTTGTCTTTTGGGATTGGCCTACAAAGATGAATATATTTTATCTACTTCATAATGCTATATAACTATTATTTTTGCATGAAAATTTAGTGGCATAAAGCCACTCATCATTTAAAAAGTAAAGTCTGGCTCATGCAGGAAATGCACTTACCATATTAAAATGTCCTTTAAGGCATTACTTAATCAAAATAATTGAACATATGGAGAAACAAATCTTAGCACTTTAATTTAATTGTTACAGAAAATACTATATTAACTGCTGATGCTTTGAGAAATTCAGAACAAGAGAAAATATTGCCTCTTCATAAAAGCACTGGCAACTTCCTATTGAGTTGGGAAAGGCAGTATACACACCTATCAAACAAGCATCAATTTATTGGATCATTAGGTAAAAGGCAATAGTTATTTGAAGAGAGTGGTACTTTATCCATTTCAATTTGAAGCAAGCCATAGTATAACAAATTAAAAAGAAAAAATTAGGTAATTGATATCTAGTAAAAATTTTTAGAAGTTCCAATTTTAGAATATAGCTATTCAATAAACTAAAGTATGAAATCAATATATCTCTTATGAATTAGATTAGTATAGCATGACCATATGGATACCATAAAGACCGAAATGCATTCTTTCACTCTGAAGACAAGTTTGTTTAAAAGTTTCTTTAGTGCCAGTATGGATGTGGGTATGTTTTTTATTTAATGCAAATGGATACTTTTCACAAATTTTATTATTTTCTTCATATCATAAACTAAACACAAGTGACCACAAGTAATGTGTTATAAATTCCCACAGGTCATTTAGCATTTCTTCATTCAGTATCCTGAGTAAAATTTTGAATGGAATAGAACTCTACACTATTCAAGATGTGAATCTTTTCCAAATAGGTTTTGCTACATAACACAAAATTTATATTAAAACGCTATTCTTAACATAATAATACATGATTCTCTAACTGTGTTCCAGAATAAATTATAATGTGGGAGATTCATTTTTTTTTTAAATTCTGTTATTGATTTTGTGATTTAGAAAGGAACAAAGGAGAAAAGGATTGGAAAATGGTAGTGCAATTTCTCAATTAGGAATTTTGACAACTATCTACTGCCAGCTGCCAGTAATAGTCTTATTATCCTCAGGTTATCCAATTATAAATGTCTGCCTCACCTATCACTGGCATTATGTAAGTATGTAAGTATTATGTAAGTATGCATGACTAAGGCACAGGGACATAGGGTCACAATTTGTTTTTTAAAAAACAATTTGTTTTTTACAAAACAATTTGTTTTCTACATAGCTCATTCTATGAGACTGTCCCTAGCAACGTAGTATTTCCACCAAAAATATTTGGATTATAATTTTTCTATTTAAAAGTTCACCCAAGGATAGCAATCAGACTGGTCAAAGAAGCCTCAATGGAAAAAAATTTTTAAGGTCATGAATTTTATGATTTGAATCTAGTCTCAGAGCTTTGTACCCAAGAAATAATTTTGAGAAAAAGATCTTCAATAAATATTAGACACAGCCAGTATATTCAATCTAGACTAAAACAAATATTAGATATTTTTTTCTTTTTACATATTTCTGTAAACATTATTTACTGATGAATTGATGGAGTTAATAACTGAGAGTATATTTCCTTAATGCCCATAAACAAAGTTTTGTTAAATTAACAACCCACAGTGAACGAACAATTCTAATCTGCTAAAATTTACATGCAATGACCCATTTATTGGTCTCAACCAGCTTATTGGTTATGTATTATTATCATTATTATTATTAATATTATTGTTAATATTTTAAAGATTAAGAGATAGAAGCTTAGAAAAGTTCAACTTGAGGAAAATTACAGATAGTGACAAAATCCAAGTCTGTCCGATGGCCAAGACTTGCTCTTAATCCTTATACTATATTACATTTGATTTTTCCACAATGCCAATATTTTGCTGAATTAAACTAGTATAAATTGCTAAGTGACACAGAGTAGATGTTCAATTCTGAATATAATATTAGTTGCTTTGCACTCTGTTATTTCACTTACTGGATTCATATACATTAAAAAAAGGTCATGTCTGGAGGGGTGGGATAGGGAGGGTTGGAGGGAGGGAGACGCAGGGGGGAAGAGATATGGGAACATTTGTAAATGTATAACTGATTCATTTTGTTATAAAGCAGAAACTAACACACCATTGTAAAGCAATTATACTCCAATAAAGATGTAAAAAAAAAAAAGAAAAAATGTTCATGTCTGCTCTTAGACAGGTATATTATGAATAACTTACATGGACAAAAAGTACCAACTAAGGGTGTATCATAACACTTGTTTAGCTCAAGAGTTCTTGAAAATCAATATTTGTATTAAAGCAAAACACTGATTATCCACCAATATAATTTCGAAATGAAGTGTAAAAATAAGAAATAACTAGTTTTTCTCATGTAGTAGTTCTCTTATGACATAGTATTTAAGGTACATTGTAGATTTTTTTTTAGATGCATATGTTAGATACACTTGACATGTTATTTCTATTTTTGAGTAATGTTTTAATTAGAGGATGGTCATGCATCCTTTCTATGCATCATGTACTGATAATAATAAATTAGAAATAATAGTCTGCTTGAAACCCCATTTGATAAAACCTTTAGAATTTATTAATTTTTAATTCTGAAAATGTTATTCTGATTGGTGAATCATATTATATTTTATTATGACATTGTTGTGAAATTCTAGTTTATGAATTGGAGTTCATTACTGTGGCAATTTCAGTGTCCTTTCTAAGTGTCCTTTATCTCTTCACAAAATGTGTACACAATACTGGTCTTTCATTTGATCTCACTGTTCATATTTTATTCTCTTTTAAACTGCCTTACTTACATAAATCATTTTCCTTAGATTGGATATTAGTAATTTTGTATAAGACAGGAACCATTTGATGAGCAATTCAATCTTGTTGTTGCAAGGTTAAAAAAGGCAGGTGTCTTAGAAGTCTGTCTGAACTAATTTAAATGATCTCATTTCAAGTGTGACCCAATCAAGACTCTTCTATGCTACTAGGTATCAAAATTCCAATGCTTAATATTTGTTCAGAAAATATAAATATTAATTACTGTTTTCTTAGTTTCTTGCAGTCAAATGTGCATCTATTATCCTTGGTATCTCTACTTATTGGTATAAATTGGCATGCTTTAATGAAAAAAGATAAAAATTCTAAACACAGAGTAGCTACAACATTATAAAAAGGTAAAAGTATAGAATATATTTACAACAAATATAGAAATAAGAGGAAAACTTGGTAACAATAATTATAAAGTTTGAAGTCAAAAAGTAATTGACTTGGGCTTCCCTGGTGGTGCAGTGGTTGAGAGTCAGCCTGTCAATGCAGGGGACACGGGTTCGTGCCCCGGTCTGGGAAGATCCCACATGCTGTGGAGTGGTTGGGCCCATAAGCCATGGCTGCTGAGCCTGCACATCTGGAGCCTGTGCTCCACAATGGAAGAGGCCACAATGGTGAGAGGCCCGCGTAACACACCAAAAAAAAAAAAAAAAGTAATTGACTTAAGCCAAAATACTTCTTAATAGTTTGATGATATTGTACAATTATTAATACTTTTTAAAGCAATTCTTGGGAATTCCCTGGCAGTCCAGTGGTTAGGACTCCACACTACCACTGTTGAAGGCACAGGTTCAATCCCTGGTCAGGGAACTAAATTCCCACAAGCTGTGTAGAGTGGTCAAATAAATAAAACTGTTATCTTAAAAAAATAAAATAAAATAAAGCAATTCTGTCTCCATCTGCAAAATAGGTCTAATAGTAGCTACCATATAGGCTTTGTTTAGCAAGAAACACCTGCTTGCCCCTCCAGGGAAGAAACTCCACTGCATAGAGGAAAACAAAGGGCATGACAATGCCTGCTACCATGAGAAGCAGTCCAAGGATGTCAACACGCTACAAGTGTCAGAGTTGTCAAGAAAGACATAAATGCAGACACTGGAAAGCATAACACTTTACTCACATAAAGAAGGGACAGAGCAAGATCAGCTTCAATAGTGAGTGTCAGTAGCCCATGGTCAGTGGGTCTCACCCAGCAACTGACACAGAGAGATGGTCTGCATGTACCTCCCATGTGCTGGAGGTGAAGGATGTTTTCCCTCCTCTCTGGGAACAGATATAGCAGTGGAGTTGGCCAGGTATCATGTGATGCACTTACCTTAAGCAGAACAAAGAAGTATACATCAAAGCCAGAACTGGAAAAGATATTCTCAAACAAGGGTATGTGATTTGTACAAGCTGTTAGGGCTCCTTACCTCCATGTAAAAAATGTTCCAGGCGTAAGACAGCTCTTACACAACCATACAAGGGTGAGCAGGCTGTGCAAGTCTGCTTTTTCCAATAGGTTTCATTTGAATATTAATTAAAATAATGTATGGGATAGTTAAAATATGTTAATAAATGGATAAACATATCATACTCCTGCATACAAAAAAAATATGTTGTTCACATGCTTGAATTAATTTATAGTTCACGGAATTTAAAATAAAATACTAGTAGTATTTCTTTTTTAACTTGGAAAAATACTTTTTTTTAGGAAAAATAGTCTTAAAATTATATTACTAAAAGAAATACCAAAGATATTATATTTCTAAAAGAAAAAAAAAAGACTGGTCATGACAAAACAACATCAGTAATAGCTTAAGAATAATGAAAACAATTAAATGAATCAGTTTCTGCAGGAATGAAAGATGTATGAATAAAAAAGACGCCATCAAATATTAAGAGAGAGAATAGAAGTATCATTCAATGAATAAATATTCAGTCAATTTAAAACCTGGTTTCATACATTATCTCAAAGTAAATTTGAGATTTATCAGTTAGTCTAGTGAAAGTTTTTTAAAGATTTAAAACTTTAAAAATTGAATTAGAGGGCCTCCCTGGTGGCGCAGTGGTTGAGAGTCCGCCTGCCGATGCAGGGGATACGGGTTCGTGCCCCGGTCCGGGAGGATCCCATATGCCGCGGAGCGGCTGGGCCCGTGAGCCATGGCCGCTGAGCCTGCGCATCCGGAGCCTGTGCTCCGCAACGGGAGAGGCCACAACAGTGAGAGGCCCACATACCGCAGAAAAAAAAAAAAAAAAAAAAAAAAAAATTGAATTAGACATATCAAATTTAGTAGGTGGGTATAACATTATAACCTAAAAGTTTTTGAATATCAATAATATAAATAAAATGTTTTAAATGGGAAAAAGTAAATATTGTATGCAACCAAAATTTATTCAAATTAGCTCTAACCTGACAAGTATATATGAGAAACAAAGAGAAATATCAAATGAATAAAAAAATGAAACAAAAACAATATATAGCACAGACAGAAAAGAATAACTCACAATAAAGAACAGAATACAGTTGACTTTTGAACAACATGGGTATGAAATGCAATGGTCTACTCACCAGTGGATTTTTTTTCAGTAAACATAGTACTATATTTATGACCCACAATAGGTGGAATCCATGTATACTGAATCCACTGATAAGAGAGCTGATTATGGGGCTTGATCAACTAGCGATATTGGCAAACGAGGTGGGTCCTGAAACAAAACCCCAGCAGATTCTGAAGGGCAGATTTATTAAAATTTGAAAATTATTTAACTTGAAAATTAATAAGTGTAACTAGCATTGAGTGCTTTTTTAATGCTTAGTTTAATGCAAATGACTTAGCAGGATTGATCTTGTTTAATTATCCGAAAAACATAGTATGTTATTTTCTACTGTTTAAGAAAACAACATCTCAAAAAAGAATGTAATGAAGCTATGGTCATTGTAAATTGACCTTGCAAGAAATAATGCTAAACACAGAATCAACTACTGAAAGTGTTGTTTTTCATAGAACTAAGTTTTCACAATATATCTTTGTGGTAAAGAGCATGAGCTCTGATGTCTGATTGCCTGATATTGTATCTGAGTTTGCCGTGCATTTGTTCTATAATCACAAGAGATATAACCTCTCTGTGTCTCTGTCCTCATATTAATTAAGTGGGAACAGTAAGACTATCTACCTTGTAGGGTTCATGTGATAATAAATAAATCAAAACACATGAAGTTCTAACACCATGCCAGGCATGACATAAGTCCCAACTAGTTCTTTCCTGTGTGTAAAACAGAGAAAGAACTAAAATACGAATGGCACACATGTATTTAACAGAAACATTATTAATTTTATAATTAGAGCACATACATATATAAATGTATACAATTAAAATTTATACATGCAACTATATACTAAATAATTTACTTTAGTTCAAGAAATTAAAACTATTTCACCAAGTTGTAGTTAAGTTCTTATTTATATATTTGAAAGAAAAAAGAAAAACAACTAGGAATTTACTTCACAGTCCTCAAAAAAAGAGTCATTGATAAAAATTTTGTCTTTAAAATACTCTGGTTACTTTTTGTTAATTCTGCTGTATAATTCAGAAGCTCTGATTATCCAACTGGGCATCCAATAATACAATTCAATTTAATTCTGACACCAATTCCTGAAGTTAGTGTCAGATTCCATGGTAAAGAGTTCATGGACTGTAAGAATTAACATTGTTAAAATATCAATACTACCCAAAATAATCTACAGATTCAACATAATCACTATCAAAATTCCAATGGCATTCTTCACAGAAGCAGAAAGAATGATCCTAAAATTTGTATGAAACCACAAAAGACCCTCAATAGCCAAAGCAATCTTGAGAAAGAGAAAAGGAAGAGGCATTTCACCTTCTGAATTCAAACTATATTAAAAAGCTCTAGTAATCAAAACAGTGTGGTACTGGCCAAAAACAGACACACAGATCAATGACACAAGATCAAGAGCCCAGAAATAAACCCACATATATAGTCAACTGATATTTGACAAGGGAGTCAAGAATATACAATGCGGTAAGGATAATCTCTTCAGTAAATGATATTGGGAAAACTGAATAACCACATGCAAAAGAATGAAATTACACCTATCTTACACCACTCACATAAATTAACTTGAAGTGGATTAAAACATAAAGATAAGACCTGAACCCATAAAACTCATGGAAGAAGACACAGGGAAAAAGTTCTTTGACATTGGTCTTCACAATGGCTTTTGGATTTGACACCAAAAGAACAAGCAACAAATGCAAAAATAAGTGAGACTACATCAAGCTAAAAGGCTTCTGTACAACAAGAGAAACAATCAATAAAATGAAAAGGAAACCTACAGAATGGGAGCTGACATTGACAAACTATATATCTGATGTGGGATTAATGTCCAAAATATACTAGAAACTCAATAGTAAATAAAATAAAATAAAATAAAAATAACCTAATTTTTAAAAATGGGCAAATGAACTGAATAAACACTTTTCCAAAACAGATATACAAATGGTCAACAGGTATATAAAAAAAGCTGAACATCACTAATCATTAGGGAAATGAAAAGCAAAACCACAATGAAATATCACCTCACAAATGTTGGAATGACTGTTATCAAAAAGATAAGCAATAACAAGGGATAAAGAGTATTTGGAGAAAATGGAATGCTTGTACACACAATTGATGAGAATATAAATTTGTACAGTCAATAAGAAAAGCTATGAAGATTCCTCAAAAAAAAAAGCCCCAAAAACAATAGAACACCATGTGATCCAGCAATCCCACCTCTGAGTATACATCCTAAGGAAATGAGATCAGTGTCTCAAAAAGATATCTGCACTCCCATGTTCATAGCAGCATTATTCACAATAGCCAAGATATGGAAACAACTTAGTTGCCCACTGATGGATGAATGGATAAGAAAATGAGGTGTGTATATAGCGGAATGCTTTTGAGTCATTAAAAAAAAAAAAAGGAATCCTGTCATTTGCAAAAACATGGATGAACCTGGAGGATATTTTGCTAAGTGAAATAAGGCAGGAAGAGAAAAATCGTGCATTGATTAACTTATATGTGAAATCTAAAAAAGTTGAACTCCTAGAAAGAGATTAGACTGGTGGTTGTCAGGGACTGGGAGAAAAGAAGAAGATAGGGAGCTCTTGGTCATAGGGTACAATTGTTCAGTTATAAGATGAATAATTTCTGGGAATCTGATGTATAGCATGGACACTATAATTAATAATACTGTATTTTATACTTTAAATTTGTTAAGAGAGTAGATCTTATGTGTTCCCAACACATGCAAACACACAGAGATCCTAGAAATGTTAATTAGCTTGATTGTGGCAATCATTTAATAATCTATACATATATCAAACCATAACATGTATACCTTTAATACTTAATTTTTTTTGAAATTATACCTTGGTGAAACTGAAAAAAAATCAAGGAGGGAAAATAAGATATATATTCTCACTCTGTCTAGTCAATATTTGACTGCAGTTACTAGTCAGTAAAATAATACAAAAAGAAAGAAACTAAAGGGAAAAGAAAGAAATGGGAAGGGAAGAAAAGGAGATGGAATGAAAACAAAATAAAATCAAAAAAGTATACATATGGAAAGGAAAAATGTAAAAATTAGTTTACTTGTAAAAGACACTTTCAACTACCTTAAAAATCTTTGAAAAAATTCAAAATTGCTTTAGAAATAAGTGAATTATCAAGATCACAAGATGCAAGATCAATATACAAAATTCAAGTGTAGTTTAATACAGCTAAAAAAAGAAATTAAAAAATTAAGTTTACATTTGCACTAAGATCAGGAAAAAGACAAGGTTGCCCACTCTCACCACTATTATTCAGCATAGTTTTGGAAGTTTTAGCCACAGCAATCAGAGAAGAAAGAGAAATAAAAGGAATCCAAATTGGAAAAGAAGAAGTAAAGCTGTCACTGTTTGCAGATGACATGATACTCTACATAGAGAATCCTAAAGATACTACCAGAAAACTACTAGAGCTAATCAATGAATTGGGAAAGTAGCAGGATACAAAATTAATGCACAGAAATCTCTTGCATTCCTATGCAGTAATGATGAAAAATCTGAAAGTGAAATTAAGAAAACACTCCCATTTACCATTGCAACAAAAAGAATAAAGTATCTAGGAATAAACCTACCTAAGGAGACAAAAGACCTGTATGCAGAAAATTATAAGACTCTGATGAAAGAAATTAAAGATGATACAAACAGATGGAGAGATATAACATGTTATTGGATTGGAAGAATCAACATTGTAAAAATGACTCTACTGCCCAAAGCAATAAACAGATTCAATCCAATCCCTATCAAACTACCACTGGCATTTTTAACAGAGCTAGAACAAAATTTTTCACAATTTGTATGGAAACACAAAAGACCCAGAATAGCCAAAGCAATCTTGAGAACAAAAAATGGAGCTGGTGGAATCAGGCTCCCTGACTTTAGACTATAGTACAAAGCTACAGTAATCAAGACAGTATGGTACTGGCACAAAAACAGAAAGATAGATCAATAGATCAGGATAGAAAGCCCAGAGATAAACCCATGCACATATGGTCACCTTATCTTTGATAAAGGAGGCAAGAATATACAGTGGAGAAAAGCCTCTTCAATAAGTGGTGCTGGGAAAACTGGACAGGGACATGTAAAAGTATGAAATTAGAACACTCCCTAATACCAAGCACAAAAATAAACTCAAAATAGATTAAAGACCTAAATGTAAGGCCAAACACTATCAAACTCTTAGAAGAAAACATAGACAGAACACCCCATGACATAAATCACTGCAAGATTCTTTTTGACCCATCACCTAGAGAAATGGAAATAAAAATAAACAAATGGGATCTAATGGAACTTCAAAGCTTTTGCACAGCAAAGGAAACCATAAACAAGACCAAAAGACAACCCTCAGAATGGGAGAAAATATTTGCAAATGAAGCAACTGATAAAGGATTAATCTCCAAAATTTACAAGCAGCTCATGCAGCTCAATAACAAAAAAACAAACAATCCAATTCAAAAAATGGGCAGAAGACCTAAACAGACATTTCTCCAAAGAAGATATACAGATTGCCAACAAACACATGAAAGAATGCTCAACATCGTTAATCATTAGAGAAATGCAAATCAAAACTACAATGAGATATCATCTCACACCAGTCAGAATGGCCATCATCAAAAAATCTACAAACAATAAATGCTGGAGAGCGTGTGGAGAAAAGGGAACACTCTTGCACTGTTGGTGGGAATGTAAACTGATACAGCCACTATGGAGACCAGTATGGAGGTTCCTTACAAAACTAAAAATAGAGCTACCATATGACTCAGCAATCCCACTACTGGGCATATACCCTGAGAAAACCATAGTTCAAAAAGAGTCATCTACCAAAATGTTCATTGCAGCTCTATTTACAATAGACAGGACATGGAAGCAACCTAAGTGCCCATCATCAGATGAATGGATAAAGAAGTTGTGGCACATATATACAATGGAATATTGCTCAGCCATAAAAAGAAACGAAATTGAGATATTTGTAGTGAGGTGGATGGACCTAGAATCTCTCAGACAGAGTGAAGTAAGTCAGAAAGAGAAAAACAAATACCGTATTCTAACACATATATATGGAATCTAAGAAAAAAAAAGTCATGAAGAACCTAAGGGTAAGACGAGAATAGAGACACAGGCCTACAAGAGAATGGACTTGGGGATATGGGGAGAGGGAAGGGTAAGCTGTGACAAAGTGAGAGAGTGGCATGGACATATATACACTACCAAACGTAAAATAGATAGCTAGTGGGAAGCAGCCACATAGCACAGGGAGATCAGCTCAGTGCTTTGTGACCACCTAGAGGGGTGGGATAGGGAGGGTGGGAGGGAGGGAGATTCAAGAGGGAAGAGATATGGGAACATATGTATATGTATAACTGATTCACTTTGTTATAAAGCAGAAACTAACACACCATTTTAAAACAAATATACTCCAATAAAGATGTTAAAAAATTAAGTTTAAAAATATAATTTAAAATTAGCATTAAAATATGTGGACTTAAAGTTAACAAACTATATACAAGTACTATACATTGAAAGTTACAAAGCATTGTCTAGAGTAATTAAGAAAGGCCTTAGTAAATGTATAAATGTCCTCTTTTCATAGATCAGAAAACAAAAAGATAAAAATGTCACCCATTATATTCATGTATATATTCAGTGTAATCCCAATCAAAATACTTTGTCAAAATTGAGAAACTTTTTCTAAAATTCATAATGTGTATTAATTGATGCCCATATATATATTATATTATATATATATATATAATATATATATATATATATATAGAGAGAGAGAGAGAGAGAGAGAGAGAGAGAGAGACAGAGACAGAGACAGAGACAGAGACAGAGAGGCAGCTGAATATATAGTTGCCTACCTCTGGGAATACTGTAGATTTGCTGGAAAGGCGCAAAAGGGACATTCTGGGGTGATATAAATATTTTATATGTTAAATGTGATAGTGTTTATATGAATGTATAAATTTCTCAAAATTTGTTGAAGTGTACACTTAAAATAACTACATATCACCTCAATAAGGTTTTATTTTTCTTTTCTAATTAAAAAAAATTAAAAGAATTCCTACAAATTAAATGTAAAAAGTTAAGTTCAATATTAATGAGGTTGAATGGGAGATAAGCACATTCTTCAGATATTTTTCAATGAGATGTTCATGTGTATTTAAATGGTGAATTTTAAATTTTATTTTCAAAATAGTTAACCTAAGTAATAATAGGAACATGGGTTACGAAAGAAGACAAAATAGAGGAGAGGAGCAAAGGTGGAGAAAGAAGACATAACCAGGAGCTGAGCAAGGATGCAGTAGGCTGTGATGCAGATGAAGGTGACCAATAACTGTGGAGTGTCAGAATCTTTATTTCAAGAGTGCCTAGCTTTCTACTAGAAATATCTGTGCGCTACCGTACATACTTCAATCCTGATGTGACAATCCCCATTACAGTTATTACAACACCAAAATATTTTGCAAGAGTTTTGGTATTCAGAAAAGCAGGAAGCAAGAATAGGTGCTGAGCTCCAAATCTGGATCAGTGAGAAACAAGAGAAAAGAGCAAAGGGATTTGTAATTCAAGAGAAGATGAGATTTCAGCAAAAAGAAGAAAATCAAGGCTCAAAATCATCCTGAAAATACACATAATCAGAAAGTTGTATAAATTGTGAGGGCTTGTCTCATGAACTGAACCAATATATTTAAAACTCAAGTTAGGACAACCACAGCAGGTGACTTGGAAATTTTTATTCTTCTTTCTCTCTAAAGAGAAAGAGGCATAAATAAATATTTGAAAAATGTTTGTTTAGTTTAGAAAAGATAAAGTGCATAAGATAGACATAATATGTTGATAGTTTTCCCATCTTTTAAGATTTAAATAAAATAGTTTATTTTTGTGGGATATATATGTTACAAAACAGTCTAATGATATAACATATACATAATATAAAATTAAATACATTATAAATGCTTCAGATAATTAGCTAATATTGACTTGTTCAACAAATATAAAATTTCAGTAATGCAAGGTAAATAACTTCTAGTATCTGCTGTTTAACATTGTACCAAATGTAAAAATAAACAGAGGGACAGGAAATTAAACAGAGTCCACATTTATCTCTATATTCTGAGAAAATCCAATTATGAAAGGTTTTGTTCACACTCTTTAAAAGATAAATATAGATATATTTATATATATTTTATTTATATATCTAGAGTGAGTCCCAAGAGTTTTTGAGTCTGTATTTGGTATCTAAACTAAATTCAAATGATGAAAATATTTTCAATAGTAGAATAATTCCTGATATTCTCTTAAAATAAGAAAGAAAACCTCTTGCTTAAATGCTAAAGTAAGTTCATATAACTATCTTTCTTTAGAGGTTTTATACAAAATCCTTACAGTGTAAAGTTTTAATGATTGAAATTTCTCTTTATTGTGATGATTTAAAATAAAAGTTGGAAAATTAAGTAAACATTTAGGCACAAGAGTATTTTATCACCTACAGTTTCTTAGCTGTAGCTACTTTTTAAATGCCTTATCAGCTATAAAATATTGGGTAGGCCAAAAACTTTGTTTGGGGTTGTATGTAAGGTGTAAGATGTTACTGAAACCCGAACGAACTTTTTGGCTAACCACATAGTACAGTCATTTTATGTCACCAGATAGAATAAGAATTATAAGTAACCATTCAAATGAAAGCTGGATACTAACAATATTCATAGGATTAATTAAATTTTATTTTGTGGGAAAAATGAAGAATAACATTTAAAATATAATTAAAATAAAAATGCACTTTTTTCCATCTGATGTATAGCTCTAATATCAAAAAACATTATTTCATCTAGGTATTAATAAGTAAGATAAAAAAGCATAATAAATGATATTTTTTTAAAAAAAACGATTCAAAGCAAATGATTTTGTTTGCATTTGACAGTGGTAGAATGATCAATGTTACATTACAATTTCTGCTCATACATTTGTCTTCATTGGTAAAATGAGGACTGTCAGAGATTGAGAGTCAAGCTCATAACAAATTTAATGTGACTTGCTTTATCTCTGTTCTTAGCAGTTTTTTACGAGATGAAATATTAAATGTACAGAGCACATGTAGATTTTCCTTGTTAATAATAAAAAGTTTGTAATTCCTTGTTTGCTTTTTTTAATGTTGACAAGATCATGAAGTAGGCACAACCTGAGAAAAGGGAACTATAGTCTCAGCAATAAAGTCATGGATGACTTCTTTTAATCACAGTAGCTTTGAATATCTTGAAACTTAAATTAGAGTTGTGAGTTATCAATTTTCATTAAGATAGAGAGATAGCTATTATGAGTCTAAAAATATAATATTATGAAATGTTACAAAACACATTCAAATTGTGCAAATTTTATTGTATTTCCTTTAATCACTGAGAAAGCATACAATTACACATAATGAGAAATTTAGTGTAATTTATAAAAGTAAAACAAAAATTTTGCAATATTTTCTGCAATAATTATACTTATCCATATATTACCAATTAATTACATTGTTTGGTCTAATATATATATGATCATGATTTATCTCTGAATCTCAGTATTGTTTAAATTTTTAAAAAATATTGCCCATTGCTACTGCCTTTGTAGAAGTTTTGCTAAAATGTTTTATTTTAAAATCAAAGAACTATAATGACTTAAGAACATTTGTTTCATTTGACATTCTTTTTAATAGAACTTATGTGAAAGACATGTTTATATCATAATTAGTATTTTTCATAAAATAAAGACATCTGTATATACTATGGAATAAAAAAGTAATTATTAATTATGCATGCCTTTATTTTGTGACTCACTAAAATATAACTGTCCGTTAAATGGACAGTAATCCAAAATAATGATTAAACTTAGTTATTGCTATTATTTTACCAACTTTCAGTTATATGAAAATTAGTATGTGATTGACTATATTTGCAAAAGTGTAGATACATGTATATGTATAACTTAATCTGTTTGCTGTATACCTGAAATTAACATATCATTGTTAATCAACACCAAAATAAAAAATTAGAAAATAAAAATAAAAATGTCTTACAATGGAATAAGAGTCTGATAAATAAATAAAAAATCGATCATCTTGTCAATAACTGTAAATAAAATTTGTTCAAAATTTTAAAAACCAAACTAAAGTAAAATACATGCTGAAAGCTTATAATATTTGTCAAATAAACCAAACCAAATAAACTTAGATTCAAGAAATTCAGAAAATTCCAAACAGGATACCTCAAAGAAATATATACCCTGAGCATCATAATCAAAAAGACAAAGATAAAAGACAAAGAAAAATTATTGAAAGCAGTTATAAAACCACAATATACTACTTATGGGGGAATGATTATTTGAATGACTACATTTTTTATCAGAACCCATGAAGGCCAAAAGTAACATTCTTATATATTCAAATGAAAAAAAACTTATCCAGTATGTTATATTTAGTAAAAATACCTTCCAGGAATGAGGCTGAATAAAAGAATAAGATAAAAAGTAAGAAAATTCTATGGCAGCAGATGTGCTCTAAAGGAATTGCTGAAAGAAATTCTTCAAAAAGAAAAACAAAACCAGAAGGAAACTTGGCACACTAAATATGAAGAAAGGTCAAATGAAATGGTATATATCTGGCTAAATCTGATAAGGTGTTCCTTTCTCTTGATGGCTTTGAAGTATGTTTGTTGATTAAAAATAAATTTAAAAATATTTGATGGGTTTGTCAATATACAAGGATGTAATACATAAAGCAACTGCAACATAAAGCAGTGTAAAGAGACGTATATGATGGTAATGTTTCCACACTCCATTTCAAGAATTAAAATGTTGATTCTAAGTAGACAGAGGTAAATTAAGTATGTAGGCTGTGATCTATTGATAAACTACAAAAACCAAGCAACAATATATAAAAATGTGAACGAAAAGATAATAAAAACATAATATATTAATTAAAGTGAAATGCTAAAAATGTTCATATACTGGAAAGATGGCAGGAAAGGGAAAAAGAAAACTGAAAAAGAGAGAAGAAACTGGAAGTGAAAAATATAATGGTAAATATAAATCAAAATATATTAATAATATAATAATTATAAATGGTTTAAATATATTAATTAAAGTGAGAAAATGACAGACTGGATTTAAAGGAAGATCCAAATGCATGTTATTTAAAGAGACTCACTTCAAATATAATGTTATAGATAAGAAAAAAGTAAAAGGATGGAAAGTCCTATACCATGCAAACACCAATTAAAAAAAAAAAAGGCTGAAGTGGCTATATAAATGTCAGACAAAAAGACTTGAGAGCGAAGTAAATCACAAAGGAAAAAGAAGGTAATTGACTAATGATAATGATATATTGATATCTTTGATATAATTATGTTTTTCAAATCAACATATTAACACACTGTTAGTGAGATGGACAAAGGAAAAATGAGAGAAGGCAGTAACTAGTAATATCAGGAATGAAGGAGAAAATATTGCTACCAATATTTCAGACATTAAAACCTAACTTTATATAAGTTTTAGTAGTTTTGCTTTTTGAGGAATTTCTCTATTTCTACTAATTTTTAAAATTTCTTTGTGTAGAGGCATTCATGTTTTCATTTACTATTCTTTTTAAGGTCTGAAATGTTGATAGTGATATTTTCAAATCATTACATTGTACACCTTAATTTTACACAAGATTATAATATATCTCAATTAAGCTGAGGAAAAAAAACAATAACTAAAAGAGTTCTATAACTTTTAAATACATTTATTTTGTAGTTAAAAATATTTTTTTCAAATATTAAGGCTATAACTCCAAAAGCACAATCCATGAAAGAAATAATGGAAAGCAAGATTAAATTAAAATTAAAAACTTCTCTTCTGTGAAAGACAATATCAAGAGAATAAGAAAACCAGCCACAGGCTTTAAAAAAATATTTGCAAGAGACATGTTTGATATAGAACAGTTATCTTAAATATCTAAATAAGTCTTAAAACTCAACCATAAGAAAATAAACAACTTGATTAAAAAATGGGCCAAAAACCTTAATAATATCTCACCAAAGAAGATATACAGATAGCAAATAAGCATATGAAAAGATGTTCCACATCATATGTCATTGGGGAAATGCAAATTAAAACAACAGTGAGATACTACTACACACTTATTAGTATGGCCAGAATCTGGAATACTGACAACACCAAATGCTGACAAGATAGTGGACAACAGAAATTCTCATGCATTGCCAGTGGGAATGCAAAATGGTACAGCCACTTGGTAGGTTGTTTGGTAGATAGTTTGACAGTTTCCTAGAAAACAATAAATACTTTTACCACACAATCCAGCAATTGCTTTCCTTGATATTGCATTCCTTGGAGTTGAAAACTTATATTTGTAAGAAAACCTGCATATGGATGTTTAGAGCAGCTTTATTCAGAATTTTCAAAACTTGGAAGCAACCAAAAGGTCCTTATAAACTGTGGTTCATCCAGAAAATAGAATAATATTCAGAACTAAAGAGAAATAAGTTATCAAGCCACAAAAAGACTTGGAGGAAACTTAAATACATATTACTAAGTAAAATAAACCAATCTGAAAAGGCTATACACTGTATGATTCCAATTATATGACATTCTGGAAAAGGTAAAAATATGGAGTTTGTAAAAAATCAGAGGTTGCCAAGGGTTGGGAGTAGGAGATAAGTAGACAGAGCCCAGAGGACTTTTAGGGCACTAAAAACACTCTGTATGAAACCATAATGAGGGACATATATCATTATACATTTGTCCAACTCCATAGCATGCACAAAACCAAGAGTTAATCCTACCATAAACTATGGACTCTGAGTGATTATGACCTGTCAATGTAGAATTATTAATTGTAACAAATGTACCCCTCTGGTGGGGGATGTTGATAATGGGAGAGTTGCTATGTATGTGCGGGGACGGGGGTAAATGGGAAATCTTTGTACTTTCCCTTCAATTTGGTTGTGAACCTAAAACTGCTCTAAAAAAAAAAAAGTAAAAAGTAAAAATAAAATTAAGGCCTGGAAATATTCCCTGATGAATTATATGAAATAGTTAAAGTCATCACCGATTTTACACCATTTCTTTTGGAAAACAAAAAGGAGCAAACACTTTCCAACTCACTTTCTGTCTGAAGTTGGCCTTACTCTGACATCAAAACCAAAACAAAAAAAGAAAAGAAAAAGAAAACTGAAGACAAGTATGCCTCATAAATATAGATGTAAAAACCATCAGTAAAATTTTAGCAAATCAAAGGTTAAATACATCATGGCCAAGTAGGGTCTATACTGGGAAAGGAAGGTTGGTTTCTTATACGAAAGTAAGTCAATACAATCCTCCACTTCTTAAAGAAGAAAAATCACAGTATCATATTAACTGATGAAGAAAGTTTAAAAAATATATATTTAGTAAAATTCATCCTACATCATTAACAATAACTCTCTGCATACTGAGGGTAGAGGGGACATTCTCTACCTAATATAGGATATCTACAAAACAAAGCAAAATAACAAAACAACTGCAGGTAACATTATATTGAACAGTGAAAGACTGAATGCAACCACCATCCCCTACCATTAGGAACAAAGTACATACATATTCTCTCAACATTCTTATTCAGCATCACATTGGAAGACCTACATAGTTCAATAAGACAAAAAATCTGAAATAAAATGAAGGATAAAAACTGCCACTATTTGCATATGATATGATTGTCTACATAGAAAATCCCAAAGAACCTACAAAAACTCACTACACTAATAAATGAGTTTAGAAAAGTTGTAGGATACAAAGTCAATAAAACAAACAAATCAATTATATTTCTATAAACTAGTAAGAAACAATTGAATATCAAAATTTTAAAAATTCATTTATAATAGCTCCAAAGAAATAAAGTAATTAAGTCTAACAAAATCTGTGTAAGATCTGTATGATGAAAACTACAAAATGCAGAGGTAAAAAAGGAACTGGAGAAGATGGCAGTATAGGAAGATACCAAATTCACCTTCTCCCATGGACACAACACAACAAATCTACAACTACATGTGGAATAATTCCCTTGGAAAGGGATCTGAAAACTGTATGAACAGAGCCTCCACAACAAAGGGTAAAAGGACAGCATTTTGAGATAGGTAGGAGAGAAAGAGATACAATCTCACCAGAAAAGAAAAAACAAAAATCAGAAAGCCCAGCAGCAGTGATCCACAATCAGGAGGGATCACAAAAATACAAATTTTTTTCCTTGGGGAGGAAGGGATTTGTGATCCACATCAGGCATTCCAGCCCCTATTTCCTGCACAGGAGAAATGAGCTCCCATAGACCTCCCTTAGAAAACCAATGGGAAATATGTCCAGGAAAACGATAGAACTCTAGGAACTGAAAAACCTGCTTTTGAAAGGCTCATGTACAAACTCACTGGACCTAAAAACTAGCACAAAAATGGCAGATTGAAAAGTGCCTAGACCATAGGCTAAGGGGACCCACTTACTAATCTTGAAGCATATGCCAGAGAGGAAGAAACCAGTTAGGATGCTCCCCATCTACTGAGACACTGGTGGGAGCCATTTTTGTGATGTTAAGCTACCTTGTGAATGCAGGCACTCAGGAACCATTCTGAAATTCTCCCTCTAACCTGTTAGCACTGGTGGGTCACGCAGATGAGAATCCTGCCCATCTGAGACCTCACAGACCACCAAGTGATACCCCTGCCCAGCAGCATGCACAGAAGTCAAGTGCAGGCCTCAAAGACAGGCCAGGGTCCAGCCCTGCCCACCAGCATCTGGCAGCAGCTGTGGCTCAGCCTCACATGTCCAGGGGACAGGCTGCCCACCAGCTCTGCATAGCAGCTATGACTGGACTCCATAGCCGGTCTGCAGGTCAGCTCCACCCACCAGCATACTACAGCAGCAGTCAGAGACCCACCACAACAGAAGGGTACATGCAGTCTATGTAAGGGACACCCCTTGAATACTTGGCGCTGGTGGCCAGGCAGGATTGTGCCTCTGAGCCCCACAGCACTTCTCCTAAATAAGGCCACTCCTTTAAGACTGGGAGAGGTAGCTGATTTACCTAATACACAAAAACAAACATAGGGAATTAGGCAAAATGGAGAGACAGAAAAATATGTTCCAATCAAATGAACAATACAAAAACCACAGAAAAGGAAAGAAATGAAATGGAGATAAGCAATCCACCCGACAAAGAATTTAAAGTAATGGTAATAAAAATGCTGACTGTACTCAGAAGATTGGATAAACACAATGAGCACTTCAACAAAAAGGCAGAAAATATTGGGAAATACCAAGCAAAATCATAACTAAACTGAAAAATACATCAGAGGGATTCAATAGCAGACTGGGTGAGGAAGAAGAACAAATCAGCAAGCTGGATGACAAAACAATGGAACTCACCCAGACCGACCAGGAAAATGAAAAAATAATTTTAAAGAGTGAAAATACCTTAAGGGACTTTTGGGACAACATCAAATGGAATAACATTCACATTACATGGGTTCCAGAAAGAGAAGAGAGAGTGAAAGTGTTAAAAAAAATTATTTTAGGAAACAGTGGCTGAAAGATTCCTTAATCTGGGGAAGGAAAGAGATGTCCAGGTCCAGGAAGCCCAGAAATTTCCAAATAAGAGGAATCCAAAGAGATATGCATCAGGACACATTATAATTAAAATGGTAAAAGTTAAGCATAAAGAGAAAATCCTAAAAGCAGCAAGAGAAAAGCAACTAGTTATCTACAAGGGAAACCCCATACAGTTATCAGCAGATTTTTTCAGCAGAAACTTTACAGAGCAGAAGGGAGTGGTATGACATATTCAAAGCACTGAAACAAACAAACAAAAAAACCTTTCAATCAAGAATTCTCTAACCCGAGAGATTATCATTCAGAATTGAAGGAGGGATCAACAGTTTCCCAGATAAGCAAAAGCTAAAAGAGTCCATTAACACTAAACAAGAAATGTTAAGGGACATCTTTAAGCTGAAAAGGAGTGTCACTAAAATTAGTAATGAGAAAATATATGAAAGTAAAAATCTCACTGGAAAATGTCAATATACAATAAAGGTAGTGGATCAATCACTTATAAAGCAAGCACAAAGGTTAATATACAAAAGGAATAAAATTACAATAGTTAGTTAAGGGGTACATAAAATAAAACAATGTAAAATGTGTCATTAAAAGTATAAAACATGGAGGGTAAAAAGATAGAACTTTGGAATATGTTCAAATCTGTTGCTATCAATTAAAGCAAGCTACTATTTACATAGGATGCTATAAGTGAAACTCATGGTAACCACACGGAATCATTTGTTTTACATACACAAAAGAAAATGAGAAGTGAATCTAAACATAACTGTAAAGAAAACTATCAAAAAACAAGGAAAGACAGAAAGAAGGTAGGAAAAGAGAACTACAAAAACAAACAGAAAACAATTAACAAATATTAAAATATCAATTGACAAGATTAATAGTAAAAAAAGAAAAATAATTTTGAGGAGAATTTCTAGACTTATTTCTTCGTGTGAATATGAAATCTTGACTCTCATTAGAACAAAAACTTTCCTTGCTGATTAACATTTTTCCAAATATAATAGTGTCATTTGGTCTGTGAAAGAAAAAAGGGTTTAAAGTTTCACACTAACTAAATAAGATGACAGTTCTAATGTTTTATGTTTTTTTTCCATCTGTGTACAAACATTGGTGATCAGGGTTCTGAGTATATGCTGTGAAATAACAACTGTAAGACAAATCTATTTTTTTTTTATTCCTTACATCTGATGTGTTAACTTGGCTAGCAAAGAAGAGAGAAAAAACACAGTTTGCAAATATCAACTGGATATCTTTTCCAATCATCTTTATATTTACAGCTCTGCATTGTGGTTTAGATCAAGTTACTTAGACTTTCTGAATCTTCTGTTGAAATGGTGATAAGCCACCCTTGCTGAGTCATGGGAATTAAATGAGAAAACATACACAAACATACCTGCTCAAAATAAAACATTTAGTGGAACCAGATACATAGAACTCAACAACAAATAGAATAAGTAAATAAATATGAAGACATGATCTAGCATAGAGACAAAATTACAAAGGATTTCAAGGAATTTCCAAGTAGATTATTTGGTTTGAAAATAGAAAAAAATAAAAGAGAATGGAATAACAGTTTCAACATAAAATTTTTAAAATGTGGTATTGTATGTTTACAAGTAATGCAAAAACTTCACAAATAGTCTCCCTGCTTCTATTCTTGCTATTCACTTCCATTTCCACATTCTCCTGCTCACCATACACCGAAACAAACTTACAATGCAGTTTTTCATAAAGCAACCAGAGTGAACGTTTAAAAATAAAATCAGGCTTGCCCATACCCCTTCCCATATACTGTTATGGCTACCATTGTGTTCAGGAAACAACAACAACAAACCAAAAGTGTTCTTAATGGCCTATAAGTATCTTGAAAATTTGACTATTTCTGTTCCTTTTCACCATTTGTGTCCTTGCTGCTTGTTTTCCAGCCACTATGTCTTCCTTCCTGTTTCCCAGACATGCCAAACCCATTCTTTCTACTGGGCCTCTGAACATGTCCACTCCAGAAAGTTCCCTCCAAGGTTCTTAGTATAGCTGATCCACTATCATCTCTCAGATTGGGGTTTAGATGGTACCTTCTGAAGGGCTTTCTGACAACCCTGTTTAAATTGACTTCTTCTAGTTACTGTGAATTCACACTTTGTATTTCATTCATATGGTTTAACACCATCTGTAATTGACTGTTTTTATTTACATTTATGTTTATTATATATCATCCCCATATAAGAATATAAGCTCCATGATGTCTGTTATTAATTCCAGCACTTAGTGGAATGCACATGGAAGAGAGATTTGTAGCATTAATTTTGTGTTGAATTCCATTCACCTCTAATTTTGTAGCTGCTAGCTCAGCATTGAATGACACTGTGTATACAAAAAAAAAAAAATCCCTATTTTTAGTAGTGTTTATAATCCAGGGAAAAATAATTAAAATATGCTCAATCAAAAGTTGCTTTCTCTGTAAATATCAAGACTACATTTCTATCTAGTAAAATCTGACTTCAGTGTGAATTTTACCCTATTTAATATATGGTAGCTGACCTAATGTTATTGATTTTCTTTTCTTATAACCTAAATATGCCCTAAACTCTAAACTTCAGTGTTCAAACACACATATATAACATATTTGCTTTGCTAGAGAGAAAAGAAAATTCTACAAATTGGTGACACTGAGCTTCTCAGAAATATGATTTTTTTTCCAAAATATTCTGCTGATTATACTACCAGTGGTTTAATCAGAGACTGATTCGGGGAATTTGATTCACAGACAAAATATATCAAATTATTTGCTCAGAATTAACTACCTTTAATGTTTCTTTCTTAAGGGGTTAAAAATGTAATAAAATTTACCAAAGGGAACTAAATCTTTTGGCTTCCTGTGCTCATATTCCTTGGCATAAGTTTCCTAGAGAGACAAGGGCTTTATCCTTCCTTTATGCTCAACATCTTAGATGAATCTCATCTGTCATCTCTTTCAATTTAAACAGGCAACATTGAGGATTCTAAACAATACCTCTGACCCTTGAGAAACAGGATATATAGCAGACCATTAATTAGTTGTTTGAAGTGAAGGGATATGGCACATGGAATACCACGCCTCTTTGCTCTATTGCACAGTATACCCACACCACGATGCCCATTTATATTTCTGACGAGTTCCAAAGAGCCAATACCCTTGAGAAACATCATAAGTTAGCAAGTTTGATTGATGTACATTAGGCAGTCAATGACTTGTTCTATCTGGAGTATTTCCCTTTTTGCATGAAGGAAAGATGGTCAAAATATGTATCAGACCTTGAATCAAATTAAAGCCCAGAAGATTTCATTGCAATGCTGCTTTTTGTTTCATACATAAATTTACATAAAATTGAATTACTTAAGATTTCATATCTGTTTCAATTTTCTTCCATTCTAGACATTCTCAAATGAAAAGCCGTTTCATAGAACACTGCATTAATTGTTTCAGGACAGTAACACAATCAACTTAAATTATTTTCTAATTTAAGTTCAGGAGAGACACTATTGTTCATTGTGAATATTCCCTGGTTATAAATTAATAAATTATTCACACTCATAGTCACTAAAAGAAACATGAAGAGAAAGAGTATTATCAAGAAGCAGCAAAATGATGACTAGGAGGCCTGCCCTCTCCTTTAATATTTCTAGTGATTATTTGACCTTCAATGAAGGGAAGTTCCCGTCCATAGAATCATTCCATAAGAATTAATAACTGACACTGAGCAACTGAAAGAGGTATTTTTAAGTCACCTTTTCGGATTGTATTTTGTTATGACACAATTAAGCACTAAGACTATTCATAAGGTCAGTACTTTGCTATATTAAGAAAAATTCAATTTATTAGAAATATTTAAAAGTTTAGGGCTAAGTTAGTTCTTTTTTTATATAAATTTATTTATTTATTTGATTTTATATTTGTCTGTGTTGGGTCTTCATTGTTGTGCACGGGCTTTCTCTAGTTGCGGTGAGCAAGGGCTACTCTTTGTTGTGGTGCACAGGTTTCTCATTGTTGTGGCTTCTCTTGTTGCAGAGCATGGGCTCTAGATGTGTGGGCTTCAGGAGTTGTGGCACGCAGGCACAGTAGTTGTGGTGCCCGGGCTTAGTTGCTCTGGGGAATGTGTGATATTCCCGGACCAGGGCTTGAACCCGTGTTCCCTGCATTGGCAGGTGGATTCCCAACCACTGCATCACCAGGGAAGCCTTAAGTTAGTTCTTAAACACATTATAGAATGTCACATTAACCCAACTTAATGACCTACATCATGAAAGTGTAGAGATGTGACAGGTCTAGGAAAATTGGCTGCCACTCTTAAAGTATAATATTTTTTTACTTCCTAATTAATGCTTAAATGCATTATGCCGATCTACCACACTAATCATGTATGGGTGTAGTTGAAATTTAAACATATCCCTGTTGGGGGTATTGTATAAGGAATTCACTATTTTGTCTGTGGTCCATTTGCTGTTCTTTTCCATCTCAATAATTTGGCCAATTTCTATTCAGTATTAGGAATTAACTGTTAAAAGTTCTCAGATATCTCAGCAATTAATTGTTGCATTTTTTCCTTATGATAATCCTTAAATTCATTAATACTACTGCAGTACACAGATTTCTCATTTGTTTTGTGTTACATTCTCTCTTACATATACATTAGCCAGACTTTTTCTTTCCCCTATAATAATTATGCATTTCTGAATCTTTCATTTTGATGTTTAGAGACTCCTTAAATTCCTTTTGACGAGATGGATACATGTCTTTTCTGTTAAAACATAACCTAAGGGAGCAAATGTACTTTATTATTATTATTATTCAAAAAGGTTAGTCTTAGGTGCTGCTAACTCATTATCTGTTTCGTTCCGTTCTGCCCTTCAGTTGAACTGAATAAAAGATGTGTGGAAAGATGAATCTTAAAAAGCAGAATAAGTTATCTTTTCAAGCAAATAGAATTCAGCTCACACTTTACTACAACTCTACAAGATAGTCTAGCATCCAATCTGCTAAAAAATATTTCTCAACTATATTAAGAGCTGAAAGCAATGTTTAAGGTAATATAACTTCCTCACCAACTATTGCTCACATAGGTAGTACAGGTTTCCCAATTAATGGGGGTGAGGGAAGCAAGAATAAAACAAAACACAGTAAATAAGCAAACAAACAAAAAAAGCCTGGGTAACCTGTATTTGAGGCTTACAGGGCCCAATGTTGAAAATTATCACTTTTGAACTCTCACACCTCCTTCCTCACTGACTAGACACATTACCTTAAAATGACTCAACAGAGCACTCTGTGTTCAATATTCTCAAACAGTGTGTCTTTCTTTCCTTCCAGATTTTGATGATCTCCAAAGCAGTTTTAATGTCGCATTTATCTTTGTAGCCCAGGGGCTTAACAGAGTGCCTTGCTCTTCACATGCTAATAGAAAGAATGGAAGCAAAGAGGAAAGAAGAATGCATGAAAGGAGGTGGGGAGGGAGAAAGGGCTGGAAGAAAGAGATAGGCACAATGGACTACCTATTTCCCAAAGTGATTGTGAAGGTAAAATGATAAATTGAATGTGAAATGCCTGCAAAAAGAAAATGTTCTAGTAGAAGTCAATATTTATTAATGTTTGCTCTAAGCCAGACACTGTTTAAAATATGTATAACCTATTTAATTCTCACAATACACTATGAAGTTGTATTATAACCTCCATTTTACAAGTGAGGGAACTGAGTCCCAGGTAGGAAAATAAACTTCCTAAGGTTACAGAGCTATGAAGTGGCAGAGCTAAGATTTTAAACCAGTCTGTTTAACAAGAGAACACATTATTTTAATAGTTCCTCTAAAAATTATGGCTGTTGTTTGATTTAATTCTGAGAAAATTATATATCCAAATTAGTTCAACTGAAACTAAGTCATTACAACGGGAATTCATCAAATTTATTTATATTTTCCCTTCAAACTTTCTATGATTCAACAAGAAAAAAGGGGCGAGAGAGAGAGGAGAAAGAGAGAGAGAGAGATTTCCTGCCTTTGGAGTCCAATTTCATGAACTGTTTATGGTTTCAAATACTTTTTTTGATCATCACAATGTGCCCGATACCAAGCCAGCATCATGAAATTAATAGTTACATCATTGTTTTCTAGAGTATTACTCAAATTAATTCATTTGGTAGTAGGTAGTTTTTTGGAAGAGATCATTTTCAATGAATGGTTTCAGCATACCCTAAAGAAACTGGAAATACATCACCAACACTAGATAGTTCTGTTCTCTTATTTAGCTATTTTAGGTCATATTATTAAACATGATTGTGTAGACTTGTTAAGGTATAAGATGGAAATCTGTACTTAGGTCTCTAGTTCCCTCCTGCCCCTTGTGGATGAGCATGAATGTGGTCTCTATAGAGGATAGAGAAAAACGCTATAGCTAGATTTTCTCCATCACATTTTAATTCACGACTCAAAAACTCACTTTATGGATTGTCTACTTCTTATTTTACATGCAAACATTTGCTCTGTCATGGATCATTACCAGTTCAATCAAAGTATGAATAAGAGCATATAATGTACAGACTCTGTACAGACACGAAGTTTAAGAAAACAAGTGATTCCAAATAGAATTAAAGCCACTTTTGTGTCCCTGCCCAACCTAATTCCCTACTCTCTATCCCCAAAATGGGTAATTTAAGACTTATGTTTCTATTTTTAAAAATAGATTTGAATATACTCATAATATATAGGACACATTTTTGCTTTTTAAAAACATTTATATGATTTTATGGAATTAAATGTAGCCTTTTCTGATTATTTTTTCCATTCATCATTGTGGATAAATTCCACATTTTTTAAAGTATGATCAAAATTCTCCCATTAAATAATTACTTAAACTTATAAATAAAACTTGGTCTACCATCTAAATTCAAAACTTAATAGTGTTCTCTAATGATAGGCTTTTAGGGAGATCTCTTTGAGTGGAAGACAGTTTGTATAGACTAGTATTTATTGCTGGCACCTTAAAACAAATGAAGCTCTTTGGCCTATATCTTGCATATTGGGTGAAATAAACCTGTTACCCAACCTCAAAATATTAGATCAAAAATCACAGTAAGAGTTTAACAAAGACTACAGGGACTGGATTTGGGGGCAGTCACTCCTCTGAGATGATTTGATGAAGAATGCTAAGAGTACAAGTGCGATGTAACTAAGTGGCTGTGATAGCCAAGTTAGCAACCCAGATTCTCTGTTTTGAAAACTATAAACACTTGGTTAAAAGAGCAAAGTCACCAGTGCTCAGGTAAAGATATGGTTTTATTCAAAATGAGAAATAACGGTACTTTCATGAAAATGCAAAACTAGTTAGTGGTAGATTAACAACTGTGTGATTTTGGGAAAATTACACATCCTCTCAGCGCCTCAATTTCCTAACTGGAAAAATGAAAATTAGAGTCGTACTTATTTGAGATATTGAGAGGGATTATTAAACTCAAGCATGTAAATGTTTAGCTCAATGCTTAAATCATAATATACAATGAATAAATGTTCACTCTTATCGATATCTCAGTTTGGGAAGAACTGTGACCCATCTTCCCTGGGTAGAGAATTAATATACCTTGCTTTCCTACATTGTTGCTTATCCTTAAAATAATCCAAGCAAACTATGGTATAGCTATGTCTTTTCTATGTAGTCTTTAAAAAGATCTTAATAAAAGGTAAAATATTAAAAATAAACAGGATTTTCTCTTTTATGCAAATGAAAGCATGCAGATAAACACATCTTTCAAAATAAACACACACACACACACCTCAAACGTGTGATCCTATTCTTCCTTTTGTGAGAGATTCCTTTTACCCTTAAATTTATTTCACGGAAAAAAAAATTATGTTCTATTCCTTTTTGGTTGTTATAGCACTAAGTAAAAACAAATGAATATATAAACACCAAACATTGTAGATTCTGCAATAGCTGGGGCTCAGGTTTTCTTTAAAAAACAAAACAAAATAAACAGTAAAACCAATCAACCAAGCAAACATAAAAAAAAAGAATCAATTTTTAATAGAGTACAAATACCAAAGAATTTGCTGGAAATACCACAACACTTCCCAGATTTAGTTACATATATTGATAATGGTTATCTTTGCATGTGCGATTTAGAACAAATGATATTCCAAGGAATTCAATTTATTGCAGAAGATTACTTTCTTAGGTCTTTCACGTTTTATTTATTAAATAACCTCCCTATCACTAGGAACTGTCTGTAAAATATCATCCCATTGATGAGCAATATCTTTCAATATTCAGATAGAAATTCACTGAGATCATTTTATGTCTTCAATTTCTGAGCTCAGTTGCCTTGGATAATGGACACTCATAGCAAAACAACCTGCAATTATGCCAATAAAACAAACACTTCATATAATTATATTAACAGGTATGTCTATTTTAAGAGTGGCTTTTTAAATATTCACAATTTGATAATATGTATGTGTGTGAATGTGTAAAGGTACATATATATTCCTTCTGAATAAATATTATAACTTTAGAAAAAATAAAAAAAGAATTTTATTAAATACCTTAAAAATATGCTTCTCTTTTAAAATAAGGACCATCCCAATAAGTCCACAACTAGTTAAGAAAAGAAGTCATCTCTCTTACATTTTTCACTTTATATATACTGTTATGCTAACTCTGCATTATGTGTTTTCTTTTCTAATAAACCTCAGTACATTGAAACAAGGGATTGTGTTCTATTCAATATTTGTGCCTGGCAAAGCATAGCTGACAGCCTTGTGACTAAGTTATGTACCTATTTATTTTCACTTAAGTGCAATTAAAATCAATTAGGGGAGTTTAAAAGTAAAGTCATAAAAACAGATCTAGTTCAGAGGGTTTTTTTTTTAGGAAAGGGGGGAAATCATACCAGAAAATATGATAAAAAGCATTCAGAACTGTGCTCCTCTAAGAAAGATAATGAGATAATGTGTAGAAAAGAAATATTTTCTAGAGTTTGAAGATGCATTTTTTATGTTGATTATTCTCTAATAATTTAAGAAACATATTGGTAAATGTATTTCATGTTAACTTTTCAAAAATATTCCACTTATAGTTGCTTATAGCTGCTTATAACTTTAATGTTATAAAAGTAAAATATTAATAAGTTATTTCCTGACAGTAATTAAAAGGGACGGTGGAAGGTGATTAGTATTCTCCAGCCTTCTGCTGAGCATATTTGATACGGAGCAAATGTTGTATAATTTTGACAAATTACTTGTTAACATATTCTTTTAGAATTAGGCTCTTCTCAATTATCCACTTTTTCATGCCGACCTTATGGCATGCCTATTTTCATAGCCATGGCTATTTTCAGCATGTCAGTGATTGTTTTGAAATGAACACATAGTAAATTATATCTCTGTCCTGGTAAAAATCCCTCCCACAAGTCTCCAGTTCACTCAGGGCCACTTCTGTGACCTCGTGTCCTACTTCTCCTCCTATCACTTCCTGGGCCTCAATCACTGGACTCCTTTCACACCCTTGAATATGTCAATCATGCTTCTAACTCATAGCTTTTACATTATTTTTCCTATGATTTCAATTTTTCTCCCTAATATATTTTAATCTTTAATTACCTCATCCGTCTCCAAATTCTTTCTTATCAAAAATAGTATGCGAGTCCACCCTATTTTTCATGCCATTAAGCAGCTTTATTCTTCTCCATAGCACTTACTACTATTAACATAATATACATTGACTTATTTTATGTTCTGTTTGTACCCAGTTAAATGTCAACTCCACGAGGGCATGGATTTATTTATCATCTGTATTTGCAGCACCTAGGAAAGTTCCTGGCACAAAATAGGTGCAAAATAAATATTTGCTAAATGAATTGGGTGAATAAATAAATGAGAATATAGTCATTAAGAACTTTCCAGAGTTAAAACTTGAAAGAGAATACAAATCTCTGGATAATAGGCAGATAGAATATGAAAATACTGATGAGTTTTACCCATTTAATATTTTAATCAAGATAGACAATAAGAAAATTGTACTGGGTAACAAATACTTCTGGGAATTTGATAATAGAGGTATAACATCTTTCACCATGAAGATGATAATTATGCATTAATTCTTTATCAGGTACTACATTAAATTCTTTAAATACATTATATAATTTCATAGTCTTGATTCATTTTCTTGCTAAATTAAAATAAACGTTTTTCTTAAGAAATTGGATCATAATTTATATTATGTGAATATCACTCTAATATCAAATTAAACTTTTTTCCTCCCTATGTAAATGAGTCTCTTGGTGTAAAAGAGGAATTTTCAAATCATTACTAAAGACTAGAGAAGTGATCCCATGCCAAATATGCCAAAGTTGGAGGAGTTTTATTAGAAAATATTTTGGTTGAAAAAACCAGAGAGACTATGCTGACCAACAACCATAGTCTCATACTTGAAAAATAAAATAGGGAAAGGGGAAAAGTAAAGGGGACTATTTTCATAAATTTCTCCCCCTCTCTTTCTCTCTGTCTCTCTCTCCTGATCTTTGTCTATGTCTTTGTCTCTGTCTCTCTCTTTCATGCACACACACACACACACACGCACACACACACACACACACACACACACACACTGACTCATCAGTGTATCTTGGATTTGGTTGATGGCCCCTGAAATCAATAGATAGACTCTGTTGGAACCTGTAGAGAGCAGAAAACTGAAACACTATTTAGTGGGTAGATAGAGCTACAGGAATAAAGATGACCTGATGAGAAGATGCTAACAGCAGTAAGAATGTTAGCACATCCCCTAAAACTGGTTTCAGAAGAGGGTCTCTGTTTGCTGGATTCACCTGGTAAGGCAGCCAAAATTAGGTTAAGTAAAAATAAATAAAGTAAAATCCCATGACCCATTATCTGCTTACAACCTTATCTCTGCTCTACATAAATAATGGTGTCTCTAGGATGCTGAAAATCACAATGAATATAATCTCCTTCCTGTTGTTTTTTCTGTCATACTGAATAAAATGTGGAAGAATTCCACAATCATTGAAGGAGTCTTGCTTGACTTCTGTTATGGAATAAAGAGAGCCTCCTATAAGTTTTAGCACACAGAGACAATACAAATACAGACAGATGTAAAAGCTCTGCAGGTTTAAATATTAGAAATAATTAATAATAATTTATTCCACAGTTAATATTGACCAGATATTGCTTTAAGCATTTTACAGTTATTGATTAATGTATTCATTTCCAAAATACAGATTCATTAAATTAATATTTTGTGTCAAAGTTAATTCAGATTTGTCTCTGTTTTTTACCCACACACATAGATATGGAAACATATGAAAAGATGTAGACAGAGTTACATGTATACGGATAGAATTTTTTTTTTTACTGGCAAGCAACAATTAAAAAAGAAAATTATGCTAAACCTGATAAATTATGCCTAAATCATATTTAAAATGCTAATTTAAAAAGAAAAGCATAACTGTGGCAAATACAGGTAATATTTTCCTCAAAAAATTAATCCAGGTTACAGAAAAAGACAAACAGAAAAGACTTGAGGAAGATTTTCCACTTTATAGATGAGAAAATTAATGCAGAGGAAGTTTAATAAGTTGCCCATTGTCAAAGGGTAGAAAGAGAATTCATACTCAACCAGTTTGGCTCCACATTAAACACTCTAAATAAAAAGAAAAGAATCACAAAGCTATATTCAAAACAAATACCCCCCAAGCCCTCAAAACAAAATAGTTGCTAAAGGAAACTACAAAGTGATGCAAAGAGTATTAAAAATCCTATTTGCATTATCAGTGAAAATTTAAAGGATGTTTAATTATTGAAAAATTAGCAATCTGGACACCAGAAAGAATCCTCAGAGATTAAAACTGTAATTTTTGAAGTATACTATAACAATTGCAACAACAGCAAAACTAGAGTCAAATTCTAAAAGTAAGATGTTGAAAAAAACCTGAGAAAATATGAGAAAGTAGGAGGATAGAGGTAATATATTAAAAATGAGGAAAATAAAATGGGACCCAGAGAAGTTGAAATATTCAATTTTTATTCAATATTTATTTTTTAATAAAAAATAAAATTCCTATCAATGGAAGAATGTTTTAATACTTCAAGATAAAAGGGTTCACAGAGTCCCAATCAGCTCTAATAAAAACAAAGAGCTGATTTCTATGTATAGAAAGGCTGTGATATATGAAACTACTTTGGAAGTTAAAGAAAAGTCAGACTATTCAAAAGTGTAAATCCAAGTTTTCATAATTCTATCTTGTAGCATAAAACCTAAAGGAAACTAAAGTGGCATGCCAATATTTGTGAAGGAAAAGGCTGTGATGACATAATGTTATGCTTAGCCTTTTAAAGTAAAATTCTTATTTATGTTAAGCCAAAGAAAAAAACATTTTCTGAATCTACATTTCGAATGTGTTGCCTTTAAAACCCTCACAAAAATATACTTTATTAAAGGAAGTGCACAGGAAAACAAAGAATCAAAATATATATCTCAAGAATAGGTGTAAAATATATGCAAATTTGAGACTAATAATACAACAAAAGGGTAATGTAGAGAAAGAAGGAAATAAAGTCTAATAAGTTTCTTGCTGCACTTGTTGGGAGATAATATGGAGTCTCTTCTTTATTCTTTTATTTTTTACAGACATACATATGGCTATATATACATATATATATATAGACAAATATAGGTGTATTTAGACACATATGCACAGATATTTAGTTTATAAGTAACCAAAAATAATGTAGAAAAATTGCCTATATTCTAAATCATAGGTAAGATTTAAAACAAAGAAATATGCTAACAGTAAAGAAAAATTTATAATTGTGACAAACATGGAAAATTGCAAAAATAACATGACTTCAAGTAATAGAAAAAGTTATAGAAAACTTTAAAAAATTCATATTTGAGATTATTGCCTTGCTAGAAAACCTCAACAATGGTATTCCAAAGAAAATTATAGACTAAATTCATTTATGAATATAAATAGAAAATAATTATAAAAATAATTATAAATTATCCTACATTATAAAATAAAAATATATGAGTTCCAAGTAAAGTTTATTCCAAGAATATATATTATGGTGTATATTAATATGCATAATTATATGATTTACTGGAGTAATAGTTTAAGGGAAGAAAATGGATGTAGATCATAACAATAGATGCTGAAATTGTATTTGATATAATCAAAAATGTGTTCCTGAGAAAAACAAAAGTAAGCTGGTGAATTAAGGGGTCTTAGAATTTACACCAAATCTATCTGAAAACAGCAGCAGAGATAAACTACTAAACCTGACTTTTCAAACTCAACTACCTACAAGTCAAGCAGGGAAATATAATATGTTAAACCAGTCATTTTACAGATAAGGTTTATAGAGAAATAGAGCATATATTACACATAAATAATATGTGTATAAACTGAAGAGTATTATTTTTATTTTATTTCACTTCATTTAAAAATCTGGTGGCCAAAAGATGCCTGTGTTGAGGTGGGGAGGGAATTACTATTCATTTATTTCAACCATCCATTTCTCTGTTCTCTAGAATGTCTATTCGTAGTGTTGGATTTCATGACTGAATCTCTCACAACTTCTGATTTTTTATTTCAAAGTGTGTGTCTCCCTTTATATTTTGGGAAATTTCCTCAGTTTTGTCTTCCAGTTCTTCTCTTGATTTTTTTTTTTAGTTTTTTATTTCTATCAATCAAATTTTTAATTTCCAGTAACCCATTTTTACACAGAAATTTCCTTTTGTCTTTTTATTATTATCATTATTTAGTGTGTGCTTGACCCAAAGGTTTAAACACTCCTCTCTAAATTCAAATTCATATATGTGATAACCAAGTGAAAGCCCACAATCAAATGTAATCTAAGAGGCTTCTATCTCTTCCATCCATAAGCTGCTATTCATCCTCCTGCACTAAATCCCAGACATCAAGAGAGGAACTGATTCCTCTTTATTTCTTCTTTACAGTCCAGGCCTCTCATGGAACTCATAACTCTTAAGTGATCTCTGCTTCCAACTGTATCCTCTCCACTCCTCTCCATGGTCCTTCCATTCCTACCTGCATACTCTGAACTATGGAGCCCCATTAGGCATCATCAATCTGTCATTTCACCTGTAAGATAGATAAACATTGGCATTTCTTTCCAGAGAATTTAGTTCAAGACTAAACAGTTTGCTTCTTCTTTGAGGTGGTTGTTTTTGTTTTTGGTGGCACATTACTGAATACTCTTTTCTACCTGATTAATATAGGACTGGATTCTTGACACAAATTCCAGTGCTCTCTAAACAAAAGAAATTTCCAAATAATGGATGTCATTTACCCTTTCCAAAATAAGAACTGAAGCAAAAAAGAAAGAGGTGGGGAAAAATATCAGAAAAAGGAGGGGATTCTTGAACAGTATAGAAGGGCATTTGTGAGCTTAAATGGATTCATGGCTTTGTCTAGTGGAGACCAGCACAGAGACAGGCAGCAGGCATTCAGAGCCAGAGGTGGCCAGGAGAAATACCGCACGCCCCGCCCCAGCCCCTGTCGCATCAAGATTCCAGAGAGAACAGAAGGGAAATTAGTTTTCTTGTAGTATGTAAAATGGGGTTCCATCAATTTTATGTGACTCTCAACAGACAGGGTTACTCAAGGTGATGACTGTGTTAATAAACATACCCTCCATTCTCCCAACACTCAAACATAATGAAAAATCTAACTTCCTTGTATCTGCAATTCTGTGCTTCTTCCCTCATAGTATATTGCAGGGGTTTTTTTTGTAATGTCAAATCTCACAAACAGGCAAAAATGAAAGAAAAGGAAAAGGAAAATCCTTCATTAATGTAAATGGTTGAGCTGCATAATACCCACACAGAAAAGCTGTAAAACAATGGGCCAATATTGCTTTTTTCTTTACATCCTCTACTGACATTGAGTTCAAGCAAAGCCCTGGAAAGATAGGTCTTACTGGCCAGCCAGATGCACCCCATCAATAATCAGAATTATATTACATCTCAATCTCTAAAATATCATTTCAGATCCAACCAGTTGAAAGGAAAGAGGAAATACCCCACTGGCAAGGCCCACACACTTCAGTGGTCTCCCTCTGCACCCAGTCTCTGCACTCTTTGTCAATAACTGCACCCATGAATTTTAGCTTTTTTCCTCTGATATTGTCACTAAATTGCAGTTTTGCAGTCACAAATCCTTGAGACCTGAGGACAAATTTCTTAAATACCTAGGAATCAGTTACTTACATATATGTTGTGGATTTTGTGTTACATACTCTTAGAATGTTCTTTAAAATGTAAACCCTAGTACCACCACACCAGTGATAAGAGACTACCTATGATTCTCCTCATTAATAACTAATCATAATAATATTCATTTATTAAGTTCTTGCTATATTGTTGACATTCTCTTAAGAACTTTATATAAATTATTACATTTAACATTCTTCCTACTATGTGTGTTAGGTATCATTTTACAGATAAGAATTTAAAGTTCAGAGGGTTGAAATCATTTAGTTCTCAAGCTAATGAGTTAGAAATCCTTCCTTTAAGCCTTCTTCTATTTGTCTCTAAAAAAATGGCTATTAACCATTAAGGAAACCAACTCACTTGTCTCTACTCAAGAAGGGCACGTGTGGTATTGTTCCCAGTGGTAGGTGGAGAAGACAGTATTACCTGCTTCTTGGAGTATCCCTCTCTCAGGCACCATATAAATCTGATCATCAGTGGGCTCTAGTTAAAATATTAAATGGTTTTACGTTATCTTCAGGATAAAAAAAAATGTATTTCCTAACACTGCTGTCAGGATCCAGGAAGATCTTGCCCTGGGCATTACTTTGGGTTCATCACTGCACATTCCACCATTACCCTTTACTTCTCTTTCTCTGTGGTGTGTTACTTTCATGCCCTAAACATGATTATGATGTATACCCTTACTTTCACACTATTGTTGTATTGTATAATTTTTCCTGAAATAAGCATTGTCCTTTTGGATCCTGTGATTCTTTAGCAATTGAACTCTGTGTAACTGCCACCAATAGTGCAAATGTATAAACAGTTCTCAGCATTTATAGAAGGGAAACTGCTGTATCACAGGACATGGAATCTTAATCTCTGGTAAATATTTCTTAACTGATCTCCATTTTACTGTAACTTCCACAAGCTGTGTATGAGAGCTCTCATTTCTCTAGATATTGTTACACATTAAAACATTTGCCAAGCTAATGGATAAAATCACACCTAATTGTTGCTTAATTTTCATTCTCTTGATTGCTATTGTGCTTGGACAATATTTCATATATTTATAGTCTATTTGTTTTTTATACTCAGACTTTGTGGAAATGTTCTTCCAAGTTTCTGCATGTCTTACTCATTCTCATCTATCAGTTATTAGCACAAATGGCATTTCTTTAGAGAAGCCACCTCCTATATGTGACTTATTCTGGTGGCTTTCCTTCTCTTCTCCCTAAAACCAAATATAACACGGATCACAACCCAAACTGTCTTGTGTAATTGTTATTCATTTAACGACTTCTGTTTTCCAAACCTCAAATTAATGTACTCCATGTTGACCTTCATTCTCTCTTTTCATGCTGTACCCCAGTGTCCAAAAGGACCTCATATGTTACTATATGTGTTAAATGAGTACTTGTTGAGTGAATGAATGAGTGAATGAATGAATTAACCAATCACTCATAAAACAATTACATTCAGTTGTAGAAAATTCCACCAGAATGTAATTTCCAAAAGGAAAGACTTTGTTCTATTCATTGCTGGCCTAAAACTGTGCCTGGAAGACAGTAGGTATTCAATACATACCTGTGGAATTGAATTGTATTTTGGTTACACAGAATTCGTTTTTGGTTAGCTGCTGATTTTTATCTATATAATATATAGGCAGAATTGCTAAAGAAAATATAAATAGAGCATTACTATTTTCAAATCAAGTAAGTCAGCTATAGCACACATTTCCACACAGACAGACAAACACACACTTCATTTTAGCAAAATATAATTTGAGGGCTAATCTAAATCATGGTGAAAATTTTTATCTAAACAAGAAAAAAAGGCAAAATAAATATTAATATACTAGGGCTGTTTTAGTGGACGATTGAGCATGATTATGAAGAATGTCTACAGCCTTCCCAGGTAATATAAAATAGCTCTGCAATTCTGGCAAGCACATAAAACAGTTCATTAATGAGTTGACGCTTTGCAGGTAGCAATTATTGCCCTAGGTAGAAAGTTTAAATGTTTGCTTTCCCTTTATGCGTCATGAAGGGGGAAAGGTCTTCCAGTAAGTAAAAGAGATAATGATGTTTACACAAAGATTATAAAAAGCCATATTTCTTTGAAAAACTGCCTGAAATCCTAGCTAAAGTTCAAAACAGTCTTCTACAAAGCACATCTGAATTATGTGCAATCTGACGATGGAGTTGAACTACCAAATCTCTGCCTGTAATTTAGCTTTTCCAAATATTACTCATTCTTCTTATTTATTTTTTGAGCAGTTACTTTATAACAAAGAAAACTGATTATATCCCTTCCTTAGGCATGAAAGAGGAAGAGATCAAACTGTTCAACATTATTTGTTTATGTTGGCTTGAGTGTATAAATACCAGTTTCTTATTGTTTGGCTAGGTCCAGATCTGTCACAGTTGTGCACGTCTGCATAAACTAACAACTTGGCTACAGCTACCATAGGTACAAGCATTACTACAGAGGACCTTTTTTAGGAATTGGAAAATAAACTTCATGGGAAAAATAAAGTTATTCTGCTTGGTTGATCTAGACTGGGAAGCGGCTAAACCCCACTCTTCCCTATGCATCTTGCATTCTCCTCCCAGGACAGCAGAATAGCCTACACATGTCCTCAAGGTGATACTAGAACAGAAAATTGCAAATGGGAACCTAAACACACAGACAAATCTCCTTAGAACCTGTATTTCTGCTTCAGTCTCTCCAGCAAAGCACACATATTTCCAAACCCAAAGCCAAGAGGCAAAGAAGGCGCTCTGTTTATGGGGAAGGATACTGCCACTTACTAGTCAAAAAGTGTGGATACAGACCAAAGATGAAAGAAACTGGGTGCATCAGTGCTTTGATTATTCCTTTCTATAACTTTCTCCAACAATGCTATTTTATAATGTTAACATGAGAGCATAGTTCAGAGAGCTTAGGTTTTTTAACTGTTGGACGCATGGGTCTCAATATGTACATTAGAGTTAATACCTACCACTATGGTCTGAGTGTTTGGGTTTCCCCAAAATTCTTATGTTGAAATCCTAATGTTAATATGATGGTATTAGAAAGTGGGTATTGGGATTGACATGTATACACTGATGTGTATAAAATTGATGACTAATAAGAACCTGCAGTATAAAAAAATAAACAAACAAAAACAACTAATACTAAACTTTCTTTGGGTTATTTGTATGGAAATATGTTAATATAAATGTTTCAGTCATTACATGAAATTTCTAAAAATCTTATATGTTCTGGTATAATGTTATAAGTCATAATTCTAGTTATTTCTTTAAAATGTATATCTCAGAAATAACTAAATTTCCTTGTCAATTGCATTATTATGAACTTTCATCAAATCTTTAACCATGGTCATTTTAAAGTCTTTTGTCATTTACAGACAGTTCTGGGTGTACTCCGATGCTTTTGCAAAAATGTTCCTATAAAAGGGTTTCATCTTCAAGGAATTCATGGAAAAGACTATGACAAGTACAGGTTTCTGGTAAATAACTATCCTGCTGAACTGAATGAATAAGCATTTTCAGAACTGTAATGGAAAACAGATGACTTCGTAAAAGTGCTAACAAAAGATCAAGATTAAAAAAAATTAATTACATGGGACTGAGTGAACTGATGAGGATGATTATAATTTTTGTGACTTTCTGTTTGAATAAAAATAAATAAAGAATGTCATATAAATTACTTCAGAGATACATCTAGACCAATATTTGACCACATATCTGGGTACTATGGCCTACCCAAGTTTACACATAAAATTAAGTATCACAAAACTATAAAAGTGAGGTTTTGTGAGATTTGAATTAAGTTTGCTTTATTCGTTAGCCCTTTGACCAATTCTTTATATTCATTCAATTCAGAACACAAGTAATAAAGAGATCTAGTTGGGAAAATGAGATGCCTAGAATGTATCTCATTATTATTATTATTATTATGAATAATTATTTGCTATGTTTTGTCAGTACAAGCACAGACTTTCAGGTGATATACACAACAGCTTCCCGTGTCTTAATATTCCAAATGTTTTTTATCTAAAAGTATCATTAGTAAAGCAATTCTAATCAAATCTTGGTGAACTCTTATGAGCACCAAGACAGTCTTCAAAAACCTGTTGAAAAGCAAACAAAAATTAATCATTGTAATTATTAAAAGCTTGCTGTGAGTATAAAATGAAGGGTGTTTATAAAACACTTGGACCAGTGCATGGCAGAAAATAAGCTCACAGTAAATGATACTGTAATTTTGATTACTACTTTATCTTTCTGTTTGTAGAGAGGGCGATCAATAGAATGAGGATAAGAAACTGGTCAGTCTGTATAAAGCCCTCTTTTTATCCAAACCTATGCCCTTACACATTGTTTAAAATGCCTTTATACATTTCAAGGTCTTGAATGGAGGACACATTTAAATATATCAATAATTTCAAAATGTTAAAAACAAATGAATAACAACATCACCAAAACAAGCTTAGCATTCCTTTTAGGGAAAGGAATTAACTTCTGAACGATGTGTACCAACTTTAATGGGTGCTTTGTAATTATATGTCTTGTCATAACAGAGACTAATTCATAATAATATAGCCACATATAAGGCTAGCTTGTCAGTGTGATATGCCATCAAAGGGGAAAAATAACTACTTAGGGAGAAGTCGGGTAAAGAGCTCTTTAGGCTGACCTTTTGCTGATAAGTTGATGATGTTCTCATTAGCAGCAACCCTGCTGTTTGCCCTCAATAAAAGATAACATCCTGCTGTTAACGCAATTTCCATTTTTGTGATTTAATGACACAATTATATTAAAGATACTTTTTCAAATGGATTAGGGCTTAAGTGAAGATAAAAATGTTTTTTATAAATTTTTATTCCGTTTCCCTGCAAATCGAATATTTTTCACATTGTGTGATTATATAGGGTAAATATGACAAAAAATATTGCCTATATTCTAGTGACATTTTATAACATGCTTATTACTAAAGAGAACAATTTGTTGCTAAACTCTCTATTATATAATACACATTTTACTATGTTTTTGTTTCAAGTAAAGCTAATGTTATTTCCCAGAGAAACACCAATTTAATTTCTTTCTACTATGAAAAATATTGCATCTCTTTTTTTTTTTTTTTTGAAACACAGGTAATTATTTTGTGATTAAGTTAAATTGCAGTTGTTGAAGGAGGTTGGCCATGAGATATTGTTTCTGAAGGGAAGCATCGTATCATTCTGGGAAGAGTAAAGACTTTGAAATCTAGCAGACCTATGTTTAAATTTTGGCTTCATCACTTATTAGATATGTGCGACCTTGAACAAGTTATATTCTCTCCGGGAACAATAATAGCTGTTTCATTCAATTAAGTAGTGAATGGAAAATTATATAATAAATATAAAGCACGTGGCTCATGATAACTGTTGCCAAAGCATAGACTCTTTAACTTGGTACCTCTTTTAATGAAAGAGAACTCTAAGGAAGAAGTTTCTTTCATTCTTGAGTCTCAGACTCCCACCTGTGGAATACTTAAAGAATGTGTAAATTATGAAACATAATTTGTTTTCTGTGGCAAGCACTTGTTTATTTTTCTTATGACTCAAATCTATGTCTATAAAATACTATCAAGATATTTCTTAATTGTATTGGTCAATTTGGTTTGTGAGAAAAAGACTTTTTAAAGAAAATGCATAAAGAAAAATATGTAAATATTGATCACATGTAAGAGCATTGGGCCCCTTCTAAATGATTCTGAAATAAAGAGGAAGGCATTATTGGCCTGCCTTCCCACCATACACGCACACACACACACACACACACAAACACACACACTCACTTTCCCAAAGACGGGAACCTGGAGAAGTGACAGAAGTGTGCAGCTTAGTCGGGCAACTGCTGTGCTCAGAAGAAAGACAGGAATCCCCTCCATGTCAGACGCTCCACACTAGGAAGTTGTGTGCCCTGCAGACAGAGGGAGTTCTGGTAGAAACAGACACGTTTATGACCCAATGAGAAAAGGTCTCAGATTTTCCCAGAAATATCGGGAGACAGATTTGCAGAGACTCAAAAGTCTTTCACAACCAATTAGAGATAAGAAAGAGCATAATCCTAGAAACATTTTTTTTTAAGTGTGTAACTATCTAGATAAAAAGACATATTATATAGGGGGCAATTTAATACTTTTTATAAAAATATTTATGTATGTCAAAAGATAAATCAACATCCCTCAAATTATGAATAAATCTGTAAAGCTATTTTTTGCTTTAAAGCTTTGCAATAGTATTTCACAAGAAAGTAACAACATCAATAATTCCATTGTATGAGAGAGTAAAACAACAGATATGTAGAAAGTCATTTATTTACTAGAGTTTCCTATCTGGTCAGAATCTTTATTATATCATCTACAATGATAAAATATTCAAATCCTGTAGGACTCTAAATTATTTTATACTCCACCTACCCTATGAGTGAAATTCCCAGTTTAAGAGGGGAGGAGGGAAGTACCAAGACTATTACATGCACAGGTTCACCCACTTCTCCCCACTTTTGGTCTTATTTTTCTGTATTCTCTTGGAGAACTTTATGTTTGTTTTGGCTACTCAGTTTCTAATTCATGAGCTCCATATCATCTACTTTTCAGGACCTGTCATTTGTGTATCATGAGTTCCTTTTAACACATGAACATGGTATAATCGTAACTTCTAGAGAATTAGACTCCATATTTATGCTATAAACAAACAATTGGTTCTTATCCTACATCTTTTCAACCTTTATTAGTCTCCTATGAAATATGCACATGTGTGCGCACACACACACACACACACACACTCATACCCCAATTACATTGTCCCGACTCTCTGAGTTTTACTGTGTTCTATTTTTGTTTTGAGAGAACTGACTCCAGCACACTGGTGTGGACATGAAAGTTGGAAACACCGTACTGACATGTGACAGAACATATACGAAATCTAGGCAAGAGCAGGTCAGCAATAGCACCTAAGAGCCAATCTTGATATCAAGTGGAAATAAAACTTGACTGTAAACTTTCTCTTGCAAATCGAATGTAAGTAAAGATAAGAGTCTCAACATGTGGATTATAATAGTATCTAACATTTTTAATGAAAATTAAAACACTTGGAAATATAGTCCTGTCTTAACCATAGGGAATCAAACTCATACTTAAGGCTACAGTTAGCTGTTATATTCTTTAAATGTTTTTCCAATACAATAACACCCAGCAGGGTAAAGGAAACCTATTAAAATAAAAAAAGATGCACTTTGTTGAGAGATCAATAGGTAATTTTGTCCATTGGCCCTTCCTCTTCTCTTTGCCCACAGGTGCATAAAAAGAAATGGTTATATGCTAAGGCAGTGGTGTCAAAATTTTATATATCACTGCAAATCCCTCAATTCAGGCCTATGTATAGGTACTTGTCATATTATAACTAATGTATCTAGATATATAATTTTCTAAATTCTCTAAGTCACAAGAAGAAAATAAAGGCATATTTAGGGTCTCTTTTACTTTGTCAATTTTGATTTAACAAAATCTCATTCTTAAGATTATGAAGACTGAGTTTATCAGCAAAGAAGGGAATACTGATATATTTTGATTTAAAAGATATTTGGAGATTCTGACAAATTTCAAACATTTAGGCCACAGGTAATTTTTATTCTTATAAGTTAGTGCATGTAGTATGTAAGGTCTAAATCACCTCTATGGCATCTGCAACAACACTTTTCATATTAGGCACAACTTTATTTAAATATCTACTTGATACCTTGAAGACACGGTGATCCAGTCTTGGGATAAAAACCAGAGACACATAATAGTAAGGCAACATATGATCAAGGAGAGCAGGATGGTGTTCTGAGGAAGGCACATTCCAGAATACCGTAAGAGGAAGGAATGCACACAGCAGATAATCTGAGCCCACTTCTCAGTTTGGCCAAAGATAGACTGAGGGAGGCAGCACAAAGTTGTTTTTTGGTGTTGTTGTTTGTTCTTTTTAATTACTAAATCAAACATCATTGGGGGAAAACTCTTCAAAGGACTATAAAAATTAATTTAAAAATAAATTTTTTGTGGGATTGTTATTTAATGCTGTTTGAGAAACTTAAATTCTACCAGGAAAAGCTGAAATTCACTCTTTTTTTTTTCTTTAGATTCAAAATAAATGGAAATGACATACTGGAGAAGAAACACAAAATGAATGCCTTAGAAACCTTTCTATGAACTCAGGCTACTAGAGTCATGTAATATTTCTAATGTGTGGTAAATGAATTATGTCAAAATACAGTACTTCTCAAAAGGTAGTTTTTAATTGTTGAATGCTCATTATTTCAATAGAATTGACTTGTATTTCTTTTTTTTTTTTTCCTGCGGTACACGGGCCTCTCACTGTTGTGGCCTCTCCCGTTGTGGAGCACAGGCTCTGGATATGCAGGCTCAGCGGCCATGGCTCACGGACCCAGCTGCTCCGCGGCATGTGGGATCTTCCCGGACCGGGGCACGAACCCGTGTCCCCTGCATCGGCAGGCGGACTCTCAACCACTGCACCACCAGGGAAGCCCTTGACTTGTATTTAAATGAACAGTCCTTCAAGTAATCCTCTGTTTGATTTTTTATTATTAATATAAAAATATCAAGAACCTGTTTTAGTACAGAAATTATAACATGCTTGGATAAACAATAGAAATGTTGGACAATTAAATTAACATGTAATTTCGAATTATTTTCTCAACAAGTTAATACATTAAATTAATTAAATATCCTATAAAATTAAATATATTTCTCCAGGTCCTAGTCTAAGGTTATTATATCTCTCCATAATGGGAAGACTGCCAACATTTCTCATCTTACCTTCATTCTTTCAGTCTCCAAATTATAGCAGCTCTATTCCAGGCAAGAGCAGCTGAGAGGTTGGGATCCCTTTCTCCACCCAGCACCTACTCATAGGGTGGAATATCTATCCCAGCAAGACAAGAACCCTGGTCTCCAATCACCCCTGCCATAGCTTGCTCATAAGGCATGAGCTGCATGACGGAAAGTGGAGAAGACCAGGGACTACTGCTCCCACCCAGTGACCCATGCATAAAAAAAGGGCTGCCACTCTGAGAGAAGTGGGTTACTCTCTGCTCTCAGCTTCAGAGTAGGAGGACAAAAGATTACCCCAGGAAGAAAGGCAAACTCATTGCTTTCTATAAAGGGAGTGACTTTATGTATAAGAAACCATTAGAAAACTGAGCTTTAAGGTGCAGTTGAAAATAATGGAGATTTTTGTGGTAAGTGATTTTTTAGGAGTTGGGAGTTCCATGATAGCAACAAGCTAAATCATTCACCAGTTAGAAGATAAGAGACCTAGGGAAAGAAATGGCTAAGAAGAGCCCTGATTGGGTGAAAATAAGCCTTTAGACTGGACTCAAAGACTACAAGGGACCTGAATTCAACTGGACCAGACTATGGAGCTATTTATACCCAGGGAGTTGACAAAAACACTGCAGTATTCAGTGGGCAAATAGTGGAGGCTAACAGCTGGGTATGGTACCAACAGAGGTAGAGGAGTTAGAATATAACAGAAAGATCAGGGAAAGAGGCAGTCAAAGAGAGTCCTGTTAAACCACTTTTATCCCAGGATGACTGTGTGTCTTCCCAGGTCGGCACTCTCTAAGGAAAGACCTCAGAGGCTGCACATTGTGGAGAAAATAAAGTTCACTTAAATAGTTCAGCCATATCACTATAAAAATCCATAAGACAACAACAAGCCCCAGATATAGGTTCAGAATCCAAAGTTGCTATATTATCTACCATGTGTACTTTTCAACAACATATTATGAGACATGCAAAGAAACAGAAAAGAGTATCCCCCACACAGGAAAAAAGCAGGTAACAGAAACTTCCTTTGAGAAGGGTGAAGTGTCAACTCAGCAGACAAAGACTTAAAACAGCTATTGTAAATATGTTCAAAGAACCACAGAAACCATGTTTAAAGAAGTAAAGAAAGATATGATAACAATGTTTCCTCAAATCAAGAACACCAATAGATTAAAATTGTAACAAAACTACATGGAAATTCTTTAGTTGAAGAGTACAATAATTGAAAAGAAAAAAATCACTACAGCATCTCAACAATAGCTATGAGCTGGCAGAAGGAAGAATCAGCAAACTTGAAGACAGACTGATAGAGATTATACAATCTGAAGAACAGAGAGAACAAACAGAATGAAGAAAAATTATCAAACCTACGAGAAATGTAAGACAGCGTTAAGTACATCAACACACCCATAAGGAGAGTAGCAGAGAAGAGGAGACAAAGAAAGGGATAGAAAGAAGTATGTGAATATATGATGGCTGAAACTTCACAAATGTGATTAAAAACATTGCTATATACAAACAAGAAGTTCAACAAACTCCAAGTAGCACAAATGCAAAGGGGTACTGTGGATCAGTTATAGGATAGATAAAATATTGAAAGACAAGGAGAAAGTCTTGAAAGTAGGAAGAGAAAAGCAATTTGTCATACAGTGGGACCAAAATAAGATTAAAAACTGGCTTCTCATCAGAAACACTGGAAGTCAAAAGGCAGTGAGATGACATTTCAAAGCGCTGATAGGAAAAACAAAACTGTTGCTAGCAGAGCTTACAAGAAATACTTACAAGAAATATTAAAGACAGTTTTCCAAACTGAAAGCACATAATAGAAGACAGTAATTCAAATCCACATAATAATCCACAAAAATAATGAATACCAGTAAAAGTAATTATTTAGATAATTATAAAGGACATTGCAATTGCATATTTCTTCTCATTTCTCCTAGTAATTGATTTTAAAAGCAGTTGTATAAAACAATAGGTGTATAATTGTATTGCTGGGCCTATAATATATAGAAATGTAATATATTTGATATTAGCACAAAGGATATGGGTGGGAACAGAGCTGTTTTGGAATAAGGAAATGACACTAGAAGTTAACTTGAACCCATTGGAACAAATGAGAACCAGGAATTGTAAATAAGAAAATTTATATTAAATAAAATTATAAGTATATATTGGCTCTCCCTTCTTTCAGTGTTTTTAAAAGACATAAAATTACACAAATTATATAAATATATTATACCTACCTAAGTTTAACCATGTATTTTGGGGTGTTAATATATACGGGTGCAATATGTATAACAATAAGAGCACAAAAAGGGGAAGAGGAAATAGGTCTTTATAGGAGTAATATTTCTATAGCTCACTGGAATTGTTAATCTAAATATAAAGTAGATTCTGATAACTAAGGTGTTCACTGTATTCTATAGAGGGACTATTAAGAAAATTATTTTTTTAAATACTGAAAATATTATTAAAGGGATTGAAATGTTTTAATAGATAAACAGAGGGTACTCACAAAAGACTATATATTATATGAATCCATAAACATAAAATGTATAGATTAGGCAAATCTATATATACAGAAAGTAGATTTGTGGTTGCACAGGACTTGTAGGAATGGGCTTGAAGAATATAGGAGATACTCTTATGTGGTATGAAGTTCCTTTTGGGGGTGAATCAAATGTTCTAAAATTGTGGTAATTGTTGCACAACTCTGAAAATACACATAAAGCTATTGAATGATACACTTCAAATGGGTTAACTTCATGGTGTGAATTATATTTCACTAAAACTATTAAAAAAGAAATACAATTAGCATTTTTGTGTTCATAAGTCTTCTGTTTTATAACTTCCTGAAGTCTTGTAAAAATTGACTTCATGAAATGCAGAAGCATAAAAAGGAAAATTTAAGCTATATTAAAGAAAAATGCACAATATAAAAACAAAATGTGACCTCCAATCACATACTAAGATATATTGGATTTCAGCACTTGTAATATTTTTTACTTTTTATAATAGTTGAGTATTAGCTTTACAAATAGTGTTTAACTTATTTATTCAAGATTAAGGAAATAAACATACATTAAATAATGGACAATACCAATCTTTGACTAAATGTAAAATTTGCTAGCAGCTGCAGGAAAAAATATAAGTGCATACTTATTAAAGTTCTTCTACTGGGCCCATTTTTATTTGGGTGAAAGAATAGAAAACAAAAATCAAAATTTCTAGACACCTCTCTTAAATTATGCTGTGGTTGAAGTAATCTGGAGAAGGGGTTTACTAACTGTTAACAAATGAAGCTCTCACAATCTAGCTGCAAATCATCTCTGTGTAGAGCTCTTTAAGTTTCCTTTGGGGCCAACAAAGTTGAATACTATTGAGAGGTCAAGGAGAAATAAGTATTTCCAGACAAAGAGAGTTGGGAACAGTGTCAAATGCTTTTGACCACAGTGTAAGAAATAAAGAAGTGAGAAGTCATTAAATGCCTGGATGTAATCCCCTCATGAGACTACTTTTCGGGAGAAAAGCAAATAAATGACTTTAAGGCTACTTGTCCCAAGTTATATAAAGCTCTTAAAATAATCCATCCGCCTATATATTAACTTAAAGAACCCATTATTCTTCATGTGGGATTTCAACAGGATTCTGCATATTCCTTTGTCACTTGTCAGTATACTTAGAAAGATACAAATGAATAATAACAATAGGGATTTTAATAATAATGCCAATAAATTTAATGTTATATGCCTTTCAAAGAAGTTAATTTTCTCTAGCTAAGAATTTCATGTAGATTCTACTGAAAATGGATTAGAAATTATCATTGGGAGCCAATTGACTCTTACAGTCTCTTTGTTTAAATATTTATGTTTAGGTTAATTAATGGTATATCAAATGCATGCTTTTCTCTTTCCAAAGTTTTCCTTTTCTATTTTGATGTCTGAATCAGTATTAGTCAATTCAGTTAAAGCTATAAAACATATATTAGTAAAAATAAATGACAAATCACTTGCACTTCTACATCACAGACATAGATGGAGATAACCACATTTAATATTTTGGCATTTATCCATATAGCCAGTCAGTGATTTTAACCCAGTAGGGTTCATGTAATACCTCTAACCTACAGAACTGAAGAGAATAAATTTGTGTTGCATTTAAGCCACTACATTAATGGAAATTTGTTACAACAGCAATAGAAAACTGACACGCAGGTCCAAGATTTCTTTCTTCTACTAGGTTCAAGTGCCATCTCCCAACTGATGAGCAAGCAGTTCTGAAGAGGTGGTGCTCACTGCCCAATGTGCTCCCTGCTTGAGTGCCCAAGACAGAGGAGGAGTATGTTATCTGGAATGGATCTCACATGTGATGTAAAGATTAGAGGGTGGTTGTGATGACTAAATGTGACTTTCAATTTTTAACAAATAGGCTTTACCAATTTTAGTTTTCTTAATGCCATTTAGATTTTAAATTTACATTTGTGTCAAATTTAGTTTACCTGTGAGGAAAGATTTAAGTGACTGCAATAAGCAAAGTCCTAACATTAAAACATCTTGATAGATCTAAATGCTTGGTAAAATATCCTCATGAAATATATCAGAAAGGATATGTCAAAGATAACTGGACCTACGACAAGGGAGGTAAGAAATGAGAATTTCTTCAGATCTCTTCAGATTCTCTGAATCTAGCATCTTAAACAAAGGTTTTAGGCCAGTCAAGAAAGAAAAATGTACTGGAAAGCATTTATGTTGACTGTATTGGTCCTAGTTCTCCAGAGAGAGAATCAATAAGATGAATATATATATATATATATATATATATATATATATATATATATATTTATATATATTTATATTTATATATATTTATATTTATATTTATATATATAAAGAGATCTGTTTTAAAGAACTGATTCATGCAATTGTAGATTCCTGGCAAATCCCAAATTTGATGGGAGAGGTTTACAGGCTGGAAACCCAGGAGAGAGTTGTAGTTGAGTTTAAAAGCAGTCTGCTGGAGAATCCCCTCTTGCTCAGGAAAGTTAAGTCTTTTGTTCTATTCAGGCCTTCAACTAATTGAATGAGGTCTTATTCAGGCCTTCAACTAATTGGATGAGGTCCATGCACATTACAGAGTGAAATCTATATTACTCAAAGTCCAACAATTTAAATATAAATCTCATCTTAAAACACCCTCACAGAAACACCCAGAATAAAGTTGGACCAAGTATCTGGGCACTGTGGCCCAGACAAGTTGACACTTAAAATTAACCATCACAGTGATCAAATTACTTTATTGATGGTTCAAGAACAAAGGAATTAACAGCTGTGGGTTATTAGGTAGCACTGACTGTCACCTGACTGACAGTGCAATATTATCTATTGATTTTTATTTAATTTACAGGTTGTCTTAGAACAGACTTATTTCAGATTTTGTAAAGATTTTTTTTTAAAAAGAAATAAAATTCTATACCCAGATTTGCATAACTTGAAGATCACTGCATTGTTCCAAATCACATGATCAGAATCATTGCTCTTAATAAAATTTGTACTTTTGCCCTTTGCTGTTCCGATTATTTTCCACAGTGTTAATTATTTTTTGCAGTGCATTGTCTTTCTTAGGAGCAATTGAAAATGCACCAAATTAATTACTTTTCTTTTCATTCTAGTCCACAATGAGGTTTTTTAAAAATTTCTTTTAATAACCCCATGCTAATTTTCCACTTCAGTGAATGTAACACAAAATGAATCAATCCCTTTCAAATAGGTAAAAAGTTAACCCAATGTTTCTTTTTCCATTAAAAGAAAAAAACACCCTCTTAAGTATTTTAAATTCTTATATATTACAAATTTAAATTTAAATTTCAGCCAGTAACAAAGGTTAACATTCCTCTAATATTCCCATTTATTTTAGGCCTACCTCTGTTATTTTAATGATTGTATTATTTTAAATATGCCAAAGTTATTAAATGCTAAGTCACTGAAGCTTGACAATGACAAGATAAAGGTAGTGGTTTAAAAGGCCAGTTATTGCCACCAAGGGCTTAATAGAGGTCAATTTCCTGGTGTGGTCACAATGCACCAGAATATACCTCCCTCCCCCACAGACTATGCTACACATATAAAAACTTGATATTATCCAGATCCAGAGTGTTATTTGTTCTTTCACTCATTCAAGACATCAAAAATAGTGTCAGTTTGAACATTAAAGGAAAACATATATTTTCTTATAACCAGATTGCTTATGTTTGATAATAAATTCTTCTACTTCCTGAGATCAATAGACTTTGGAGCCAGAATTCTTCTTCACAATGTTGATTTGTAAACATAGAATCAGAGTGTGCTGAAAGACATTCCATACAGTTGGTGGTTAAACATGCCAAGCTACTCATGTATTACCACAGAATGTAACTCTGTGACTGCCAGAACATGTGTCTGCCAGATTCTAAATCCTTCTTCCCTGTGTCGACTTAGATGTCAGTTCCACATTTTTGTTCTTTGTTTTTCTCTTCTTTTTTTTTTTTTTGGTCGGGCGGGTGGGGAGATCCAAGCTGATCATCCCTATTCTCTGAAGGTAGTCCTTCCTCAGACTGGGTTTGATACAGTTGGTTAAGTAAGGATCATGCAAAATGAATAAAGGACTAATCTATACAAGAAAATCCAAATATAATTACAATATCACATTTCTATAAAATTGAGAGTTGTAGTATTGACCAAAGACTTTATCAGCAATAAGTTTAGATGCTTTGGAGAGCAATTTAATGATATCATGATCTACAAATCATAAGAATCTGATGCATTGGTAATCATTAACAAGTATAGAATAAAGTAATTTATACATGAATTCTTACTTAACAAGTGATGGTTCACTGTATTTTTCTATTTATTAATATTAATATATTGTGATTATAAAATACAGGGCAATGAAGTGTGGAGGAGAGTTAGCAAATTGAGTAGAGTCTGGATGTGACAGAGGGATAAGAAATAAGTGTAGTGATGACAAATCATGCAGAAAATATTGCTTTTACTCTGTAACTGAAACCCCATGGCAGAATTTGTCCATAATACTGACTGTAGGATACTATATGTACAAAAAAGAAAATAACAATTACAGATACTTTCAAATGCTCATTGATTTAGTCTAATAAATATTGGTAATTAGGTATGTGCATAAAATATATTAATACAATTATATAAATGTGTTTACAAATTATTTTCTAAAACTAATTCAAATTGTCTGTTATATAATCATAGTATTAATAAGTGTTCATATCAGGCATAGATTTGTAGATAGTATAGTCACAGAAACATCTTGGGTAATAATACAAGATTTATGTATCCAGGAGTCACAAAAAGAGTTCAGTGGAGTCAGGTTAATGAGCAGATTATCAAGAACATTACCCAAAGGAGTTATTACAAACTGCAGGAATTGTTATAGGTTAAATTGTCTCCTATCAAAAAAATTATGCTGGGGCTTCCCTGGTGGCGTAGTGGTTGAGAGTTCACCTGCCAATGCAGGGGACATGGGTTTGTGCCCCGGTCCAGGAACATCCCACATGCCACGGAGAGGCTGGGCCCGTGAGCCATGGCCGCTGAGCCTGCACGTCCAGAGCCTGTGCTCCGCAATGGGAAAGGCCACAAAAGTGAGAGGCCCGCGTACCGAAAAAAAAAAAAAAATGCTGAAGTCCTAACCCCTGGTACTTAAGAATGTCACTTCATCTAGAAATAGGGTCATTGTCAATGTAGTTACCTAAGATGAGGTCATAATGTAGTAGGGTGGTCTCCTAATCCAATACAACTTGTATCCTCATAAAAAAGATGGTCATGTGGCCACATGGAGACAGAGAAACATAGTGAGAACTCCATGTGACAACAAAGGCAGTTGCAAGTCAAGGAACAGCAATATCCTTGACTTGCAACTGTCTACCTGTAAGCATAAATCTCTGAGGCAGTTGGTGTATTGCTAAACGGCAATCTATACAAGAGGCTGTCTGTCACTGATTGTGCTTATATACTTACTTACACATTGTTAACTTAATGACCAGCATAAGTATTCTGGGGGTGTGGGGTATAATATTTCACAAATCACGATTCAGATTGTGTCATTACATGTTTCAGTGCAGCATGGTTACTAACGCTCTGTCAGACTAATATTAAAATCAGAAAACTTAAAAAAAAAAAAAGTATCGCCAGCCAACCACCAGAAGCAAGGAAGAAACAAGGAAGGATTTTCCTAAAGGTGTCTGAGGGAGCACAGACCCATGGACACTTTGGTTTCAGACTTCCATATCCTGGAACTGTGAAATAATACATTTGTGTTTTTTTAAGCCACCCAGTACTTTGTTTATGGCAGGTCTAGGAAATTAATACAGAATCTAAAATGCTTTCTCCAAGGAGTGATTGTTTATTCATGATAATGTCTAGGTAAGTGGGACTACATCAACTCTTCTGAAGAAGAATTGTTTCCCTCCAGGCCCAGCTTTACCTCTTGAAGGCAGAAGTGGTGTAGCAAAAATGTAATGTTACCTGGTGTGATATTCCTGCAGGGATGAGAGGAAGAAAAAAGACTAAGGAAATTCCATAAATATCTATCTATTACATATATATATAGAGAGAGAGTATATATATATATATATATATATATATATATATATATATAGAGAGAGAGAGAGAGAGAGAGAGAGAGAGAGAGAGAGACAGAGAGAGAGACAGAGACAGAGACAGAGAGAGAGATTTAGAAATTAGGTAAAAGAGGCATCTCAATATTGTGGAAAAAAGATAGATTATATAAGAACTAATATTTAGACAACTGGATAGTTATCTGGACAAATTAGATGCATATCTCATAACTTACACTAAAATAAATTCAAGCTGTATTATAAATTACAATGTTAAAAATCATATAAAACTATAATTTTTATTTAATGTCACAAAAAACAGTCATATATGAGAGAAAATTTAAAAACCATAAAAAATGTTTAAATCTGATGATATTGAAACAAAATCCATGGTAAAGAGTCAAAGGAAACGATTAATAAAAAAGAGATAAGATAGTATGCAACTTAATTGACAAAAGTACAGAATATAATTCTCTTCTATATAAAAAGCTTATATAAGTCCATAAGAAAAAGACCAACACACTCACATAAAAATGAGCAAAGTATCATAACAATCAAATGATGGAAAATAAAATATAAATGTTTTAATCACATCAAAAGATGTCCAGTGTAACTTTGCATTTTAAATGCAAATTTAAAACTTAATGAGACACTATTTTCACATGTCAGGTGGATAAAGATCAAATATTTGACAGTATACAATATATATTCAAAAGATTGGGTAAGAGGTACTGCAAAAGACTGAATATAAACACTACTATTTTCTCTAAGAAGGGCGATTTGGCTGTATCTTCCAATTAAAAAACATACTTGCATACATTTTGACTCAACAATTGTATATCCTATAGTATTCCCAGATTTGTACAATGATGGTATATGTACTGGATTATTCACTGTAACATTATTTTTAATAGAAAGATATTTGAAGCAAATTAAATATCTATCAATAGAAAACTGGTTAAAAAAGTATCATAGACTTCAATAGAAATTGGTATACTCTATAGCCATAAGGAAAGTAAGAAACAAACAAATGAATCAAAGTGATGAAACTCTTTTAAAACTAATATGGAACCTTCTCCAAGTTATATTATTATCACCAAAGAAAAGCAAAGTGTGCTACAGTGCATATCCTATAAGCTACCATTTGTATAATAAGTATACACATGTACACAAACAATGCAATACAGATATGTATCTATTCATATGTACAAATATATGCACATTTATGTATATGTATTCATATATGTATATACACATATATATACTTAATTGCTTATATGTATCTGTGTGTATATGCATATATATATCTAACAGAATACAAAATAAATTGGTTGCTTTAGTTTTGTTCTTTCTAGAAGAGGACTTTACTTTTGTGATTGAGCAAAAACACAGAACTTATCATTGTGTAATTTTTTGGGTATGTTTTGAATTTTGTAATACCCAAACTATTAGGTATGCTAAAATTAAAAATTTTAAAAGGAAGTGGATAATGGTATAACCTTTCCCCAAATCCAGACCCAGATATTTTATGGTCCTCAAATGGTTGAGTTCTCCTACACCCCTTTAAGTGCACCTACAGGGGCTAGGAGACTTGGAACAAAAAAATAGACTGTGAGAAATATAAAGATAAAGCATGACTTTGCATAGAATGGGGGTAATGTGGGGTTGGAGAAAAACATCTAAGTGGAATTGAATTATCCAATGGCTTATGAAATACAGAATGGTATAATAAGCTTTTCTTGTAGGACTCTCATAGATTAGTGGATAAAGAGAATTCACCAACTAAAATGATGCCACATATGGTCTAATTCCTATTTACATTACCTATCGTGCCTTGGAATTCATAAATGAGGTAGAGGATAAAGATCTTTAAAAGCAAATGCTAACTAAAGGAGCAGAATTTAATCTTTGTCTGTCCATGAGAAATTCTTAGAAAAGAGGATGAAATTTTCATGTCTTAGATGAAAACTGGTACAAACCCTTTGTCACTCTTCCCCTCAAGATGTGATGTTTATTTCCCTTTCACTTGAATGTGGACTGGCCGTGTGGTTGCTTAATCAATGGAATGTGGTAGAAGTGACACTATGCCAGTTTGTTAAGGGAACTGGCAGCCTCTGATTCCTCTGTCTTGGTATACATATCTTGGGAAATCTAGCTTTGATGTAAGACATTTGAATATCCGGAGACCAGCAAGCTGTGAGGAAACATAAATTAGCCCCATGGAGAGACCACAGGGAGGGAAGGAGGGAGGCAGACAAGGAAGGAAGGAGAGAAGGAGGGAATGGGAGTGAGAGAGAGAGAGAGAGAGGTCCTTAGAACCTACATGTCTCAAGTATGCAGTCTGAGGTTCTAAGCATGTAAGTAAAGAACACATCTTGCCAATCCAGCTCTGACAATCTTACAAATGACTTCAGACACAGCTTCCATCCCTCTGTAACCACATGAGAGACTCAAAAGTGTGAAGCATCCAGCTGAGTGAATGAGCCATCAGAAACTCGAGAGATAATAAATTGTTGTTTTGAGCCACTAAGTTTTGGGGGCGGTTAGTTACATAGCAATAAATAATCAAAGAAGAATCTGATTTGTGAAAGTAGATTGCTGCTGTAAAAAAATGTTTTTAAATGAAAACGTGTAGGATTGGCTTGGGAACAAGCATCAGGCAGATATTAGAAGGGCCTTAGGGAAATTGTTAGTGAATACTGAAATGACAGGTAGGAATTTGCTATGAAGCTTGTTTTAAGAAAAAAAAATGTGTTTCTTAGTGACAAAAATTTATGATATTCTCATGCATGGTAATGTAGAAATGGAGCATATTTTTTACTGAATTTATGGATTTGGTTAACAATATTTCCTTATAATCATCAGCTAATTTGTTATTTAGTTCTATATGATAATGTACAAGTAGAGAGAAATACTAAAGAAGGAACTATTCAGTCTCAAAGTAGAATCTAGAAGAAATTTGCTGAGGCAGCATTTGCTGTGTTCAAAAATAAGATACTTTCTCACCTCCATCTCTCCCAAGAAATACTCTGAAAGTAAGAAATTTCTTCAAGTGCAATGAATGAATTCAGGACACTGGTCATGTTTTCAAGAGTTAGGCTCTGAGACCTCAGTTAAACCCTCATAAACATGTAATGCAGTGGTTCATAAACACTCCCAGTTAGATAATGTCCTCCAAGGATCTGAGGTACATTGCCCTCTTGTGTTCTGACTCTCAGCCCAACGTATTGTAAGAGGTCTGTGGGGGTGACTTGTCTACTAATGTGGGTTATAAATATAAGTCCAAAGATTTTTAAAGTAATTTTACCTACTTAGACTAAAAGGGAGAGAGAGTTCAATGTGTAAAGAGACATTCAGGTCCCCAACTTTTATGGACAAGGAAACTATTTAGCTGAAGGAAGGAAGGAAGGAAGGAAGGAAGGAAGGAAGGAAGGAAGGAAGGAAGGAAGAAAGAAAGAAAGAAAGAAAGAAAGAAAGAAAGAAAGAAAGAAAGAAAGAAAGAGAAAGAAAGGAAGAAAGAAAGGAAGGAAGGAAGAAAGAGAGAGAGGAAGGAGGGAGGAAAACAGGACCTTTTATTATGCAAAAGGAAATATGACTCAGAAAGTACAGTCAAGAGCTTAGAGGGTAGAGTCAAGATCCACAAAAAAAAAAAATCCCACAGAGAAGGATTGGGCTGTAATCAAGGAACTGGTGACATGTAACTGATTGTATTTCAGAATTGCTCTGTACCTGTGACTGTCCATACCTCCTGAGCTCTCCTTAGTCTGGAATAGGAGTGTCAAAAGCAGTTATCCTATGACTCCCCTCTCTTTATATCAGATGTAAGGAAGACAGATAAAGTGTTCTTTTAGCTCAAAGTCTTCAGATCAACAGGAATAATAATACAGATCCAAAACCGAGTTATTGTGCTCAGAGTCTTATTTTCACCTGGAGCTGATTTAAATGACAAGATCTTAGAACTAAAAACTGAATTTGGTATCATAATATAATCAAATTGTAGGAATTTTAGGAGGGGTGAATGTATTCTGAATTTGTGAGAAATGGAAATAGCATATGTCCAGAGGCTGGATAAAGACACACATTACTGGTTCCTCTCCCCACCAAGAGCTGAATCTGGTCTTGACCTGTGACTACTTAACTATTAGAATGTGTCAGAGTGATTTATCAGTTGCAGTTCTAGTATTTAAAGTAAGAGAAACTTGTGCATCCTGTTTTTAGAACACATGTTCTGGGGGTAGACAGCTTCCAGGTAAGAAGTCCTACTAACTCGAGAACAGTGTGCTGTGAGAGAGCCCAAGATCACCACATGGAGTGGTCTCGTGGAGAAAGAGAAAGAAATATAGCCAGACTTCAATTGTCCCACCCATCACATTGATATTAATTTCTTACCACTACTGTAACAAATTCCCAGAAACTTAGTGGTGTAAAACTATGTAATGTATTATCTTACAGTTTTAGAGATCAAAAGTAAAAATTAGTAACAGCAGGTTAACGTCAAGGAGTCGGTATGGCTGGTTCCTTCTGGAGTCTCTGAGGGGAGAATCTGTTTTCTTGCCTTTTTAGCTTCGAAAAGCCACCTGCAATCCCTGGTTCCTGGCCACTTCTTCATGATGACATCACTTCAACCTCTGCTTCCTTGTCACATCTCCTTTTCTTTCTCTGACTATCTTGCCTCCCTCTTTTAAGGACCTTTATGATTACATCAAGCCCACCCAGGTAATCCAGGATATTCTCTTTCATCTCAAGATCCTTAAGTTAATCACATGTGCAAAGCCCCTTTTTTTTCACATATTCACATATTCCAGGGACAATTATAAAAAAATGTAGACTTTTTTTTTTGGGGGGGGTGGAGAGGAGTGCTATTCTATGTATCATACTACCTGAAGGGTAAGACATGTATGTTAGTAAGCTGCCTTGTCCAGACCACTAAAGTGAGCCTTCATATAACTTCAGCTTTAGCCACTATCTGATGGCAACAACACTACAGATCATAAGAAAGAGATGTGCTGACTCCAGTCAATCCACAGAAACATGAAAGATAATATTAAATTAAAGCTTGAGGATGTTTCCTATATAGCAATAGACAACTGTAATTCTACATTTGAGAACAGGATTTTCCCACTAGGTATCCAGGAAGAGAAATGAGACCATATACTGGGTCCTAGTTGAGTTGGTAGTGGAGAGAAGTATTCCCTTGAAATTCTGTATACTGGTGCTTAATATAGTCATTCCCAGACAGTGTGATAAATCTCTCATGATTATGTAAGGAGAATGGTGGATGTGGTGAAAAAGGAAGCAATCCATAAAAAAACTGATAACATATATTCTAAGGATTATTGTTGTTATCCCAATAATAAAATATTATTGATGTCAATATAATGAACGAATATAAAGCCTTGCCACTTCTACCTAAATAAATAGGTTATAGATGTCTCCCTTGCCTATATTTAATTGGTCCTACTGAGTGGGAACACATCAAAGAGGCAAACTGTGGAAAATACGAAAGACTAAAGACTCCTTGGCATACTGCTAATTGTTCTTCAGTATCTCTTTTCCCACTTTTCTACAATAATATATGAATGCTGGACATATACCTACCATGGACTACATTTTCTAGCATCTTTGATTGGGTGATAAAAGCTGAATTGGCACATCATGACACTTCTGAGTCTTGGCCATAACATGTGAGTGTTCTTTCCTTTTGTCTTCCAATTGTAGGTGCACACAGATATGGATATGGACAACAGTGCCCACATGCTAGAAGTCTGTTGGATTATGCAATGAGAGGAACAGAGGACCCTAAAACTCTTTGCATTTGAGCTGACCTGCCAAAAAGAGGTGCTAACTTTCAGAATATGAAGTGAGGGAAAAATTACTATCTTATTTAAAGTTACTAGATTTGGGGGAATTCCCTGGGGTCCAATGGTTAGGACTCTGTGCTTTCACGGCTGTGTGCCTGTATTCGATCCCTGGTTGGGGAACTAAGATACAGCAAGCTGCACAGCCCAGCCAAAAAAATAATAATAATAAAATAAAATAAATAAAGTTACTAGATTTTATAATCAATTTTTTTTTTTTTGGTTTTGGTTAAAGCTAAATAGGGTAAAAGCATAGCAGTTAAGATAAAACCTAAGTTTACCCTAACTACTGTAAACCTGGAAGAAGCTTCACTCTAATTACTGTGCTCCTGGAGAAAAATATATATTTAAATCTCTTATGGAAGAAGTGGTGACTGCAATATTATATCATGGCCTGAGTTAGCTAGTAACCAAGAACAATGGGAAGAATTTACATAAAGAGAACAAAAGTCATTCCTTCAGATATGATGACTGTGACTATATTGGTTATTTATTGCTGAGTAAGAAAGTACCCCAGAGTTTAGCAGCTTAAAACAACAAACATTTCTTATCTCTGTTTCTGTGGTCAACAATCCAAGCACCACTTAAACTGGTGTCTCTGACTCAAGATCTCCTGTGAGACTGTAGTTTAAATGTTGACCAGGGATGCAGTTGTCTCTTTGGTGAAAAACATAAACTCATATATGCAACAGGCTGAACAAATCTGAAGCAAAATAAACCCAGAGAAATACACACCAAGAAATAAGATAATTAAACTTCTGAAAATAAAGACAGAAAAAGTCTTGAAAGCAGCCATAGTGAAATGACATATTACTTACAGGGCAACATCAATTCTAATGACAATAGATTTCTCACCTAAAACAAGAAGAAAGTAGAATAATATTTTTCAGATTCAACAGGTGGTAAAGCTATCCTTCAAGAATGAACAGAAATAATGACATCCTCAGAAAAAAAAAAAAAACAACTTGAATTTGTCACTAGCTGACCTACACTTAAAGAATGGTGAAAGGATGTTTTCAAATCAGAAAAGAAATAATAAAAGAAGGAATCTTGGGACATCAGATAATACAAAAGTACAACTGAAAGAGCAGAATCATGAGAAAGTATAAAATAGACAATCCTCATTTAATTTTTAAATATGTGATAATTAAAACAAAAATTATAACACCATCCAATACTCAAGGTAATTGTATTTAATAGTGGGAAGGATAAATGTACTTAAATGGAAGTAAGATTTCCATGCTCCACTTGAAATGGTAAAACGTTGATACTTGATAACTGATTATGATTCTTGTGTATTATAATGTAAAGAGCAACTACTAAAGAAATTATGAAACTATCAAAACAGAATTCCCCCAAATAGGCTAGTAATCCATAGGGTGGCAAAAAAAGAGACACCTTTATTTAAAATAGTCAATAACTGGAAACAAACCAGATGTCCTTCAAGTGGTGAATTATTTAAAAATGGAAGTGTGTCCATACCATTCTCAGCAATAAAAAGGAACAAACTATGACACATGCAACAACTTAGATGAATCTTCAGGGAATTATCCTGAATGGAAAAAATCAATCCCAAAAGGTTACTTACTGTATGATTTCATGTATATGACATTATCAAAATGACAATATTTTAGACATGGAGAACACATTGATGGTTGCCAAGAGTTAGGGATGAGGGCAGAGCAGTGTATATGCCTATAAAATAGCAATGGGAGGAATCCTTGTGGTGATGAAACTATTCTATATTTAGAATAAATCAATGTCATATTTTTGTTGTGATATTATACTATAATTTTGCAAGATGGTATCACGGAAAACCTAGGTAAAGGGTATAGGCAGCCTTTGTGTTATTTCTTGTAACTGAATATTTTATGATAATTAATGGAGTGATATATACAGTTTACTTCCACCTCCCATATTTTCATGAGCTGTTTAGTTATAACTTTCTGCTTTTACTTTAGATCTTCACAGTACTAACTGAACATTCTCAAACATCCTCTATGTGTGAAATTAAGATTGTTCTGAATTTGGGCATGGAACTGCAAAAGCTATTGATTTTCCACAAAGAGCTTAGAGATGATATCACAAATCCCTGTGGAAAAGATGCATGCAGGGGAGGACCTTCAAGATGGTGGAGGAGTAAGACGTGGAGATCACTTTCCTCTCCACAAATACATCAAAAATACATCTACATGTGGAACAACTCCTACAGAACACCTACTGAACACTGGCAGAAGACCTCAGAACTCCCAAAAGGCAAGAAACTCCACACGTACATGGGTAGGGCAAAAGAAAAAAGAAAAAACAGAGGCAAAAAAATAGGGATGGGACCTGAACCTCCGAGACGGAGCTGTGAAGGAGGAAAAATTTCCACACACTAGGAGTCCCTTCACTGGCGGAGATGGGGGATGGGCAGGGTGTAAGTTTTGGAGCCACAGAGGAGAGCACAGCAATAGGGGTGCAGAGGGCAAAGCAGAGAGATTCCCACACAGAGGATCGGTGCCGACCAGCACTCACGAGCCTGAGACGCTTGTCTGCTCACCCGCACAGGCAGCTGGGGGCTAGGAGCTGAGGCTCAGGCTTCGGTCAGATCCCAGGGAGAAGACTGGGGTTAGCTGTGTGAACACAGCTTGAAGGGGGCTAGTGAACCACAGCTAGCCAGGAGGGAGTCCGGGAAAAACTCTGGACTTGCCTAAGAGGCAAGAGACCATTTTTTCAGGATGCACTAGGAGAGGGGGTTCAGAGCACTGCCTAAACGAGCTCCAGAGATGGGTGCGAGCCGTGGCTAAAAGCGTGGACAAGAGAGATGAGCAGGAAACGCTAAGGCTGCTCCTGCAGCCACCAAGAAGCCTGTGTTCAAGCACAGGTTACTATCCACACCTCCCCTCCTGGGAGCCTGTGCAGCCTGCCACTGCCAGCATCCCATGATTCAGGGACAAATTCCCTGATAGAACACATAGCGCACCTCAGGCTGTTGCAACATCACATTGGCCTCTGCGACCGCAGGCTCAACCCGCATTCTGTACCCCTCCCTCCCCCTGGCTTGAGTGAGCTACAGCCCCCTAATCAGCTGCTACTTTAACCCCATCCTGTCTGAGCGATGAACAGATGCCCTCAGGTGACCTACATACAGAGGAAGGCCAAATCCAAGGCTGAAATCCAGGAGCTGTGTGAACAAAGAAGAGAAAAGGGAAATTTCTCCCAGCAGCCTCAGGAGCAGCGGATTAAATCTCCACAATCAACTTGATGTACCCTGCATCTGTGGAATACCTGAATAGACAATGAATCATGCCAAAATTGAGGCAGTGAACTTTCGGAGCAACTGTAGATTTGGGGTTTGCTTTCTGCAGCTAATTTGTTGCTGGTTTTATGTTTATCTTAGATTAGTATTTAGAGCTTATTATCATTGGTAGATTTCTTTATTGATTTGGTTGCTTCCTTCCTTTTATTTTAAATATATATGTATACATTTTTCCTTTTTCTCTTTTTGTGAGTGTGTATATGCATGTTTTCTTGTGTGATTTTGTCTGTATAGCTTTGCTTTTACAATTTGTCATAGGGTTCAGGCTATTTTTATTTTTTTTGGTATAGTTCTTAGTGCTTGTTATATTGGTGGATTTGTTTACTGGTTCAGTTGCTCTCTTCTTTCTTTCTTTCTATTTTTAAATTACTTTTTCATTTTTAATAAAATGTTTTATATTTTTATTTTAATAACTTTTATTTTGCTCTTCTTTCTTTATTTATTTTTCTTCCTTTTCTTCTGAGCCATGTGGCTGACAGGGTCTTGGTGCTCCAGCTGGGTGTCAGACCTGAGCCTCTTCTTTGGGAGAGCTGACTTCAGGACATTGGTCCACCAGACACCTCCTGGTCCCAAGTAATAGCAAATGGCAAAAGCTCTCCAAGAGATCTCCAACTCAATGCTAAGAACCAGCTCCACTGAACAAAAAGCAAGCTACAGGGCTGGACACCCCATACCAAACAACTAGCAAGACAGGAACACAACCCCACCCATTTGCAGAGGCTGCCTAAAATCATACTAACTTCACAGACACTCCAAAACAAACCACCAGACACTGTCCTGCCCACCAGAAAGACAAGATACAGTCTCATCCACCAGAACACAGGCACTAGTCCTCTCCACCAAGAAGCCTACACAACCCATTGAAACAACCTCACCCACTGGGGGCAGACAACAAAAACAAAAGGAACTATGAACGTGCAGCCTGCAAAAAGGAGACCCCAAATGCAGTAAGTTAATCAAAATGAGAAGACAGAGAAATATACAACAAATGAAGGAGCAAGGTAAAAACCCACCAGACCAAACAAGTGAAGAGGAAATAGGCAGTCTACCTGAAAAAGAATTCAGAGAAATGATAGTAAAGGTGATACAAAATCTTGGAAATAGAATGGAGAAAATACAAGAAATGATTAACAAGAACCTAGAAGAACTAAAGAGCAAACAAACAATGATGAACAACACAATAAATTATATTAAAAATTCTCTAGAAGGAATTAATACCAGAATAACTGAGGCAGAAGAACGGATAAGTGGCCTGGAAGATAAAGTAGTGGAAATAACGACCACACAGCAGAATAAAAAGAAAGGATGAAAAGAATTGAGGACAGTCTCAGAGAGTGCTGGGACAATATTAAACACACCAGCATTTGAGTTATAGGGGTCGCAGAAGAAGAAGAGAAAAAGAAAGGGCCTGAGAAAATATTTGAAGAAATTATAGTTGAAAACTTCCCTAATATGGGAAAGAAAATAGTCAATCAAGTCCAGGAAGCACAGACAGTCACATACAGGATAAATCCTAGGAGAAAAATGCCAAGACACATATTAATGAAACTATCAAAAATTAAATATAAAGAAAAAATATTAAAAGCAGCAACAGAAAAGCAACAAATAACATACAAGGGAATCCCCATAAGGTTAACAGCTGATCTTTCAGCAGGAACTCTGCAAGCCAGAAGGGACTGGCAGGACATAATCAAAGTGATGAAAGGGAAAAATCTACAACGAAGATTACTCTAACAACAAGGATCTCATTCAGATTTTACAGAGAAAACAAAACATTTACAGACAAGCAAAATATAAGAAAATTCAGCACCACTGAACGAGCTTTACAACAAATGCTAAAGGAACTTCTCTAGGCAGGAGACATAAGAAAAGGAAAAAAACTTACAATAGCAAACCCAAAACAATTAAGAAAATGGTAAGAGGGACATACATATTGATCATTACCTTAAATGTAAATGGACTAAATTCTCCAACCAAAAGATATAGACTGGCTGAATGGATAAAAAATAAGACCCATATATATGCTGTCTACAAGAGACCCACTTCAGACCTAGGGACACATACAGACTGAAAGTGAGGTGATGGAAAAAGATATTCCATGCAAATGGAAATCAAAAGAAAGCTGGAGTGGTAATTCTCATACCAGACAAAATAGACTTTAAAATAAAAACTATTACAAGAAATGAAGGAAACAATAGCAGAGACCAATAAAACTAAAAGCTGGTTCTTTGAGAAGGTAAACAAAATTGATAACCCATTAGCCAGACTCATCAAGGAAAAAAGGGAAAAGACTCAAATCAACAGAATTAGAAATGAAAAAGGAGAAGTAGCAACTGACACTGCGGAAACACAAAGGATCTTGTAGAGATTACTACAAGCAACTATATGCCAATAAAATGGACAATCTAGAAAAAATGAACAATTCTTAGAAAAGCAGAACCTTCCAAGACTGAATGAGGAAGAAATAGAAAATATAAACACACCAATCACAAGCACTGAAATTGAAACTGTGATTAGAAATCTTCCAACAAACAAAAGCCCAGGACCAGATGGATTCACAGGCGAATTCTATCAAACATTTAGAGAAGAGCCAACACCTATCCTTTTCAAACTCTTCCAAAATAAAGCAGAGGAAGGAACACTTCCAAACTCATTCTATGAGGCCACCATCACCCTGATACAAAAAACAGACAAAGAGGTCACAGAAAAATAAAACTACAGGCCACTATCACTGATGAACATAGATGCAAAAATCCTCAACAAATACTAGCAAACAGAATCCAACAGCACATTAAAAGGATCATACACCCTGATCAAGTAGGGTTTATCCCAGGAATGCAAAGATTCCTCAATATACGCAAATCAAGCAATGTGATACACCATATTAACAAACTGAAGGAGAAAAACCATATGATCATCTCAATAGATGCAGAAAAAGCTTTCAACAAAATTCAACACTGATTAATGATAAACCCCCCCCCCAGAAAGTAGGCATAGAGAGAACCTATGTTAACATATTACAAACCCACAACTAATATCGTTCTTAATGGTGACAAATTGAAACTAATTCCACTAAGATCAGGAAAAAGACAGAGTTGCCCACTCTCACCACTATTATTCAACATAGTTTTGAAAGTTTAAGCCACAGAATTCAGAGAAGAAAAAGAAATAAAAGGAATCCAAATAAGAAAAGAAGAAGTAAAGCTGTCACTGTCTGCATATGTCATGATACTATACATAGAGAATCCTAAAGATGCTACCAGAAAACTATTAGAGCTAATCAATGAATTTGGTAAAGTAGCAGGATACAAAATTAAATCTCTTGCATTCCTCTACACTAATGATGAAAAATATGAAAAAGATATTAAGGAAACACTCACATTTACCGTTGCAACAAAAGGAATAAAATACCTAGGAAAAAACCTACCTAAGGAGTCAAAAGATCTGCATGCAGAAAAATATATGACACTGAGGAAAGAAATTAAAGTTGACATAAACAAATGGAGAGATATACCATGTTCTTGGATTGGAATAATCAACGTTGTGAAAATGACTACACTATTCAAAGCAATCTACAAATTCAGTGCAATCCTTATCAAACTACCAATGGTATTTTTCACAGAACTAGAACAAAAAATTTCACAATTTGTATGGAAACAAAAAAGACCCTGAATAGCCAAAGCAATCTTGAGGAAGAAAACCACAGCTGGGCGAATCAGGCTCCCTGACTTCAGAATATACTACAAAGCTACAAGACAGTATGGTACTGGCACAAAAACAGAAATATAGATCAACAGAACAGGATAGAAAACCCAGAGATAAACCCACACATATATGGTCACCTTATCTTTGATAAAGGAGGCAAGAGTACACAATGGAGAAAAGACAGCCTCTTCAATAAATGCTGCTGGGAAAACTGGACAGCTACATGTAAAAGAATGAAATTAGAACACTCCCTAACACCATACACAAAAATAAACTCAAAATGGATTAAAGACCTAAATGTAAGGCCAGACACTATCAAACACGTAGAGGAAAACATAGGCAGAACACTCTATAACATAAATCACAGCAAGATCCTTTTTGAGCCACCTCCTAGACAAATGGAAATAAAAACAAAAATAAACAAATGGGACCTAATGAAACTTAAAAGCTTTTGCACAGCAAAGAAAACCATAAACATGATGAAAAGCCATCCATCAGAATGTGAGAAAATATTTGCAAATGAAGCAACTGACAAAGGACTAATCTCCAAAATATAGAAGCAGCTCACGCAGCTCAATATCAAAAAAACAAACAACTCAATCCAAAAATGGGTAGAAGACCTAAATAGACATTTCTCCAAAGAAGATATACAGATTGCCAACAAACACATGAAAGGATGCTCAATGTCACTAATCATTAGAGAAGTGCAAATCAAAACTACAATGAGGTACCACCTCACACTGGTCGGAATGGCCATCATCAAAAAATCTACAAAGAATAAGTGCTGGAGAAGGTGTGGAGAAAAGGGAACCCTCTTGCCCTGTTGGTGGGAATGTGAATCGATACAGCCACTATGGAGAACAGTATGGAGGTTCCTTAAAAATCTAAAAGCAGAACTACCATATGACCCAGCAATCCCACTACTGGCTATATACCCAAGAAAAGCATAATTCAAAAATTGTCATGTACCACAATGTTCATTGCAACTCTATTTACAATATCTAGGACATGGAATCAATCTAAGTTTCCATCAACAGATGAATGGATAAAGAAGATGTGTCACATATATACAATGGAATATTACTCAGCCATAAAAAGAAATGAAATTGGGTTATTTGTAGTGAGGTGGATGGACCTAGAGTCTGTCATACGAGTGAAGTAAGTCAGAAAGTGAAAAACAAATACCATATGCTAACACATATATATGGAACATTAAAAAAATAAAAATAAATAGTTCTTAAGAACCTAGGGGCAGGACAGGAATAAAGACGCAGATGAAGAGAATGGACTTGAGGACACGGGGAGGGGGAAGGGTAAGCTGGGATGAAGTGAGAGCGTGGCATGGACATACATACACTACCAAATGTAAAATAGATAGCTAGTGGGAAGCAGCCGCATAGCACAGGGAGATCAGCTCGGTGCTTTGTATCCACCTAGAGGCATGGGATAGGGAGGGAGGGAGGGTGATGCAAGAGGGAGGAGATATGGGGATATGTATAAGTATAGCTGATTCACTTTGTTATACAGCAGAAACTAACATGCCATTGTAAAGCAATTATACTCCAATAAAGATGTTAAAAACAGGGTAATGATTTTTACTCTACTTTAAAAAATTATAATGCAATATATATTATTCCAAATTGATAATTCTTCCCCCATGACTACCTACCTAAATTGATTTGAAATGAATGGTAAAAGAAATGTAAAGGTCTCTTTTTTTTCAGAACCTTAGAGAGTTGCAGCTCTTCTACCTAGAGTAAATGATTACAAGTTAATAGTGTCAATCAAGGATGGGATTTCCATCTCCTGATTAAATCTATACAAAACATCTTCAAACACACAGTTCAGCTGACACCAAGTGACAAATCAATCAGGAAAGACAAGTGAGGGATTAGGCTGTAGGCAAAAGACAATGGTTTCTGGGTGGCATTTTCCGTCTCATTTAAAGCATTGTTGTTAATCAGAAAATGGGGGTGACCATTTATTGCATTTACTTGATTTAAACATTAAAAGGTTTCAATATGAGCATTCTGTACCCTACTAACTTTGAAAGAACAAAGGAAAATGCTTCAGTGGCTTTTAAATATGTTTGCCTAAGAAAAATATATTTTAGGTTTACCGGGAAGCATTCAATAAGTGTGGGTGGGTCAAATTTGCTTTAAAGCAAAAAAACCAAAACAGAAACTACACATCACTTAATTAAACAACAAAATGTTTTTACGTTGTCAAGTTTTTTTTTTCACATTTTCTAGACTGATTTACAGTCTTATCAAGCTGGTTGTCATGTCCAATGGGGTTTGATTTCCATCACTAAAGTCAAAAGACTTCAGGTAGCAAGAGAAATGAAATCAGAAAAATGCTGGCAGCAATGAATTCATCGCTCAAAGGGAAACTGATTTTAGGAAATTAAGCATGTATTGTTTTGATTCTTAGTAATAAATATTTTTGAGAAGTCATTACCCCTCAAACATATTTAAATTTAATAGCATTTATGCTTGAAGATTTTTTGAATATATACTATGTCAAAAATTCAACCAGTTTTAGTGTAGTGAATTTTATATCTATTACTTATACATCCATTATGTAACCACAATATTTAATAACTATTTTTAAATAGAATAAATATTTTGAAATCTCATTTTGAGAGTGACTTAAAACTGTCTTCAGAGAAAGATTGCTAATATATCAGTATGCAAAATACCTTAAAAAGTAATTATCAAACTGATAATTTCTATTCAAATTCATGACTGCAAACTAAAATTGCTTTTTAAAAAGGTAGACACTGTGATTTTATGCATAAAATATATGGAGGTCTTAGTCAATATTTATAAAATTACATTTTAGCACATGTATGAAATAAAAATCTACTAAATAAAAATTAATAAAATGTATCAATTGTATTAATAAATAAAATAATTGATTTTATTGATTATTAAATCATTGATTAATTTTATTAATCTAATAAAAATCACTACTACTAGGAATAGCTAAGAATTGTATTATATATTTACTTATGCTAACTCATATTAACACTTCAAGATAAATCATTTTTCACATTTCATATATGAGATGCCTGAGGTGCAATTATTTACATAGTTACACAGTTAATTAGTAACTAGTGATAGTTTTTCAAATTATCCATACATCTATTTTTAATCTTTAAAGAGTTCATAGTGGTTTCTCTAGAAATATGAGAAGTAAGAGATACCTGAGAATACTTGAGGAAATGTAATTGTGTTTTTCCTGAGAGTTAGAAAATGACAACAGTAACCTCATGCTATTTTGCAGTCTCTCCCCCACCTACATTTTTTTAATTGGTCTGATCAGAGTAAGATCAGCCAATCCATCCACCACTGACCTATATAACGATTTTCACACTCTTTTTTCCTGTTTTGTATATAATAAGAAATGCACTTTTTTTTTTTTTTTTTTTTTTTTGCGGTACGCGGGCCTCTCACTGTTGTGGCCTCTCCCGTTGCGGGGCACAGGCTCCAGACGCGCAGGCTCAGCGGCCATGGCTCACGGGCCCTGCCGCTCCACGGCATGTGGGATCCTCCCAGATCGGGGCACGAACCCACGTCCCCTGCATCGGCAGGCGGACTCCTAACCACTGCGCCACCAGGGAAGCCCCAGAAATGCATTTTTAAAATCCCAACTATTCACCATTTTTCAGTGTCACTATTTTGGTACTCTTAATTTTTTTCTCCTAGAGTAATCACTAGGAAGTAGCACTAATGTGAACTTCCAGGTTTTATACACCTAGAATACATGTAAATCTTGAATATGTGTATGTGTGTGCATGCACTTGTGTTTTTGCACATAGGTTTTGAAAAAGTGGGTGTGGATTTTCCACAGAATAACTGCCCTGCTAATCAACATTTTAATTTATTTCAATTTTATTCACATATTTTATTTAAAACTCTAAAAATTTATTATTTTTTTATATAAAATGTCCTCACTACTAACTCTACCAGGGACTTATACTTCATGTGAAGATGGATCTTAACCTACAGATTTTGTGATTCCACCATACCCAACGTATCAGTAATGGACACAGAGCAGGGACAGATATTAGCTTATAATTAAATTACCAATTAGCCTTTAAAAAACCCTTGTAGTCAAGATAGTTTTACCCTCTGTACCAATTCCTTTACACTAATAATTTTCCATGTCTTGAATTAAATAGCTTCGTAAATCTAATGGTCTTTTTTATGCACCACATATTATACAGAAAAATATTTTCACTCAACTATTTTGTTTTAAAGAATAAGCATTAAAAGGGATCACTCAGGATCTAAATTAGGCTATTGTGGTAAGTTTTATGGCTGTGAAATATTCCCTTCCTTTTCTTTTAATTACATGCATCATCTCATTGATGTCAAACCTGGTCACAAAATGTGGTTTGTGTCCATATGCCAAGTCTGAGCAGAAACTTTCAGATCTGTTGCTTAGTTCCTATAAGTTCTCTTTTCTCTGAGCTATGACACATATAATGCCTCAGACAGGGGCTATTCTTTAGTTTCAGCATCCAAATGGCGAAAAGCTATAGGAAGAGCTGTTTCTGTTGGAAGCCCTTGAGGTTTGTGGTTGTTTGTGACCATATGACCCTAGCATAAACTGACTGATACAGTAAAAAGAGACAACATTTTATCTGAGTCCTTATTTTCCCTAGTTGCATGAATTTTACATTGTCTTAATAAAATAGCATTTGGTTATATTCACCATTACAACAATACATATTTGAGTGCCTAAAACAATTGGATTAAAAATTTAAGTTATACAAAATCTATAAGCAGCCATAGTTGCATACAGGGCTTAACATTATGGTTTATGTGACAAAGAAGGAGCATGAATTATAAGAAATGTCACAAGGCAATGAATGATGCCTTGCAAACTGAGTTCAGAAAAGGGAGAGTCCTAATGGGCTGGAGAGTTGTATAGCAAATATTCCTGAACAATGTAGAAAGTCAGCAGGACCTTAACTGATGGTAAATTTTAGATGGGAAGTGGCTAACAAAGTGAAGAAAGGCACAGATATAAGAAAGAGGTATGATCAGGATTAAACTTGAGGGTTCTTTGGGACAGTAGTTGAATATAAGATTGAAAACTTGATCTTTTGGATCCTTGTTTTCTCAAATATTCTACCACAGAATACTATTCAACAGAATAAATGTACCCCATAATTTGGATGCTACGATCAAATTAAGGTGGGAAATCTTGAAATAAGGAAACAATGAACAGTTCTATTCATGCTGAGTTTCTCAAAGAATTTAATATACTGATACACATTGCGAATCTTCACTATGAGATAAAATTTTTAGTTTTTCCTAAAATTAAGTGGCCACAAAGTAACTCTTTTACATCACATCTTTATTAATAATTGAAACTACACTATTTGAAACTCAACTTAGGAAACAATTGTAGCACAGCTGTCAATACCATACTAAGTAAGGGTAATTAAGTGCTTAATTCTCTACAGTACTGGATTCCAAACTTTTCAAGTATGAGTATTTTTTTAATAACAACATTTCATGAACCCCCATAAAACAGTAACTGTACTAGGTGTGTGATTTAAAGTATTCACTGTTGAGTTGAAATTCCTGGCTTCAAATCCCAATTTACTATTTACTTACAAGACATGTGACTGCACAAATTATTTAACCTCTCTTAATTTCACCTTCTCAGTTACAAACTGAAGATAGCAATTATATGTCTCATTCTTGTGTGTGTTTTTGTGTTAGGGAGCATGTGTTTGAGTGGGTGTATGTGTGGGTATGTATGTGTGTGTGAGACAGGAATATTTTGGATTAATCTATGGAAAGCCGACTGGCACAAAATATTTTGACTGGCTCAAAAATATTAGTGTGCGTTACTGAGAAACATGTGAAGTCCCCAACAGTTAAAAATTGAGTAGTATTTGAAATTTATATTTAATTAACAGCATCATGTACATTTGGAAAATAGTAGTACCGATTTGTGTAGATCTGTATTTAGTGTAACCCTCATACGTGGTGCCTACATGGATTTACAATTCCTTGTAACACTCTGGAGAGTAACTGCTCCTGGCACTGCAGAATGACTGAAGGCTTTTGAAAGAGGAATGACAGAAAGAAATGTGTGTTTAAGAAGATAAATTTTGTGGAAAGAATGTAGAAAGGATCCAGGCTATGAGAGAATGGTGGCAACAAGATCAGTGAAAAGACTACACTATTACCCAGGCGTTATTGTGCATGTAAGCATTATTTCACTATAAAGTCAATAAATGAATTTCAGGCAAGGATTTTATCATATGCTCTAAAAATGCTCAAATGTTTTCAGCATAAATGGACTAAATCAAATTAGAGAAAGTTCTATAAAAGAACACAAATGGAGAGAGAGAAGTTATGAGGTGTATGATTCTTGACATCTGAAACTAATGCTGAAACTATTCATTGCTATTATTGCAGTCCTGTTGTTGCTGGAGTCCTGTGGTCATGCACGGCCCATATCAGGCCAATGACATAAATTTTGACATGGAATGAAAGATGAGGAAAGGTGTATAAGTGCCAGACTGATAAGAGCTAGCACAGTTTCCCCACTGATCACTTGTATAAATTGCAATCCAAGTCACTGAAATAGTGTTTATATTCAATCAGCAATTGAGACACAGGGTATGTATACCATACCTGCATTTATTTAGTATTTTCTTAAAGCATCTTCTAAAGCAGATGACTTGGTGCAATACCAATTTTCATTTGGGGATAAAGAAAAGTCTATGGTTGATCTTGTATGCATGTTTGCTGAATTAAGCATTGGAATCAGAGAATACGTAGAAATTCAAGGGAATTCATAGTAAATGAGATTTAGATAAATAATGTAAAAATTGTAACAACTTCTCAGAGAAGAGGCAACATAATGGTTATTGTAGTATTGTTAAACCTCAGGTTTGTTGATTATCAGATAAATCAGTCTATTTTAATTTAATCTTATTAAGGTAATTTAAACTCCAGTGTATTCTCAGTTGTTGAAGAAGAAAGGAAAATAATAATGAAGAATAGCATTAGGGAAGAGAGGTCTCTTTGTATTTGCAGACACTTGTTAAACTAATAATCATAAATTTTAAATTAAAGAATTAAATTTAAATTATAAAATATTTGGAAGAATTATAATTATATCCTAAATTCTTATTCTGAAAAATAAATATATCTGCTGCCTATATGTTACTTTAATGCATTAAAATTTATTTTATAACATTTTAAATTATTTCAATTATATCAAAATAACAGTCTTTGCTAACAATGCATCACACTGAAGTAAAATATAGGATTTGTTTTAGGGACTCGTGTGTGTAAGCCATAAATTTTCTTGAGTTACCTCAGGTTGAAGGACTAGAACTAGGACTTATTGAAAATGAAGGTGTTCTGGAATACAATACAAAGCAAAACTAGAGGCCTGTTTTCAATAGATCTCTTCACCATTCATGTAGTAATGGTGTTATCTTACAAGTGATTTCTCATAAATTTATTCTTCCTCATCAGCCGTTTTCACATATTTGTCCACATTATATTATCAAGTATATTTTCAAGTATTCAGACAGACACATACATATACATACACATACATATGTATGTATATATATATATATATATATATATATATATATATATATATATATATATATATACATTTTGTTTAGAACTAAGTGGGTTTGTAGTATAACATGTGCACTTGTAATTCTATCAGCTCAAGAGTAGTTGTGGTAGAGCAAAAGTCCCTAAATGGAGCTGTAGTTATTGCATATTCCATAACTGCCATGTATATGATTTTAGCAAGGTGATAAAAAGACAATCTGTTCCTTATTATACTATACTTCCAATACACCCTGACATTCTAAAACACTTCATTAGAGGATCTTTCTTTCCATTAGAAATTTAGTTGCTAAAAACTAGCATCACATTTTCTTTAGTATTCCCTTTTTATTACAAGAGAAACTCAAGAGACAAATTATTTCATTAAGAAATTTCAGCATAGAGGAGATTGGTTCAAGATGGCGGAGTAGAAGGACGTGTGCTCATTGCCTCTTGTGAGAGCACCGGAGTCACAACTAACTGCTGAACAATCATGGACAGGAAGACACTGGATCTCACCAAAAAAGATACCCCACATCCAAAGACAAAGGAGAAGCTGCAATGAGATGGTAGGAGGGGCGAAATCACAATAAAATCAAATCCCATAACTGCTGGGTGGGTGACTCACAAACTGGAGAACAATGTTACCACAGAAGTCCACCCACTGGAGTGAAGGATCGGAGCCCCACCTCAGGCTTCCCAACATGTAGGTCCAGCAACAGGAGGTGGAATTCCCAGAGAATCAGACTTTGAAGGCTAGTGGGATTTGATTGCAGGACTTTGAGAAGACTGGGGAAAACAGAGACTCCACTCCCGGAGGGCACACACAAAGAAGTGTGTGCATCGGGACCCAGGGGAAGGAGCAGTGACCCCATAGGAGACTGAACCAGACCTACGTGCTAGTGTTGGGGGGGTCTCCTGCAGAGGTGGGGGGGGCAGCTGTGGCTCACCATGGGGACAAAGACAGTGGCAGCAGAAGTTCTGGGAAGCATAAGCCCTCCCAGAGTCCACCATTAGGCCCACCAGAGAGCCTGTAGCCTCCAGTGCTAGGTTGTCTCAGGCCAAACAACCAACAGGGAGGGAACTCAGCTCCACCCATCAGCAGATGAACGTTTTACTGAGCTCTTCCCACCAGAGCAACACCCAGCTCTACCCACCACCAGTTCCTCCCATCAGGGAGCTGCACAAGCCTCTTAGATAGCCTCATCCAGCAGACGGCAGACGGCAGAAGCAAGAAGAACTACAATCCTGCAGCCTGTGGAATGAGAACCACATTCACAGAAAGACAAGATGAAAAGGCAGAGGGCTATGTACCAGATGAAGGAACAAGATAAAACCCCAGAAAAACAACAAAATGAAGTGGAGATAGGCAACCTTCCAGAAAAAGAATTCAAAATAATGATAGCAAAGATGATCCAGGAACTCGGGAAAAGAATGGAGGCAAAGATCGAGAAGATGCAAGAAATGTTTAACAAAGAAAGAACAGATGTTGGTTCTTCGATTTTAGCTCTAGAAACAGGAAGAGCTCTCAGAATATCAAATATGATTTCTTTAATTCTGGGCATAAAGAAATAGAAAAAGAGTCCTGTAAGCCTTTTTCATAAGGTGCTCTAATACTTTTAAACTAGTAACAACCTGCAAATGTTAAAAAAAAAAAAAAAAAAAAACTCGTTTGACTTCTTCCTAACGTATTAAATTCATACACAAAAAAACTAAATGACCATAATCACCAACTAAAGAATGGCAATGGTGGCAAGCAGCAGAGTTCATTAAATGTTATTTTGATATATTTCTTTAATCAGCTTCATTCAAAAATAGTTATGCATCACCTATTTTGTTCCAGACACCGAGCCTAGCATTTGGTGTATGTTATCATTTTCAAGTCCCACAACAACCTTTGAGGTAGTTAGTTTTCTCATTCATAGATGAGGAAACTAAGACTCAGGCATGTCTCACTTGCCAATATCATGAACTGGTTGGTGTGTGGAGCCAAGATTCAATGTAGAGCCTATCGCCAAAGCTGATTAGCTCTCCCCATCATAACTTATTATTCCTAAGTAAAACTCATAGAGATAGTGAGGAATTTATAAACTTAAGGGTTTTGTCCTAATATATAGGCATTTACTATGTACTTAAGAAGTAAGAAGAGGTGCTCAAAATAACAAACCAGTATATCTCACATGAAAAACCACAGTAGGAAATATGTGCTCTGAATCTAAAGACCAGAGATAGATGTTTAAGGTGGTTTAAGGGAAGTTTAATGAATAAAATTATTGTTTCTTTTTATTTTCTTTTTGCCCAAGTATACACATCAAATAAAAATGTTCATGGCTTTCAGAAAGTACTGCTTATAGATCTTATTGTTAAGAGTTAATTGACTTTAATCGCCTAATAAAAAGAACCAGGTAATCCTAGCAGCTGTAAGATCATTCCATGGACATTTACTTTTTACTGAGAAATCTTCTCTCTGCTCCATCCTGTACTCCACACACATATGAAATATATGTTGCATAACATATAATAAGTATGCAACAACCCTCACAGAAGTGCAGAATCTGGGAAATTCTGAGAATTGAGGGGAGGCTGAAAGAGGAGGAAATTCCACTGTCAATCATTCTTTAAAATCAGGGAATGGAAGATCAGATAATGGTACTTAACAACTCCTGTGTTTTTCAGAGCCTTTTTAAAAATGCACATTAATATTTTTCCAATATCATATAAATGCTATTCCTCATGAGGAATAGCCCTCATGGGCCTGTGGGCTTCAGAAAGTATGGTAGGGAATATTAGTGCACCATGTTATACTGTTACTGCACAATACTCTATGTGTGAACTGGTTGTTTTGATTTCTTTGTCTTCTGTAAATACTTGACTCAACCAAGCTCTGTGGAATTAAGATTGGTTCTTGTGGATACAGGGTCTAGAGTTTTAAAGAGGAAGTAATACTCTCATCACCAGTCCCCACACAAGACAACAAGGTGTTGCACTGGCAACTGCAAGAGGTTCCCAGGAGAGGGTGACTTGAAATTAAAGTTAGTTTTGAAATTTCAACAACCAATTCCAATAGGGAGTTCTCCTTTCACTGGCAAATTTAGGAACCCTTTTGTCAAGGAAGGTAACAGTGTCTTTATTCTTAAAAATAACCAGTGTTTTCAGGAAGATCAGAGTTTCACAAAATTAATTTTTTTTGGATATGCTTTTATCAAAGTCAATTCCAAATTTTCATTAATAAAGGAGACATATTATGCAATATTTTCAGTATTGTAGTATAATAAAAGTAAATTATTTTTTTGAAAAAAATTATCATTGCAGTGCTTTTTCTTTAAAAGATAATACTTCATTTTTTTAAAGCCTAGAGATGATAACCTTGCACACAGACTTTCTTTTTTAAATCAGATTTTAAATGGAGTTATCTAAAATGGATATGTGGCTCATTCAATGTCACTCCAAGGTCGAGAAATATCAAATAAAAGTTATTTGCTCAATAGGGGTCTCCCTAAAGTTTTTGGTATCAAAGTAAGATACTTAGTGAGCTCCCGGTCTATGGAATTCACTTCCAAGTTTTGTTATGCAAATTTAGATTTGCTCTGAAGCAGCAGCTGGAGGTTTTGCTTTTGCAGATAAGGAAACTAGACAGACCTGACTTTGGAAGTAGCTATTGACTTTCTGTATCCTAGGCAGTTTCATATTGATCTTGAGGCAACTCAATTACCCACACCTGGAAGAGGCAATGAATTTGAATAGTGTTCTGGCTTTTTTTATACGTCTTTTTTCCCCTTTTGTGAAGGGCAATTACTTACGTGTTGCAAAATGAATCAGCAAGAGGATACTCTTGTTCTCTTCTTTAAGATAAAGCATTCACTAGTCCAGTGTGGAGATAATTTATGAATACTTATTCTATTTAACTTTCATAGCCTAGGTGATTAAAACATTTTCATTTTTTAAAGAATTCTAGACTATTTAAATGTTAAACCTCAAATAATTGAGATTTTAAGGAGAAATCAAGGTCTCTTTTTCCAAAATTAATACGAAAAACATTATATACAGAGGAGAGGGGAGACATATTGCGACTCCACTAGATACTATCAATGTGATGGCTGGTAAATTACTTGACACTATGATTCAAGTAACTCCAGGGCTCCTGGAATAAATGTGGATAACTACCACAAAATCTCATAGGGGTTGTTATGAAGAGTAAATTAGATAATATATACAATTGCCTTATCCCAGTGCCTGGGATAAATTAAATGATCAAACATGTAATTTACAAGTCCAACTCCATTATTTAACAGGTAAGGTGAGGCACAGAAATGTTATATTACTTAATTAAGGTAACAAAGCTAATAAAACAGCAAAACTGGGATTAAGAGTACTACTTCTAGGGCCTCCCTGGTGGCGCAGTGGTTGAGAGTCCGCCTGCCGATGCAGGGGATACGGGTTCGTGCCCCGGTCTGGGAGGATCCCATATGCCGCGGAGCGGCTGGGCCCGTGAGCCATGGCCGCTGGGCCTGCGCATCCGGAGCCTGTGCTCCGCAACGGGAGAGGCCACAACAGTGAGAGGCCCGCATACCGCAAAAAGAAAAAAAAAAAAAAAAAAAAAGAGTACTACTTCTAGCATTTTGAAATTTATCATTTTAAATAGAAATATGTTTAGTTCTCATATTCATGTCTCTAGATCTTTTCAAGTTAAGGGCCATGCATATTTATTGAGCCCCTTTTCTGTTCAAAGCATTGACTTAAATGCTGTGGGAGATATATTCATAAATCAGCATTCTCATGGAGCTTATCATTTAATTGAAAAAATAAAAATATAAGACGAGGATTATAAAATAGGCACAACAGGAAAGATCACTTCCAGTTAAAGGCAGTTGGAAAAGATTCCCCACGTGAATTGTTACTGAGATGTATTTTAAACATGGGTTTATCATCTCCTTGACAAGAGCTTATTATAACTTACTGGGCTACTTGAACTTCCTCCTAAGAATAGGTTACTCTTAAACTGCTATGCTTCCACTCATGCTATCCCTTATGCCTTTCTCTTGATACCATAAATATTTTATTTCATGCTGAAGATATAATCACTCAAGAGTTTCAATGTTTAAAAGCTACAATCACACCATGTTTTAAAAATATTAAAAACGAACTAATAATAAAATTGCATGGTTTCAGAAGTTTTTCTAGTCTTTTGTTTGATTATATTTATTTTTGCACCACTATCATAAAATCTATAACCTTTCCTTTATCTCTAATTATTGCTCTTTATATATGAATAACTCCATATTTCACTTAAAATTAATTTAAAAAAATAGAAGCCTTGTCATACTGTTTAACTTTTTTGTTTTGTTTTGTTTTGTTTTTAATTTAAGTATAGTTCATTTACAATGTGCTAGTTTCAAGTGTACAGCAAAGTGATTCAGTTACACATATGTGTATATTCTCTTTCAGATTCTTTTCCATTATAGATTATTACAAGATACTGAGTATAGTTTCCTGTGTTATACAGTAGGTCCTTGTTGTTTACCTATTTTAGATATAGTCGTGTGTATATGTTAATCCCAAACTCCTAATTTATCTTTTTAATTGTTGTTTACATCTTAGCTCAGCTTTAACCATCTGTCCATATCACCCTATTCTTTATAGCTGGTAGGGACACATCTGAGGAGTTCTCTCAGCCCTTTGGGTCACAGTTCTTGTCACACTGAATGGCCATCATATGTATTCCCATGTTCTTTCTACGAAAAAATGAGCTCTTGAAAGGTTGAATCTGAGTCCTTTACCTCTGACATACAATAAATATTTTCTGAATGGATCAATCAAATGGACCTCTTTTACAAGAAGGAGAATTTACCTTCTATAGTTGGAGTCCAAAGGAGATTTTTTAAAAATCAGGAGTAAACAAGAAAACAATTTATATATTATTTTGAGAAAGGCCATAGAAAAATACATAGAGTGGGGATTGTCCTGAGGTAGGGGAAAAAAGAAGGTCAAAAAATATGAAGGAATTTAAGGTGCTAGTAAGAAGTACATTAAAACAGCTTGCTTGCTTTAATTTTCTCATTAATCATAATATACCTGTTTGTTCAATATACTCAGGTGAATAATATTGTTTGAGTGTGTTTTATAAATATTAAAGCAAAAGCTGAGTAGTAATTATGAAGAGAAAAAGTTTGAAAAATAAAACACTTTAAAAGGAAATTGCTAAAGAAGCTTTGGATAAAAGCTATGATGCCCTCTGGTGTGCATACATTTTAAAGCCAGTCTAATACATAATTTTCATACATATCTTCTAAGTACTAATTGTTATAAACATTCCATTAGTAAGTGCAAAAATTCACAACATATTTAATTTCAAAAGACCTTAAAACTAACATAAAGATACTTAATGAATTTTTTTAAATATAAATGCAAATCAGCCCAGTCTCTTTGTTTGTGAATGAAGGTAGAAATTTCTGACTAATATGCAGAAGCCTTAAATTCTCCATAAGCTTGTCTGCAACTCATCATAGGATTATGAATAAACATGACTGGAGAAGTATGCAGATGTCCTAATAGAAAAGCCATGAATGTTTTAACACCCAGGGGTCCAAATTATAATAAAGGGATAGCACCTGTCACTGGAGGCAAACTACAAGATCACCTTTGCAATCCCTGGAGCAATTAAATCACCAACAATTTAGCCTTTTTCTGGCAAGTAGAGTCTCCAAAGACACCCATGTACCTATATATCTCAGAGGGCCACGGCAGGACAGGACAGTTGCCATGTATTACACTTATTCATTTTTTAAGCACTATTTTCCAAATATCTTATCAAAGTTTTTTTTTCAAAGAAGCTTAGGGTGATTTCCTGTATTTTATTAAATTGTGAGAGGAGAGATTGCATGGTCCCTTCTAATCATTACTGTTGATCGTTAATATGGTATGACCTTTCTATTTCAATAAAATATCACTCTATGTAGTATGTATGCAGAAATAATTTTTGCATTACTGTCTTTGTAAAAATATCTCAATTCATTTATCTAATACTAAGCTGTAACAGGAAAAATACAGAGAACGATTATACTGAATGCTTTAGAAGAACTATGCAGTGTTTACTGGTTATGTTTATGCATCTGAGAAAGTGCAAGTGCTGGTCATGCTTCCAGCCCCATTCTGAGAGATTGCTCATGCAGAGCCTCCTGTGTTTCCAACATCAATATGTCCCCCCACTCTGACCACAACTTCTGACTCTAGGGATGCATGGTGCAGGAGGAGCTCCCTGTGATGCTGGCTGGTACCCAGGTAAATAATGGAAGAAACAGAAGTTAAAGATATAAGAATCCAGAAGTCAGCAGACCTGAGGGAGAAAAGAGGAGATGCAGTAAGGCAAAGACACACATAGCTTAAACATCTCAATGGTGGGCACTATAGTAAAGACGGGAAGTCCCTTCTTTGGAGGACAATCTCTACAGTTGCAGTAGGCAGCCGAGCTTCTACTGTTCCATTCAGAGCAACTTCTACTCTCTGAGTCCTAGCTGGGTGGCAATGCAGATAGTTTTCTGTCCTTAACTGAAGTTACCTTAGCAACTATCCATTCTTTATAGCCTAAAATGTCTCATTACAATACTTCACTGTACTCTAGTGACTTTGCTATTTGCACATCATATGTTTAATAGTATCATTTCCAAAGATGGTCCATTACAATGAAGAAGAAATAAGAAGAGTTAAGAGATAAGGAAATTGTTTCACGGAGTTTGATACTGAGAAGATAAAATTTTAAAACCTGCGGTGCTGCTAACCTTACTGAATAAATGATGGAAGTAAAGACTAGTAATTAGGAATTAGTCCATATATTCCATAAAAAAAACCTTTAAGCTCCTCTTATAACCAAGCTCTTTGTATTATCTACTGGAAATTGAAACATTATATGACGATATTCTACATTAAAAAATACACATATTAGTAGAACAAGGTATAGAAGAATATAACTGTAAAAATTATTAGTGAATATAACAAAGGCTAGCAGAAAAAGATCTTGAGGTCAAATTTGAAAAATTAAAGCTATGGGTGAAGAAGTATAAGAGGAATATAAGAATATGCCTTTCAAATAACCTGAGAAAGCAGTCTGCCAAGTTCCCATATACAAAAAGGGAAAGAAATAATTATATAATTGTATATATAATATGTTAATAATTATATATATTTTTAAATTTTGGCCAAATCTGTATAGGCATTTATCTTCCTTAAATATAGACAAACAGGCACAAATTCCTCTGGCTATTACCTTGTTAACTATTACCATACAAGATAGCTGTACTACATTAACATTAAAGAACGCCAATCTTCAATTAAATTAGCTAAAATGTAAAGAAAGAGATCTAGGGCTTCCCAGGTGGCACAGTGGTTGAGAGTCTGCCTGCCGATGCAGGGGGCGTGGGTTCGTGCCCCGGTCCGGGAGGATCCCACGTGCTGCGGAGCGGCTGGGCCCGTGAGCCATGGCCGCTGAGCCTGCGCGTCCGGAGCCTGTGCTCCACAATGGGAGAGGCCACAACAGTGAGAGGCCCATGTACAAAAAAAAAAAAAAGAAAGAGATCTATTGACAAGAAAAAAAAGGGTTGAGTAGTATTTTAAATTGACATTAACTCTTCTCTCATTTAATTGTAATTTGGTGTGCAAGGCACTTCATTAATGGTCAATTGCTAATGTAGTGAATGTTTTCATATTCTGCATTTTATATAGTAATTCCCATTTTAAAAAAATGGAAGCTGGAGCTTTTTTATACTAAGTTGTGAGAGGTTAGTGATTTTAAATAATTGCTCTATTTAAAAATTATCATTTAAAAGGAGAATAAAGCCTTTATTTAGAAAAAGAAAAACATTATGCGGTGTGTATGAAAATGTGTGTGTGTTTGTGTTTATGTAGCAATAAAAGTTTCACATTCAGTCACAGATTAATAAGAAATGAAAGATTTTGTTACCTAGAAATAGTATTTATGTTGAAAATATTTACCCATTATATTTGTAAAACTTAAAGACACACCTTGTCATGTATGTTACCAATTGTCCAGTCAGAATGAGAAGTGTTGTTATATATATCAACTATACTGTTTTTTTTAAAAAAAAGCTATTTAGAGTCTAATTTTCTAGGTTTCTAGGTCATTATAAATTCCTAAGATTTCTACAAAAATTTCTTTATTCTGTTCTCTACTTCGGATGTATTGAACAAAAATTTTCCAAGAAGTGATTGTGATTTTGTATTTGTAATAATTTTCCCAGGTAAGTCTTAAGCTCAGATAAATTTAGGAAACATTTTTCTAAGGAACAGCAATGCAATACATAATGACTACTTTTATTGTTGTTTCTTTGCTTGCTAATAATTAGAAAGGTTTTGGATGAGAAGGGGAATGTGCGTTAATCCATTGCTTCTGAAATCAGCCTGCTCATCTGGTAACTTTTTAAAACACAGATTTTAGGACCTTGCTGCTGATGTATTTGCTTAAGAGACTTTAGGAATCTTCACTTTTTAAAAGCTTCCTAGATAAAAATTTTGTTAGCATTATCTGGTGACCTTCATTCGCTCTGAGATTCTTTTGGAGAGCTGAAGGGGAAAAAAATACTCTGGTAAACAAATAACTAAATTTGCATTGCTTAGATACCTAAGAGTTTTTAATTTATTCTTTTTTTCTTTTGCAGTATGCGAGCCTCTCACTGCTGTGGCCTCTCCCGTTGTGGAGTACAGGCCCCGGATGCACAGGCTCAGTGGCCATGGCTCACGGGCCCAGCCGCTCTGCGGCATGTGGGATCCTCCCAGATCGAGGCATGAACCCGCATCCCCTGCATCGGCAGGCAGACTCTCAACCACTGCGCCACCAGGGAAGCCCCTCATCTCTTTTTTTTTTTAACTACCTGACTTATATCCCATCATTGTGCTTCTAATCTCTTTTTCTACTCCATACTGCTGTCAAAATTCTCTTTGTAAAATACTAAGCACCTCAGCTCATTCCTTTCTTAATAAATTTCTAGAGATCTCAAAAGGTACACAAAGAAGCCCCAAATACCTCAGCTCTGCTCACTGATATGTTCATTCTTTCTTTCATCAAAGACACCAAATATCTACTAGGTGCCTGTCACAGTTCTGGGTGCTAAGTGTTGACTAGTAAACAAAAAGACCAAAGCTATGTTCTCATGGTGTTCTCCTTCTAGAGGCAGGAGACAGAAAATCAGATAAACAATACCAACATATATTGATAGTGAAATAGTTTCAGCACTATCTGCATGATTCACTGGATAGCAGTAACCAACACAATTATAGGCGTAGCACCTGAAGTCCATTGAACTTTAGGAAGTCTTTAAATGGATGAGATTAGGGGTATGTTTACCTCTGAAACTGAATGCAAAAATTTGTGCATATATGCATGTTCAGAATTTTTTGAGGGAATGTCCATTCTTCTTATCAGATTGATCAGAGGGGTCAATGATCCCCCAAAGTTTAAGAATTATAGGAGATATGACTTACAAATTCAAAATATTTCAGGTCTTAGTCAGAGTTTGTATCAGTTTCCTATTGCTGCTATAACAAATTGACATAAACTGAGTGGCTTAAAACCGTACAAATTTATTCTCATAGCTGTAGAGGCCACACATCTGAAATCTGTTTTATTGGGCAAAAGTCAAGGTGTCAGCTGGGCTGGTTCCTTCTCGAGGCTCCAGAGAGAATCCATTTCTTACTTTTTCTAGCTTCTAGAGACTTTCTCCATTCCTTGGCTTGTGGCTCCTTCCTCCATCTTCAAAGCACATCACTTAAGCCGTTTGTTTCTGTCATAATTTCTCCTATCTAATCTTCTGCTTCTGTCTTATAAGGACCCTTGTTATGACATTAAGGGCCTGCCTGAAAACTCCAGGGTAATTTTTCTTATCTCAAGATTTTTAACTTAATTACTTCTTTGGTGTCTTTTTTTTTTTTTTTTTCTGCCATGTAAGTAACATGTTAATTCTGGGGATTAGGATGTGAACGATTGGAGGGGTGGAGAGCAATGGAAGTATTTAGGAAAGGTTGTTAAGTTACTTGTAATCGCTGACATCATAAATTCTAGGTGGCTATAAAGTGTAGCTATAAAGTCACCTCAGTCCCTTTGTACTCAGAAGCTTATAGAGCATGATATAGTTTATGTCAAGGGTTGGCAAACTTTTTCTCTAAAGTAACTATTTTAGACTTTATGTTGTAACTACTCAACTCTGCCACTGTATGAGGAAAGCAGCTATAGGCACTATGTTAATAAATGGGGAGAGATGTGTTTGAATAAGACTTTATTTACAAAACCAGCCCTGGAGAGAATTTGGCCTATAGTCCAGAGTTGGCTGACCCCTGGTTTAGATAAGCAGAAACATATAAAGAATTTATGAAGCATCTATTTTATGTGAGGTGGTCTGGTAATAAGTTTGTAGCATATTGAACCGCTTGGTGTTTGGACACAAACAGAATTGGGTTCAAGCATCATTCCTCTCACTTATAAGCATTATAAAATTAGAGAACTTAATCTAAACAAACACATATGTACAAAAGACATATTTACTTAGGTGGGTTATTTTAAAGATGTATTATACTTGAAGCACATGGCCTTGAGCTTGGTACATATTGAGCACTCAGTAAATATTACTTTATATTATGTCCATGCATAGATTCTGGGATATCGACATTATTCCACTTGACTATAAAGACATGCTTACAGACTTAATCAATAAAAAATAGAGTAAATGTATATTATTTTAATCATGGGTAGATATTTGTATTTTAAAAAGTCATAGTTAATATTTAGCTGTATATCTGAGATTTTAAATGAGTGAAACATCATTTAATGATTATTGAAAATAAAATTTAAAACTAGACTTTTTTTACTTATTCCAATTATAAAGGAAAAATAATTTGTATTTTCTGATTTAAGAATAATTCAAGTTTAAAGTGCATATTAAAAAACCCGAATTTACAGTTGTATGTTTTCACTGCTCAAAAAGTACCACTGACATTATGACAGATGGACTTGGCAATCAATTAAAAGTCAAATTATCTTTCCTCTTATGATTATAAAACTTTTACAGATACTTTTCAAGGAGGATTCTATTTGAACTTGACAGTGCTGATTGGTGATTTGGTATTTTAATATGTACTCTTTTCTAATTCAAATGTCACATTCCACTTATTTAAATTACAGCGTTATTCATATGAAAATCCATTTCCAAATGAAGTAAAATCTTGACAAAGCTCAATTATTTTTCTAAGTTTATAATATGTATAAACTTAGAAAATATTCACTTTCATAATGATAATATATGAGATTACTTTGACCAAACAGTCCTTCAACATTTCCCGCAATAAAGAGATATTAAAAATGTTGTTACTATTTTTTTTTGGGGGGGGGTACGCGGGCCTCTCACTGTTGTGGCCTCTCCCGTTGCGGAGCACAGGCTCCGGACGCGCAGGCCAGTGGCCATGGCTCACGGGCCCAGCCGCTCCGCGGCATGTGGGATCTTCCCAGACTGGGGCACGAACCTGTGTCCCCTGCATCGGCAGGTGGACTCTCAACCACTGCGTCACCAGGGAAGCCCAAAAATGTTGTTACTATTTTGATAATTATTATGCAATAATCATAAAAGCCAAATCAAACTATTTTAAATTTATTTATAAGCATTTTTCTTAATATAAAATTTCTTCTTATATAAAATCTGGTTTGGAATATAAATGATGTGGGAATTTTAATTTTTACTTTTTACTTCAATTGCCAGATTAGAGAGCCCCTCTTTTTTCTTTCGCTTTCCAGTGTTTTACATAATATTGATAAAGAATTATTCATTTTAAAACATTATAAAAGTAATAGCTATAACAGACTCGGTTCAGAAAAATATAAATATTTTAAACTATCTTATAAGAGAGAAAGTATTTGATTCTGATATTAATTCTGAAACATCACTGATAATATTGATATTCCAATAATGAAAAACTGTTATTTTTAATGGAATGTTTTACATAATTTTGTGTTTTAACTGTTTTAATTTTATTAGCTACCATTAGTTCTAAGCATGTAAAAACTCCTAAAGTATAAACTATTATTTTGATATTTTATTTGATGCTGTGGATACCAGAGAGTTGAGTAGGTCATGGTCCTTTCCCTTAAGTCAAAAAGATTGTAACATCATAGCAGAAAACATTTAAATTATGTAATATTTTTCATTCATTGTTCATTTATACTAGGTGCTAGAAATACAAAAATGAGAAAACAATATCTGCCCGTGGAAAAGGTAGATTCTCAGAAAGGAACAATTACTAGTACTTAGAAGGTATAGAGTTTTTTTGAAGATTTTTTAGGACAGTTACATAATTATTCATATATAATAAGAATATACATTTATGTTAAGTATGATAAGAAATATTAGAAATGATAGATATTGATATGTGAGTTGAAATATGGGATATATATACAATAAAGAATATTATATATATATGAATATATATGTGGTATATATAAACATGAAAGACAGATACTTCTGGGAGATTTTTGGCATGTTTCATGAATGATAGGGCATTTGATTTGAGACTTAGAGGACAGATAGTATTCTTATAAACCAAAGTAAAAGAAAGAGATCTTCCAAAAAGAAGTAGATTAATCAAAGCAATGAAGGTGAGGAGAAAAAAATGGGTCAAATTTGGGGCAAGGTGATTGGTTCAACTTTGTGTCAAGTCTCAAGTTATATAGTATGGAGTCAGGATAGAGCTGATTAAAGGTACTTCCTGAAACAAACTTGCACTTCATTCAATATGGAATGGCAATTCTTAAAGCTTCTGGGACAGAAATATATATAGAAACGTTATTCCAACAGCATTTAGTAGGATGGGTTACAGGCTGAGAGAAACCAGAGATAGAGAAATAATTATGAAACAAGATACACAATGGATTAAATTAGTGATGAAAAAATAACAGAGAAGCACTGATGGATGGAAGAGAACTGTGCTGATAGAATCCCCCAAGTACAGTACTGCATAATGGCTAAAACCACCTCAGAGGAAGATAGGCTGAAATTCAAGGCCTTGCTTTTCATTTTTTCTCCATGTGAACTTTAAATTTCATTTTTCTCATCTGAGACCAAGAACTAGTAAAGAAACCTACCTCATAGACTTGGGAGAATTAAATGAGATGTGTGAAAAGTGCCTAGTACAATGTCATTTAGAGGGTGGCAGTGAAAATAGTAGTAGAGTACCTGATGCTAGATTAATAGAATGGGACAGGCAAAAGAAAGAATAAATTGAATGTGATTGAGGTTTCTATTCTGTGAATGAGCTATTAACAGAAACAGAAAAACCTGGAAGAGAAAGAGGGTGATAAAGCATAGAGTTAAACAGAGAACTAAAAATCTACACCTATTCTTCAGATATCATGCATTATTAGTTCTTACCATTTATCAACTATCTTTATTGCACTTTGCTAATTTTTCCTAATTAACTAAGTCATTTTATTCTATGACACAACTGTTTTTATTAAAACCTTCTGATATTTTGTCCCACTTTTGCTACCATAAAGAGCAGTTGGCTTTCTTCTGTCCCCACAGGTTTCCTTATCATTCGTTGCCTTCTGCTCTATTGATTAAATGACTTTTTGTGAATTTGTATTCAATCCAACACCTCCTTTTCTAAAAGGTAAGGCCTAGACAAAAGATGCAGTTTCTGGGGCCAAGTAGATTGTGGCACAGCTGATGCTTTGTTCAAAATCTATACTAATTGCAATAACTGGATCCATCACGTACCATCTGCATTGATTGGTAAGACTGCTGACAAGTTGAATTGACTGTCATTTTGTATTGAAACCATTGCCAAAACCTCTATGATAAAAATCAACTTTCTTTTAAATAGAGGGCAAAAGGAAAATAAAAACAAATCAGAGAAGAAAAAGGATAATAACTATGAACAAGAAAAATGATGCCACTGTTTTACCACCATTACTATGTCCACTACACACACTTTCATTTCTGAGTCTATGGCACCGTTCAAGGAACTTGAATATAATATGTTTAAAATGAGAGGTTTGAAAATATGGGGATATATAAAAATTAATAATAATGAAAGGTGTTTAGAAACATAGAGCTCTACAGAAAATGTAGAGTGAAATATATACAGATAAGACTTGTTAATTATGAAACCTAAAATGTTTAATAAAATTGTTGAAGAAAATATTGCAATTGTGCTTGTGTCTTATTTGCTTACAAATATTAAACTCATGTTCTACCTAAAAACATGTATAAATATGTCTCAATTTTAATATCCAAAAAGTAACTTTTCTCTATGATAAGACTGCGAAGTTGAAAACTAAATTTTCAGAAAACTTGGGTTCATATTGTGCTCCCTTCTATTGTTTATTTATGAAAAATATTAATACATTTATCGAATAATACTTTAGTTCATTAAATTTAATAAGTAAAAAGTGTTTTGTGAGCAGTAGGACTAGAGTGATAGTATTAATTTTTATTCAGGATATGTTAACTTGTTTGCTATTCAGAGAATAATAGCTGCTTCTGGGAGTAGCAATGTGAGCTCAAAATATCCATAGTTATGCCTTAGGTGTTGCCACCAACATCTTTAAAATAACTAGATATTTCAATCAAGAATACAAATTATTTTCTTTGATTTTATTAACCCATCTCTATTCATTAAAGTAAATAATTAAAATACTAAATCTTTCACTTATTTACTTCTAAAAAATTTTCACTGTTTTGATTGACTTGTCAGCAACATTTTAGCAAATAGATGGAATAAATTAACTATATATTTAAATCTTCTGCATGTTTCAGATATCAGTGTCAAAAAACTCTGTGTTTGAAAACTATCCAAAGTCATTTAATCATCAATATTTTAACTGAAAGGAAATGAAAACCATAAATGCTATTACTATAATCGTAACTGAGAAATAGAAGACATTATTCTTAGCTTATACATTTTATTAAATTTGAAAAATTGAAACACTCAACATACAAAAACTTAGTGGAAATGAGTAAACTAAAATGTTGGTATACAATACTAATATCTAATTATTTATTTCTATTTAAATTTGTGTACATTTTCCTTTTCTATTTTTCTTATGGAACTAGATTGAGTGAATAAGTTAAAAATTAAATCTTAAAGAAATTTTCAATTAAAACCAATTTGGGTTGTTTTGTAGAGATCTTTGTATTCATTTAGATTTTTGTATTAATTTAATCCCTTAAATGTCAACTTTTTCTAGATTAAATATATTACTTATAACATTTACTTTTAGTTAATATTCAAATCTTAAACTTTAAAGGAAAACACACTCAAATATTTATATTTCCAGTTATAGATTAAATATGACTGTCTCTAAAGGTGAATTTACTTTATTTAAAAGTCATCATGAAACATAGAAATGAGTATTATAAGACGGCTTCCTCATTGTTGTTAAAACTGACAAAGTGAGAAGGTCCAACTTCTACATTCATTTATTCTTTCATGTGATCTGTTATGAACAAACAACGTGAAATACTCTAATTTATATTCTTCTGATGAACATGTATTACTCTGAAGTCTAATGAATAGATAAAACATCTTTTTTTAATTAATATTTATTAAAATAATATTCTCTACACTCACTAATTAGGGCACAATTTTATCACAGAAAGAAAACAGGGCAAATTTCAAAACCCTAAGAAACTGAAATAATTCACATGATATAAGCCTTATAGTTGTCAGATCAACAACATTCATATCTGTTCTTTATTAGATAAATAAATTTTTAAAAAATATAACATAAACAGAAAATAGTTATTTAAAGCTAAAATAAACACACAAATCTTTATCAAATTCCATGTTAAATTCAAAATTTGATTTTAGTGATTTGCTGAAAAGTCATTATTTGCATTAAAGACTCTATTCCTTTCCTTTAAATATATTTTAAGAAAAATGTGATGATATCAAACCATCAAAAATGGTTTACATCCTCCAAATTCTCTCCCCACTCTTCTCTCTCTCTCACACACACACACATATCACACACCACACACAAACACACACATGCATACACACATACATAACTTTAGCTGCGCAAAACAGAAAAGTGTAATTATTAAAGTTAAAGCAAGTCATTGTCATTCAGTTATGCTATGTAATTACAAAGATTGTTGTCAATAATCATACACAGGAGATAAATATTGTAGCTACAATAAAAGATAAAAGTAGCTACAGATACACAAATATACATATAGATAGATAATCATTGATAAATTATTGATGATAGAAAGATGATAGCAAGATAGCTATACAGATATTAGAAAGGATTTTTACATAGATTTTTAAACTATTTGCTTGTTTTTAATTTATGAGAGTTTAATTTTCTTTAATAATTAATTCCACCTCAAATATTTCTCATTTCAGTTTCTGCTTTGGGAAAGAAAAGCACATTCGTTTTCTTTTTCTTTTCTAAACAAACTGACAAAGCAATACACTATTATGGAAAAATGTACACGGAATTAGTTCAGGTTTTCTTCATAGCAGGAAATTGGTGCCCTCTGCTGTCTATTTGTAGATTATTTTAGACTGTATTTTCCTGCTATCTCTGAAAATATTAGAACTGTAAAATTACAGCCTTGTATCATGGAATGGCATGATATTATATATATATGATACATAAGTAATACATAATATTTAATTTATAGAATTGACAACTTTTTCAATAACAAGACTTGGTACTTATGAATGTGAGAAGAACAAGCTGAGGAGTTGGATGGAGAGGTTGTTAATTGTCTGTTGTTATTTACACAACAGTAAGCAAAAAAGATGCAAGCACAAAGCTTTTAAATGAATGAAAAAGCAAAAGTTGTTTTAAATGAGCATTAAATTAATTTTAAAACTAATTCTTAATTTTTTACTCTGATCAGCACTTAAATATTACATAGCACAAAGAGTATTCTTTTTTACTGAGTACTTTATCAAAATAAGAAAAGAAATATTCTCAGAGCTAACATAATTTTTTAAATGTTTTTCCTGATTCTTTCCCCACCTGCATAAAAATACTTTTAATAAAGCATTGTGAATGTTATGCAATAGGTTGTAAACGTAATGAAAACATTTTTCAGATTTTACAATTTTACAATTTACTCCCAGGTTTTCTATTTCCTTCAAATTATATTATAAAGTAGGAAATACAATAAGTCATTTATAAAAAAAGCTTATATTTACAGAAAAATTATAGAAAATATTTGAGTACATTTAAAACAATTTTCTCCTAATTATAATTTTTTGTGTATTAATATATTCATTCAATAATTCTTTAATATCTATCTATAAGCCAATTACTCAGCTAAACCTAAACAAAACCAAGAGTTAAGTAAGTATATTGGTTTCAATGAACAGTTATTACTATCATATAGTTTATTTATACTACTTAAATGTCACCAGCCATTATATGTAAAAGATCAGAATATATTTTTTAATAAGGGTCATTCCAAAATATTTATTTTTTTCTCCCCTAAATTACCTCCAATCCATGTCAAAACTCACTAAAGACATATAGATAAATAGATATGTGTGTGTATGTTTACATGTATAGATAGATATCAACTTAAATGAACACTTGCACAAATCCCAGTCAAGTATTCCCCAAATTCATCATAGATGACTACCTCAATGTCTCATGATTCTGTCAAACACGAAATAGTCCAAACCACATTTATTTTGATATCCCGACACACAGGCATATATATATATGAGATATATATATATCTCATATATATATATATATATATATATACATGAGATATATATATATCCCAACACACAGGCATATATATATATATATATATATATATATATATATAGAGAGAGAGAGAGAGAGAGAGAGAGAGAGAGATGAAGAAGTTGGTTTTTAATATAACTTTCTGGCAGAATTATACTCATTACCTTGTAATAACCTATAATGAAGTATAATCTGCAAAAACACTCACTATGCTGTACACCTGAAACTAACACAATATTTAAATAAAATATACTTCAATTTAAAAAAAGAAATCAGAAATTGAAAATAAGAGATAATATATTAGCATAGTACTAGTCCACAGAATTAAATAATATGAATCTTCTTCCACTGTTACATTTATGTACAAATTAGAAAGAAATATTCTCTTCCCACTACTGATCAAAAATAATTTGCCACACTTTCTAATAATTAAAAATAACAGATGTATCTTTGATAATTTATTCATTTTTGAGGTTTTTTTAAGACATTTTTCTCCAAATTAAGAAAAAACTATGTTTCAAACATGACCATACCCAACTCTCTTCTTTTTTATATGTACAAAGAAAGATGTCCTCAGTACCACTGCCCATTTATTTTGATGTATCTTGAGGTACATTAGACCCACTAACCTGCTTTGATGCAGTGAATAATTCATATAAGAATTATGGACTCTGAAATAAGTGGCTTTTTAAGTTTGTTATACACCTTTTTATTGGTTCTTATTAATACTCTGTTCCTTGAACATTAATCATGAAAACAACAGAAAAAAAGGAGAATTATATTTTACATTTCTAATGAATTATTTCATTAAAACAAAGTAAGTATCCTTTAAGGAAATATTGTCTTAATGTAACAGCTCATGCATAGAATTATTATTTTCTATGGAAGTAGGAGCTAGAAGTAGAACACTATTCCAATTGCTGTTCTTTCACATACTTTCACTTTTTTCAAAAGTCAATATATAATGGCTTAAAGTGCATTAGTTTTCATATAGAAAAGGAATAAGAAATTTTGCTTATTATGTCTATTCAAGAATCTCATACATGCACTATTATTTCTAAATATGAATGACATTTAAGTAACTACTTTAGTTTTCCCTCTTTGACCAGTCTTCTGATCTTCAACAGTCTTGTATTAGTGTCTGGTGGTCAAGATGACTATCTATGAATCCTTATCACTCAAAATGCAAAATGGTGTAATCTAGATAAGAGAGAGGCAGTGACTTTGGGAAGCAGAGGATCTCTGTTTAGCTGTTATATACTGTAAATGCAGAAACAAAACAAAGGACTTTTGAATAACTGTCAATACAAACTGTCTCAGCATGGCATCCTAGTGCTCTGGCCTTATCTCCTCACTCACTCCCTCCACCCTCAACTACATTCTCATTGTCCTGAAATTAAATAGCTGTCTTTAGAAAGCCAACTATAGATCACACTTTTGGAGAGCTCTGATAAATTTTATATACAACTTTGACATCCATAGCAATATAGTGATGTTATTATAGCTTGGGTCAAGAGTCAGACTGCCTGCTTTAGAATCTTAGCTCTAATTTTATTTATAGGTAATTCCAGTATCCTCCAGGTTCTAACAGTTACAACTTTTCTTATCTGATACTAATAACTATAATGTTCTAAGACTGGGATATTGAGAAGTGAAAATCACCTCCTCTCTATTATGTCACAATTTGTCCCCAAGTCCCTGGGGTATTACTGTTTGAACCCAGCAACTCATAATCTTCCATGAATACATAACCTTCTTCAGGCCCTAACAAAAATGTTCAGACACATTAGGTCTTCAAACACTTATTCATTATATAATGAAAACATTACAATGTCTCTGGGTCTCTGGCATGCTCTGGTTAAACAATACTAAACAAAACACAATACCAACCCTCCCTGTTGATATAGAACTAGCCCTTGAGAGGTGAAAACCAATGTTAAATAATAATGCTGAAATTGATGTATTTATTCCCTCAGTTTGCTCAATAAATATTTATTCATCTCTTCCAATACATATTTATTTGGATCCTGTTCCACATACCGCCTATAGAGATGCAAATAAAACAGAAAATCCCTACTTAGGTGGAGTTCAAATTCTGTTATAAAAGACGGCAGCAATAAACAAATTAACAAATAACAAAGTATTTTAAATGAAAAATAAAGAGTATTTTGAAAGAAAAGAGATTGACAAAGAAAATTTGCTCAATGGGGGGAGAAACCAGTCTATTTTTTCCATTAACATTCAGATCATGAATCCCTCCTAACCATTGTATTTCATTTTATCTCTGTGACTATATTTTTAAAAAGATACATAGAACTTCAATATCATTTGATACCATGGGGAACTGTGTGGGATAAACACAATAAGTGGACATTTGAGTGCAGCACTACTAGCTAGGTAATATGTTGCAAACTCCCACTTTTCCAGTGAAGATTTCTTGTTCTCATCCTCGTTCTAATGTGTTTTAGGATGAATTGAGACACCTCCACGAGTTCCTCATGTCTAGCTACAGCTCAGCACTCAGACTCAGATTCAAGTCATCTCTAGGCTATCCCACTTCTCATTCCAAGCTATTTATCTGAACTAAATTTCTAATTACTTCTTTGGATTTACACTTTTGTTTCCCTAACGCAAATGTGGCTCTATACTTAACAAAAGTTGGTTTTTATTAATAATACATGATTGTCCATGTGATAATAAATCTGAAAAGACTTGTATTCTGTGGTCATAAAATGTCAAGTTTTATCTGCATGTGCTGAAGAAGACAACCCACCTTTCATCTCCTTTAATTATTCTCATTTATTCAACATTATCTTCTCCTCCTATCTGGCTTGAAGGTAGAGTCTGTATTCACCAGTTAAATTCCAGACATTCAATGTGTGACTATCTACGAGAAGATCTGTGCTCCAACTGCATTTAACACAAAATTCTATTTGATTCTTCACTGCAGTGCATTATAATTTTAGTGCATTATATAATTTAGTGCATTATAATTAATTTTATATTAGGTTCCAAGTTTAAAGACAGGGATAATTACATCTGCAGTAATAAGCGAGAGATAAGTGCTTTTTAAGTTAATAAATGGATAAATCAATGCACAGAAGAAAATGACTCCCTTCAAAATTACCTGCTCCGTAGTTCAAAATATTATCTGAAATAACTTATTCCACACTGTTAAAATATCCCCACTCCAAAAGTCCTCTCTTGTTATGACTTACTATTTAGTGTATTTCTGTGCCTTTATCAATAAAGTTTAGCAATAAGTTAAGAGAGTATGAGGATATGCCCCGGCCTGGGGGGGGGGTGCAAGCTTAGCTGTCAGAGTTCTGGAGATCCAGAGTGGGACATGAAAGTTGAAAGAGGGTCACAACTGCATTTCGACTTTTAATCAATTGCTCTTACATGACCCCCACCCTCCCCTGTTCTCTCACCACATAGGAAGGCTGCCTGATTAAGCTAAATCAGAGAAGATATTTTCTCTATCTGGCCAGTGTCGTTAAGGGAGCAGGCTGCATGGGGGAAACGTGAAAATGTGGAACTCTAACTGGTATTCAAACAACATTCAACCAATCTGTCTATTTTCATATCCTCTCCCTTCAGAAATCAATCTCTCTCTCCCTATCTATCTATCTATCTATCTATCTATATCTCCTATTGGTTCGGTTTCTCTAGAGAACCCTGATTAACATACTCCTTCTTGCCAGGCATAGAGAGAGAAACTGGAGAGAGATACTCTTGTAGAGCTACCAGTTAGGTAAATGTTATCAAACTAATATAAACACCAAATCCATTGCTTCTGTCTCTTTTTCCTCCCTCCTGGAAATTTCAGGCCATTTTGAAGCAAGAGAAATAGAAAGTGTTCTTCATTATCTTTTAAAGTATCCAAAATGTAATATTTTTTATTGTTTAGGTGGATGTGAAATTAATGTTAAAGATGTAAGTATTCAGGTCATGTTGGTATACTATATCTGTTTCATTATACATATGACTACTATATTAAAAAACATATTCCAGTCCAGAGCATAGTTCTGACTTATTAACTCTAATACAAAAAGGAAGAAGATTTACAGAATGACATCCCTGTTGATGCTTCTACAAAAATATAAATTTATTTATTTATTTATTTTAGTTAAAATGCATCTTATTTCTGGAGAGACTTGACAACAAAGCACATAATAAGGGTCGCTGCTTGTACCATTCCTATATGCCATAGCATGCTAACTGGTCCGCTTTTTTTTTTTTTTTGGCCATGCCGTGCAGAATGTGAGACATTAGTTATTAGTTCTCAGACCAAAGATTGAACCCATGCCGCCTGCATTGGGATCATGGAAACTTAACCACTAGACTGCCAGAGAAGTGTCCATAGCATGCTAAGTGAATACTTACATTTTTATAAATTTGTATATTTTATAGTTTTAAGTTACTTTAATTTTAATTCTCCATAGAGTTTATTTTTTGCCTAGTTTACCTCAGCTGAATAATTTTACAGCTTACTTAAGAAATTATTTTTGCAATTAGCATTTATAATACTACCTGCAGACCTATGAATTTCAAAAAAGGCAAATCAATTTTTTTTAGAATAACATGTATATATAGGTTTTCTTACATTCACAGTTAAATTTCAGGTTAAATATTTGAGGTATGAGATACTGTGTTATACTAAGAGAATTTGAAAATTACTGGTGTTCAAAAATTTTAGTTTGTTATTATGTTCAGAGTAACAGCATAATGGTTTCATTCCTGTGTTACAAAACATATTTTCTGAATATGTCAAAGATAAAATGAGCCAGTAACAAAGGAAGAAGTCAGCAGTAGTATGGGCTATCGGTCATGGTTCTAGAAACTCCTGGTTCATGAAAAACGAAAATTATCCAATAATATAATTTTATCCATGTCTCTAGTTTTGTTCATAAAATGAACATTGTTTCAGCATTGGTTATGATCATTTGAAACTCAATTCAGATACCAACCAATGTAAAATTTTACACTGGTAAAATTTGTATTCTTTAAAATAGTAATGATTCTTCTATAGAGGTGACCATACACCTTATTCTGTCCATTATTGTTGTAGAATATATCAATAATTTCAATAATTAAGGTTCTTTTAAAATCCATCCTCCACTTTCAAATGTATAACAGGATGAGAAATTGAACTATCTCCTTCATAAGATATATTTTCAGATTCCCTTTTTCCTTGTTTTCCCAATACTTTGTCACATTTTCTTCTATTTTCTAATAGTATCTCTTGAATTTTAGTTTATCCACCATGTGGTTTTAAAATAAAATCTGCCTTAGAATGCCTGTGCTGCTCCTGAAAAATGAGAGCATGCGAGGCTTGTGAGGAGGTCCTATAGGGTCATTTCCCACTTACCTCTCTATCTCCTCTGGGAGGGCACTTTTCTCTCCCCCCCAGGTTCTCATGAGGTATGAGGCTTTCTGCCTCATTCCCTTAAGGTAGTGCTAGCTACAGGCTATAAAACTGCTTAGCTGCAGCATGTCCATGGGTTTTTCAGTAACAGAATGTCCTATCATTCGTGTTGCGGTCATCAGGCCCCTTTGTTTTGGTGTTGCCCTGTGCATGAGCTTAGGGAGCTGTAATCTTTGCTGGATCCCTTTTTTTTTTCTGTCTAAGTAAAAAACAATCTGAATCTAAAAAAATAAAATAAAATCTGCCTTAAGTGATGAAGATATTTTTATTTCAAATTTTCTTTCTATAAATAAATATGTATCTGACAATAAACACATATTTGTCCTCTCTCTCCCTGATATTTAGAAGGTTTTGGAAGTGCAAAGGAAACAGTATTTTGCCCATACCCTCGGTTAGGCCAGAGTGTAGTGTACGAAAGAGTTTTCCAAAGCACTGCCTGTGGAGGTCATGGAGGTGCACCACAAATCCTTCTCTCACCAAGAGAACCTGCTCTTAAGTGTGTAAGTTGGCATACAGCCTCCCACTTTCTGTTGCACGTTTAGGTTCACTACAATATTCATGTTAAGGCCAAAGTCTCTCACAGATGCCCCCGGCCAATGAATAAGTATGGTGGGGTTAATAGAACTAGGTTATTCCTGCTGAATGCTGGAATCATCTGATGGGCAATCTTTGCTGTGGAGCTCCCCCTGGGTCTGAAGATAAATATCATATGATGTACTGCAGAGTAAGGCTACTCAACACTTTCTCCTTCTTTCTTCCTGGCTTTCATGATACTGTTCATCTCTAATATCATCTTGGTGTCTGTTTATTGAAAGATCCAAATGGATGTGCTAGTGTTTTATGTAGTAAAATTAAAAGTTATAATTGAGACAAGAAGCTGTGAGGGTTATATTGAAAATCTGGTATTATCAAAACTCTGAAAAAGATTGAAATTGAGAGAAAGCTATAGTGCGATTAGGGAAGAGAGGACGTGAAAATTTTGTTCTATTTTATGGATTTGGTAAATACCACATTCATTAGTATATCTGGCTTTGACTTGGGGGTCACCACTTATTTCTGGGCTTTGTGTATTAACCCCTTAATCTTTTAAAGTTTGTATGGGCATTTAAAATAATGTATGTAGAGCACTGAGTTCAGTTAGACACCTAATACATACCAACTGTTCTAATTATTTTTGATTAATGAATGCAATCACAATTTAAATTGCTTTTATGTAAATCAAACCCAACTATTTCTATGCTAGTACATATATGTGCAAAACTGAAAGAATACAAAGAACACAGGAATACTCTAGGGCAGCAAGTTTCAAACTTTAACATTCAAGGAAAATTAATCTAGGAAGCTATTGAAATGTACATCCCTGGACCCTTATATATAGATTTTGTTCATTATTTCTGGGAAATTTTCTAGGAATTTGCCTTTTGAAGAAGAGGTAAAGTTTTTTTGATGTTGGTAGTATATGGAACAAATTTTGACCAAAAAATACACACTGTGCGTAGTATATTGAAATGTATTCATTATTAATTTAACGTGAATACATAAATTTAATTCAGTTTTTCAAGTTTGAAACTACCTGGAGTTTATTTATATACATATATATTTATAAATAAAACATCTTAACTAGAGAAAAGCATAACATTATAAATTATAATGGATCTTGTTGCACTACTTATATTCTTTTCATGAGTGCAAGTTCTCCCCGCTTATAGACTCAAATAAAATTAATGCGTAACTTATTCATTCCAAGTAGCATACATAAGGTTTAATTGTCAAAATCTATAATTTAACACTTATGTAAGGAAATGATAGCATCTCTCATATTATGAAGTGCAATAATTTATATCATTATAATTCTACATCTGTATCTGTAGGTACCTAACAAATCTATTTCAGGTTTTATTTTAATATATCATTATGGAAATTTAAAATTTTTAATTTACAAGATGTTAGGGTTACTCTAATTACACTAATCAGGCCTTTCATAGTGGTATAAATGAGGCAGATGTTTAGTAAGTCTTTGAATAATAAAACACTACCTAGCTGACTAGCATCAGAGAAAACTTACTACCTTTAATAGAAATTAACTCTTTACAATGTCATTCATCATTGATATGTGTTAGTGTTTACAGAAAATTTTACAATAAGATCAGCAATTTTCAGTCACTGTTCCTAAGTTTTTCTTCTTATAAGTAAAACCATTTTGACTTCAAATTATAAGTAAAGTGGCTCAATATAAAATATTTTAAGTATAATCTTAAATGATGATAATAAATTAAATATTACTTATGAATAACATAGAGATGCAAAGTAAGATTCCCCCAAGAATCTGAAAATGAATTTAAACCAACAGAATCAACTAGAAATCTAAACAGAAGTATAGAATATAATTAATTCTATAAATAAATCAAACCAAATACTATTACACAGAGAGAAAAAGAAAAATGAGGCAATGTTTTGAATGTATTTTTTGATGCAATCAACAACTTGCATACAGCAAATATTTGTCACCTATGCCTTCTTTGAGACACTCTGAGACATAAGCCTTAATGTCATAGTTTTTAGTTAGGAAGAGTTTGAAAAACAAACCTCTAAAGAGCTTAAGGAACCTATTCTATGGCGGACAAGGCTATTGACAATATATGTCATTCGTGTATAAAACTGGGTTTCCTTAGTGACATTTGGTAACAGGTTTATGATATATCCATGCATATATCATGCTCATTAGTTCCTGTTTGTTCCTAACCTATTTTTCCCAGGCCAGCAACATTCAGTTGCAGATTCTATAGGTAATCCTCTTGAATAGGGATTCAAACTTTCTTATACACTATCACAGATTTGTCAAATAAAGAAAAGTATGAGAACTAACAAATGTTTGCTGCTGGTGATTCTTTTCTCTACAATTCAAATGAGATGATTAAGAATGTTGACTAGCATATTCATTATGAAAAAATGAAGACAGAATGAAGCCTGATACTAGAGTTTGGTAATAAATTTCCTTAGTGGTTGACTTTGAGGGAGAGATGGGAGGCTGAGAATATTTCCAAGTAAAACAATACCTAGAAAATCAAAGCTGTAGCTTGCATATATCCTTGCAGAGTATAGAATATCCTTGCATAGGATAGTATGTGACTTCTTTTTATATAAGATTATGCTCATCATTGATTGAAATTCAATTTTTTATGTTAAGCCACAAATCCTAAAATAAACTTGCAAAATTATGCTAAAATCCTCCAAACATAGAAAATAAAGACTTTTATGGAACCTATTTTCATCGAACAAAGTTATAAGAGAGAGAGAATATTTGTGGTATACAATGACAGATTTGAATAAGGAGGAATATAATTATTTTAATATAGAGAAGCAACCTAGAATAGCTTAAAATATGTTCCTCAAATCTGTGTCGAAGTGTCACATTAAACTATTACCTTCTGAAGAGTAATCTACAGATGATGCAGTATAAGAAAAGTATGCTGCTTAACAATCAGAACACAGTTATTATTGACTTTACAAAGTATCACATTGCTTTAGCAACAAAATTTATGAAAAAGTACCTTTCGACATGAGGATCCATGGAGTAAGGCTGAATTAGTTGTACTAAAAGAGAAAAAAAAAGGGGGGGAGGGAATGCATCAGATTCTGATTGTGACTGATTAAAAACACTTGATAATAACAGAAAAAACTGTGAAGAGGGAATGGATACATGTTAAGCAGAAGTTACAGAGGGATATAGAAGTTTATTTTGGATGCAAGATGGCATTTATAAATAGGTTGTTACATCTCTGAAAGCTACTGATATTAAATATTTGACTGATTATATTTAATGATAAAACTGCAAGGAGAAATGGTATAAATTTTGCCAATAATTTGCAAATAATTTCACTTGCAAGCAATTTCGCTTCTAAAATAGCTTAATTTCTTTGTTTCTTTCAGTCAGTGCTCTTTGCTAAATGCCTCTTTCATGGCTTGAAAAAAAGTTTTCTTGGCTTACTGTAGAAATGAAATTTCATGTTATAGCTGATATAGAAGAGTACGATATGCTAGTCTTTGCAGTAAAAATTAATTTGAACTTTGAAATGTAAATCAAAATTTTAAATAACTCCTTTAGTAGTTATGATTCTAATTATTATGAGGTTATATTCAATATATTTAATTGACTGCAGGTTCAATATTACTGCATATAATCTCTCTTTTACAATACCTTCCATTCCTATTTTCATCTCTATTTAACATTTGACTAACATTGGTCATAAATTTATTCTAATAAAGTTATAGTTTTATCATAAATCTTAGGTTTCTGGAAAGTACCTTTAAGAACCTAGCCAGGACAAATCTCTATTCTTGTTGTGCAGGAGTCAAATATTTCAAAATCTGACCTCCCCTTCCCATAATAACAGAAACAGGAGAAACTGGCAGACTGCTTTTCTTTCCTTTAAATTCAACAAAATAAGATTAGTTGTTAAATTAATAAAACTAGGAGATGGGGTGAAGAGGAGCAATAATAGAAAACCTCCTACAGATTATCAATTTAAAAGATGATTTGTAAATTACAAAATCTTTCATTATCAAATGCATTCACCCTACATCCTGTGGCATGCTGTTTGAGAGCAGTTGTCTTTGAGGGTTTGCCCTGTTGGTGTCATTCATTCCTTGCAATAAAAAAAATAAAAATAAAAAAACGTCCATGATTAAGAACAGTAAATATAATTTTCTTCCAGGAGTTCTTTTTGAAAAACAAATACATTTATTGAAAGAATAGCATGTGAATATTCAAGAGGGAACAAAGATGCTGAAGGGTTAGACCTAGGGGAAGAATTTGAGAATGAGAATGCTAATTAAGGACTTTTAAATTTGCATATTCTGTAAGTAACTCTACCCACAAGATCAACCCAAAGTGTTATTACTTGCAGAAGTCTGATTGCCTGGTCCTGGCATCACCACTCTCATTTGTACACAGATGGCCTGGGAAAATGTTATAACCAACATGCTCATATGGCTCTAGCCACTACTGGTCTCCATTAGTCAGACCAGTGGTGTAATTAAGATAATACCCCTCCGGGCTTCCCTGGTGGCGCAGTGGTTGAGAGTCCGCCTGACGATGCAGGGGACATGGGTTCGTGCCCCGGTCCGGAAAGATCCCACATGCCGCGGAGAGGCTGGGCCCATGAGCCATGGCCGCTGAGCCTGCGCGTCCAGAGCCTGTGCTCCTCAAGGGGAGAGGCCACAACAGTGAGAGGCCCGCGTACCACAGGAAAAAAAAAAAAAAAGCATACTATAATTACTTTCCAGCCCACAGCCTGTGTGAGAAGGTCATATTAGCTAAAATGTGTAACAATACCATTCAAAAGTAATGTGTTGACTTCCGGGTAAGATGGCGGAAGAGTAAGACACGGAGATCACCGTCCTCCCCACGGATACACCAGAAATACACGTGGAACACGTGGAACAACTCCTACAGAACACCTACTGAACATTGGCAGAAGACCCCAGACCTCCCAAAAGGCAAGAAACTCCCCACATACCTGGGTAGGGCAAAGCGGAGAGATTTCCGCACAGAGGATCGGTGCCGAGCGGCACTCACCAGACCGAGAGGCTTGTCTGCTCGCCCCGGCGGCGCTGGAAGCTGAGGCTTGGGCTTTGGTCAGAGCGCAGGGAGAGGACTGGGGCTGGCGGCGAGAACTCAGCCGGAAGGGGGCTAATGAGCCACAGCTAGCCGGCAGGGAGTCCAGGAAAACTCTGGAGCTGCCGAAGAGGCAAGAGACTTTTTCTTCCCTCTTGGTTTCCTGGTGCGCGAGGAGAGGGGATTAAGAGCGCTGCTTAAAGGGGCTCCACAGACGGGCGCGAGTCACGACTGAAAGCGCGGAGCCCAGTGACGGGCGTGGGACGCTGGGGCTGCTGCTGCCACCGCCAAGAAGCCTGTGTGCGAGCGCAGGTCACTGTCCACATCGCCCTTCCGGGAGCCTGTGCAGCCCGCCACTGCCGGGGTCCCGGGATCCAGGGGCGGCTTCCCTGGGAGAACGCACGGCGCGCCTCGGGCTGGTGCAACGTCAGGCCGAACTCTGCCGCTGCAGGCTCGCCCCGCACTCTGTGCCCCTCCCTCCCGCCCGGCCTGAGTGAGCCAGAGTCCCCGAAGAGGCTGCTCCTTTAACCCTGTCCTGTCTGAGCGAAGAACAGACGCCCTCCGGTGACCTACACGCAGAGGCGGGGCCAAATCCAAAGCTGAGACCCAGGAGCTGTGAGAACAAAGAAGAGAAAGGGAAACCTCTCCCAGCAGCCTCAGAAGCAGCGGATTAAAGCTCCACAATCAACTTGATGTACCCTGCATCTGTGGAATACATGAATGGACAACAAATCATCCCAAATTGAGGAGCCAGGAGTCAGTGCTGTGCCTCTGAGGTGGGAGAGCCAACTTCAGGACACTGGTCCACAAGAGACCTCCCAGCTCCACATAATATCAAACGGCGAAAATCTTCCAGAGATCTCCATCTCAACACCAGCACCCAGCTTCACTCAACGACTAGCAAGCTACAGTGCTGGACACCCTATGCCAAACAATTAGCAAGACAGGAACACAACGCCACCCATTAGAAGAGAGGTGGCCTAAAATCATAAAAAGTCCGCAGACACCCCAAAACACACCACCAGACGTGGACCTGCCCACCAGAAAGACAAGATCCAGCCTCACCCACCAGAACACAGGCACTAGTCCCCCCCACCAGGAAGCCTACACAACCCACTAAACCAACCTTAGCCACTGGGGACAGACACCAAAAACAACGGGAACTACGAACCTGCAGCCTGCAAAAAGGAGACCCCAAACACAGTAACATAAGCAAAATGAGAAGACAGAAAAGCACACAGCAGGAGAAGGAGCAAGATAAAAACCCACCAGACCTAACAAATGAAGAGGTAATAGGCAGTCTACCTGAAAAAGAATTCAGAATAATGATGGTAAAGATGATCGAAGATTCTATTTCCCAGATCCAAAATCTTGGAAATAGAATAGACAAAATGCAAGAAAGAGTTAACAAGGAACTAGAAGAACTAAAGATGAATCAAGCATCGATTAAAAACACAATAAATGAAATAAAAAATACTCTACATGGGATCAATAGCAGAATAACTGAGGCAGAAGAACGGATAAGTGAGGTGGAAGATAAAATAGTGGAAATAACTGCTGCAGAGCAAAATAAAGAAAAAAGAATGAAAAGAACAGAGGACAGTCTCAGAGACCTCTGGGACAACATTAAACGCACCAACATTCGAATTATAGGGGTTCCAGAAGAAGAAGAGAAAAAGAAAGGGACTGAGAAAATATTTGAAGAGATTATAGTTGAAAACTTCCCTAATATGGGAAAGGAAATAGTTAATCAAGTCCAGGAGGCACAGAGAGTCCCATACAGAATAAATCCAAGGAGAAATACGCCAAGACACATATTAATCAAACTGTCAAAAATTAAACACAAAGAAATCATATTAAAAGCAGCAAGGCAAAAACAACAAATAACACACAAGGGAATCCCCATCAGGATAACAGCTGATCTCTCAGCAGAAACTCTACAAGCCAGAAGGGAGTGGCAGGACATAATTAAAGTGATGAAAGAGAAAAACCTGCAACCAAGATTACTCTACCCAGCAAGGATCTCATTCAGATTTGATGGAGAAATTAAAACGTTTACAGACAAGCAAAAGCTGAGAGAGTTCAGCACCACCAAACCAGCTTTACAACAAATGCTAAAGGAACTTCTCTAGGCAAGAAACACAACAGAAGGAAAAGACCTACAAAAACGAACCCAAAACAATTAAGAAAATGGGAATAGGAACATACATATCGATAATTACCTTAAATGTAAATGGACTAAATGCTCCCACCAAAAGACACAGATTGGCTGAATGGATACAAAAACAAGACCCATATATATGTTGTCTACAAGAGACCCACTTCAGACCTAGAGACACATACAGACTGAAAGTAAGGGGATGGAAAAACATATTCCATGCAAATGGAAACCAAAAGAAAGCTGGAGTAGCAATTCTCATATCAGACAAAATAGACTTTAAAATAAAGACTACTAGAAGAGACAAAGAAGGACACTACATAATGATCAAGGGATCGATCCAAGAAGAAGATATAACAATTGTAAATATTTATGCACCCAACATAGGAGCACCTCAATACATAAGGCAAATACTAACAGCCATAAAAGGAGAAATCGACAGTAACACAATCATAGTAGGGGACTTTAACACCCCACTTTCACCAATGGACAGATCTTCCAAAATGAAAATAAATAAGGAAACACAAGCTTTAAATGATACATTAAACAAGATGGACTTAATTGATATTTATAGGACATTCCATCCAAAAACAACAGAATACACATTTTTCTCAAGTGCTCATGGAACATTCTCGAGGATAGATCATATCTTGGGTCACAAATCAAGCCTTGGTAAATTTAAGAAAATTGAAATTGTATCAAGTGTCTTTTCTGACCACAATGCTATGAGACTAGATATCAATTACAGGAAAAGAGCTGTAAAAAATACAAACACATGGAGGCTAAACAATACACTACTTAATAACGAAGTGATCACTGAAGAAATCAAAGAGGAAATTAAAAAATACCTAGAAACAAATGACAATGGAGACACGACCACCCAAAACCTATGGGATGCAGCAAAAGCAGTTCTAAGAGGGAAGTTTATAGCAATACAATCCCACCTTAAGAAACAGGAAACATCTCGAATAAACAACCTAACTTTGCACCTAAAGCAATTAGAGAAAGAAGAACAAAAACATCCCAAAGTTAGCAGAAGGAAAGAAATCATAAAAATCAGATCAGAAATAAATGAAAAACAAATGAAGGAAACGATAGCTAAGATCAATAAAACTAAAAGCTGGTTCTTTGAGAAGATAAACAAAATTGATAAACCATTAGCCAGACTCATCAAGAAAAAAAAGGGAGAAGACTCAAATCAATAGAATTAGAAATGAAAAACGAGAAGTAACAACTGACACTGCAGAAATACAAAAGATCATGAGAGACTACTACAAGCAACTCTATGCCAATAAAATGGACAACCTGGAAGAAATGGACAAATTCTTAGAAATGCACAACCTGCCAAGACTGACTCAGGAAGAAACAGAAAATATGAACAGACCAATCACAAGCACTGAAATTGAAACTGTGATAAAAAATCTTCCAACAAACAAAAGCTCAGGACCAGATGGCTTCACAGGTGAATTCTATCAAGCATTTAGAGAACAGCTAACACCTATCCTTCTCAAACTCTTCCAAAATATAGCAGAGGGAGGAATACTCCCAAACTCATTCTACGAGGCCACCATCACCTTGATACCAAAACCAGACAAGGATGTCACAAAGAAAGAAAACTACAGGCCAATATCACTGATGAACATAGATGCAAAAATCCTCAACAAAATACTAGCAAACAGAATCCAACAGCACATTAAAAGGATTATACACCATGATCAAGTGGGGTTTATTCCAGGAATGCAAGGATTCTTCAATATACGCAAATCAATCAACGTGATACACCATATTAACATATTGAAGGAGAAAAACCATATGATCATCTCAATAGATGCAGAGAAAGCTTTCGACAAAATTCAACACCCATTTATGATAAAAACCCTGAAGAAAGTAGGCATAGAGGGAACTTTCCTCAACATAATAAAGGCCATATATGACAAACCCACAGCCAGCATCGTCCTCAATGGTGAAAAACTGAAACCATTTCCACTAAGATCAGGAACAAGACAAGGTTGCCCACTCTCACCACTCTTATTCAACATAGTTTTGGAAGTTTTAGCCACAGCAATCAGAGAAGAAAAGGAAATAAAAGGAATCCAAATCGGAAAAGAAGAAGTAAAGCTGTCACTGTTTGCAGATGACATGATACTATACGTAGAGAATCCAAAAGATGCTACCAGAAAACTACTAGAGCTAATCAATGAATTTGGTAAAGTTGCAGGATACAAAATTAATGCACAGAAATCTCTGGCATTCCTATATACTAATGATGAAAACTCTGAAAGTGAAATCAAGAAAACACTCCCATTTACCATTGCAACAAAAAGAATAAAATATCTAGGAATAAACCTACCTAAGGAGACAAAAGACCTGTATGCAGAAAATTATAAGACACTGATGAAAGAAATTAAAGATGATACAAATAGATGGAGAGATGTACCATATTCTTGGATTGGAAGAATCAACATTGTGAAAATGACTCTACTACCCAAAGCAATCTACAGATTCAATGCAATCCCTATCAAACTACCACTGGCATTTTTCACAGAACTAGAGCCAAAAATTTCACAATTTGTATGGAAACACAAAAGACCCCGAATAGCCAAAGCAATCTTGAGAACGAAAAACGGAGCTGGAGGAATCAGGCTCCCTGACTTCAGACTATACTACGAAGCTACAGTAATCAAGACAGTATGGTATTGGCACAAAAACAGAAAGATAGATCAATGGAACAGGATAGAAAGCCCAGAGATAAACCCAGGGACATATGGTCACCTTATCTTTGATAAAGGAGGCAGGAATGTACAGTGGAGAAAGCACAGTCTCTTCAATAAGTGGTGCTGGGAAAACTGGATAGGGACATGTAAAAGTATGAGATTAGATCACTCCCTAACACCAAACACAAAAATAAGCTCAAAATGGATTAAAGACCTAAATGTAAGGCCAGACACTATCAAACTCTTAGAGGAAAACATAGGCAGAACACTCTATGGCATAAATCACAGCAAGATCCTTTTTGACCCACCTCCTAGAGAAATGGAAATAAAGACAAAAATAAACACATGGGACCTAATGAAACTTCAAAGCTTTTGCACAGCAAAGGAAACCATAAACAAGACCAAAAGACAACCCTCAGAATGGGAGAAAATATTTCTAAATGAAGCAACTGACAAAGGATTAATCTCCAAAATTTATAAGCAGCTCATGCAGCTCAATAACAAAAAAACAAACAACCCAATCCAAAAATGGGCAGAAGACCTAAATAGACATTTCTCCACAGAAGATATACAGACTGCCAACAAACACATGAAAGGATGCTCAACATCTTTGCTCATTAGAGAAATGCAAATCAAAACTACAATGAGATATCATCTCACACCAGTCAGAATGGCCATCATCAAAAAATCTAGAAACAATAAATGCTGGAGAGGTTGTGGAAAAAAAGGAACACTCTTGCACTGCTGGTGGGAATGTGAATTGCTACAGCCACTATGGAGAACGGTATGGAGGTTCCTTAAAAAACTACAAATAGAGCTACCATATGACCCAGCAATCCCACTACTGGGCATATACCCTGAGAAAACCATAATTCAAAAAGAGACATGTACCAAAATGTTCATAGCAGCCCTATTTACAATAGCCCGGAGATGGAAACAACCTAAGTGTCCATCATCAGATGAATGGATAAAGAAGGTGTGGCACATATATACAATGGAATATTACTCAGCCATAAAAAGAAATGAAATTGAGCTATTTGTCATGAGGTGGATGGACCTAGAGTCTGTCATACAGAGTGAATTAAGTCAGAAAGAGAAAGACAAATACTGTATGCTGACACATATATATGGAATTTAAGAAAAAAACATGTCATGAAGAACATAGGTGTAAGACAGGAATAAAGACACAGGCCTACTAGAGAATGGACTTGAGGATATGGGGAGGGGGAAGGGTAAGCTGTGACAAAGTGAAAGAGCAGCATGGACATATATACACTACCAAACGTAAGGTAGATAGCTAGTGGGAAGCAGCTGCATAGCACAGGGAGATCAGCTCGGTGCTTTGTGACTGCCTGGAGGGGTGGGATAGGGAGAGTGGGAGGGAGACGCAAAAGGGAGGGGATATGCGAACATATGTATATGTATAACTGATTAAATTTGTTATAAAGCAAAAAATAAAAAATAAAAAAAATTTAAAAAAAGTAATGTGTTATCTCTGGAGGCATTTTCTTCAAGTTCTACAAATAAGCAATTATCAACCATTGTGGATTTGTTGCAGGTGTATTTTCTAGTTAAGAACAGGAAAAATTGTTTCTCAAAACCCCTTTTTAGCATATTTATTAATTCATGCATTCATTCATTCCTTTACTAAATAATTAATGAGTGATTTCTGGGGTTTGGCCAGTGTGATTGGTCCTGGGATACAGAAAAAGTCTGTGTCCTCATGGAACTTACACTCTAGTGGCAGAGAGAGACAATAAACAAAGCTCCAAGTGTATACTAAAGTGTTTGATAGTGATAACTATTAAGAAGAAAAATAAAGCAAGGTGAAAGAGTAGTAATAAACTAGAGTAAGACTGAGGGTGTTTATCTGAATGGTTGTTCAGGAAATACATCTCTGAGGAGAAAACATTGAGCTCAGGAAGTTTGGGTCACTTCCCCAAGGTCAAATGTCAAGAAAGGTTAAACCTGAGTAGAAGTCAGATCCCTACCACTGAGAGAATGACCTAACCGTATGTGATATTGTTCCCCAAAACAATATTTATAAAATACAATGTTTAAATATTTAAATATAAAATACTTAAATATAAAAAAATAAATGATCGTGTGAATATTTTTATAATATTGGAATATTCTAGAATAAGAAAAATAAGGGTATTTCTATATCATTGCATTTCCCCTGCTATCCACTGATGGGTTATTTTTCCAGATATTAGGAAATATCATACTTAGAATGTGAATATCTATTTATTAATATATTTTCTTGAATACTATTTTAATACTAAGCACTAACAAAAATGCATGAATCTAAATACAATGATGCAGAACCAGTACAATCTTATTTATGAGCACATAAATAGGATTTATATATTGCAATATAATTTGAAGAATATTTATTTCAGTAGTAATTTATGAGAAAGTCCTCCAAATAACAATTACTAATGCTCATTGACAACTTTAAGTGTGATTAGCAATATGTTAAATAACAAAGGCAAGACCTACTGGTAATTTCAATATTTTCAAATGAGGACATATAAAAGAGTAATATAAGGTTTAAATGGATGGAAGGAAGTGCAAATATATTTTTTCTTTAAAATGCTGAATGAAAGTAACTAGAAGCATCTATGTAACACTTTTATTTTATTAAACATAAACTATCAAATAAAATGTGAAACATATAATAACAGTAAGTATAAGTGAATTTAAAAGTCAAGTGATTAAAATAATGACATCTTAAGAGCTATGAACTTGTTATAAAATGATTTATTTTCCCTCTAATAAAATAAGAATAGAAACTAGGGATTTTAAAATATTGGAAAAATGAATTTTCTAAAGAAAATATCGGTATTTCAATATTATCAAACAATAAACTAGATCTGATTTAAGGATAAATAAATAATAAAGATTTCGTTTATCTAGTGCAACTTGGCAAAAACATCATTCAAATTTCACAAAAGAAACTAAATCAATCACTATTTCTTTTTCATATAAATAAATGTTATAGTTGGGACAAAATTTTAGGCATTGGGAAATAAAAAATCAATTCAATATTAATGTTTATCTGAAGCCCTGAAATATAGTATGTGAGTGTGTTCATACACACACTCACATACACACAGTGAAGAGCTGCAAATAATCTGTATTCATTCAAATCACTATGCTGATTTTCTTCAATAAACTGCATGGCTGAGTCTACAATAACTTTGTGAGAAATAGGCAGTTCTAGCTGCAGCTCTTTCATAATTGACTTTTGCTATGCTCACCTTCACCTGATGGAGAAGTCTATTAGAACATTTTAAACTCTTCACAGTATTCTTTGGCCTTTATTATTATTATTAGTAGTAGTAGTAGTAGTAGTAGTAGTATAGTGGCTTCTTAGATTGTAATCGCTTATGGACCAGAGAATACATTGCATCGATATATAAAGTCAAAGCTTTAATTGCTTTCTCAGAAACTTTTCCTGTAACAACATCTCGATAGATTAATTGGGTCACATGAATTCTTAAGAGAATTTTCACTATTAAATGACAAAAGTATATAGGTCTATGCCCAAGGACACAGCTGCAGAATTTAGACAAACTTCTTCCTCATTTTTCAACGTTTTTGGGTGAAAGAGAAGATCAGGAAAAACTCATCTATTTTGATATGGTCTTACTGTTGAATTCTAAGGTTGGTTTAAGTTGATTTTTGTTGTCGTTATTCGAAAAGTACCAAGTAAAGAAACAATAACGGAACTGTTGAAATATACCACTGCTTTTGCTGATACACTGAAGCATTTTACTTAATAATCATTGTTAACTGTAAATTTTAAATGTATACATTGACTTTTGTACAAAAATTTTAATTACATTAATATCATATAGAAATTAGTTTTAGCAGTTCTACCTAAGGATTTGCATGAGATGCCAGTTTGAAGCACAGTAAATATACTCTCCTCTATACCTTCTGAAGGAGATATTTGAAGTTTCAGTGAGTATACGTTCCAGAACTTGAGTGGATCTTAAAAGACTTACGTAGAAAAGCCTTCGCTTTGCTTTGAAATACTTATGTTCCACTTTTGTGCAGAGAATACAATTAAAATTTATTTTTTTTCATTATTAATATCTCATAATATACAAAAGATAATGCAAACTTTGATTAAAAATAATTATAACATTGCTATTATCTATTGCATTTGTTGGAAAAAGCACATTCCCAAGACCCCAGTGGACTCTTAATATTCTTGTCAATGACAATCCCTTCTCCCCACCCTAAAGTAGCCACTTTCCGGGCTTTATGAGTATAATTGTTTGTTGTTTTCTTAATTGGCAACCGCATTTCTATTTCTAAATAGTAGGATTTAGTATTGTTTGTTTTGGGAACTCTATATAAGTGGACACATATGATTTGTACTGGGGCAGAGGGAGTTCTATCTGTTCAACACTAAGCTTTTAAGATTTCACACTTTGTTTTATGTAATTAGAGTATATTCATTTTCATTCTGAATAGTATTTGAAACTTTAATTGTATAGAAAAATAATAACTTGGTCAACCTTGTGACTAATGTGTAAAGTATACACTTTTACTTTTCAATAATCTGTTTGGAATGTTATATTACCTACTAACACCCCTAAACTCAGCTAAAAACTTTACATTAAAATTGTGTAAGTGACATGCTTTCCCTTTATTTCTCTAAGTTTCATATATTATTACTATATCAACTCAGGGCATCAGAAATTTACATGCCTGGAATATAATATGCCAGTTTCCCTGCATTCCCAAAATACAATTTGATATTCTTAAAAGTTTATTGAGAGTTAAAACTTAAAATGGTAATAATAGTGTTTTATCATTTCCATAAAATTAGTCTAATTTTTCATTTTCTTACTGTATGTTTGACAATAGAATTTAATAAAGAAAAATAAAAATTTAATTGTATTATCTGCACAAAAGTAGAATAAGTAGTTTCAAAGATATATTTTATAGGTCCTTTAATTGATTTGTACATTTTACATTAAATAATTAGAATTTTTTTATACTCTGGCAGTCAGGAATATCTGAAATAAGTTTTATGTTTATTTGCAGAAACAATTTACGTGGATTTTCTGGTGCTTCTTTTTACTACCCTGTTATTCATTTTTTGTCTCTATTTGTTTTGATGTTATCTTAAAGTTTATTTTATGTGTGTATGTATATGCAAACTATATATATATACATATTTATATAAAATTTTTATATGTGTATATATATCTTACATACAAATGCACTATGTATATTTATATATATGCCTATACATATAAATAATTTGTGTTTATATGTGCTCACTATGTCTCATCAAATCCTATATTTTGAATTGTAGAGAGTATAAGTTTAGAAATTTAGACGTATAATTGGATATTTCAGCTCGACATTTTCTTTTTGAATTTCCACATCAACTGCTTATATATATGTTAACATAGATTGCCCAGAAAAAAAATTAGCCATAATAGAAAACAATTTTTTCAGCTAATATATCTACATTGGCAATTTATAGCCATAATCTATGTGTTCCTACTTATCTTCACATTTTGTTACAAAAACTAAAGAAAAACTTCTCATTGGTCAATTGTTTTCCAAAAATTTACATATCTCTCTAGATATTCTATTTCTGTGCACCACAATAATTTTAAATTTTCTGGTTTAAACGTACCAAAATTCACACGAGGTGTTTTTCATATATTAGGAACTATCTCAACTTGAGATGTTATAGGATTAATAAACTTTCAAAACATGTTCCCATTGGTCTTAGTTCACTTTTCATTTTAATGGACTCTTTCCCATCAGTTTAACACTGTTCACCATCTCTCATATCTCACAATTCTCTCCTCAATTAGTTTTCATGGTTTTCTTCTTTATCACCTCTAATACCTCTCAGCCGTACTTCCTTGGAAATGTTTATGGATGAAAAATAACACAATGGCTATCTCACCATATGTCCTATTTCAGTTATTTTGCTTCATCTTCCACCACTTCTTATCCACTGTCTCAATTTTATTCAGTTCTCAGTAACAGTTACTATTGTTACTATAATATTGCCACCTTTAATGCATTTATATATTTTTATTTTTGTCCTTCTGACTGTATTTTAAACTTCTTGGTGGCAAAAAGTGTTATTTTTTCATCTTTATTACCTATCACGGTAAAAAAATGCAAGTCAGGTACTAAATTTTTTGGAAACAATTAAGGCAGGGCTTACTGCCTCAAAATTAGCAAGTGATTACTATTGAACCTCACAATTCACACTCAGTAATTTCTTCTTGTTATAAAACAGAAAAACCTTGATTGGATTTGTTGATTTATTTCTAATCCAACTTATAGTTTGCATGAAGTGTAAGTAAGTATAATCAGGAAAATTCCAGGCTCCCTTAGAATAACTGATTGACTTAAGCCTTTTAAAATTTAACAGGACTATTGCCTTTCCTTATCTTAAAATGGGGGAAAGAACACTTTTTCAATTGATAAGATAGACTTTATTCTATTTTTGTAAGTAATCCCTAATAATGAAATCTTAAAAATCACAAATTAGGATTCAGTTAACTGAAAAGTTTTAGTTTTCTAGATGAAATATTAATATAAAAGTTATTGCCATTCCTGAAATAATTAAATAACACTTGTCAAGGAAGAGAGGAGAAATTAAGAGAGCAGATAACCAACTTAAACAGAAAAAGTTAAAGCTCTCCAAGAATGTTTCCTCTTCATGACTAATTCATTTATATGGGAGGTTTTATAAAAGAGTCTCAGGACTAATTTATGGCCAACCATATAACTTTGCTACTCCTTGCAATGTAGGGTTACAAAAGTTTGGTTCTCACTGTGGTGGTGAATATAGATATTAATGAAATGTACAGTTAAAGGTTTTTTATTTCAGACCTTGGTCAGGATTCAGTGGGGGGGAAGAAACCACAACAGATATTTCAATTAAGAGAATATAATCATAGGAATTTGTTAAGCAGGGGATGGAAAGCTGAAAAAGACCAGAAAGGAAGACTGCATTTACAGTTAGTAACTGCAAAAAGCATCTATTTGCCATTGGTCTGGGAGAACAAATGAGTTGAGGTTGTGTTATCTGAACTGGAAAGTTGGAAGAAGGGACCCTCTAGGGTTAGAAATCAGACTTCCAAGAAGGGGTGCTGCATGACTGTCTCTGGAAGTGGCTCACAGATCTGGGACTGAGGCCTCTAAGTGGCAGTACTGTAGATCTGCTGCTGGTGCCTCTGGGGAGTGCCAGGAGACTAGCTCTGTGAGAGTGGAAAGAAGCTGGATACTAGGACAAACTATTGCTGGCAGAGAGAAGGGTTTTTTTGTTTTTTTTCTTAGGTAATGAGAGCAGGAACAGAAGACACAAGGGAGAAGCAAGTTTCCTGTCATTCAGCCTTCCAATCTCACTCCCTGCCATCTACTGGCAGACCCTAATAGGAAGCCCACTGCCAAGAAATGTCATTTGTAGCCTCCAGTGTCAGCACGACAAAGCAGAGTAGAGAAAGATATATCTGGAGTTGGGAAATCATGGCTTAATAACTCACATAAAATGTTTAATTGTACAATTATGCCTGGGTGCTCAACTAATGTGAGGCTGAGAATCACTGGGGTTGATAGAGACTGTGATCACAGGTAAGAATAAATTTGAACTATGAAAATATGAGTAAATAATGATAGAATATAAAATTTAAAGTAGGAACAATATGATATGCATACTTCCAATCAAGTAGATATTTCAGTTCTTTTATGTACTGACTTCAAAGAAGAATTTAATCACAAATTTTAATTATACTTGTGAGTTACAGAATTTTGTGCTAATAAAGAGTAAAATTTACACAAACAGAAGAATGAGGTTTATTTTACATCTATTAATTAATACAAAATCATTGTATCTGAAGAAGCAAATTTCATATATGAGTTTTTGAGATCATGTGAAATACTAAGAAATAATTCTACATTCTATATGTAGTTGGAGTCCCAAAGAGAATAAAATCTTTTTTTTCCAAAAGATGCTTCCAGATGTGCCTTTGTTTATGTGGATGAAACTTCCCTAGAATGTTCTTTTATAATTCTCTGAAAAGCAACTTTTAATTTTCCAAAGATAAGGTTAGTGGTTGTCATAGCATTCCCAAGGGAAAGAAGTACCAAAACTTCTTGTAAAGTTAGCAGTTACAATCCATCCTATGCAGAGCTGTTTACTGAGATGGGGATGAGCCAATTTCATAGGGTCCAAGAGCTATCTCCAAGGAATGATTAGGATCATTTCCTTGTTAAACTTTAATATTTTTACTGCAAACTGATGAGTTGCGATAGTTCCAACCTATGAGTGTTAACAAGAAAGAGTCAAAAAATTCCAAAATGGATCATACCAAGAAAGAAGATTGTCTATATTGACTTTAGACACTATTCTAAGATTAGAGGATTATAGGGAAGAGCTGGTTACAGCCCACATGTTGTTGAGGTGGAAAAACTTCAATGTCCCTATGTATTGTCATTGAATTTGTGGTTTGGCTATACAGGTTGAGCATGAATGTATAAATTAAGAAGACTTCAAACTTTGGGATCCCAGGGACCTGAGCAAGGATGGAGAGGAGCAAGAGGGAGTGTGAGGTTATGAGGGACCTGTTTTCAACAGCAGAAGATGACAGCGACATAAATATGAAAGCATGTAAAAATCAGGACCAAATTTGTCGATAAAACTTTACTCCCTCCATTTGGAAATTAGAAACTGGACTAACACTATTGTCAAAGGAAGTTACAGTATTTTGAGATAATTTTGGACTGTGAGGACTCAATAGGATTATATGGTAAGGACTGAGTGGTCAGTAGAGAGACAGAATTGTATTTGGATTTCAATCTAATAAAGTATACCCTAATGGCTAGTATACATGTGTCTCTCATACTAATTTCAGCATTACAAGTTTTGCTGGTTGTAGTTACCTAAGAAATAAAGAATCCCTTTATATTTCAAGTATGTAAGTAGATACATGAAGGTTAAAAGTCTGGCAAAGAATCCAATACTTCGTCAGGGGCAGATGTGGACTGAAAAAAAAAAAAAGCTGACGTCATCTACAGTTTATTCCAGAACAGTCACTCAGGACCCAATATATTCAGTAGAAGCACATAGCTTAAAACTGCCATTCAGTGCCATCAAGAAAAAGAGTGATGATGAAATACCAACTTAATGTTTTATATGCATTAAAGTGAGAGCTACATCTCATTTATCTTCTGATGTTATACATGTTTAGTATATAGAAAGTAATCAGTAAATATTTGTGGAAGGAAGAAAGGGAAGAGAAAAGAAAAGAAAGGTCAAGTTGCAAGTTTATCACTATCACTTCAGGATCAATCCACAAACCAAAAAAAAAAAAAAAAAAAGTGTAATTAAGAATCGCTCCCTAAGTTTACACTTAACTGGAAGCACTAAATCCTTATGCGTTATACTCATGTGCACCAAATTTCATTTTAAAACTACTTAACACCTTTATTACACATTGAGCAGCTGAGGAAATGGCACCAGAGACATCATGAAGTAAAATTAAAGATGGCACATATATACAATGGAATATTACTCAGCCATAAAAAGAAACGAAACTGAGCTATTTGTAATGAGGTGGATAGACCTAGAGTCTGTCATACAGAGTGAACTAAGTCAGAAAGAGAAAGACAAATACCGTATGCTAACACATATATATGGAATTTAAAAAAAAAATGTCATGAAGAACCTAGGGGTAAAACAGGAATAAAGACACAGACCTACTTGAGAATGGACTTGAGGATATGGGGAGGGGGAAGGGTAAGCTGTGACAAAGCGAAAGAGAGGCATGGACATATATACACTACCAAACGTAAGGTAGATAGATAGTGGGAAGCAGCCGCAGAGCACAGGGAGATCAGCTCGGTGCTTTGTGACCGCCTGGAGGGGTGGGATGGGGAGGGTGGGAGGGAGGGAGATGCATGAGGGAAGGGATGTGGGAACAGATGTATATGTATCACTTTGTTATAAAGCAGAAACTAATAAAAAAAATAACTAAATAAAAAAAGAAAATTACAAACTGAATAACAATAATTGTGAGAGGTACGATGCACGACAAAATAAAGCCTTCATATATAAATAACTTTTTCAATTAATTAAGAGACAAACGAAACAAAGGCAAGGGTGTGTGATAGATATAGATAATAGTTAAATCTTCAGGACTTGTAAAGACAGCTATGATATATTAAGTAAAAAAAAAGAGATTATTGAGCAGTACGTACAACATCACACACATATATAGACTCACAATAATCTCTGGAAAGATTAAATGTCAAGACTGGGTGAGTAAACTTAAGGCTGTTATATTTTATGATGATGATGATGATGCTTATTATCTCTTCCTCTTTCCACCTCCTCTATGTCTTAGCAAGTCTTTCTTTACTAGTGAAAAAAAGTAATAAAATGGAAACTTTAGGGAAGAAAAATAACTGAATAATGTAGGACTTCTAGAATGCAGACATTTATTGGAATTGAATGAATACTTATAACTCAAAGAATGGAACAAACATAAAGAAGGAGAGCTACATATTAGAGAAACATTGTACTCTAATTTCAAAGAACAATTGATATAGTGTTAAATAAAACTGGATTCAAAATATATTTTTGCTCTGCTTAACTGTATAGACATTAATATATCACCTAAAGGCCCTGTTATTCAGTGTCATTATAGTCTCTAAGTTTTAGTATTTGTATGTGGTGGGAAGGGAAGAGTTGGGGGTAGGGATGGTGGAGTTAACATTTGGGGTTTTCTTCTGTTCTTTACATTTATTGTGTTTACTTAAAGTTGTTTTTTTTTTTTAATTTTTTTAATTATATTTTTTCTGTTCTCTGCCATCTATAAGATTTTCAATACATGTCAGTAAAATTTACCCACTATTTCCTTGATGATTTAATTGGCTTTTACCTTTTTTGTTATTGTTATTTGTTGTTTTTTTAAAAAGGTCTTTCCAGGTTAAAAAATAGAAAAATAGTTGCAAAATATTGTCAGGTTTTCATTTTTTACATTTCCCTCTGGTATAAATGAAACATTTTCTTTCATGGTAAGGAACCAGACTGTCCCTTGTTTAAACAGAGAAATTATTTCCCAGCAGCAACTTTATATTAATCTTAGTAATTTCAAAATATCATCTAGCAAAGAAGAAAATAATGCATATCTTTTAGAGCATAAGGATTAAATAAGATAATGTATGTAGAGTACACATCCAAGTGCCTGGTACATAATGTTGTTCAGTTAATTATTGTCATATATGAATGACTTTAATAATTTTATAATAATCAGTTCATTGTCTTTGAGGATTAACAAAATGTTCTATATTTAGTATCTACAACTTTGGGAAAATAGTAGATTAAGTTTTAGTCTGTTATTCTTTAGCCATAAGATAATGCCTAAATTCTTCTAAGGTTCCTTTGAGCTTTAGAATCTACAATTTTATCATTGTTTTGAATCACCAAGACTTTGACATATTCTGAGATATTTTTAATGATTTTACATTTATATATACTTATAATGATCCAAAATGCACCAGCTATATAGTGCTAGTTTGTGTAACTATTCATAACCATGTATATGTGGCCAGGTACATGAATGCACTCTCTAACAAACACCAGTAAGCTAAATCTTTTCAATGACATTCTTGTTTATATTGAAATAAAAGAGGCAAAAGCTAATAAATGAGTTTAACTGTTCTGGATAATACAGTGGTCTCAAATCATAAAACCTAATAAATTCTCTTAACTATATTTAGATTTTATAGCATGCACATTTCACCTTATTTTATTCAATGGAATTTCTGCTAAAGCTTATAGCTTGAAATGAGTCTCTTGATATTTCCTACTGAGATAAAGAGAGCCACAAATCCTTTGCCATTTTTTTTCCACAGAAAAAAGTGACCTTCTTCCCCTCTTTGAATTTGGATAACATGTAACTGTTACGTTCAATAGTGTGATAAAAGAGACACAGTGTCAGTTTGGGGCTAGACTTTGAAAGGACTGGAAGCTTCTTCAGTGGTACCTTGGAACCCTAATCTGTCATGTATAAGACAAAATGGAGAGACTTGGAGATGGCATTGAAATGGAAAAGTGCTCTGTTGAGTCCAACCTTCGAACCGTCTCCACCAAAGCACTAAATATAAGTGAGGGAAAATACCATCATGGAAATGGATCTTTCACCCCCAGGCACTCTAGTTTATGATACATAACTTAGACACAAACTTTCCAGCCAAGCCTTATATGACTTCCTGACTCAAAAAATTGTGAGTACATTTGTCCAAATCCATAGACTGTAGAACACCAAGATTGAACCCTGATGTAAACCATGGACTTTGGATGATTATAGCATGTCAACATAGGTTCATCAATTCAAGAAATATACTTCTCTGGTGGGAGATGTTGATAAAGGGAGGAGGCTATGTATGTGTGGAGGCAGGGGGTATATGAATATATATATATAGGGCGTATATGTACCTTCCTTTCAATTTTGCTGTGAACCCAAAACTGTGTTTAAAAAATAACACCTTAATTTAAAAATTGTGAGAAAAATAAAATGATTCTGAAACCAAATATCTAAAATGTGCATGATTTTAAGATAGTTTATTCTCGTTAAAACATGCTAAGGAATTAAATTTTGAGAATAAAACCTAAATGAGAACCTGGTTTTGATATAAAGGGAACTTTTGAGTGTTTGAAGCCTTTTTTAATTCAAAACCTGAAATTCATAGATTACTTTGAACACCTAGAATATTTTATTCATATAATATAGTGCAAAATTAGACATATAATATTAGATATAATGAGTTTATCTAGTTTAATTGTGTATATGTACTCTCACACAACTAGTAAGTAAAGTCAGATGTACAAATCATTATCAAATAAACCTATAAAATACACACCACTGCAAGTAATATCAATATCGTAGTTCCCAAACTGTGTGTGGACTCTAGCTTGAGAAACTCTGTTTCAACTAACTTAGTTGGTTTACAAAGTTAAATTATTGTTACTATGTAATATTTTTCCAGTATGAAGAATCTAAGCTTTTATAATGCAACATGAAAACTGAAATGCTTCCAGGCAGTGAACTATACACATTGGACAAAATGTCTCATCAAAGTATTTCATTTTTCCTCCTGTCACTGATAAGGTAACTGTAATTGCTGAAGGCAGATGTTTATTACCATGTTCAATGCATGTAAACTGACTGTCAAAAAGCAGAGCTTGAGAATGTGGTCCATAGTGAAGTGACTCCATGAGTGTAAAAGTCAGTAGAGATCTATAGGTGTCTGACCACTCTGACAAGAATGGGGTGGGTTTGGTAGCAGGGAAACAATGAAAGAAATGCAAAGTGTTACTCTGAAAGGCTGTCACTATCCTGGCAATTGAAATAATATTTCTGTGTAGTTGAATTTTACATGAATATTTACCTCAAAAAATTGTATTTTCAAAGCACTGGGAAGTCCAAAATCTCAAAATTTTGTATAAAAAATTTATCTTTGTATTGTTTTATTAGGATGCATTTTCCTGAGTAATGAAGTAGAATTGTTTCCATCAAGTCTTTTCCATCTTAAATAATACAAAGATCACAATATAATTTTAACTATATTATCAATATGACTATGGATCATAATCATACTATCTCTCAATTTGCATAAGTATTAACTTCTTTCTAATGTGACATGATACATTTGACAAAAATAATTGGACTAAAGATTTTATTATTTATTTATTTTTTGCTGAAGAAACGATTTAATTTGCTTTCATCACATATGATGCTGATATTAAATTAGTAATGTAAATGATCAATGTGGGTCTCCTCAATTTGAGTTTTTTTTTTTTTAAGAAATCATATTCTAAGTACTTTGGAAAATGTATTTCTCCCTTCAGTTTTCTTGGGAACAGCTAACAAAACACATTTAACAGCAAATTATTCCTGCAAGCATTATGTATCTATTCGTATGGTAAAGCAACCTGCAGCAAAGAGATACATATTATAATAAGGTGTTTAGATTATATTCCCATTGCATACATGCAAGTGTTTGCCAAAGTAAATTAAGCTGGGAAGCTATCATTTTCTTGTTACTGATAGAGTTCATCTATATTCACTTGCATTTCCTTTTTAATATACATTTTACTATCAAAGTTTTTCAACCTCTTTCCTTCATTGGGACTAATCTTCTCTTACTCCCTCATTATGATGGCGTTAGAGAGTAAAGCATATCTTATGAACACTTGCAAGGGTGTGGAGCAAGACAATTAACTTTGATGTTTTTGTTCCCAAATGTTAATACCCATTTTACTAAACATAAACCAAACATTGTATTTTATTGCCTTTAAATTATCTAATATGCCCTAGTCTTCCAAGGTGTCCAATGAATGTCTGACATCAAGAGCAACTAATTTTGTATAAAGCTTTATAGGCATAAAAATAGTAAGCAAACTGGGCAAAGTACTGTGTACATAATATAGTTATAATAATTATCACATTTTTTTCAAATTATTCACTTGTGTGTCACACATCTCTACTACCTGTGACCTCTCCAGTGAAAAGAACATATGTTATTCATAATTGGTATCACCAGGGCAAATCTCAGTGTCTGCTACAAAGGGAGTTCTACAAAAATTATGGCTGAATAAGTGGGTGGGTGGGTGGATGGATGAGTAGATTGTTGAACGACTATAATAATGCATTAACTTCCCCCAAAAAGAAAATTATGATGGAAAACTAGATTCCAGATGTAAAAATGCTTTATAGCCGTATATATTGTTAGAGAAATAAAGTGTCATAATACTTAGCATAAATTTGGCCCACTTTTGTTCAGCATAAGCAGAACTAATTATATATAAAAAGGTACTTGAAATAATTCTGAAAGACAATCTAGAATAAAATCTTTAAATCCACTAATGTCATCTCTCAAAAAGCAGCACTTAGACATGCACGCAATTATGCAAGTCAATCATTTACACAGAGAAGCATAAAAGCTTACTGCAGAGGCAGAAAATTAATGAGAATCAATAATTAACCTTATTTCATCTATTCAAACATCTTAGAATTTGAAATATAAGTTATTACACTACACAATATCCTTTGGAATTTAGAGTGACGGCACCAAGGAAAAAGAACCATTATCTTCTCCTTTCAAAGCTACTGAAAGCAAGAGCAAAAATCAGAGAGTTAAATATAGTTTTAAAATGCATTGCCACACAACTCATTTCAGCTGACTGCTCAGCATTCTTTCCACGCACCATGTTGTGTGGTCCTCTTGTTCACTTTCACCTGTATTTTGTTCTTCCTCACAACATGACCCTCAGGTAGAGCTGCATTCTACCCTTATAAATGCTCATTAGTGATGAATCTGGCATTCACTGCATGTGTGATTTCTCCAGATTTTACCATTAAAGTGCCCACCTTGTCAAGTTGTTCAATTTATATCCAAGGAGAACATCTAGTCCTACTTTTACGCCAAATTGTACCTTAAAGTAACATTGTTTAGCTTCCATATCTCACAATAGACTCTCTCCTCACACACATAATTTATTCATTTTCTTCACACAGATTCTTCTCTCTAGGGGTTGTACAAAGTTCTACAAATCTTGGCTGGATTATTACCAAGAAAGAAGTTACTGAGAAAGACTGAGGGATCCTTTGTCAGTTACCCACAGACAAAACAACTTCATCATCCTCTCTCAGCTGTAAAGTTCTTATGCAACTTGATTCATGGGAGGCCTCATCACCAACTAAATTGACATCTACATTTATTGAACAAATATTTAATGTACTAGGCACTGTGTAAGGCACACGGAACACAACAGTAAACAAGAAAGACAATGTTGTTGTTTCCTGGAGCTAACATTATTGTGACTGAGTGAAGGTCAGATTGAGAGCTAAATTAATATACAAAGAAAATATCAAATAGTGAGCAATATGTGGAAGAAGGGAAACAAGAGACTAGAATATCTTTGAGAGAGACAATACTGTGGACTAGAAAATGTAAGATATTTGTACCCTATTCCTAAAGGAAAAGCCATTCTCACACATGTTCAACCTTTAGGAATGTATTTCACATGGAGAAACAGTGTCCAACACAGAAAAAATGAGAAAGAAATGCTTGTTTGTAGGGAAAAATCCCAGTATTGTTGCCATAATTTGAGTATCCTCAGCCACAAGAATGGAGAAAACATTTGTGTAAAGAAATAGAGGAGGAGTTACCAGCAAAGAACATGGGCCTCAGGAGGCCAGCAAACTTCTGCACAATTACAAATATTCATATGAATGAAAGAAGAATATTTATGCTGAGAAATGAAAGACTGAAAAAAGAAGTTACATCTTCAGAAAAAGAAATAAAAAAAGACCTTTCAGTAGAGAAAAAGTAATACAAGGACCCTAAGTGGGAATAAATCTAGTGGATTCCAGGAACATAAAGACCAGTGTGTCTACAGTGTGATGATTAAGAATGGAGTGGTATTACAAGAGGAAAGAGAGTTAGAATAGGTCCACATATATCAGGGTAAATGGATGTGGTTTTATTTTAGAATGATTGAAATCTACTGGATAATTTTAAGTAAGGTTGTGACATAACCTGTCATAACATTAAAAAATAATAAAAGTCATTTAGGATTCTACACAAGAAATGGACCAGCATGGACACAACAATGAAACAAGGATATGAATTTGGAGGCTACTGTGGAAGTTCAGGTAGGAAATAATTATGGCTTATGTCAGGGACATTAAAAAGAATGGACACATTTTGGAGGTAACTTTATAGAACTTGATAATTCAGTTAGATATTGAATGGTAGGAAAGAGGAGAGTCATGGATAACTCTCAAATATTTGGCTTTCACAACTGACAAAATAGTTGTCTCATTTTCTGAGACAAGGAGGCCTGGGGGGAAGAGAGTATTTTGGTCGTGTTAAATTTAACTTGTGTATTAGGCATTAAAGGTGAGGTGTAAACTGGATAGTTGGATACTGTATATGAGGTTAAACTCAGTAAAAGATAAGAGCTGCAAAAAAGTTAAACTTCATGTAAATGAAATGAATAGTTATGATAATTGAGGCAATCACTAAGGGAGATGTGTAGCCAGAAAAAGAAGAGGACCGTGGGATGACTCATAGGGTGATATAATGTTAGACTAATTGCAAAATTTTCTTATTGTAACTATAAGATATCACTACAAACTTTAAGGCTTAGTACAACACAAATATATTTTCTTAAAACTTTGGAGATGAGAAGTTTAAAATGTGTTAGTAGGGCTTCTGGAGTCTTAGGAGAGAACTCATTTCCTTTTTCCAACTTCCAGAAGCTGCTCACATCCCTTGGCTTTTGACTGTGTACAACTCCTTCCTCTGCATACAACATCATATCTCCTTTTCTGACTCTCCTGCCTCCCTTTTTCTCTTATAATGTCCCTTTTGACTACATTGGGCTCAACTGGATAAACAGCATAATCTCCCCATCTTGAGATCCTTAACTTGATCACATCTCCAAAGTTCATTTTGCCATATAACTTATTCACAGGTTCTGGAAATTAAGACATGAACATCTTTGGAGTTCATTATTCTAACGTACCACAGACATGTAGTAGAGTCTGGGTTCAGCTACATGGATTGTGACTTCAGAGTCCACATACTAGAATCTTTCTGGGTATCAATTACCCTTGGAATTACTGTGGAGAGAGGTGCAATTTGGGGAAGAACCTGTACTAGGCTGGAACAGTACATTTATAGGATTTTTAAGATGAAGGGAAAATTAAAGATCACCTAATCCCCCCAATTCTTATACAGATAAGAAAAATAACACTAGGAATAATTAAATGGGGTTAGGTCTCACTGATGTGTGGTAAAACTAGAACTTAAATCCAGGTCATTTTACATGCAGTTTCTAATATGCCCCTCACCACAGTGTATCCTGGTTTTTAATAAACTCATGTTGGATTGTAGACTACCATTTGCCAGACTGCTTGGGTTTGAATTCTGGCTCCACCAATTATAAGACATCTGATCTTGGTTATCTCTGACCCTAGTTTCTACATTTGCAAAACCAAGACAATAATAACATCTGGCTATTAGTGTGTTTACCTGTTAGCCCAGGTTTCATCAAAAGAACAGAATCAATAGGAGTGGTATCTAATATGGGATTTCTTATATGGATTCAGACTATAACACTGTGGGAGATGCTGGGGAAATGAAGGATCAGAAAGGGGAGTATGAATATCCAAGCAGGTGTTACCAGTCAGTCTGGGAAGATATTCATTTCCAGCAGTGGAAGTGGGGCTGGGGATTAGATTTTGTTGGGAGGTCTTTGGGAAACTATTGTGTGTAGGTAGTTTTGGCCTCAGTGGGTCCACAACCAAGGCTCTGAGGGTGGCCCTAGAAATGCTGCTCAGCAGTAGATACAATAGTTGGGATGACAGCCTCACAGAAGAGTGGAGGACAGAAAAGCCTTTCTAAAGCCCACCAGGCAATTCTGTGTCTGTCATGTCTTGGCATCAAAAGACCTCCTGAAAGTAATTCACTTTACTTCTGCATTTAAACTCTCTCACAAGTTTCTACTGTGGCCAAGTTTAACTCAAAATTATATTAAGAAAGGAGATTCTTAGAAATATATTCTCTAGCTTAATCAAATTGACACAGTTAATAAGCACTTACCATTTTCACTGACACACATACACATTATTTTACAAGTGAGAGTCTAATAAATTTGATACAAAAATCAAATATTTAAAAATTGATCTAAATTGTCAATAGATGAAATTCTTTAAAATTCAAAAGACCACTTAGAAATAAATTATATAAAAAGAACAAATATATATGCATCTGATGATATGAAAATGTTTCACTGAATAAAATTAAAGGAGAAAACTTATTTATGTATAAACTGTATTGTTTAAGATATGTTTCATACTTTTGGGGGATGTGTACTTATGTGTAACTATACCATTTTTATTTAATGTCTGTCTTAAAGCACACTTTTTGTCACCAGCTAAAATATTTTTGAAATTTCAGTTACCAGAGACACAGAAATGCTCATTTATGCTCAGTATGGTGATCCAGCATTCTCTATAATTTCTTTAAAGATTAGTCATTGATTTGTAATTCACCTCTCTAAATACAGAATGAAATTGGATTGCTGCAATTTTTCTACAAGGACCTAGGTTTGATCTGAGGTACTTTGATTTTTCTGCAGAATAAGGATAATATATGAATGTTCTACTACTGAGGTGCAGTTTTAATGGCCTTATTGTTTTCTTGTGAACTTTTCTAACCATAGATCTAGAATTCTTTCCAAACGTTTATCAAAACTTTAATGAAAATAGTTATCTATTCTTGTACCAAATTTAGATTATTGCAAATGAAAATTATTACTTTGGAATTTCAAAATTAGATAGCTGTTTAGACTCTGAAACCTTGGGAAGTTATTTTTCATATACAACATTGATTTTTAGTATAATTGTTCTTATTACAACTTTCCAATTTCACAAGACTGGAATATGTTCCCAGTCGGTACCATTTTTGCTCAGAAGAAAACATCATTTCTAAAATTCTCTTTACATAGAATAATTGTATAGACAATTTATTTATTTATATTTTATATAAAATATAAATAAATATTTAAATATATATTTAAATAAATATATATTTTATATATTTAAATAAATATATTTTATGTATTTAAATATATATGTTTTATATATTTAAATATACAAATATATATTTATTTATATTTTTATGGTGAATTATATTTTCATAATTGACATAATTTTTTTTTTTTTACAAATATTGAAACTGAAGATAAGAATGTTCAAGTCTCATTTTAAAGAGTAAATCCTGGAATGAAAATATAAAATATAAGGTTACTAACAAGTATAGTATCTTTTATATTGTGCCAAGTGTATTTTTGTAAAATTGGATCATATTTTTAAATGGATGCTTTACCTCCATCATAGTTACATTGTTCTTTCAACTTACAGAAAAATAACATTTCTTCTACAGACATTTTTACATATAGAGCTTCAGGTTCCATTTCTCAGTATTTGTGTATTTTTAAGAGAAATATTCACAGCCTACTGAGCAGCCAAGAATTCTCCTATATTTCCTGGTCTCACTTGCAGTATTAAGAAGTGTTTTAAGAAGATGTTTAATATAATGAAATACTAATTAGTATACTATTAACTGTGAAATTAGTTTCATTTAGCTGATAATGTTGTGGTTCCACAAACAAGAATCTTAAAATTTATCATTTGGGTACTTTTGGAAAGAGACGGAAAAAGAGAGAGGGAATAAAAATCATAGTTAAGTAAAAATAAAGAACATATTAAATGTTCTTTATTGCAAGAATAATGTATACGACCCAAATTCATAGCTGCTTTTTCAGTACTTTTTCCCTTTAAAAATTTTGTTATAGAATATAAAGAAAGGAAACTAAGTATTCTCAATTACAGTGTGGGAAATTCTATTTTGCATTTCTCTCTGCCATAATATTTCATTTTACTTCTTCTCATACTATAGAGCTAGAATTACCCTGGAAGAATTTTCTATGTGGAAATATAGAAACCAAAGATTGAAGAGTACTTTTAAAATCAACTGGGAGAGCATCCTTGCTATTTGAAGCCGACATCCTCAGTATAGTATTGCTACCAAGTGGCTATCCAGCATATATTTGAGTATTTCAGAGACAGGAAACTCACTGGCTACAGAAAAAGACTTTTCTCCCTTTGGTCAGAAAAGTCATTAGAAATTCTCCATTATTCAGAGTCTGAGTTACTTTTCCCTGGTCCATAAGTCTTGTTTGTACCATTGCAGATATATAGAACAAGTTAATTCTTCTTCCTCATGATTACTTGTAGCAGAAATGAAATAATATGTGTGTATATGTTTCTCATAATATAAACTAGTCCCAATATGTAATCATGGCTTCCTGTAATCTCATCTAGTCTTAATAGAAAGTTTCAAACAAAATTTCAATTAGTCTTATTTACCATCTGGTTAGACAGGCAGATTTGTAATTGTAATCTTCCACTAATAGAACTGCAATAGCAACTGTCTGTTAGGAAATAGGAAAGGATAGAGCACTCCGCCTTTTCAAATGCTATATCCACCAAACTACACCAATAAAAAATGAATAAATAAAACTTTAAAAAGATAGAACTGAGTTAGAGAACTGTAAGTAGGATGAAATCGTGAATTCACTTATGCCTTTGGCTAAAATACATTACTCTTTGAGACAGTTTGAAGCTGTTTACACAGTACGGTGTTTCACCTACTAATGATATCGCAGCTGTCACGTGCATGCCATCAATGTTTACTGGCATCCTCAATGTCAGTTATTTTTAAGAAGCTCTCTTCCAAGCCTCTGAATAAATTATCTATCAAGTGCAGCAGTGCATGACAACACCCACATTACAATTTGCAGTCTTGCACAGGCTCTCATTATTTGGTGTAAATGAAATCCTAAGTCATTAAACTTCTTAAAAAATGAAGGCACCTTGTATTAAAAATATGAGCAATTGAAAGACCTCCTAAGTCATTCTTTCAGTCCGTCATATGCATAACAATGATCCTAGAAATAGGTTCAATCCTTCAGCAATTGTTTACTTTCCTTTGAAAGACAAAAGTTTCTGTCAAACACATCATAGAAAAAGTTCAAGCAGGCTAGTTTCATCTATTCCACTGGGAATACGCTTAGAAAATTAACCTAGAGAAAAGAAAACACAAGCAATGATGATAAGAAATAACATACTCTGAAATTTACAAAGTTATAAGTTATAAGTCAACAAATAGTGTAGGGTGTCTGAAGAATAACTATCAGTGGTTCATACTTCTATGTGTTGGCAGGATTCCCCCCCCCAACATATGCTGTAAGATTTATTAAAAAAAAAAAAAAAAAAAAAAGAGGGAGCTGGAAAGAGCTTTTCCTTAACCTGGTTATATGGGTCTTATCAATTTCAGGTAAGATGGCAATACTTTCTTGACAATGATTTTAAACATATCTGCAGTCTCTCCTGCTATGTTTACTATGAATTTTGATGATGCTTTATATGAGCCTCAAAGCTATTTGACGTTGCTATGCTTTTAATCCATGAAGTGAGGTCATAGCCCATCATAAAACATATAATCGCAAACCAATATGGAGTAAATGTATCTACCACAGCTTGTTTTGTTGTTGGTTTACCCATGCAGTAAATACATATGATACAGTGTAACATCTTAATAATGTGGACGTTGAGGAAACACGTTAAACACTTATAAAGTAACCAAGTTTAGGAGTGATTTCACTCTGCATTACCAATATGTTTTAGACATAATTTAACCCCTATGGTATATCTGAATCTGTAGAACTTAAAAAAAAAAAGAAAAGAAAAAGAAAAAGAAGGAAAAGTCTCTAACAGCTTTATCCAGAAAAGTCTAAATGCAATTAAACATAAGATTAATATGTTTTTTTTCCTACTACTGTTAAGTTCCACGAATGCAAACACTTTCATTTTTTTCTTCTCCAGTGTATTTTCCTTACTTGACATGTTCCTAACATGGTAGACTCAGCAAGTATTTGTTAAATGAATGAATAAATAATGAAAGTAAATGTCCTATTCAAATTCTTGAGTCTTATTGCTTTCAAATGACACTGTTATGGCAGGGGTTGCTTTGAAAATGTGTTTCACAAATAAATACGAATTTTTTTGGTGTTCCAAGTGATGATAAATTTATTAGAAAAATGCTACCACTGAAAGAAATTGAGCTGAATCTTAAAAACCAAGTTCAAATGGCATGTTTTTTGCAGATGAGGACATAAGTGATAGAGATAAGGTAAAGGATTTACTTATGGACACAGATCTAGTTCCCAGCTGAGCTGGAACAAAGAAAAGTGTTCTTTTCATTATCCTGTGCTGTTTATAGTTCTCTGTGGATTCTCTGCCATTCTATAACTCCCACAGCTCTGGCAACATCTTCAATCATCATTATTATCTTCATTAGCAAAAAAAAGCTTTCTCAGCTAAGGCAGCAACTAGAAACCCTGATTAATATGCTTATACATACAGTTAGATTTTTATCAGATGGTCACAACAAGAAGAAGTGGAAAAGACAACGTGAGAAGATGCATTCAATTAATTAGTAGACAATCTCATGTATATAAAAATACATGGCTGGGTCTAGTAGCTCTGGACCTTCCACTCCTTGAGTCTGCTTTAATTATCCTCTTTGATGTCCACAACACTATAATCTAGACTTTCTTCTAGTTTTCTGACTGTCCCCTCAGAATTATTTACTGGATCATCTTTTCCCTTCTTTACATCCAATCAATAAAAAAAACTCCCAAAGAATGAATTCTCAGCTTTCTTTTCTTCTTTGTGCCTGGGAAATACAATCTAATACCTTAACTTCGCTCTCCTAGTTCTGCAAATTACTTCCATTTCTGTACGTCTAGCCTTACAATTTCTCATGCTACTGAAGCATTTCCCATTGGAATATTTATTAGCAATATTCTGAAAAACTATTCTATCTCTCTCACTCATTATGTCTATTCTCTCTTTCTTCTCTCTCTCTCTCTCTCTTTCCCCCCTGCCACCCCCCTCACAACTGTTAACCATTAACACGAATCTCCAGGTCACCTTGACTGTGTCATTTGACCATCACATCTACCCACTGCTAATTCCTAACAATCTACACAGTATCTCTCCTCTCCGTCCTTATGATTACTACCTTAGTTTAGAAATTCAGTAACTTGTCCTTCAGCTTACTGAAATATATTGAAAATACTTGTCCTTCTTTAGTACCTCTTGCTTCTAGAATATTTTATATATACTAGTCTTTTTGAAGAACATACTACTTTCTTGCTTAACGCCCTTCCCAGCTTTAAGCAAATACTAATCTACTATCTGTATCTACAGATCTGCATATTCTAGACATTTCATACTTATGAAATTTTACACCATGTAGTCATTGTGACTGGCTTTTTGGAATTGGTATAATGGTTTCAAGGTTCATACATGTTGTAGCATGTATAAGTATTTCAATATCTTTTTATTATAGAATAATTTTTCTTTGTATGGGTATAGCACATTTTATTTATCTATTAATCACCTGAAGGACACCAAACTCCATTTTGATTAGGGGTCCAGATAGAAAGTGATAGTGAGGAAAATTATTTGTAAATGTTTGAAGGTTGGTATTTTCAATGTGCTTATTTACTCAAATTTTATGTAAATCCCTTAACAGTCTTTGACACCAGGGCAAGAAGAACAAAACAGATGCACCAGTTACAGATTCAGTTGCTGGTAGTTATTGAAATAATGTTACATGGTTGAAGAGAGATGGAAGCTGAGTAGTTTCCCAAAAAATGGAGAAACAGCAGAGATTCAGTATAAGAAAGCATTGATTATTCATTTCTCCCCTTTTACAAATAAGAAAGTTCTTAATACCCCAACCCTTTTTAAAAAAATTTCCTTTCTACCTTGACAAAAATAATAAGCAATACCAAGAGAGCAATCTCTCTCATAAAGGATGGCGTTAGTTCTTAGGATTAGGCTGTCATATTAAATTGCTATTTTTGTAGGTGGAGAAATATTGCCTAATATATGATTAAGTCTACTAGAAATGACTGAAACCCACTGGTGGGAAGAAATATTTTCCTTGTGGTGAATGGATAATAAAATGAAAAAATAGATAAGTACTATTGTTATAATAAACATATACCACAACACATCATATTAGAAATATTTAGTGCCTTTTTTTCATATTTCTTTCTGAGAGTGTTTCATACTTCTCCATACTTTCCAAATGTACACCCACAACTCCTTTCATGTGGGAATTCAACCTTCAGCACTAAATTCAAAAGTCCTGACTGCATCAACCAAAGAGAGTTTATTTATAGGCTGGCTGGTAATTTATGACTTGGCTCAAAAACATAACTTTGGGTAAACAGATTCACTGACAAGAATATGAAGTAGAGGAAAAAAACATTGGGGGGAAAATAGGCAAGAAGAAAGTAGCTCATACCTAGATCAACTGCTGTTTCTCTACCACATAAGCTTATTTTCACCTTCTTCTAGATTCTCATAAAAAGTATATGTATCCAAAAATAAATCTACATTTTCTTTTTCTATATATTATATTATATATATATTATATTGTATATATGTTAATACATAGATTGACATATATATAGCATATATATCCACTATAAGATAAACACCATGAGGGCAGGATGTTATTTGGGATATATCAGAAATTAAGTAGATATACATATATTATAGGTATTACCAGTTTTTTTGTCTGATAAGAATGCAGAGCCAAAAGAGCTTCCAGATATTAATATAGAGACTTTGTTGCATGTCCTTCATTTACAAAAACAAAGAGTTTTTTTTTTTAAGTTCTATTTGCAATGATAATAAAAACTATCTTGGATTAAAGACAAAAAGGATTCACTGTCTTTGTATTTAAATGCAAAAAATATATAATGATTATTTTTTGTTTAGAGAATCATTGTGCTCTTTTTAATAGCTCTAAAGTGCCTGGAGGGTTTCAATGTAATGGTAGTTAGTGTGGGATAAAACAAAAAACAGGACATAAAGTGTTATTGATTTAGAAAGAGATCTATTGTTTTTAATGTACCATTGTAGCATGTAAACCTTCTGTATAACTCACAGCCAAAAGTATAAGTATCATATTATAAAGTTATTGGTGCTTTTCAACTTAGTATGCCTTAGTGCTCACTTTATAAACATGAAACATGAAAATAAAATATCCATTCTTTAACATTTTTTTCATGTTTGGAATCACTCTTCTTTTCAGCAGATGTAAAATGGATTATGGATTACTATAGAAAAGTACTATAAGGTGAACCTACAGCTGGATAGCATGAGCAAAGGGGATGAATATTAAATACTTTCTAAAAACAATATTTTTTCAAAAAATATTAATTTCAGAAAATCTTTGAAATATAAACAAAGTTAAAGAAAACATTTAGATGGATCATCTAAAATCTATCAGTCAGACAGAAATAAATATTGTTAATATTTTGATATGTACCCTTTTAGTATTTTACATGTATATGTAGTATTATTTGCAGATATACACATACTTACAAACATACATATTTATATAAACATTAAAAAACATAGGATTATGGTGTACATTTTGCTTTGTAAATTTTTTTCTCAACAGTTTTGCAGATTTACTAAAATTCTAATATATGATTGTAAGCATGAATCTGATTAATATATATTTATTTATTAATTCCTTATAATAAATATTTAAGATGTTTCATATTAATCACTATCATAATAATATGTAAACAATAATATTCGGAATAATCCCTTACAATTTTTTTTTATTATTTCCTTAGAGAAAGCCTAAACGGGACTTTGTGAGTCAAAAGATACAGACTACATTTTTATTAACATATTAGAATGCATAATATACATAGCAACTTAGATTCTAAACAAGAACATAGGGAATGCCCATTTCTTTATACCCCAACTAGAATAAAATAGTACTTTTTTCCCCCAATGTTAAAACCATGAAGCATTGTTTTCATTTTAATTCAATAACTAGTGAAAATATTCATTTTCCCCTATTAGCTCTTGTGCAATTTGTCCAGTTTAGTGTATTCATTTATGTACTTTATTTATAAAAGCTCTTTTCAGGTTAAATATATTAGTAATTTGCCTATCATATATATTTTGAAAAAGATGCCGAGATTGTATTTCTTCCTTTTTTTCATACACTACAAAAGTTTTATAATTCGTGTAATCAAATATACCAATTTATTTTTTATGGTGTTTACCTAGGGAATCATGCTTACAAAAGCCTTTTCGTTTCCAGAATTTATGTAAAAAATTATTCATATATTTTAAGTAAGTTTACAATTTCATGTAATATAATAAAGTGTGAATACTTCTGAAATTCATGTTGATTTCTTTTATAAAAACTGCGAATTTTATTTTTATTCCCAAATCTCAAATTCAATACTTTTTCAACCCCAAAATGTTATATTCTTTCCTAATTCATTTGAAATTTCAACTCTGTTTGCAGTTTCAACTACATAAGTATATATGGTCAGTTTCCAGCATTTATAGACTATTCCACTTATTTTACCATTTATTCCTGTGCCTATATTTTGATATATATATAACTTTAATTTAGGATATTTTTGAATAACTGTGTAACTGGAAATACATCAACAAAGATTTGATTTTCATTGAATTTTCTCATCTTCCCCTCTTCCTTCACCTTTATGAAAATAAGATACTAAAGTTGAAAAGGCAAAAATGAATTAGAAAGTGATGTCCCTCTCTATCTTTCTGTGTGTGTGTATATATTTCTTTTACTGAATCAACTATGATAAATCTTCTAAATACCTCAGCATTTTTATCTAACATTGTACTATATTCCAAATACTCTTACTCATTTATAGACTAATTTATTTGAAGTTATGGTAAAGAATTCATCCATTGTGAAGACCACATAAATTTTCATAATGCCATATTCAAAAGAGTTTTCAGAGGTCATTTCTTTTCTCTGCACCTGCATTAAAACAAAGACACTAGAGCCTTAAAAGAGAAAAAATTTTCCTTTCCATTCACATGATCCACTTAAAATTGGCTGTGTCTTCCTTGGCTAGAAATAACTAGTTCAGATGCTATTGAATTTTTAACATGACTAAAATAAAAAAGCTTTTAGACCCATAAAGGTTTATTCTTAGCAAAGAGTAGTAAAAGGGAAAGAAAAATTATATTGATACCTCTTTTTCTATTTCAGGATTAGCTTTCTCAAAGACACAAAGAAAAAAGGATTATAAGTAAAAAATAAAATTTGAACAAATTACTTTGGCCAAAATATATCTACAGTTATATGCATAGGGTTTGGAGTTAATTAGTAGCCAGTACTAAGTTTAAAAAAAAATAACTATTTGGAAAGTAAAAATTACTGAGTGACCACTGTACAAAGTGTAGAGAGCAAACTATGGAAATTTTGTCTCTATAAGTGACTAAATTCATAATTACCTGTCAAATCATCCAGAACAGCTAGAGTTAAAATTTTAGATTATTACATTAGTAAACATGGTCAGAGAGCTGGTGTTTTATAAACTCCTAAGTGAATAAAAAGAAAATTATTCATATAATTTGTATTTGGCTCTTAGTTGTGTTTTTTATTGTTATTGTTGTTGCTTTGGTACATTTTAAATGAATGCCACTAGTGCTCTGAAGAGTCTCTTCAATTATATCAATAATATAGAAGAACCAAAGGAAAAGATGACTCAGTAGGCATTAGAAATGTATCTACTCTGCCCTAACTCCTGTTTATCATCTCTATTTACCTCATTGCATAATGGAATAGATTGTTCATCTCCTATACAATGGCAAAGTCTTTAATAAAGCTAAATTGTATTCTCTCTAAACTCATTAAAAGCTTAAGAGCTTCCAATTGAGATAAAGGCAAAAAGCAATTTTTAAAACATATATTAATTGATACATAGATGATAAAATACAAATAAAACGTAATTTTTCAGTCTGTATTAGTTCATTATTTTAAAATGAAGTCATTTTATCTGCAATGTTTATGATTACAAAATTGAGTCAACTTTGTTTTAAATAGTCATTTTTAGATTAAAGAGACACATTTAAAACAATCAATGAAATACTGTTGATAGGTAAAATTAAAGTTTCAAACTTAAATTTTTTGAAGCATGCAACCCTAGGGGAAAATAAAAAAACAAAGGTAAGGCTGACTCATGATCAATGTGCATCCTAGTAAAATGTACAGACACGACATTTTAGAGTTCAGTTAGATACTGTAAAATACTTGCAAAGCATCGCTGTGAAAGATTAGTTTGTGTTTGATTGTGCTGCAGCCTGCGAATACTGACTAGAATGTCCCCAGCTATTTATACAGTCTATTGTTTGTGCACTAATCTATGAAATTTCATAATGAGTTTGCATTTTTCAATCATATTTACTTCTTGTGTCTTTTATTTTTTCCCCTTGAAAGCACATCTAGCCAGAAATCCATATCAGATGAAAAGAAAGTTGGTGTTATCGTAATGTATTCAAACACATTCTAGGCGGTGAAAATGTATATCGTGAAAATTATTCCCATTTCCTTTGCAGAAAATTCTTTCAGAGACATTTAAAAGTCGTTCTGGTTTCTTTTCCTGAAATTATCTGAACAACTGAAAATATCAACAGAGGGCACTAACAGGCTGTTCTGGAAAGCCTTTCATTTCATTGCTTGTGACAATGAAACCAAGCTGAAAAGGCAGTGCCTTTTAGCAGCATAAAGTTGCAGCTGCAGTGGTGGAAAGAACAAAAATCTACATTGTCCTTGAGCTGAAACATAATTTCACAAACCTAATCCATTAGTGATTCACTGCTCTATATCAGATATTATTTACTAGCTCTATGGATACCTTTTCTAACATACCTTATTTTGCCTGTGGTTCTTTCAAATGAAATGCGTTTCTGTTTTTAGAACTCATTACTGATAACTAAACTCAACCTAGGAAAATATTTACTCATGCAGTCAGCTCTTGGTGATATATATTGATGGAGCTATATAGTAATATTCCCAAATAAGAACTATTTACAAATAATTATTGGTCTTGGCATCTTACTTCTATATTTTGCTTTTGAAATCATTTTGGATATTAAGCTAATAATGATTATAGAAAGAAATCTTTGGTGGTATCCAAACTTTAAGACAAGTAAGTAGTAACGGTGATCCAGAAGGAGTTGTTTAAACTTTTTGGAACCATAAAACATGAGCAAGTTTATTAACACCTATGCTCTCCAGAATGTGATTTCTGGAACTTCAGGAAAATCTTTCCAATTTCAAGGGACTTGAGAAGGGCAACTCAATCAACCATGTGTCTAGAAGCAGGAAAAATGGAACATTCATGAATGGTGTTGGTGTGGACTACAGAGATTATCAACACAGAGACTACAGGTGAAGTTAGGGGATTACCTATGATGGGGCTAGACAGCGTCTGAAGTTTATCCTTCCCTATATTTGATAAAATCAGTCTATTTTGATTTTTTCAATGTTAAGCAATTTGCACCTCTGTATCTAACTTAAAGGCTGTCCCTTCTGGTAAAGATTCCTTGATATTTTTTTTCTTAGTTTTGAGTGACTATCTAAGATTTCTTCAGAAAACCATCTAAATACAATGCCAGCTGCAGACTACACCACACAGAGAATCACATTAGGAATCAGAGATAGAGCTTTATATTCACACAACACCTTACAACTTTCAAGCAGTCATGTGACTTTTAGGAGTGTAGGTGATGATCCTAGTTTTCCTTAACTCTAAAATGAACACAATTTCGGCTGATTAATTTGAACTGAAGATCAAATAAAAATATAAGTGGAGCACCTTGTGTATTTCAGGTGCTAAATAAATGCTTCTTCAAGTCCTTACCTCTTTTTCTTTTAGACATAGTCCCTTCAGCTATACCAATTTTATCAGTATTTTTTATTGAAGTATTGTTGATTTACAATGTTGTGTTAATTTCTGCTGTACAGCAAAGTGATTCAGTTATACATATATATATATATATACAATCTTTTATTTTAAACATTCTTTTCCATTGTTTTATCATAGAATATTCAATATAGTTCTCTGTGCTATACAGTAGGACCTTGTTGTTTAACCATTCTATATATAAAAGCTTACATCTGCTAACCCCAGCTTCTCACTCCATCCCTCCCTCAACCCCCTCTCCTTTGGCAACCATCAGTCCGTTCTCTACGACTGTGATCCCATTTCTGTTTCATAGATAGGTTCATTTGTGTCATATTTTATTTTTTTTAAGTCTTTATGGAATTTGTTACAATATTGCTTGTTTTATTTATTTTTTGTTTATTTTTAATGTTTTTTGGCGCAAAGCCTATGGGATCTTAGCTCCCTGACCAGGGATTGAACCCACACTTGCTGCATTGGAAGGTGAAGTCTTAACCACTGGACCACCAGGGAACTCCCTGTGTCATATTTTAGTTTCCACATATAAATGATACCATATGATATTTGTCTTTCTCTTTCTGACCTACTTCACTTAGTATGATAATCTCTAGTTTCATCCATGTCACTGCAAATGGTATTATTTCATTCTTTTATACCAATTTTAAATTGAATATAATATGAGTTGGCAGAGACAGTATTGTTTCTATAATCACCTTACCCACAGAGTATGCCATTTGGTTTAAGCTTTTCTTGTTTTCTATCTCCTTTTTTCTCTTTGCTAAGTATTTATTTCCACCAGCTAGCCATCCTAGTGGATATGAGCTAGTATTTTATTGTGGTATTCATTTTCATTTTCCTGATAGATAATAATGTTGAGCATCTTTTTATGTGCTCATCAGTCATTTGTTTATTTTCATTGGAGAAATGTCCACTCAGATTCATTGTCCATTTTTTTTTTTAGTTCAACATTTTTTTATTTTTTAACATCTTTATTGGAGTATAATTGCTTTACAATGGTGTGTTCGTTTCTGCTTTATAACAAAGTGAATCATGCATTATCCATTTTTAGTTAGATTGTTTTTAATTCATTAAGTTGCAGATGTACTTTATACACTCTAGGTACAAGGGTTTTCTTTAAATCAGAAATGTGACTTGCAAATATGATCTTCCATTCTGTGGTTTATATTTTCATTTTCTTATTAATGTTCTTTAAAGAAATAAAGGTTTTAAAGTAGTCTCTCCTTTCATTGGTAGTTATGCTGTTTATTGTCTATAAGTAACTTGATGCATATAAAATGCTGTATTAGGTTCCCAGGGCTGCCATAATAAGGTATCACAAATTAGGTGGTTTAAGCAACAGAAATGTATTGTTTCACAGTTTGGGAGACTAGAAGTTCAAAATCAAGATGTCTGCAGGGTTGGTTCCTTCTATGATGAAAAATCTATCCCATGACTCTCACCTAGCTTCTGGTGGTTTGCTGGTAATTTTGAACATTCTTTGGCTTGTAGGAGCATCACTTAGATTTCTGCCTTCATCTTCCCATGGCATGCTGTGCATATGTGTGTGTGTGTCCACTCTCCCTTCACCTAAACTCAATGAATTACATCAGCAACAACCCTAATTTCAAATAAGGACATACTCTGATGTACTTTGGGTTAGGATTTTAACATAATGTGTTTTGAGGGACATAATTCATTCAACCCATAGAAGATATATTATCAAATAAATACTAATTCAGTACTTACTTAGATTTTACTTAGTAAAATATTAAAATTTACATAACTATTTGCAAGGTTTTTCTCACACACTATCTCCTTTATTTTTCTCATAACTCTTTGGTGTGACGATCAGTGCTTATATCTTATCTCCATTTTATAAATAAGCAACTGATGTCTATAAGGAGATTTCTGATTTGCTCCAGTTTATTAAGTTTCCCTGTGACAAAAACACAGGGATACGATCTACCACTCTACATCCCCTCCAGAATCTTTCACATTCCTAGGGTAATGCTTATGATTATATCTATTTAAAAGAAAGGTAATACGAATAAAAATCACATTGTGTGTGTGTGTGTGTGTGTGTATATATATATATATATATATATATATATATATATATATATAGGAAATAAATGTTATAGAAAAATGGCATAAACTTTTATCCAACAAGACTAATGCCTATCTGCTTTGGGTTCTACTCAGCTAGATAACCTGGGAGATACAGAATGAATAGAAAGCATTATCTATGCTTTCAATATATGTATTGTCTATCAGGGAAGTTACAAATGATATAGAAAATAATGAATAAGAAAACAAGGTCAGAGAAACTATGATAAATTTTTCAACTGTGTGATTCAGACAGTGGTCAAAGGAGAATTAAATTTGTGTGGATTGAACTGTTCTGGGATGGCTTTATTATGAAAATTGAACTTGAATTAGGGACTGATATAAGGGGATGGAGTCTGATGTCATAGAAAGGAAGAGGCATTCCAGATGAGGGCAAAAACATGAACCAAGTTAACAGATTGGAACTGTGAATCCTTTCTCTGGGGAAGAGGGACAATTTGAATTACAGTGGCTGAAGAAAAAAAAATTGTAGATTTAATAATGGTAATTAAAAAACAAACCTTACCATTCTTCTCATTTCATTACGTGTATTTGTTGATTAATAAGTGACTGCATTAATAGCTATAAAATTTTAAATTAATTCCAAAGCATTCATCCAGCAAAAAGAGAACTACTCTCAAAAATAAGATCAAGTTTTTACTTCACGGTATTAAGATAAATTAGAACATATTCAAAGTAATGAATTGAAATCACTAGTACCTTAAGTGCTTCTTTAGCCTACCTACTGAGTAGGTATGGAGTGTGGGCCAGGAAAGAGCAATATTCCTCTCCAAGGAAAGTCAACTCTAATCTGGTGGGTCAGTACTTTAACTTCACAGTCTACTCAATCCCTCTCTATTTTTCTGTAACTACCAACAAGGCTGCCAAATGTGATTCATGCACTTGTCTACTAGAAACTGAATGGGAGCCATCAACTCATTTCACACAGGTCAGCAAACAGCAATCAAAGGCTAATGGCTTTCTGTCACCACCAGCCCAGGCTAGGTGCAAAGGCCGACCTGGAGGTTAGAGGCCCTGCAGCCCATTACCTATCCCAGGAGCTATCTGGTCCCCCTCTAAAAGATAATTTACTCAGTGCAAAATTGAAAGTACTACCTGATTTGCTGTTTTCTCAGCACTGCTTTCAAAAATACTGAAAAGTTTCTAAAGTTACAAAGAGGCTGGCCTCTTTGTTCAGTGTTTGGCAGGTTTGAGGGGACAATGGTGAAAGAATTAATAGAGAAAAATCAAGTTACCTTATGGCAAAAGGTGAATCAACATTCACTACATAAGAAAGACTTGGGCTAAATTTTTCATATAATTGTTGTTAAACGCAAAATATAATCACACAAAAGTGTTTTCAAGGATAGCTTTTTTTTTTTTTTTTCACAAAGTAACCATTAACTGATATTAATGATTAGAGATGGATTGGTTGAAAATATTTACTTTTCTGGCTACATCATTAGAAAACTGAAATTATATGAAGAGTAGCTGACAACACAATATTTGATATTAGTACACTATGAATCTAGAAAAATTTTTTTTTCAGAAATAGTTTGGGCCAAACAGTTAAATAAACAAGTTCTATAGGTCTTGTCTTAGATTTTAGGATAGCTTTGCTCTAAAATTAATAAAAAAAACTATCAACAAATGCAAAATCAAAAATTGTGGGTGAATATACTCTGAAATTAATGAAGACTAAGCTTCAGGCACCCCCCTAAAGCATTGGTCATATCCAAAGCTCTGGTAATTTTTTGTTGATTCATTTTGTTATTTTTCTCTTGAAGAAAGTCTTTCAAATTAGGTAATATTTAGGCTGCAAATAGCTTGGATGCACCCCTATCAACTGACTAATCCTATTATGAATCTATAAAAACCTATAAACACTATGCCTAACTATGCTTTCTCAGTCTACATAAAAATCACTAGAAACAATGTTTGAGCAGACTCCTCTCTGTGAGCCTCTGGAGGGAGACACAGCCCAAAAAGTGGTTGCAGCATTTTCTCATGTTATTTCATAGCATAACTACTCGGATATGCACACACAAAAACAAGTACAAATGCAAATTCAAAGATAAAGGCAGAGTGGAAACAGATACTAAGATCTGAAAAAATTCTCAATGATTCTACTTAGGAAGAAATCGAAAATATCTTTCACTGTGAATGAGATAATTAGTAAGACATAAAATTAGAGTTAACACAGAAATTACATGACTTTCAATAAAAAATATCCCAGCTTGTCAGTAATGCTTTGTAGTGTGAAATAATTCTCAGAACGCATGCTTTACCAGACTCTATATTATTTATTTTGTAATAACCATAATGATTCACCATAGCCATTGACTTTTGCATAAATTGTGTATATGTGTGTGTATACTAGATTATTCAGTTTTATATATGTATAAATATTGTTAGGAATATGTCAGTCATGTTTTTCAACACATCACAGAAAGCTCTTCCTAGAATTATCTTTAAAATATTGACAGATGAAAAATATCTTAGAGTCAAATCAAAGTTTAGGATTATCCTGAGTCATGTTGTTTGAACAGATAGTTTAAATTCTAAAATAATTTGCCTTGGAAGCTACATTTTTTGCTAATTTTTTAAAAATTATTTAGACTTAGAGAAAAGTTGAAAAAAGTATAGGAATTTCTCATATACCCTTTACCCAGTTTTCATAAATGTTAATATCTTATACAATCATAGTGCATTTATCAAAACCAGGAAATTAAAAGGGGTTAATACAACCAACTAAACTACAGAGCTTATTTGAATTTCACTCATTTTCCCATAGCGTCCTTTCAGGGTCCAATCCAGGATCCCATATTGTACTTCATTTTTCTTTCCCTAGTTTCCTCCAATCTGTGACAATTTTTCAGTCTTTCCTAGTCTTTCATTCTGAAGCTTCTCTTTTAATAGGAATTTCATGTATTTTCTGAAGCATCAGTTTCCACTGACTATTGCCACAATAATGTTATTACTATGCCAACCCACTCAGTTAAATGAGAAATCATTCATTTTGTGAAAATATGTAAAACAACACAAATATTTAGCATCATGTAAGGAAGAATAATTTGAACATGTATATTGTTCACATATAATCATATATATTTCCATTTTCTCAAGAGCACGATATCTGAGAAATAGTGTTGTTTAATCTCATTTTATATGTGATGAAATTGAAGCTCAGAAAAGGTACTTTCCCCAAATTGCTTAGCTGATTAGTAGCAAACCAGAATTTTAAAACAATATTTTTTTGTATTACAATTCATATGTTCTAGACAATCTCCAATGCATGACAACTACATATGATTAGATTTTCATAGATTGTAAGACCTAACTCCTAAAGCATCTACATCCTTTTTAGCTGTCCTGTGCAGCTTCAGCTGCTCACACACAATTAAATATGACACAGCCCTATAGAACTGTTGGTTGCCAAGTCCTGGTATGATCAATAGATTGTCAAGTTTGTACTGAATTTTTCTATTTTTCCAGTAGGCAGTGTCAAATATTACATATACACAAATAATAAGTCTTTCTAACATCTTTCACATGAATTTCAATGAGCCAGAGTCCCTTAGTCCTTTAGTACTGAACATCAGTACTAAATTTCTCCCTTCACATTACCTCCCAGTTTTGAAAGGAATCACATTCAGAGACGTCTACCCACATACCTTTCCCCAGATTTCCTTGCCACCAAGGTACCATGCAATCCGAGCTGTCCATCATGGACTAGGTGTTTTCTGTCTCAATAAGTCATAAATTTGTGCACACACAGCAGCACTCTATCATCAAATGGAAGTGGTATACATGTGACTGACTGGTGTATTCAGGCACAAGCAGGCCCTGAAGGCACAAATAAGTTACATGAAGAGCAGTCCAAATGCCTAAGGTCCCTACTTCTGTTATACTACCTCCTTTCTCTCAGCCTGTACCTAAGGCTTCATGTGGAGCCCCCTACAATCACCTGATAGAAGAAGAAAAGACTCAGGCATGGTTTAGAGATGGTTCTGCATACTATGTAGGAACCTCCCCAAAGTGGACAACTACAGCACTGCAGCCCATTTCTGGACCTCCCTGAAGGACAGTGGTGACAGGAAATCCTTCCTGTAGGCAGAACTCTGAACAATGCACTTGGCTGATCTCTTCGTTAGAAAGGAGAAATGGCTAGATGTGCAATTATATACCAGTTTATGGGCCATGGCAGTGGTTTGGCTGGATGGTCAGGGACTTTGGAAGAAGAATACAGTTGGAAAATGGATGGCATGGCCATGCGGGGAAGAAATATATGGACAGACCTCTCTGCATAAGCCAAGAATGTAAAGATATCTATGTTCCGTGTGAATGCCTACCAAAGGGTAACCTCAGCAGAGGAGGATTTTAATAATCACGTGGCTATGACCTGTTCTGTGTATACCAGTGAGCTCTTTCCCCAGCCACCCCAGTCATCACCTAAAGAGCTCATGAACAAAGTGGCCAGAGTGGCAGGCATGGAGATTACATACAGGCTCAGCAATATGGACTGCCACTCACAAAAGCAGGTTTCCTACAGTCACTGCTGGGTGCCCAATCTCTTAGCAGCAGAGACCAACACTGAGTCCCAGAATATGGCACTATTCCCTGAGGTGATCAGCCAGCCACTTGGTGGCAGGGTGATTACACTGGACAGTTTGCATCATGGAAGAAACCGTGTTTTGTGGTCCTTACTGGAAGAGATACTTACTCTGGATACAGTTTAGTCTTTCCTGCACACAATGCTTCTGTCAAAACTACCATCTGTGAACTTAGGGTATGCCTTATCCTCCATCATAGTATTCCATGCAACATTGTTGCTGATCAAATAACTCACTTCCCAGCATTTTCTCATCATCCTGTAGCATCTGGCTTGATAGAACAGTAGAATGGCCTTTGGATGACCCACTTGCAGCACTAGCTATGTGGCAAGACCTTTAAGGGCTGGAACAGGGTTCACCAGAAGGCTGTATATGCTTTGAATCAGCATCCAATATACAGTGCTCTTTCTCCCATAGTCAGAATTCATGGGTCAAGCAGTGGAAATGGGAATGGCACCATGCACTAACCTCCTGGTAATCCACTGGCAAAACATATGTTTTTTGTTCCCATAACATGTTCTATTGGCCTAGAAGTCTTTGTTCCAAAGGAAGGAATGCTTTTACCAGAAGACACAACAATGATTCTACTGAACTGAAAGTTAAGACTGCCATCTGGTTACTTCACTTTTCGTGTTGCTCCCTTCAGACTTCTCTTAGGATTACCATGCATTTTGATTAAGGTCAACGGAAAATTACAACAACCGAATCCAGGCAGGACTACTAATGGCCTAAACCCTTCAGGAATGAAGTTTTGTGTTACCCCACGTGGTAAAGAACCATAACCTAGCTGAAAACAAAGGGAATATAGAATGAATAATGGAAGAAGGTAGCTATAAATAATAGCTAAAAGCATGTAACTCGTTACAAAAAACAAGTAGTATAATTCTTAGGAGTGTTCCTCCTTATTTTGTTGTGAATATGTTTCTACGTATGTGTATAGCAAATATCTTTGTTTTCTTCTCTTTTATTCCATTACCACATAATATAAGATGTATTGACTTACTATTATTATATTTAAGTGTTGTTAATTTTACATCATAGTATTTAAGTTATGGGATATCAAGGAGAAGAGTAAACATAACTCAAGGACTTTACCTCCTCTTCTGGAGAAGGAGTTACTAGAGTTATTGGTTACGTGCAGGATAGTTATACCATGATAGGTGGAATTCTCACCGTGTCATTGTCTTTATTTGGAGATTAAGTATGGTTAAGAAGATGTGTATGGGTGTTATGTTGACAAGAAGTGGACTTGTAATGTTTAATTTTGTGTGTCCATTTGACTGGGCTAAGGGATGCCCAGATATTTGGTTAAGCATTATTCCTGGTATGCCTGTGAGGGTGTTTCTGGATGAAATTAACATTTGAATTGGTAAACTGAATAAAAGTACTAATTTCATACATGAAGGCTCTACCTTCATAATCCAAGCACCTCCCAAAGGCTTCACCTGATAACATCACATTGAAAAATATTTCAACATCTGAATTTTACAGGCCCCAATCATTCATATCATAACATAAAAATAAATCATATATACACATCATATATTTATATACACACACACACATATACATACACACACATCTGACTCTTAACATGGGTTTGAACTGGGCAGGTCCACTTATATGAGGATTTTTTTCCAATAAATATTACAGTACTACACTATCTGTAGTTGGTTGGATCTGCAGAGGTGGAACCACGGATTTGGAGGCCTGACTGTTATGTTACTTGAGCATTGGTGGAGTTTGGTATCCACAGCAGGTCCTGGAACCAATCCCCCTTGGATACTGAGGGATGACTCCATATCAATTATATATCAATATATATTTATATATCATATAACTATATGTGTGTGTGTGTGTGTGTGTGTGTGTGTCTACTATTGGATTTGTTTCTCTGGAGCAGTCTAATACAAATGACCATGTGAAGACACAGGGAGAAGGTGGTCTCCTGTAAGCCAAGGAGAGAGGCCTCAGAATAAATCAAATCTGCTGACCCCTTGATGTTGACTTCTAGCCTCCAGAACTGTGAGAAAATAAATGTATGCTAAGACACAGAGTCTATGCTATTTTCTTATGGAAGCCCTAGCAAACTAATACAGGATTTCACTCTCATAAAAATAATAAGGAATCCAGACCTGAATAGAAACACAAAATATTTGGAAGAATGCAGAGTGAGTAATAAATAACTTTCTCAGCCCATGGTAGGTTACTTCTCTTTCAGTCTTCTAATTGTCCAAGCATTGTAAGAGAGCTATCTGAGTCAAGTGGACCTAGCATACATTCACACTTGATACCCTATTTCCCCAAATGGACTGAGTATAGGAATCGCACACCACAATGAAGGAATGTCTAAATAAGGCTATTCCTGATTGTTCCATACTTACATATCATATTAGCTTTCTATTGCCACATAAAAAATTGCTACAAACTTAATGACTTCAAACAATGTCCATCTGTGATCTCAATGTTTCTGTAGGTCATAAGTCCAGGCACTGGTTAACTGTGTCTTCAGATAAAGGTCTACCAATGCCGAATTCAAGGGGTTTCCCAGGTTTGCATTTTCATCTGGAGCTTGGAATCCTCTTCCAAGCCCATTTAGATTATTGGTAAAATTCAGTTTCTTGTACTTGTAGAACTGAGGTACTGTTTTGTTGCTAGACAATGGCCAAAGATTGTTCTAAGCAATTAGAGTCTTTTCTCAAGTCTTCGACACATAGGTCCCTCCATCTTTACAGTGAGCAATGGAGAATGTTTCTACTACAGAATTTGTCTGACTTTAGGAAGACCTCAGTCTCTTTGAAGGGCTCACCTGGCGATGTTAATAACACCCAGAAATCTCTCTTTTGACTGATTCGAAGTCAACTAAATAGGAGTCTAATCATGAGAGTAATATTTCATCATATTTACAAGGGGAGAAGATTGTACAAGGCACATACAACAGAAGGTGAAAATCTTTGGGACCACCTTAAGCTTCTGTCTACCACATACATAATGCATTTAAAATGTATCCTAGTGCCTGAAAACACAAATTTTAGAGCCGGACTTCCTGAGTTCAAACCCAATTATGTTACATATTAACTATGTAATCTTGTGCAAGCTACTTAAATTTGGCATGCTGTTGTTTCCTCATATGTAATATACACAAATTGTATATACACAAACACACAAATTGTATATACACAAATTGTAAGTGTATCTGTCTTGCGAGTTGTGAAGATTCAAATTTATATATAGAGAGAGAAAATGAGAAGAGAGCTTGGAAGAGTGTATGGCACACAGAAAGAACTGTACGCATTTTAGCAATTTTATAATTAGTCAGAATAGAACTGTGTTGACGCAAATTGAGAAATCACATTTTATTAAACTGTCCTGCCCTGCTCTTGACCCCAGACCTCTTTCATGACTCCCTATTCACCAATTTCTTCTCCAGTGCAGTGACTGACTTACCTAATTATCAATTAGTGTTTTCTAACATGTTTGCTAGTTAAATAATTGTTTCTCAAGTTATATCAGGACCTATTTACATTATGCTAGGGTAGAAGATGGCATTTAAAAAACCAACAAAACTACACTGATCAAAAAGAATAAATCTCTCATGTCCTAATCTGATAATTGATCTGGACAATATTTTGAAGAGTTCCTCATTCAAATATTAATGATATTGATTGAGTCCATATTATTCACAGAAAAATTGGAATGCAACTATTACCTTTAATAGGCTATGGTTACTTAATATAATTTGATGTGCATTATCAAAATATGACATTAGGAGTGGCAAAAATACTGTTGAAAATGGAGAAACTGAAGTCAAACATCTAGTTCTAAAGTCTGTTCCCCATGTAACTTTCACTGTGACACTGCAAAAGTATTTAAACCATATGGGATTCTTCACAGCAATAAACAACAACAAAACAATAAAATGGTCAACAAAGATCAAAGACTCTTTCGTTTATAAATTCTCTATTTTATGAGTCAAATATAACATCAATATTAGCTTCATTGGTTAAATATAAAATGAATACTAATTACTTTTTTTTTTTCATTTTTGATCCATAAACCCCCCAAATCCAGAGTGAACTCTTTTTATAATAGCTTACCTCCTCGTTTGAGTCTATTGTTTTTTTTTTCTCTTTTTAAAATTTTATTTCTATATAATTTTAAAGGTACTTTCCATTTATAGTTATTACAAAATATTGGCTATATTCCCCATGTTGTACAATAAATACATCCCTCTAGCCTATCTCACACCCAAAAGTTTGTACCTCCCACTCCCTGACCCTTATATTGCCCCCATCCCCATTGGTAAACACTAGTTTGTTCTCTTCATCTGTGAGTCTGCTTCTTTTTTGTTATATTCACTAGTTTGTTGTATTTTTTAGATTCCACGCCTAAGTTGTATCATACAGTGTCTTTCTCTGTCTGACTTATTTCGCTTAGCATAATGCCCTCCAAGTCCATCCATGTTGCTGCAAATAGCAAAATTTCATTCTTTTTTTATGGCTGAGTTGTATTCCATTGTGTGTGTGTGTGTGTGTGTGTGTAGATATACACCACATCTTCTTTATCCATTCATCCATTGATGGACTCATTTAAAACAGTTTTCATATCCATTATCTCATTTCATCTTATGCACACACACACACCACAAACACACATAGAATGTGGTGAATAGAGCAGGTATTATCTCTAGTTAAGTATTATCCTTACTTTGTAGATGGAATAAGGGTGATTCAGAGAAGTTACGTAACTTGCAAAAGACACACAGTTAATACTGCTAGCGACATGACTTAGATTTCTGTGTTTGCTTATTTCAGCGCACCATACTACATTTTTCATGTGATTTGCACTCTAAGATAACAGAGTCTAACACTTCTATGTTTTTAATCTTTAGGGAAAATAAGACAAGAATCATAACACAACTGTTATCAGGCATGAATGACACAGTATTGCACACTGTGCTCTCCATTTAAGTGGTCTTTAGAATCAGATTTGGCAGTCAGTAAGTAGATATTTATTGAATCTATTGTTTCCTAGACACGAAGTTAAACAATGTAGAATGTTGAGACATATAAGGCAAGATTTCCATGTTCTGCTAAGCATTTGTACTTAGAAGAGGATATCAATGAAAAAAGTTATTAATTGTCATTTCTCTTCAATTATTTTTTGCCCGAATAATATTGGATGTCTTGTGCTGTCACCTAATATGGAAGATATCTTGTGAAAATAGTTATGTAAAATCACAAGACATTGTACAATGAGATAAAATTCTTAGAAATTAAATGAATAAAGAATGACAGAGTGATAGGGTCCAACATTTGAATACAGTTGGGAAAAATATTTTAAAGTAGGTAATTGAGTTTTTACTCCATTCAACTATTTTCTTATGTCCTCCTTGATGGGAGTTAATTCAGAAAAACTGCCTAAATACATTTCAATCTTATGCTTATAAAAATTTATCAGACATAGAGATAATTCAAGAGAATATCTTTAAGAAAGGGAATATATGGTCTTCAGAGGAGAAGTATATTTATCTGTGCTACACATAAAACGTAAGTTTTATCAATCTTGTCAGCCAGTTTTGGTTAATGCCAAACCAAATATATATTGGATTTTCTTTTTCTCCAAATGTCAGGCTTACTTTAAAGATGAAGATGAAAAATAATGAAAATTTGGAACATTAAGTGTCGCTACCTAAAATTTTCACAGCCTGAGTAAGTATAGTTATTTACTAAACACAAAAAGTAAATTTTAGGGATTGGTTTACAGAGATACTGATTACAATTTAATAGTTTCTTGAAAATTTTGGTTTTACAGTAACTTGCATTAACTCTCATGATCTCAGCCTCTGTATTTTAAACTTTATTTAATTTTTCCTTTGAGAAATATGAAATAGCTAAGTTAAAGAGGCGTCTCTATATTGACCTTGAGACTAATATAAAAGTAATAGCTTTATAAGTACAATCAGTTGATCAGTAAGGTATTTGAGTAGCATATTTCCTCTTGTATCACTCCTAATTATCTCATTATTCATATATGAGTCATAATTTGCCACATCATTACAAACTAAGGTTTAAGATGGTGATTGAACCTATGATATTTTCATATCTTATTTTTATAACCTATGCTTGTGTCTTACCTTATATGGGACATCTTGTTAGATAATCTTATAATTCCATTGATAAGAGTTCAAAAAGAGAGACAAATAGAATATTTACAGTGTGGTAAAATTGCCAAACTATAACTTCAGAATTAACTACATGAATTAAGAGTAACATTTCTAAAAACAAGAGGAAAAAACCTGAAAATTTGTCAAGCTTTTCCACTGATTACTTAGGTGATTTGGGACAAATAATTTAACTTCTATGTTCTTTCTTCTCCATATTTTAATTTATATTCCTTTGTGTCTTAGAATATTTGCAAAGTAAAGTAATGTAAAAAAGGGACAAAAACAAAGTGTCATCTGGAAAATGAGGATACTGATATAGTAACTGTCAAACAGTTTGAATTTTTTGGAAGAAAAATATGAAGGAATTTGAAGCATAATTATTTAATGAAAGCAGCTATTCTTTTACTCACATTCGCATGAACATGACTATAAATTATAAATGAATGTTTGTGCTTTGGATAGAAAATGGGAGGTAGAAAATTGTCATACAGCAACAATTTGATATGTGAAAAGTAAAGAACCTAGCATTATCTACTGGTTTAATAGGCAAATCAACCTAAGGGTGAAATATCTTTCTTCCAATGATAAGAAAAAACTTTATTATACTAATCTTTTTGGCCTACCTCTATCTTTTCATTGTTAATGTAAATGTTAATGTAAAATACTTCATCTAAAGTTTGGTTATTTCCTGTCTTGAAATAATATCTTTTTTTTCTTTTTTAATACACTCAAACTTAAAAAGGGATCTTTTATCATAGATGTGATAGCATTACTTCTCAAAGTTCTTATTGGATGTTTCCACTGATTATATCCATTTTCCACTAAATATTTATTGGTGACCTGTTAAATGCAATGTACTAGGATTTCTGAGGTTTTGTACTAAAGCTTGCTAACTAGGATACATGGTAGATGGTTGTGCCTGATCTTTAATGACACAGAAGCAGGTGTAATCTAGCTCAACTGGGGGAGGGGAGAAGAGTGGTCTATAAGGACATTTGTTGACTCAGGCCAGTCTCCATCTACATGCTAAGAACATGGTCCAAGGAATCCCAGTCTTTCTCATGTCTCAACTGTACTTTTACCCTTGATGTCTGCAGTTGAGACTGGATACCCAAGAAGCATTACACTTTTTCAAATTATTTTCTTCTGTCAGCCTGATAAAAATAAATAAATAAATATCTAGCCTGCCAATTTAGGAAGGTGTGTTTTTCCTCCTTCTACTTACTTATACAGACTTTTTATTGGTTAATAAAAAGAAAAGTCAATTTTTAATTTTTAGTTAATAAATTCTGACAATAATATCTTGGCATATTTTGTGAGGAAATTATTTAATATTTATTTACTGTCTGTTCAATAGGATGATGTGAATTGACTCTGTTGAAAGAGAATGACTAATAACTTGGGAAACATTTTATTTTAACAACTCTTTTTATAATGTCCCTGTATTTGCAGAGTGCTGTAAATATTACTGTGAGTTACAAAAAAAAGTCATTGGTTCATACCCTCAAAAAGTTAATAGCCAAGGGAGAGAATCTGACATGCATAGTGTGTTACAATGACATAAGAAAATATATTTTAAATGCTTATTAACTGTGCAAAGTATAATGCCAGCACTGAGAACAAAACATATATTTTTAAAAAAATAAATTTTACCTGAGGTTCAGGAAAAATTTAAAGGAGAAAAAGACTTTGAACATGGGTAAGACTTCTATTGGTGGATAAGTGTCAGAGTATATTCTTACAATGAGAATTCTTTAAGAAGAATAATTCCAGGGGAGGAAAGTGTGGCTTATTCAAATGACAATTTGATATGGGTCATGCATACAATCTAAGAGGTTTAAAAGAGAAAAAATGGCTAAAATGTGGTCAAATCAATACCAGCCTTAAATTTAGTCTAAAAAGTTCAGAGCTAACACATATCAGACAAACTGATATTGATTCTTTATCATAGCATATGTTCATAAACTCTTAAGTGCATGAAGGTTATCATAAGGCAATGAATGTATCAATACAAGTAACAGTGAATACTATATATTTCCTAGAAAAATTGGGGACACATTATGCTAAATAAGGGCTCATTCCTTTCTTCTAAATGGCTATATAAGCCTCAGGTAGTACAGATAATCATATAAAATCTAGTTTATTAAAATATTAAGTCCCATATGACTTAGTTGGTATTTAGAAGATTTGTATGTCATCGTGAGAGAAAGAGAAACTGAGAAACGTTAATAGATTGTAAGAATTAAATTAATATATTCATTTTATTCATTCTTTTTAATAAAGCATTGTTATGTGTTAGGGAAAAATGTATGTTTTTCTGAAATCAAGTTGGCCCCAATAAGCCACTTACAATGGGCATATGGCATTCATTATCCCCTTGAAAATAGGTGAAACAAAATATTCTAGAGTATCTCGTGTCTTTTTTAATCCATCTCACTTTTTCTAGAGAAGATGGTAGTTATATCATGTATAGCTTTCTCTTAAGGAGAACAACATATTCTTAGCTGTCCATATATTCAGAGCAAAATATAAGGCTTAAGTTTTAAAAGTGTTTAGAGCCTGCTCCCCAATAGTGTAAAAAAATGATAAACATATGAAAAAATTTAAATAATCTTTATTAATATTTGCATATTTACCTTCTGTTTTAGATAGAAATTATAAATGTAATTCCATTTCATTAAAAAAATTGGATAAGGTAATTGTTTTTAATATCTTAAACTATACAAAATTCTTACTATTTCAATATGTTTCTAAGTGAGATTTTATTCTGAAAGAATTAAAATGACACCATCTGTGCATTTGTAAATCAATCACCATCAAATCAAATGTATCACCATCAAATGGTAATATATGTCTATCGCGGGGGCTTTGAATGAGCTTGACTCGAACTTGTATTACAAGAGTACAAGATGTTACAACTTGTCTCATTATATAGTGTGAAAAAATACAAATGCAAATAATAAAATCTAAAGTTTTAATGATGACTGTCAAAGAGGTATTGTGTCAGAATCCTGGTTCATATTTAATTTAGAATGGTAGACTTTAATCAGCATGGAATGAAGAACCTAGAGGTAAAACAGGAATAAAGACACAGACTTACTTGAGAATGGACTTGAGGATATGGGGAGGGGGAAGGGTAAGCTGTGACAAAGCGAAAGAGAGGCATGGACATATATACACTACCAAACGTAAGGTAGCTAGATAGTGGGAAGCAGCCGCAGAGCACAGGGAGATCAGCTCGGTGCTTTGTGACCGCCTGGAGGGGTGGGATGGGGAGGGTGGGAGGGAGGGAGATGCATGAGGGAAGGGATGTGGGAACAGATGTATATGTATGACTGATTCACTTTGTTATAAAGCAGAAACTAATAAAAAAATAAAAAATAAATAAATAAAAAATAAAATAAAAGCAAAAAAAAAAAATCAGCATGGAAAGAATCATATTGAAAACAACGTATATTGGAGATCAATCAAGATGGTGGAGTAAGAGGACATAGAGCTCACCTCCCACCACAAACACATCAAAATTACATTTACATGTGAAACAATTCTCACTGAAACCTAATTGGAAACTCCAGTACAACCAAAACTGTAAGAAAGATACACAAGTATTTGGGTAAGAAGGGAAGTAAAGCAATCAGGCTGGGACCTGTACCCAAGGGACGAGACTGGAGGAAAAGGAAGAATAAACAGGTAGACACTGCCATAGGAAGTGAGTGGTGAGAGTCACATATCGGACTCCATAGTCCTGGGTTACTGCTTAAGGGAGATGAGCCCTGTTGGTTAGCCCTGAGGCAGGGCAGACAGAGGTCTACTCTAGCAGCTGCTGGGTTTGCCATGACTGCCTTAGCGAGTGGCCGAACCCAAGCTTAGTTATAGTTCTGGCCCTGCTCACTCCACATCACAGTGTGACCCTGGACCTGGGGTGGCCATAACCTTAGAGAAAACTTGACTTTGGGATGCAGAGGTGACCGAGTCTCAGGGCAAAGCCTGATTGGGATGGCAGTGTGTATTGTTGGTATTTACTCAGGCAGCACCCTAGAAGTCACCCAGATCTCTGATGGTGGCCACTCCACCACAGCTTACCTTCCAATATGTGCTGAGAGTCCACAGGTTCCCCACAAGTTCTATGGTGTGGCCCTATAACAGGACAGGGGCAGTGAAGGCTGCAGGCAATGATCAGCTGTGAGGGACAAAGGGAACCTGTCCTGAGGCTGCGTCTGAGCAGAGCAAGGGAAACAAATATGGGCTCTCACACAGGCAGTGCATCAGAGACAGCTCAGAACTCTTGTCTGCAGTCAACAGGAACAGAGAGTCCACACAGACTCCATTTGCTTCAGGACTCCTCATTTCTGTGACAAGGGTCCCAGTGCGGGGAGAGGGGAAAACATACACTTAAAAACAGAGAAACCTCAGGCTTAAGCTCACAGCTTCTGCTACAGAACTTGAGATCAGAACCTACCCCCAATAGTGTGATGATGGCCACTGAGCAGACAAGAAGTACCACCTCATAAGCAGCTCCAGCACTAACCCCTCATCTCCAGCCTCACCTCCTACCAAGATGATATTTTCTAGCACACCCTGAGGAAAGATGTGACTTGCATCCATGTCAAATCCAGCTCTCCCACCAAGGGCACTGGGCACACCCAGTCTGTATAGGGGAGCTCCCACATAAGATCACCACATCAAAACTGCAGACTGAAGGTAACTGTTTCACCTAAACTTAGAAAAGTGGAGAAAGTTAAGCAAAATGAAAAGGCATAAATAATGAAACAGAAATAAACATTTAACAAGATAAATAATTCAAAGAATTGGTGATAAAAATGTTAACTAAATGAGGGAAAAGAATAGATCCATACAGTGATAATTTTAATGAGGATCTAGAAAATATTTTTTAAAAACCCAATCATAAATGAAGAATTAAATGGCTGAAATAAAAGATACACTAGAAGGAATGAACAGCAGACTAAGTGATACAGAAGAAGGCATAAGTGATCTGCAAAACAGAATAATGGAAATCCCCCAATCAAAACAGCAAGAAGAAAAGATAATTAAAAAATATGAAAATAGACTAAGAGAGCACTGGGATAACATTAAATGTACCAACAGTTGCATTATAGGAGTCCCAGATGGAGAAGAGAGAGAAAGGTTTTAAAATTTTATTTGAGGAAATTATGGCTGAAAACTACCCAAACTTGAAGAGGGAAACAGATATGCAAGTATAGGAAGCATACAGGGTCACAAACATGATGAACCCAAACAAACACACAACAAGACATACAATAATTAAAATGGTAAAAGTTAAAGATAAAGAGAGAATGTTAAAGGCAGCAAGAGAAAAACAGCCATCTAAAAGGGAATCCCCATAAGGTGATCGACTGATTTCTCTGCAAAAAATTTATAGGCCAGCTTGAAGTGGCATGATATATTCAAAGTACTAAAAGGGAAAAACCTGCAACCTAGGATAATCTTCCCAGAAAGTTTATCAATTAGAATAACAGGAGAGATAAAGAACCTCTCAGACAAGCAACAACTAAAAGAGGCATCAGTACTAAAAGAAATGTTATAGGGTTTTCTGTAAAGAGAAAAGAAGAAGTTATAGGAAGGGGCAAATCCCACTAGGAAAGGCAGATATACAGTAAGAACCGAGGATCAACCATTTAAATAAGCCAGTATGAAGATTAAAAGACAAAAATTTGTAAAAGCAACTATAGTTACAATAAAAAATTAAGGAATGAACATGAACATGTAAAATATGACATCAAAAAAAAATGTGGGTGAGGGGAGTAAAAAATGTAGATCTTTTAGAATGTGTTTGAACTTAAAAGACTATCACTTTAAAACAAGTATATATAGTTATAGGTCAACATATGAACCCCATGGTAACCACAAATCAAAACCAATAATAGATGCACAAAAACTAAAAAATAAGGAACACAAACATACTACTAAAGAAATTCATTGCACCACAAGGGAAGAAATGAAAAGAGAAGAACTACAAAAACAACTGGAAAATAAGTAATAAAATGGAAATAAGTACATAACTATCAATTATTGCTTTAAATGTCAATGGACTAATTGCTCCAATCAATAGACACAGTGTGGCTTATTTGATAAAAAAGAAAAGATCCTTCTGTATCCTGACTATAAGAGACTCATTTCAGCGCTAAAGACACACACAAACTGAAAGTGAAGGGAAGGAAGAAGAAAAACCAGAAAAGTGTGGGTAGCAATACTCATATCAGACAAAACAGATTTTTAAAACAAAGTCTATAACAAATGACTAAGGAAGGCATTATACAATGATAAAGGGATCAATACAAGAAGAGGATATTATGCTCATTAACATATATGTTAATTCCTGCACCCAGTACAGGAATATCTGTATAAAGCAAATACTAACAGATATAAAGGGGAAAATTGACAATAACACAATAACAGTAGGGGACTTTAACACCCCACTTATATCAATAGACAGATAATCCAGACAGAAAATCAAAAGGCAACAGTGGACTTAAATGTCACAATTGACTAGTTGGACTTAATATATATCCACAGGACATTCCATTCCAAAACAGAGGAATATATATTCTTTTTAAGTGCACATGGGATGTTCTCCAGGATAGATCACATGCTTGGCCACAAAACAAGTCTCAACAAATTTTGGAGGATAGAAATTATATGAAGCATTCTTCCCAACCACAGTGGTGAAACTAGAAATAAATTACAGAAAGAAAAATGGGAAAAGAACAAACACATGGAGATTCGACAACATACTACTAAAAAACCAATGGGTCTAGGAAAAAATCAAAGAAGACATCAGAAAATACACTGAGACTAATGAAAATGGAAACACAACACTCCAAAATGTATGAGATGCTTCAAAAACCGTTGTTAGAGGAAAGTTTATAGTGATACAGGCCTTCCTTAAGAAACAAGAAAATTCTCAAATAAACAACCTAAGACCTAAAGGAATTAGAAAAAGAAGAACAAAAAAGCCCAAAGTCAGCAGAAGGAAGAAAATCATAAAGATCAGAGAGGAAATAAAATAGAAATCAAATAAACAATAGAAAAGATCAATGAAACAAAAAGACTTTTTTCAATAAGATAAACAAAATTGACAAACCTCCAGCCAGACTCACAAAAAAGAGAGATGACCTAAATAAACAAAACAATATCAAAGAGGAGGAATAACAACACCACATAGATACAAAAATCATAAGCAAATACTGCAGTTACATGCCAACAAATTGGACAACCTAGAAGAAATGGACAAATTTCCATAAACATAAAACCTGCCACAAATGAAACAAAAAGAAACAGAAAAATTGAACTGATCAACCACTACTAGTGAAGTTGAATTTGTAATAAAAGTACTCCCAGCAAACAAAAGTCCAGAACCAGATGGCTTCACAGGGAAATTCTACTAAACACATTAAGAGATGATACCTATACTTCTCAAACTATTTCAAAAAATTGAAGAAGAGGAACAATCCATAATTCATTCAACAAGGCCAACAATACCCTGATACCAAAACAAGACAAAAACACTACAAAAAAGAAAATTACAGGACAACATATTTGATAAATATAGATGCAAAACTCCTCAACAAAATATTAGCAAACTGAATCTAATAATATATAAAAAGGATCTCACACAATGGTCAAAACGGATTTACTCCAGGAGCCCAAATGTGGCTTAATATTTGCAAATCAATCCAAGTGATATACCAGACTAACCAAAGGAAAGATAAAAATCACACAGTCATCTCAACAGATGCACATAAAGCAAATGACAAAATTCAACATTCATTCACAATAAAAACTCTCATCAACCTGGGTATGGAGGTGAAATATCTCAACACAACAAAGGCCATTTATGACAAACCTATAGCTAACTTCAAACTCAACCCTGAAAAGTTGAAAGCCTTTCCTCTAAATCCAGGAACAACACAAGGATGCACACTCTCACCACTTCCATTTAATGCAGAATTGTAAGTTCTAGCCACAGAAATAAGACAAGAAAAGGAAATAAAAAAGCATCCAAATTGAAAGGGAAGAAGTAAAACTGTCACTATTTGCAGAGGACATGATACTTTATCTAGAAAATCCTAAAGTCTCCACCAAAAACCTATTAGAACTAATAAATGCATTCAGTAATGTGGCAAAACACAAGATTAATATTCAGAAATCTCTTGCTTTCCTATACACTAATAATGAACTATCAGAAAGAAAATGTAAAAAATATCTAATTTAAAATGACATCAAAAAGAATAAACTATCTAGCAATAAACATAACCAAGGTGAAAGACCTATACTATGAAAACTATAAAACATTGATAAAGGAAATTGAAGATGATACAAAGAAATGGAAATGTAAACCATGTTCTTGGGTTGGAAGAATTAACATTGTTAAAATGGCCATACTACCCAAAGCAACCTACAGATTTAATGCAACACCTATAAAAATACCCATGACATTTTTCACAGAACTAGAACAAATAGTCCTAAAATTCATATGCAACCACAAAATGTCCCAAATTGCCAAAGTAATCTTGAGAGAAAAGAACAAAGAGGGAGGCACCACCCTCACAGAATTCAGAAGATGCTACAAAGTTACAGTAATCAAAACAGCATGTTACTGGCACAAAAACAGACACAAAGATCAATGGACAGAATAGGATGCCCCAAAATAAACTCATGCACCTATAAATCAATTAATCTACAAAAAAGGAGGCAAGAATATACTTTGGAGAAAAGATAGTCTCTTCAACAAGTGGTGCTTGGAAAACAGGACAGCTACATGTAAAACGTTGAGATTAGAAATTTTCCATGCCATATACAAAGAATAGACTCAAAATGGATTAAATACCTAATTGTAAGACCTGAAACCATAAAACTCCTAGAAGAAAACATAGGCAGAACACTCTCTGACATAAACCATAGCAATATTTTTTGGATCTGTCTCCTAAGCAAAAGAAATAAAAGCAAAAATTAAAAAAAAAAGAGAGACCTAATTCAACTTAAAAGCTTTTGCACAGCAAAGGAAACAATCAACAAAATGAAAAGACAGCTTGTGTACTAGGAGAAAATATTTCCAAATGTTATTTCCCACTGTCTTATTCACTTTCTCATTTTCTTAGTCCTGATAGAATGTATCAAGTTAGACCTTTATTTTACCAAAACCTCTTTCTATAGTGTCAAACTATGATCAGGGCCACTGATGTAGTTTTATTTCAGCAATTATGACTTTATCTCTATATTTTTTCCCTGATAGAAGACTGTTGCCTCTTAGCTCTAGGTTCATGGGTAAAATGCAATCTTAAATTGCATCTTAACATAAATGAGATACTAGTGTAAATCATACACAAGGAAATTGTTTCTCTTATTATTCAAGATGGGCTCTTCCTTTTGAAATGTAGTGCTTTCATAAAGCTGGTGATATTCACTGATTGTTTATTTTCATATGGCACTCTATACTTGCCTTTTAATGGCTTAAAATGAAAAAAGATCTGGGATGGTTTCTGATGGGCATTGTAGGTAATGTGATAAATTTATCATGTCCAGATAAAAAAGGATACAGTTCAGACTGGCCAAAAATTCACATACAGTGCATTGATCCTAAATCTTTTATTGACAAGGAAAGAGCTGGGGCTAGGATTGGGGGAAGTGTTTGAAAGACCGAACCCTAGGCAATCTCTACAAAATACTTTATCTTCAGGCACATTTTTTTCCTTTCTGAGTTGGTAGGGTCACATACACTAAAAAATAGTCTTGGCAGTTCCTGTTCTATTCCCTTTTGTTGTAAACTCATCCAGAAATAAGACCCACAATGATGTCATAGTTATTGGAGGAAGTTCAGCATTCATGTCTATGTGAAAGGTTATAAGATATGCTTCTGCCTAGGAGGAGTTCTACTTCCAGCCAGTATGTAGAAAACTGGAGAGAGCGTTGCTCCCACCCTAATAACGAAATAAAAGTACCATGAAATGTAAAGAAAGATAGGGACTTGTGAAGAAAAACAGGATACGAGCACTGGCACACATACGACAGAATAAGGGAGAAGAAATTCTGGGTGACATACCAGCAGGTAAGGAGAATTCAACTAAATTTAACAAATTGCTAAAGTGTTAAGTGTAGTTTAACTTAAGAGTACAGAAAACAATAGAAGTCACAGACACAAGGGAAGGTCATAATCATCCTTATGTTCCAAACTCCCTGGTTGTTCATGAGAAAGATTGACACAGGGTAGGAGATGAGAGAAAGCCTCCAGTGGTAGTGAAGGCCTGGAGAAGGTGGTGGTGCAGCTCCCTATGGGAAAAGCAAAAAGTCCTTCCCAGATAATTCTACTTTAAGCAGGTGGCGAAAAGGTAACTTGTCTCCTCAAGGACACAGATATAGGTGCACTGTGGCTTAGAAAAGAGCATGTATCTGCTGTGGGCCCAGACCATAAAAAGGGTTTTGCTGGTTTGAGAGGAAAAGAAAACTCTTTCTCTGATAAAATTCACCAAAGATCACAGTCTGACAATGAGCAGAATCACTGAGAAAGTGATTTTCAGATGCAAAGATAGCCTAAAACTGATGTTGGACGAGGATAAGAGAGAAAATGCTTCCACCCCCAGCACATACGCACATACACATACCTGCCCTAAGTAACAAGCAACAGAGTCAACTACTGAGGGAGGGTCAAGAGTATTGGGAGACATCTCATCTGAATCACAGGCACACAGGGAAGGTAGAAAGTTGAGGGTGAAGCAGAAGTATTAAGAAAGACAATTTGGGAAGCCAACCTTTACCTTTAACATAACTGATTTTTTTAATCAAAGCTGAAAATAAAATTTATTAGAGAAAGTTTTTTAAATAAATGGTCCTAGAACAATTAGATATCTATATGCAAAATAAATGAATGAATGAATGGATAAATGAAAGATACATGTTTGAAAATGAACAGACAAGCTTCAGACTGGGAGGAAACATTTGCAAACATATATCTGATAAAGGACTTGTATCCACAGTATGTGAAGAGCCCTAAAAATCAATAAGAAAACAAATTACACAATTAATATGGGCATAACATTTCAAGACACTTGCCCAGAGATACGATGGCCAATAAGACATAGATAAAAAGGCTATGTACAAATTAGTCATTGGGCAAATACAAATTGAAACCACAATGAAAATCCACTGCACCTACAATGATAACAAAATAAGAAAACAAAAGCCAACCGAACAAAAAATACTAAGTGCAGAAAATTATGCACAGTAACTAGAACTCTCATAAAATACTGGTAGAAATGCAAAATGTACAGGCAGTTTGGACTAGCATTAGGCAGTTGATTACCAGAGTTAAATATTCATCTACATAGAACTAAATAATACACACTTTAGTGTTACCAAAGAGAAATGAAAACTTATTTTCACACAAAACCATGCACACAAGTGTTTATAGAAGCTATATTCATAACTGTCAAAAATGGAAATAACACAAATGTCCTTCAAATGATGAATGGATACACCAGCTATGGTATGTCTATATAATGGAATACTATTCAGCAATAAGAAAAAAGAAATTATTGATACAAGAATAACATGGATGATTTTCCAATGTATTATGCTAAGTGAAAGAAGCTGATCTGAAAAGGCTACATTCAGAATTACTCCCTTTATATTCCTTTCTGGAAAAAGCAAACAAATTAGTGGCTGTCAAGTGTTGAGGTAATGGGAATGGTTGACTACAAAGGGGCAAGAGAAAACTTTTTTTCCAATAATGGAAACATTCTATGTAATTATGGTTTCATAAATCAAAAATGTTAAAACTCATATAACTGTATGCCTAAAAGGGTAAATTTTCTGATTTTTAATGAAACTTTAATAATCTGACTCAAAACAAAAAATGTTAAATATAAGCACAATTGTATCTTTGCAAAAGTTAACTAAAGGACAATATTTCAAGCATTCCTAGTAATACTAGATGCAAAATAAATTTACAAAATATGATAAATTTCACAGTAATAGAATTGTAAGTCTAACAAGTTGAGATCGAAAATACATATGTTTTTCTAAGGCAGAAATCTGAATACTCTACAGTAGAATCAAACAGATTTCATGCTTGTAGAATGCAAGTAATAACAAAGAATAATTGTATATTTAATGGAAATGAGCCATTTACATCCTATTACTATTCAGTGAAAGAAAAACACATATACCAATTCTTCCATAATAAACGTCTAACAATTATTCTTTCCATAAAATGACATCGAAGATATAAAACATAAATCATAGGTTTAGATCATACGAGGTTCACTCTAAATTAAAATACTACAATATAGATCACATCATAACCAATTATCAATGACTAAATACAGTTCATAGATCCCTTCCCACACAAGGATATATGACTGCCAAAAATTAACTTTAGTGGAACAATTAATGTTAAATGTAAATGCAAATATGTTAACAAATAGACCTAGCCCAAATACCTAATATTATCAATTCTTGCTGTTTTCATTAAAATAACTATTGAATTTCTTTTTAGATGTGGAATAATTTTGTCATGAACTTCCCCAAATTTCTAATAGTCCTGCTGACACTAAGCATCTGTTAAGAAGTCTGACACCAATTCTGAGTATATTTTATATCTTTGGGCAAGGATGCCTTTGCATAGTAATAATAGTGTCTTTAAAATATATTATAAAATCCTGTAGAATAATCATGCCATGAATCTCACTTTATTTTTCCAACACATTAGGTAAAATACAGTGAAACAAAACAAGAATGCAAATCCAGTCACCTAAGCAACTGTTTCTTTGAATGTTTTATTGCTTTATTTTTTCCTGAGGGAAAGGATAATTTATGTGTACCTAGAAAATTTTCTGATCACCTTAATATTTACTCACAGTACTGTGAAATAAAGTATATAGAATAAAATTACATCTCCAGTAGGTAGTGATTTGTTGTGCTATTATTTTGAGGATCACTATTTTCAGCATTATAGAGGAAGTCATATTTTATCTGGACATATGAGATATTAGTGGATATTAATGGACACCAACAGCACTTATTTATGGTTGTCTTAAACAATAAGTTTTGTATATGAAGAGAACTTCTAACCAAGCCACTTAGAAATATGAGATGTGAGTTTTGAGTCAACCTACTGTCTCTGCAGCACTAGTCATAACATACATTGTCCAAAGCTTTATATCTTCATTGATAAATTAAGAAGTTAAAAAATATCAGCAATCACAAATAACTTTTGATGAATTATGTTTTGCAGTTTGTGAAGGAATATTTTTACTTTTTCTATGAAATTAAATGTAAAATATAATCTTTCTACATCTAAAGTCATAGTTTAAAAAAAATTACACACTATAATCCAGATCCCAGAAAATTGTTTACTCACAATGTTCTATAAAACAACAGCTAATACTATAGAACCTCCTAAATTGTGCTTTCCTAGATATTTAGAGTTTCCACTTAGTTCTTTTAAACTTGTGTATTCCAAGTGGTTTCCCATTAACTACTTTATTTTCAAATAAGTTACTCTCTTTAGGTCATTTTCCTTCGATATTATGTATTTATCATTCCAAGACTAAAACAGTGCAGGCTGGGAGATATATTACAGTTTTCCAGAGATGAAGTTTCAGTGTACACTCAAGTTTTAATTATTGACTTGACAATTATTAGGTTTTAAGGTTTGCTTTTTTTTATTATTCCTCTCCAGATTATCCTCTAAAATTCAATAAATGTGTTTTATATCCTACTGACAGAGGTCTTTTTGTTTTAACAGCTTTAATTATTTCAATTTGGAGCAAGGAATCAAGAAAGTATAATGTGGTAAGAAAAAACTTATATATTCTTGATAGAAGACAGAGAAACAAGGAATTTCTCCAAAGTGATTCTGTGTATCTTAGATGCATATTCCATTACAGTTATGAGTTAAACTGATTATTGGAGAGTATATTTGAGTAAAGAGGAAACTATATTGGAGAAGGCACTGGAAAAATCATCAAAGGGTAAAATTGAGGCTCCAACCTTTATTTCTTTTCTGCCTGCCTTCATCTGAAAATTTGATCGCTAATTCATTTCTCTTGATAATTTAAATGCAAAGTGGCTTGATCAGCAAAACATCTACTAAAATTGACTACTTCTTGGGATAGATTTATCAGGGCTTAGATTTTACAAGATAGGTAAAGCTTTCACCCTTTACAGTGTAGTGTGAAATTAAGTGTAAATTTGCCTTTCCTGGGACTGTTTGCACTTTATGTCTTATAACTTTTTGAGGAATAAATATATGGGTGCTCAATTAAAAATATTGGGCTTGAGTGCACTGGATGGGAAGGATTTAGATAAGAGAACATCTCAGAGACTCTAAATTTGTGTTATGCAAGCTTTCTGTGCTCTACCCATGCCAATCATATTTTCATTGACACATTTGTTGAATCCAGATTAAAACATTTTCTATAACTGCTTCAAACAGCATCAATCAGAATTCTGTATAAATCATTTATCACCCTTCTCCTACCACTACCCAACAAGAACCCCCCTGAGTTTTACCTAACATTTTTCAGTTGAAAGGACATTTACAGAAAAATATGTACATGCCATAAATTTCAGCAAACACCAAGAAACAATCTGCCTTCATAATTTAGTGTGCAGGCTAAGTAAAAAACAGAACCTCTGGTGAATTATTGTTCCCTGTAGTCATAATGCACCTTGTTTCATTGCCCATAAAACAATATGAAAAGTGGCACTGTGATGGATTCAGTAGTTATACCATATGCCAAGATATTTTCTTGAAAATACCTTCCCTTAAATATCTAACAAAACAGGTAACTCATCATGTACTGATTCATATGCAAGTCTAAAACATTTCCTGCATACTTGAAAAGGCCCTGAAGGATAATAAAAGGATAACAGGTTGTTAACATTATTCCTATAATTAAATGTTCAGGAAGTTAGATGGTGGCACTTGTAGGTTGATTCATAGTCACATAATCATATCCTGCAAAGGATATATGCCCACAACTTTATTACGTCTGGATATTAACATGCCATCTGTGACAAAAATTCCAGTGTCTCAGTTGCTTAACATTTAGGAGGTGATGCTATTCTGGAAAAATAGTAATATTTTCAAACTAATACAATGTTTGAGAAAGATATCTCCTTTCATTCTCACAATATTAGTGTAATAATGGCAAATAAGTGAAAAAAAATCAGAGCAAGAATCTCTACATTAGGATGGACAATTAAGCATTTACTATTATTCAATAATAGTTTAGTAAGATACATTCATTTGAAATGTATGACACAACTATTTTCAAGCTTTACTTTAGAACATATAGATGAATGTAGTTAAGTATGGGACTATACACCCTAAATAATCAGCAGGCATTCTCAACTTACAAAAAATGCTCAATTGAATTTTCATCGTATCAATTTTATCCACTACTCCATCTCCACAGAAAGACCAGGGTTAGATCTATTTAAAATGACAATAAATACTTCAAATAAATGAATGATTAAAGTATTTTTTAGCATTTAAGCTACTTAAAAAAATTATGCTCCAATTATTTCCAGTCTTTCATTAAATTAATGCAATCTGACATTTCTCCCTTTTTCTCATTTCATTCTTTTCTGTCTCATTTTCTTCTTCTTTTATTCTCCACACTCTCTCCAAGAAACTATTGAAAGACAAGAAAGTGCCAAAGGCTAGCTTTTAAAATTTATTAAAAGAAAATAATCTCAGAATTTGAAGAAAAAACAATAGAGTAATTAGAAGGAAGTTAAGTTTCACAAAGGAGAAAAAAGAGGCTGTGTGACCATGAAATTATTCTAGATAATTGAGAGCAATCAGTCCAAGGCTTGATCTATGTAGAAAAAAAGAAAAGAAAGAAAGAAAGAAAGAAAGAAGGAAGGAAGGAAGGAAGGAAGGAAAGAAAGAAAGAAAGAAAGAAAGAAAGAAGAAAAAGCTGGTAATAACTTTATAGTGAATATACTACTCAATTTCTCTTTGAAAAAGTACATGAATGTAGGACAACAATCTCAATTTTATTAATTTAAATGTTTTGTTTTATTTTTGTTTTTACTTTTAACATGATGTATGCTACAAAGTACTTGATAGGTATTTTTTCATTGCTGATAAACTTAATACTCCATATTCTTAAAAAAATAGACTATGTTAGCTCACAATTGTACTGTGACACACCATTAAATTGTGCTAAAATGGTACATAATTAAATATTCATTCTGAATAGGATATTGGGCATGAAGTTTGATTTAAAGTTATTTCCCTGTTGGTTGCTTGATCTTGGGGAATTCCTTTAACCTCTGAGATTCTCTCATCTCTAAATGAGGACATTATCAATATGTTCTTCCAGATCTACTATGTTGACTAAGAAGAAAATGATAAAGTACAGTGCACACTGTATACAGTAAGATAAACATTTACTAAGACCAGATTTATTTTCCTTTACTGGAGAAACTTGCACAGTGTTACGTCAGGCATGTGAGACTTGGCTATTTTCCATTAGATAATTGAGGAAATGTTAATTTGTCTAAGAAGTAAACATAAATTGAAACTTGGAAAACATAGTCCCAAAAAGCTTGGACTAATCAATCCCAAGATAGTTGATATGACACATCAGTAAGCATAACGTACTTGTAAAGTATTTCTATCCTGTTTTATGTCAGGATAGATTGTGCATGCTTGCTACTTCATAAAAATTTTATTGGACATTGAGGAAGATGTTTTTGTCTGCAAACCACCCTCAGAAATCAAAATGAGAGACAAAAAGATGTACTAGGAGGCCCTAACTGTCAATGGTTTGGGGCTTACAAAAGACTGCCAAGTCACCTCACTCATAGGAAAATACGGACTATATCTTGTATGTGAAGTTTGTCAATAGATAAACCACAATATTTGCCCCTCCTAAGACAGTAGGAAAGAAATCTCTATAGTTCAGAGTCTGAAAACGTTGAAGAAATCTCCCTCTGATAGTAGGACTATAAATTAATATGTTCTTGAGTAGAAAATAAATTGGCTTTGTTGAAAAATGACATGACTCATGTTTGTCTCTTACAGTGCTGATGACTCACTGCTCCATGAATATAAACTATTCATTTGAGGCTTATCAAGAAGCGAATCTCTTCTGATCTCTGGCCAAAAAGTCTCTTAAATAGTGTCTTAGTCATTACAGATGATTAAACTCTCTCTTCATATTGCAGTATTATAATCTGGTATGTACTCATTGATCTGGCAACAGTACATTATTTGGACCAAACTGATCCTGATTTTTAAAGTTTAATTTTGCAAGTTTTCAAATAAGCCCACAATTTGGGAGATTCTACCTTCATTTAATCCTTATATAATCATAATTTCCTGTTCATAGATTGTGAAATTTCTTCATCTTAAAATTACCCTTTTTATTGAGATTTATTATGAATTTACTAGGAAAGCATTAAATATTTTCATTTTTCTAATATGAATTAGAACTCCCACTGAGTACCATATCTTAACCTAACTGAACCTGAATATAACATAATAAGCAGGTATAGTAATTCAGGTTGTCCCCTGCAACTGTGTATTTGCAAATTAAGATATCAAGTTTAGCTTGATTTGCTCTTTGACTCCATTTTAATTCCAGGCACTTGAGTCTATATGTCTTAGTTATAAAAATGGTTATTATACTAACATGACTTCTAGATCTTATGGAAGCCACCTACTTCTCTTCAGAATATTCAGCTAAGTTTTTTGGTCTAATGAGATTGATCATATGAAAACATTTAAGAGTGGAAGAAATATAAACATTATGAAATGAAAACATTAATATAAAAACATTAATATGAAAACATTCATATAAACATTTCTTTTAAATCCTAGCAGGAACTTGGCAATGTCCTTGAGTTGAGGATATGAAGTTGGCAGTCTGGGAAGGACAAAATGACTGGAGTTTGCATGGGATAATACCAAAGAGGAGAGAGCTGCACAGAGATCTACAGTCCTAGTTGAATAGTCATCTGTTTATGCACGGAAGGAAATTGCATGAGGTTGGTAAAAGAACCACATGAATAGAGAAAAGGGCACAATTTCAACTTTCACAAGGGCTGGAAATAGTTTGTAATCCTACAAGGAAGAGGGAAAATCCTCATAATTTATACGGCATCAGGTAAGTATTCAGAAAGTTATTGTCTCAATAGTTGGGAAAAATTAGATTTTGACTAAAGGCTGCTCTGGTCCTGCCTAACAAAGTTTATATGTAAGCTTGCAAGGATCAAATCATTTCCAAGTAAGTTACCATGCTCCAAAGTAAAGCTTACTATTTATAAAAACACAAAATTATTCACTACCCAATAAGGTAAAATTCACAATATCTGCCATTCAGTAAAAAATTACAAAGCATGTAAAAAAAGGAAGAAAATATGACCCATAATGGGGAGAAAAACCAATCCCCAATGGAAACAGACATAGAAAGGAATTAGATGGTGGAATTAGTAGGCTAAAATATTAAAAGAGCTATTAATAGATAACTAATGAAAACCTACTGTATAGCACAGGGAACTCTACTCAGTGACCTAAATGGGAAGAAAATCCAAAACAGAGGGGATATATGTATATGTATTGCTGATTCACTTTGCTGTACAGTAGAAACTAACATGATATTGTAAAGCAACTATACTCCAATAAAAATTTTCTAAAAAAGTGAATCTGAAAATAAAATATACACCAATATTTCTCATGAATATATGCAGAAATCATCAATAAAATATTAGCAGGCCAAACAGCAACATGTAAATAGGAATATGCACAATGTTCAATCAACTATAATTAACAAATGAGCTAATCAAGGTCAGAGGATACAATGTCAATATTTATATTATATTTCTATATAATAGTAGTAAACAATATGAAAATTAAGAAAATAATTTCATCAATAATAAAATAAATAATAATAAAATAATAAAGAATAAATGTAACAAAAAAGTGAAACCATACACAATAGAAACTACAAAACATTAATAAGATGAATTTTTTTGAAAATCAAAATAATTGGAGCCACATCGGATTTTCACGGGTAGGAAGATTAATTTTACTAAAGAAGATATATGATATACCAAAGGGGAGAAGGAAGGGGGTGGGACAAATTAGGGGTATGGGGTTAATAGATACAAACTACTATGTATAAAACAGATAAGCAACAAGGATATACTGTATAGCACTGGGAATTATAGTCATTTTCTTACAGTAACCTATAATGGAGTATAATATTAAAAAATACTGAATCACTGTGCTGTATACCTGAAACTAACATAATTTGTAACTCAACTATACTTCAATTAAAAAAAAAAAAGCAGGGCTTCCCTGGTGGCACAGTGGTTGGGGGTCAGCCTGCCAATGCAGGGGACACGGGCTTGTGCCCCGGTCTGGGAGGATCCCGCATGCCGTGGAGTGGCTGGGCCCATGAGCCATGGCCGCTGAGCCTGTGCATCCGGAGCCTGTGCTCCGCAATGGGAGAGGCCACGGCGGTGAGAGGCCCGCATGCCACAAAAAAAAAAAAAAAAAAGCAAAAGATGCTCAACACTAGTCATTAGGAAAGTGTAACTCAAAACTATAATGAAATGCCACATCACACCCACTAGAATGACTGTTATAAAAAGAAAGGCAATAACAAGTGTCAATGAGAATTTGGACAAATTAGAACTTCAACATTGCTATTAGGTAAGTTAAATGTTGCAGCCACTTCAGAAAATGTTTTGGGAGTCTTAAAATGTTTAAAAATATATTTATCATATGACTAAGCAATTCCACAACTAAATATTTACCTTAGAAAAATATACACATAAATAGTTGTATGGGAACATTTATAACATAATTATTCATAATAGGCAAGAAAGTGGAAATAATCCAAATGGTTTATAGATTGATGAATGGATAAACATAATAAACAGAATTGTATATTCATACAATGGAATATTATTCATCAATAAAAGAGAAGAAAGTACTAGTACATGTAGGAACTACAAAAACATTATTAAGTGAAAAAGCCAAACATATAAAATTATCGAATATTATATGATTTCATTTATATGAAATGTCCAGAAAAGACAAACCTATTGATAAATAAAGTAGACTCTTGGTGCCTGGGGCTAAAGGTAAGAATGGGAAGTGACTGCAGGTGAGCATAAGAGATCTTCTGGGTGCAAAGGAAATGTTCTAAATGTGGATTGTCTCACAAACTGTAATGTGATAGTTTTATAATTCTTTAAATGCACTAAAAATTTTGTATTATACACTTAAGAAACACTAATTTTATGGTATGAAAATTAAATCTCAAGATTTTTTTAAAAAAAATAAAGGAGCAAAACACCAATCAGTTCTAGATCAACTTCAGTTTGCCAAATACAGTGTAATGGGATTCCCTAATGAGAGAAGATGAGGATGAAAAAAGTTAAAGAAATAATAGCTGAAAATGTTCCAAATTTGATAAAAATTATTAAACCATACTTCCAAGAAGCCAGAAGGATCCCAAGCATAAGAAACAAGAAAATGGCTACACAAGACACATCATAATCAAATGGCTTAAAAGAGTAATAAAGAGAAGATTTTAAGAACAGCCAAAGTAGAAATAAACATTGCATAGAGAATGATGACAGGATTCTTGACAGAAGCAAAATGACTAGAAGACCATAAAGCAAAATACTTAAAGTATTTAATGTCAACCCAGAAATCTCCACCTAGCAAAAATATCCTTCAAAAATAAAGGAAAAATAAGACTTTTTACAAACATTTAAAAGTTAAAATAATTTATCACCAGCAGTTCTGAATTACAAAAAAACTTAAAGGAAGTCATTCAGGAAAAGAAAAATAATACCAGATGGAAATCTGGTACTACTCAAAGAAATAAAGGACACTGATACTGGTAATTGTATAGGCAAATATAAAAATAATTTTATTTTTATTTTATTATCTCTTTAAAATTGAGGTTTATAGCCCAATACTGACAATGAAATTGAGATGTATAACCTATATAGAAATAAAATACATGACAAGGGTGACACAAAGGCCAGGTAGGGAAAATAGAAATATACTGTTATAAGGTTATTATAATATATATAAAATGGGATAATATTACTTGAAGGTAGGCTGTGATCAGAAAAAAATGTATATTATAAACTCTAAGTCAAAAAATGACAAGGAAAAAAAGGAAAAGGGAAACAAAGAACAAGCGGGACAAATAGACTACAAATATCAAGATAGACAATTTAACCACAAATATCAATAATCATATTAAATACAAATAGTCTAAACAATCCAATTATAAGGCAGAGATCATTATACTGGATTAAAAGAAATTAAGCCCCAACTTCATGGTCTCTGTAAGAAACCCACAGTAAATATAAATATACCAATATGTTAGAGGGAAAGTATGGGAAATGTTGTCTTGCTATCTCTAATAAAAAGAAAGCTTCATTGGTTATATTAAGATCAGACAAAGTAGTTATTAGAGCTACAGACATTTCCTGAGATAAAGATGCGATTTAATGATCATAACAGTTTCAATTCAACAGGAGGACAAAGCAATTCTAAATATTATTGCACCTGATAAAATTGTTTCAAAATAAATTTTTTAAAATGGATAAAACTATAAAAAGGAATTAAACAAATTCTTAGACGAAATTGAATATTTCAACACTCCACTCTCAATGACTGATAGAACAAGTAGCTAGAAATTCTGTTTATGGAACACTTAAATAACTGAATTAGTTAACTTGACATATAGAACATTTATAAAACATTTAACCAGTACATAGTAAAATATTCATTTTTGTCAAGAGCATTCTTGTACCTATACTAATGTAGTCCATATTTGGGGCACAAACAAGTGTCAATATATTTTAAAGGACTTATACAAAGTATCTCTTTTAACAATGATATAATTAAAGTAGAAATTTAAAAAATAGAAAAATATCTGAAAAAAATATCTTAATATCTTGAAACTAAATTACATACTTCTAAATAACTGATGGGTTAGAGAAGAAATCAAGAGGGGAAATTATAAAGCATTTTGCACAGAAAAAAATTTAAAATACAATATCAAAATTTGTTTTAAGGCATTAATGCAATTCTTATAAGAAAATTTATAGCACTAAATTTCAGTATTTTAAAAGAAAAAGGTCTTAAATCAATGTCTCAGCTTGCCCCTTAATCATCTTGAAAAAGAAGAGAAAATTACACATAAAGAAAGCAGAAGAAAAGAAAAGCAATAGAGAAATTCAATAACAGCAAAGCTGTCTAAAAGAAAAAAACATGAAATCTATATAACTCTAGCCACAATGATCAGGCAAAAAACAGGGAAGACACAAATTATCAATATCAACAATGAAAGAGGAATCACCATTATTGTTTCTGCAGATATTAAAAGAATAATAGGGGACTTTCCTGGTAGCACAGTGGTTAAGAATCCACCTGCTAATGCAGGGGACAAGTGTTCAAGCCCTGGTCTGGGAAGATCTCACAAGCCTCGGAGCAACTAAGCCCATGTGCCACAACTACTGAGCCTGTGCTCTAGAGCCCATGAGCCACAACTACTGTGCCTCTGTGCCACACCTACTGAAGCCCATGTGCCTAGAGCCCACGCTCTGCAACAAGAGAAGTCACTGCAATGAGAAGCCTGCACACTGCAATGAAGAGTAGCCACCGCCCGCCATAAGTAGAGAAAGCCCACACGCAGAAACGAAGACCCAACACAGCCAAAAATAAATAAATAAATAAATAATAATAAGTAAATATTTTGCACAACTTAATCCTAATATAATTGACAACTTTTAAAGTAATATGGAATTTTTTTGAAGGATACATATTTTGAAAGCTTACTTGAGAAGAAACCAACAACCTGAATACCCTCATATCTATTAATAATTAAATTTGAGGTTGAAATCCTATCCACAAAGAAAATTCCAGACCCAGATAGCTTCACTGATAATTTCTATCAAATATTAAGAAATAAATAACAATTCTTCACAGAGTTTTCAATAAATTTGAATTTTATGCTGCTGACATCACCCTGAAATACAAACTAGAAATACAGAACACAAGAAAAGAATATTATAAACCAATATCCCATATGAACATCGATATAAATATAATGAATGTTGGGTGGTATAAAGGGGATAGTCTCAGTGAAAGACCTAAGCATGACTTTAGAAAGTACAGCCAGTCAACTACTGTGCCAGAAATTTTATGGAATTTTCAGAAATCTGCAGATAAAAATAGCATCAAGAATTTGGTTAAGAAAGTGGAAAACAGTTTAGGAATCAAAGCAGGAAAAGTTGCAGATATTCTATTTCTTGATCTTGCATCAGTGTTGTTGAAGGAAGGAGGGAAATCTAACACATACTTGGCTGCTAATAGTAGTAATTGCTGTAGTAGTACAGATCCTCTGGGTAGCAGATGTCATGACTCAATTAATGATTAAACATGCATGGCTTTTATTATGGGACATACCTGTGAGAGAAATGAGGAAGGAGTAGGATGAGACCTGGAGACCTGGCATATCCTGTGTAAGTCTGACCCTGAATGCTATGGGCTAAACATTTGTATTCCCCCAAAATTTATATGTAGAAATCCTAACCACCAATATGATGATATTAGGAGATAGAGCATTTAGGAGGTGATTAGGTAGTGAGGTTGGAGCCTTCATAGATAGGATTAGTGCACTTATAAGAGGGATCCCAGAGAGCTCTCTTGCCCTTCCTACTATGTAAGGCCACAGCGAGAAGGTGACCATCTATGAACCAGGAAGCAAATGGCCCTCACCAGACACCCAATCTGTCAGTGTCTTAATCTTGACCAGCCTCCAGAACTGTGAGAAATAAATGTTTGTTGTTTAAGTCACCAATCTATGATATTTCTATTATATCCCCCCAAATGAACTGAGAGAGAGAAGAATGGAGACAAGGAGTTTAGGTAGAAGCAAAGTAGACAGTCATTTCATCTAAGGGAAGTTTAACAAAGTCATCATGGAGTTCTCAACCCAAAGTCACACAACAGAAGAAATCTGTTCTCTCAGGTACTGGACCTGCCTTAGTGCATAAGCTTCTCCCTCAACTCCACCCCAACTTAGAGGAGCTGAAGGAGAAGGAAGCATGGTCTCAGTGAAAACATGGACATGGGTTTCAGGCTATAGGATCTGGGGGCCTTAGCAAATTATTCTTACAGTTGGAGATGTGTGAGGTGTTACCTCATGGCTACCTAGTCCACCCTTTGTGCTAGGTAGATATATAATTTTCTTCAGAGGTTTGGGGAGCAACTTCTCTATAGTTGCTGTGGGTCTTTCCTCCCACTTAGTGAGGAAGGTTAGTGAGATGAACTGTAACCTCTGTTGCTACATTTTATTTTGAGGCTGCCATTCACACTAACACTCTTCTTCCTTTGTTCTAAATTTCCCTGTTTAAGTTTCCTTCATGCTCATTTTCTCAGGTCTTGGTGGCTGCTTGTTTTATGATCCATACTGTCATTCCTGAGTTATCTGAACCCATGATAATCATATCCTTCTCAATCTGGAGTTGTTACTCGTGTTTTTCTCACAATTATAACCCTTCAAGGAATTTTGTCAAACACATTATCTGTTTTTTTTTTAATTAAAACCATCTTAGTGTGAAGTGGTATTTCATTGTGGTTTTGATTTGCATTTCCTTGATAGTTAATGATGATGAAAATCTTTTCATGTGATTATGGGCCATTTGATAACATTGGAGAAATGTCTATTCAGATTGGTCACTTTTTAAAACTGAAATTTTGTATTTTTATTATTGAGTTGTGAGGATTCTTTATAGATTCTAGATAAAAGTCCTTCATCAGGTATGTGATATACAAAAATCTTCCATTATTTTGTCTGTGTTTTCACTTTCTGTGCTGTCCTTTGAAGCACAAGTTAAAAATTTTTTTATTGGAGTTGATGTATAATATTATATTAGTTTCAGGTGTACAAGAAATAACTTGATATTTTTATGGATTATATTTCATACAAAGTTATTATAAAATATTGACTATATTCCTTGTGTTATACATATATCCCTGCATTTTTTTTCTGTCATGAGGTTTTTTTTTTTAAACATCTTTATTGGAATATAATTGCTTTATAATGTTGTGTTAGTTTCTGCAGTATAACAAAGGGAATCAGCTATATGTGTACATATATCCCCATATCCCCTCCCTCTTGCATCTCCCTCCCACCCTCCCTAACCCACCCCGCTAGGTAGTCACAAAACACCAAGCTGACCTCCCTGTACTATGCAGCTGCTTCCCACTAGCTATCTATTTTACATTTGGTAGTGTATATATGTTAATGCTACTCTTTCACTTTGTCCCAGTTGACCCCTCCACTTCCCTGTGTCCTCAAGTCCATTCTCTATGCCTGTGCATTTATTCCTGTCCTGTCCTACCCTAGGTTCATCTGAACGATTATTTCTTCTTTTTTAGATTCCATATGTATGTGTTAGTATACTGTATTTGTTTTTCTCTTGCTGACTTATTTCACTCTGTATGACAGACTCCAGGTCCATCAACCTCTCTACAAATAACTCAATTTCATTCCTTTTTATGGGTAATATATCACTGTATATATATATATATATATATATATATATATATATATATATATATATATATATATATATATATTCCACATCTCCTTTATCCATTCATTTGTCGATGGACACTTAGGTTGTTTCCATGTCCTGGCTATTGTAAATAGTGCTGCAATGAACATTGTGGTACATGTCTCTTCTTGAATTATGCTTTCTCAGGGTCTATGCCCAGTAGTGGGATTGCTGGGTCATATGGTAGTTCTATTTTTAGTTTTTGAAGGAACCTCCAGTGGCTGTATCAATTTACATTTGCACCAACAGTGCAAGAGGCTTCCCTTTTTTCCACACCCTCTCCAGCAGTTATTGTTTGTAGATTTTGTGATGATGGCCATTCTGACTAGTGTGAGGGGATACCTCACTGTACTTTTGATTTGCATTTCTCTAATGATTAATGATGTTGAGCATTCTTTCATCTGTTTGTTGGCAATCTGTATATCTTCTTTGGAGAAATGTCTATTTAGGTCTTCTGCCCATTCTTGGATTGGGTTGTTTGTTTTTTTGATACTGAGCTGCATGAGCTGCTTGTCTAGTTTGGAGATTAATCATTTGTCAGTTTCTTCATTTACAAATATTTTCTCCCATTCTGAGGGTTGTCTTTTCCTCTGGTTTATGGTTTCTTTTGCTGCCCAAAAGCATTTAAATTTCATTAGGTCCCCTTTGTTTATTTTTGTTTTTATTTCCATTTCTCTAGGAGGTGGGTGAAAAAAGGAGTTTGCTGTGATATATGTAATAGAATCCCCTGTCTTTTTTGCTATTACTCTATGCAAATTGGGACTTAGATAACATTCCCCCCAAATGTTGATACTTTTGCTACCCCTGTTGCTGTAAACTACTGAGACCAGTATGTGACATTTAGAAAGAGCTTAAAGTAGTATTACCATCTGTTTACTAATGAAAAAACTGAAGTTAGTAAGTTACTTGAGAAAATTCTTTCAGGCCAATCCTACGTCTGACCAGCTCCAAAACTGTGGGATAATTAAAAGAATAAAATACTTCATGTCATGTATAAATTACCCAGCATGTTAAGGTTGGTTAATAAATATTGATGCTGTCTTTTTTTTTCTTCTACCGTTATTGAGATATAATTGACATGCTGCCATTCTTATATATGTACACATTAAAAATTTGAATAAGAATGTGAGACTTTAGGGCAAAATCAGGAGGATCTTTTCAAAGTATCCAAGATTAAATGTCAGTAACAATTTTTATCCTTATTATTTTGAATATGTATGATCAGAAAAAAGGACTAATAAAAAGTTTCATTAAAATCCAATTGAACTGTAATTTTATGGACAATGTATAACAGAGCTGTAATTCTGAGATTAAACAATATTTAGTATAATTAAATATCTCCTCATCATTAATTTACTATTGTAATTGTGACTAGGTGTATGAATGACTGGAAGGAAAACTGACTTTAATTTTAGTTCTGTCATCATTCAAAGATAAACTGCATTCTTCATATATTAATATATTAGTATTCCTTAAGAATAATGCACTGGATTTTAAAAAAAGGTAAAAATAAAAGTAGATAGACATATTAACTAGTAAGACATTCATAGCATTCTCCCATCTAAGGTTTTTCCCCAAACATTATTGATTTTGGCCCAGAGATAAACCCAGTCACTGTGAGTGATAAACTATTACCAAGTCCCATTGACTTTTTCCCTCTTTTTGCTGTAGTTTTTGTCAGGTCAATGAATTATCCTTGGCTTATACTTTGTTCTCTAAGGCATAAATCAAAACATTTTTCTTTTAAATGTGGGATCTTCATAAATTTGGAGGGATAAAGAGAAATACAGCCTGAAAAGAATATCTCTGCTTTTGTTTATTTAAAATGTCTTGCTCTGATTCATAGAATGTCAATACACTTGCTATTTCTTAATGATTAGATGTGGTTTGTTTTCATAAATTTTGAATTTTTTAATGGACAGAAAGAAAAGGGTTGTTTTCCCCTTACTCATTTTTACTTCAATAATCATAACATACTGATACAAATAACTTCTGTAATTGCAATTAGTGAAGAAAAATATATAGCCACAATATTATTATTAATAATCACAAACTTTTATTAAATATTTAGTTTTTTCCAGATTCCATATTAAGTACTGTGTGTGTGTATCTGTCTATCTACCATCATCATAATTATCCATTCATCTGTCCATCTGATGGATTTCTCTAAATCTAGAAAGTAGATACTATTATAACTCTATTTCATAAAGGTAAAAACTGAGGCATAATGAGGCTATGTAACTTGCCCATGTTAACATATTTAGTATGTGGTGAGAAAAAATCTGAATCCAGGTCATCTTGTTTTGTGCCTGTATGCTTAAAACTACTATATTATATATATGGCCCCTTTAATGTGACAGCAAACCTACATATGATGGTTATCAAATATTCTATTTAAAAGTTTAAAAGTACTGATATTTAGGTTAAGCTCTCTCAGATTACATTCTATTAAAAGACACCCATAAATAACAAAATACACTAAAAATAAAACAAGAAATGATTTAACCCAAAGCAAAGAATGCATTATTTTGAAGCATTTAAGTTGATAGTTCTAACAAGTACTACAATGGCTTAAGAGTAGTTAGAGACCTAGTATAGCATTGAACTTTCCTGTAATGCTACCGTTTGGACCCTCTCTCTCACCCAAAAATTGCCTCCCACACCACATTAGTTCATTCAAATTTTTTTTTCATTTTCATAGTAATGTTGCATTTTCTGGCTATAAACAGTATATTTGGCATTGTATAATTTTTAGCAAATTGTATAAATTTTAGCAAACAAGTGTAACTTACTGAGAGAGAATAATACACAGCTAACATTTTTAAACTACAAATTATACTGAATGTAATGTTTTGCTTGTTTTGCAAGCATATGTCTTTCCTCTTTATCATTTCTATTAATGGGATCAAAAATTTCCCAAGAACTACCGACAAGATACAAAATGTTTACTAAATACCACTTTTCTAATTATCTCTCAATGACATTTTCTCACAACCAGTGTAATACAGACATTTAAGTTGTAATCAAAGCCAAATAATTTAATACAATTATAACATAAAACCTATTGTAAGTCTATGTGATATTTTAGTGTTATTCAGGATTTTGCAAATGGATGTTGAACTTCTATTTATATTTTCTCAAACCTTATATTTGAGGGACAACAGTCAAAGAAAAGCTAATATAAGTATTATATAATAGGAGTGCCCAGAAAAAAAGAGGACCATAGAACAGGAAAGAAATATTTTTAAAAAGTCTAACAAAACTTGAAACAACAAATTAAAATTCCATGAAGTAACTCCTGGGTTCATGAGCAACCTGATAAATGATCTTTCCAAACATGTCATATCATGCCCGTTCCTTGCCTAAAATTTTTATATTTCTTTTCACTGCACCACAAATTAAACTCTAGTTCCTTATTTTAGGGGGCAAGTCTACATATGAGCTAGTTTCCATTTCCTTTGAACTCAGCTCTTACTTCTCCATATTGTTTTCTACACTGTAGCCACAATGGCCTATTTTCTTATCAAGAACACATCAAGCTTGGTCCTTACTGACACTATTATTTTCTGAAGCAAAAAGCTCTTGGATAAATAAGTCTTGCATGACTTATTTTTGTATCTTTTCAGATTTCCTATTAAATGTAAACTTCTTAGAAAAGCTTTCTCTGAACCTCCTATCTAAATAACCCCATATGTCACTATTGTATTATTCTGGCTATTGTGCTGATTGAACTTGTCACTTCCTGAAGTTATCTTCCATTTATTTGTTTCCTTTTTTACTGGCTGTATTCTCATCTCTAAACTGTAAGTTTTGTGAGAGTAAGGATTTGCATATCATATTCATTACTATACCCTTAGCATTATGAAAACTGATGCTTACCTAAATGATCAATAAATATTTGCATAATTTAAGAAAATGGTCATTTAGAAATAGAACACATTTTACTCTATCATTATTGAAACAAAATACACTTTTACTCACTCCTCCACTTTCCTACGACTTGATTCTTATAAGCATGGTGACTTAAGTAGACTGCCATTTGGAATAACAAATCTTAAACAAGATTACCATGGTAAGTGAAAACAGTGAGTTGATGTGATAAGCAACATGAATTAAAATTATTGGATTTTATCTCAAACTGATTAGTTCTTTAAACGCTGAGTGATTCACAGGAATGTTTCCTTTTAAGTTAAATATCATGTTTGATCTTTTCTTTAAAAAAGGGGGTATTGTGTTTTTTATGGCTGTGTAACAAATTACTGCAAACCTAGTGGCTTCAACGATGCCCAAAATTTGCTCAAAATTCTGTAGGCCAGAAAACTGGATATGGCATGACTGTATTCTCTCCTTGGGGACTCAAAAGGGCAAAATCAAGGCGTTGGCCAGGAAAATTTCTCATCTAGAGCTTGGTATCCTCTTCTAAGCTCATATAGTTGTGGAAGAATTAAATTTCTTATGGTTATGGGCCTGAGGTCCTTATGTCCTTGCTGGCTATCAATTAAGAGCCATTCTTAGGCCTCATATGCCATTCTCATTCCTTCCCACATGGATCCCTTTATCTTCAAAGAAAGCCAGTTGTAAAGTATTTCCTTCATTATCACTCATGTCCAATCCCTCTCACACTTCTAATCTCTTTAAGAGTTCACCTGATTATGCCAGGCTCACCAATCTCATCAATTTGTCAATGTATCTCTTTCTCTCTCACTCTCACTCTCTCACTGCCAGAATCAACTGTCATCACCAGCAGGCATAAATATTAGAGACCAACGTAGAATTCTGCATACCATAAAGTGATATTTTCTTGGTATTTAATCAATATATAAATTTTATAAACAATGATTTATAGACTTAACTATTTTAAAAATTAATAAAATTGTTATTACTACAGGCAATGGAATATTAAAGCAGTAAATAAGAAATCTGTTTTTTCCAGATATATAATTTGTATAGAGATTGTTAAAATCTTAGGTAGAGGACAAGTTGATCATAAATTGTACCATTCTCAGTTACTTCTAAAACATTCTCAAATAAGTGTAATTTGCAGTTAAGAGCATTTGTTTGTGCATGTCATTTTATCATTTAATAGATACTTATAGATATTTAATTAGCCCCCAAGAGATAACCAGTTTGCTTAATAACTAACTGAAATTTAGATGAGATTTAATTTTAAAATTAGATTATAATGTGTACATTAAATCTGGAATGGTGAAATGTTACCTGTTTATTAGCATGGAAGTAGGACAAAGCTTTTCAGCCAGTTAATCGTGTGAAGAGCAGGTAATATATTACTGTTTTACAGGGACTTTGTTGTCTGTTAAATTGAAAGGGAATCTGTTAAATCATCCCCTTCCCATGATCCTAAAATCCTTCATCTCCACTCTCTGCTATGAGGATATTATGATTAAACTCTTTATCCCTGCTTATCTTGTCCACAGCAAGAAGCCTAGGTCAGGATCACTCCTCATTTCCCACACTTTAATTTCCATATTGCTGTGGGTAATGCCCATTCTAACATGATCTCTCAGCTTCTTCCCAAATTTTGAAACCTTACACTTGGATCTGAAACCCAGGGATTGCTATAAGCAAAATAGACTCTTCTCAAACTTCTGCTAAATGCTTCCTTTCACTTTTTGCTCTGACTTACGATTGACCTTCCTTGATACTTCTTCCCCTATAGGCTTCTCAAGTGCTGGATTTTTCCTCTTCATACCTTTAGTAACAGTAGGTCTTCAGGTGTTCTGCTTTCTCCTTGTAGCTTCCAGACTTTTCTCCAGTTTCTTCCCTACAGTTCCCTAGATTTGAATTGCATTTTAAATTCTGCTTTAATCTTCCTAGTTGCAGTTTACTACTGACCTCGAAATCAATCTTCTCCCTGTGCAATATTTCCTGCAATATTGCCTCTCTTTCCAGCACAATTTGTATTCTAATTCTGATACTTATATTTTACTGGTACATAACATTCAATAGAACTTCTATGAAATTTTGAAAAATCATGGAGATGAAGGCTATCTCTCTCTAGAAACTGTATGTTGCTGGGTTTTGGTAAACATAATATTTTTATACCAATAGTCTCTGCTTTTTATGATAAAATTCACTCTATTTATAGCTAGTATAATAAATAATATATTTTTGGTCTCAGCTCAAATCTTTTATTTTTCATTACTCTTTATGATACTAAAGCTGGCATTCTGAAAACTTTATTTTTCCATCTTCTCAGCTATTACCCTGTCAGGCTCAGCCAAAGGAGACAGAAGAAGGAGTCTGCGAGGTTGGAGAAAGAAGGGACTTGCTCTTCCTCTTTGCTTCCTATAAGCTTCCTATTTGCTAATGGTTCCTGTAAATGTCACTAGGCAACACTATCTCATGCAGCTGTAGCAGTTCCTTCTGCAGAAGTAGCTGAATCCAGTGTGCTATTTTGCCAAAACTTCCAAAACCAACCTCATTGACCCCCATCATGGACAGCAGCACTGGCTGATTGGGGTCCTCCTGTCTCCCACTAGAGGTTTGGTTCCCTGTCCTTTGGGATGCTCTCTAAGTTTCTAAATTTTAATAATTCCAACCCCCTTTTTTTTTTGCCGTACGCAGGCCTCTCACTGCTGTGGCCTCTCCTGTTGTGGAGCACAGGCTCCAGATGCGCAGGCTCAGCGGCCGTGGCTCTCGGGCCCAGCCACTCCGCGGCGTGTGGGATCCTCCCGGACCAGGGCACAAACCCGTGTCACCTGCATCGGCAGGTGGACTCTCAACCACTGCACCACCAGGAAAGCCCCAAACCCTTTTTTTTAACCTCTGCCCTATGAATGGTGATGCTTCCTTAATAATCTAAGAATTCTCTTTTAACCTTTTCAATTTCCTAGTTAAAATTTTTATACATAGTTAACCATTTGCCATTCGAATGTGTCTTTGTTTTCAAGAAGCTCCAGCTAAGGCATCAATTCTGCTTGGAACCTGGTGAGCCCTTTAAGTCAGTTCACTGAGATTTTTCTTCAGGTTAAGAAAAAAGTTTTCAGTTATTTGTTCAATTCTGTCTCTTCTCTCTTTTTTTTTCTAAGAAGAAAGGTACACCTATGATTCAAGTGTTCACTGTCTTGGATGTATCCTTCAAATCTTTGTTTTCCTTTTTTTTTTTTTTTTTGCATGATTTTTGTTTGTGTATTCCTCTGTGTTTTGAAATAGATCTTACATATATTTCAATGCATTAATTTACATCTCCAAAGAGATATAAAATATTGGACAATCAAGTTTTCATTTAAATCTCTTTTTTGTGGCAGTATTAAGCTCCTTAAATGATTTTCATTAGTGGTGGAATTGTTCAAATCATCATTAAATCCTCAGAGCTGTGCAAAACACTTCTAAGAATTTATGCTAAGAATTAAATGTGAAAAGATGTGAGTAGAAGACTATCATTGCAGGCTTATTTACGAATAGCTGACCACAAGACACAGGAAAAATATCCAACTTTGATGGAACAGTTAAATAAATTATGGAGCCACAAATAATAGAATGGTGTTATAAAGTGTTTCAGGTCATGATTTTGGGCAGATTATTTCTTTGTGACTCATTTCCTTAATTGTAAAATGGGCAAAATAATAATAATCTGTCCTTCCTAGGATAGTTGTGAATATCTGCTGAGTTATGCAAGCAAAGCATATTGAACAGCACCTGGTACATGTTAAATCTTAATTAGGTTAATGTTAACTGATATTATTATTCAGCCATTAAACTGTATTTTATTATATTATATAAATGTAATGTGTTCATGGTATTTTGTTAATAAAATTTTAAAAAATCAAGCTAGTTAGAAACAGTAAGTAGAGATTAATTTAGTTTTCTTGGATGCACAAATTAATAGGGAATACAAAATCTAGATAACGAAGAGATTACATATAAAATATATATGGCAGCCTATGACCTAAATTACTCACACAATTCTCTCTAGGTAGAATAACTGTAATTTTTTTCTTTCTTTCTTTCTTCTAAATTTTTCTAACTTCATGTAATAACTATATTCTACCTGTTTAGAAAAAGTTTTTTAAAAAGTTGAATTTTAAGTCTTATTTAAAGTCTTATTTAAGTCAATGTTACAATAATTGTGCTTATCCTTGTTTATTTTATGACAAAGTATAATAATTCAAATCATTCTTTATATCTTTTTTTGGTCTTAACATTAATTATACACTTATGGAAGGTCTGTTAGTCTTTGCAAAAATAAAAATTATTTAATTGGATGCCAAAATTACTTTTTGTAGATAGATAGAAATATGTAAATATGAATATTTTAGATAATTGAAGGAACTCAATAAATTGCATCTGAGTTCTGATCAAATTGAGAAATGAGACAAAAGTATGGCAGATAGAGTAAAAGAATATTATTTCAGTATATTACACATATGAATAATATATAAACAATATTTAATGTTGTTTCAAAATATTCTCAAGATGAAATGAACCAGTTCCTAATTAGACACAAAATTACTTCCTAGAGTAGTACCCAAGAAAACTTCCTCTCTTCAAAACTTGAAAAATAAATCATTACTAAGTTTTAAAAAAGGCAAAAGTGTATAAATAACATTCTTGTTAACCTTTCTGCTTACTGATAAAGACATAAAGAAAAAAGTATCAAAATTCTGTCTAAGAATAATATGTATAATAAAATTGATGGCATAACCACATAGAAAGAAATTATTTAAGTAAATTTAAAACACAGAAAGTTAACAAATTCTTAACTGGTGATACATCTCAAAGAGACAAAAATAAATTAATGAAAATTCTAGAATTACTTTTAATAATCAGTGTCCTGGTAATGATATAGGAATAGTAATTGGAAACTTTAATATAAAGTGTAGCATAAAACAAAGAATAATCATACTAATATCATTATGATGTTCAAAACTGAAAGAAAAATATATGTGTTATAGATGTATATATAATCAAATAATATAAGTAATTCTATAATTCTTAAAGCTGAATTCAAAATGTAATTATAAACTTACAATAAATTAAATCTTATTTTTGTTTAAAAATAGTGTTTTTCCACTATTTTAAAAGCTGAGGGAAAAAGGGTAACCTGATAGTGAATAGCACCCTTAGCACACAAATTAGGATTTTGGTCTATAAGTACCATTTCCCATTTCTAGTAACCAAAGGACTTTAGAGAAATATATATATATATTTAAGGACGGGAAAGAAAATGAAGATCATGTTACATGATAAGCCTGTAACATCTTGTCTTATCAAACAGTTACAAAGCTAATAAAAAATACTGAGGGAGCAGCTTTAAGATGGTGGAAGAGTAAGACGTGGAGATCACCTTCCTCTCCACAAATACAGCAGAAATACATTTACATGTGGAACAACCCCTACAGAACACCTACTGAACGCTGGCAGAAGACCTCAGACCTCCCAAAAGGCAAGAAACTCCCCCACGTACCTGGGTAGGACAAAAGAAAAAAGAAAAAAATAGAGACAAAAGAATAGGGACGGGACCTGCACCAGTTGGAGGGAGCTGTGAAGGAGGAAACGTTTCCACACACTGGGAAGCCCCTTCACTGGCGGAGACTGCGGGTCGGGGAGGGGGAAAGCTTCGGAGCCATGGAAGAGAGCACAGCAACAGGGTGCGGAGGGCAAAGCGGAGAGATTCCCACACAGAGGATTGGAGCCAACCAGCACTCACCAGCCCGAGAGGCTTGTCTGCTCCCCTGCCGGGTCGGGCAGGGGCTGGGAGCTGAGGCTCGGGCTTCGGCGGTCAGATCTCAGGGAGATGACTAGGGTTGGCTGCATGAACACATCCTGAAGGGGTTAGTGCACCACAGCTAACCGGAAGTGTGTCTGGGGGAAAAGTCTGGAGCTGCTGAAGAGGCAAGAGACTTTTTCTTGACATTTTGTTTTGCAGTGCATGAGGAGAGGGGATTAAGAGCACAGCCTAAACAAGCTCCAGAGACGGGAGCAAGACGCAGCTATCAGTGCGGACCACAGTGAGGGCATGAGACGCTAAGGCTGCTGCTGCAGCCACCAAGAAGCCTGTGTGCAAGCACAGGTCACTATCCACACCTCCCCTCCTGGGAGCCTGTGCAGCCCACCACTGCCAGGGTCCCTTGATCAAGGGACAACTTCCCGGGAGAACACAAGATGCATCCAGGCTGTTGCAACATCACACCGGGCTCCGTTGCCACAGGCATGCCCCAAATTCCATACCCCTCCCTCCCCCTGGCCTGAGTGAGCCAGAGACCCCTAATCAGCTGCTACTTCAACCCCATCATCTCTGAGCGGGGAACAGATGCGCTCAGGTGACCTACACGCAGAGTTGGGGCCAAGTCCAAAGCTGAACACCGGGAGCTGTGTGAACAAAGAGGAGAAAGGGAAATTTCTCCCAGAAGCCTCAGGAGAAACAGATTAAACCCCCATAATCACCTTGATGTACCCTGCATCTGTGGAATACCTGAACAGACAATGAATCATCCCAAATTGAAGCAGTGGATTTGGGGAGCAAAAAAATGTATAATTTTTTCTTTTTCTCTTTTCGTGAGTGTGTATGTGTATGCTTCTGTGTTTGATTTTGTCTGTATAGCTTTGTTTTTACCATTTGTCCTAGGGTTCTCTCTGTCCGTGTTTGGTTTTTTTTAGAATAGTTTTTAGCACTTGTTATCATTGGTGGATTTGTTTTTTCGTTTGGTTGTTCTCTTCTTTCTTTCTTTCTTTTTTTATTACTTACAAGTTTTTTTCTTTATTTTTAATAATTATTATTTTTTATTTTAATAACATTATTTAATTTATTTTTTTTCTCCCTTTCATTCTTTTCTTCTCCTTTTTATTCTGAGATGGGTGGATGAAAGGGTCGTGGCACTCCGGCTGGGCATCAGGCCTGTGACTATGAGATGGGAGAGCCAAGTTCAGGACATTGGTCCACCAGAGACCTCCTAGCTCCACGTAATATCAAATGGCAAAAATCTCCCAGAAATATCCATCTCAACGCCAAGACCCAGTTCATTCAACAACCAGCAAGCTACAGTGCTACACACCCTATGACAAACAACTAGCAAGACAAGAACGCAACCACACCCATTAGCAGAGAGGCTGTCTAAAATCATACTAAGGTCACAGATAGGCAAAAACACACCACAAGATGCAGACCTTGCCCACCAGAAAGACAAGATCCAGACTCAGCCACCAAAACACAGGCAATAATACCCTCCACCAGGAAGCCTACACAACCCACAGAACAAACCATAGCCACTGGGGGCAGACAGCTAAAACAATGGGAACTTCGAACCTACAGCCTGTGAAAAGGAGACCCCCAAAACAGTAAGTTATGAAAAATGAGAAGAGAGAGGAACATACAGCAGATGAAGGAGCAAGGTAAAAACCCACCAGACAAAAAATGAAGAGGAAATAGGCAGTCTACCTGAAAAACAATTCAGAATAATAAGATAGTAAAGATGATCCAAAATCTTGGAAATAGAATGGAGAAAATAAAAGAAACTTTAACAAGGACATAGAAGAACTCAAGAGCAAACAAACCATGATGAACAACACAATAAATGAAATTAAAAATTCTCTAGAAGGAATCAAAAGCAGAATAACTGAGGCAGAAGAAGGGATAAGTGACCTGGAAGATAAATAGTGGAAACAACTACCACAGAGCAGAACAAAGAAAAAAGAATAAAAAGAATTGAGGAAAGTCTCAGAGACCTCCGGGAAACATTAAGCACATGAATATTCAAATTATATGGGTTCCAGAAGAAGAAGAGAAAAAAAAAAAGGAATGAGAAAATATTAGCAGAGATTATAGTTGAAAACTGCCCTAATATGGGAAAGGAAATAGTTAATCAAGTTCAGGAAGCACAGAGAGTCCCATACAGGATAAATCCAAGGAGAAAGACGCCAAGACACATATTAATGAAACTATCAAAAATTAAATACAAAGAAAACATATTAAAGCAGCAATGGAAAAACAACAAATAACACACAAAGGAACCCCCATAATGTTAAAAGCTGATCTTTCAGCAGAAACTCTGCAAGCCAGAAGGGAGTGGCAGGACATATTTTAAGTGAGGAAAGGGAAAAACCTACAATCAAGATTACTCTACCCAGCAAGAATCTCATTCAGATTTGATGGAGAAATTAAAACCTTTACAGAGAAGCAAAAGCTAAGAGAATACAGCACCACCAAACCAGCTTTACAACAAGTGCCAAGTAACTTCTCTAGGCAGGAAACAAAAGACAAGGAAAAGACCTATAATAACAAACCCAAAACAATTAAGACAAAGGTAATAGGAACTACATATCGATAATTACCTTAAATGTAAATGGATTAAATGCTCCACCCAAAAGACATAGACTGGCTGAATGGATACAAAAATAACAACTGTATATGTGCTGTCTACAAGAGACCCACTTCACACCTAGGGACACATATAGACTGAAAGTGAGAGGGTGGAAAAAGATATTCCATGCAAATGGAAATCAGAAGAAAGCTAGAGTAGCAATTCTCATATCACACAAAATAGACTTCAAAACAAAGATTATTACAAGAGACAACGAAGAACACTATACAATGATCAAGGGATCAATCCAAGGAGAAGATAAAACAATTGCAAATATTTATGCTCCCAACATAGGACCTGAATACATAAGGCAAATACTAACAGCCACAAAAGGAGAAGTCAACAGTAACACAATCGTAGGGGACTTTAACACCCCACTTTCACCAATGGACAGATCATCCAAAATGAAAATAAATAAGGAAACACAAGATTTAAATGATGCATTATACAAGATGGACTTAATTGATACTTATAGGACATTCCATCCAAAAACAACAGAATATAGCTTCCTCGCAAGTGATCATGGAATATTCTCCAGGATAGATCATATCTTGGGTCACAAATCAAGCCTTGGTAAATGTAAGAAAATCGAAATCATATGAAGTATCTTTTCAAACCACAACAATATGAGACTAGGTATCAATTACAGGAAAAAATCTGTAAAAAACATAAACACATGGAGGCTAAACCATACACTACTTAATAACCAAGAGACCAGTGAAGAAATCAAAGAGGAAATGAGAAAATACCTAGAAACAAATGACAATGAAAACACGAAAAACCAAAATGTATGGGATGCAGCAAAAGCAGTTCTAAGAGGGCAGGTAATAAGAATACAATCCTACCTCAAGAAACCATTACAGGTAAATAACCTAACCTTACACCTAAAGCAATTAGAGAAAGAAGAACAACAACAAAAAAAAACCAAAGTTGGCAGAGGAAAGAAATCATAAAGATCATATCAGAAATAAATGAAAAAGAAATGAAGGAAACAATAGCAAAGATCAATAAAACTAAAAGCTGGTTCTTTGAGAAGATAAACAAAATTGATAAACCATTAGGCAGACACATCAAGAGAAAAAGGGAGAATACTCAAATCAATAGAATTAGAAATGAAAAAGGAGAAGTAACAACTGACACTGCAGAAATACAAAGGATCATGAGAGATGACTACAAGCAACTATATGCCAATAAAATGGACAACCTGGAAGAAATGGAAAAACTTTTAGAAAAGCACAACATTGTGGGGCTGAACCAGGAAGAAATAGAAAATATAAACAGACCAAACACAAACAATGAAATTGAAACTGTGATTAGAAATCTTCCAACAAACAGAAGCCCAGGATCAGATGGCTTCACAGGCGAATTCTTCAAACATTTAGAGAGGAGATAACACCTATCCTTCTCAAACTCTTCTAAAATATAGCTGAGGGAGGAACACTCCCAAACTCGTTCTATGAGGCCACCATCACCCTGATACCAAAACCAGAGAAAGATGTCACAAAAAAAGAAAACTACAGGCCCATATCACTGATGAACATAGATGCAAAAATCCTCAACAAAATAGTAGCAAACAGAATCCAGCAGCACATTAAAAGGATCATAACCATGAACAAGTAGGGTTTATCCCTGGAATGCAAGGATCCTTCAATATACATAAGTCAATCAGTGTGATACACCATATTAACAAATTGAAGAATAAAACCATATGATCTCAATAGATGCAGAAAAAGCTTTCGACAAAATTCAGCACCGATTTATGATAAAAACCCTGCAGAAAGTAGGCATAGAGGGAACTTACCTCAACATAACAAAGGCCATATATGACAAACCCACAGCCAACATCGTCCTCAATGGTGAAAAACTGAAAACATTTCCACTAAGATCAGGAACAAGACAAGGTTGTCCACTCTCAGCACTTTATTCAACAATTGTTTTGGAAGTTTTAGCCACAACAATTAGAGAAGAAAAAGAAATAAAAGGAATCCAAATTGGAAAAGAAGAAGTAAGGTTGCCACTGTTTGCAGATGACATGACTCTATACATAGAGAATCCTAAAGATATGACCAGAAATCTACTAGAGCTAATCAATGAATTTGGTAAAGTAGCAGGATACAAAATTAATTCACAGAAATCTCTTGCATTCCTATACAATAATGATGAAAAATCTGAAAGAGAAATGAGGAAAACACTCCCATTTACCATTGCAACAAAAAGAATAAAATACCTAGGAATAAACCTACCTAAGGAGAAAAAAGACCTGTATGCAGAAAATTATAAGACACTGATTAAAGAAACTAAAGATGATACAAATAGATGGAGAGACATACCATGTTCTTGGATTGGAAGAATCAACATTGTGAAAATGACTATACTACCCAAAGCAATCTACAGATTCAATGCAATCCCTATCAAACAGCCAATGGCATTTTTCACAGAGCTAGAACAAAAAATTTCACAATTTGTATGGAAATACAAAAGACCTCAAATAGCCAATGCAATCTTGAGAAAGAAAAACAGAGCATGAGGAATCAGGCTCCCTGACTTTAGACTATACTATAAAGATACAGTAATCAAGACAATATGGTACTGGCACAAAAACAGTAATATAGGTCAATGGAACAGGATAGAAAGCTCAGAGATAAACCCATGCACATATGGTCACCTTGTCTGTGATAAAGGAGGCAAGAGTATACAATGGAGAAAAGACAGCCTCTTCAATAAGTGGTTCTGGGAAAACTGGACAGGTACATGCAAAAGAATGAAATTAGATCACTCCCTAACACCATACACAAAAACAAACTCAAAATGGATTAAAGACCTAAATGTAAGGCCAGACACTATAAAACTCTTAGAGGAAAACATAGAGAGATCACTCTATGACATAATCACAACAAGATCCTTTTGACCCACCTCTTAGAGAAATGGAAATAAAAACAAAAATAAACAAATGGGACCTAATGAAACTTAAAAGATTTTATACAGCAAAGGAAACAATAAATAAGACGAAAAGACAACCCTCAGAATGGGAGAAAATATTTGCAAATGAAGCAACTGACTAAGGATTCATCTTCAAAATTTATGAGCTGCTTATGCAGCTCAATATGAAAAAAAAAAACCCAATCCAAAAATGGGCAGAAGACCTAAATAGACATTTCTCCAAAGAAGATATATAGATTGCCAACAAACACATCAAAGAATGTTCAATATCATTAATCATTAGAGATATGCAAATCAAAACTACAATGAGATATCATCTCACACCAGTCAGAATGGCCATCATCAAAAAATGTACAAATAATAAATGCTGGAGAGGGTGTGGAGAAAAGGGAACCCTCTTGCACTGTTGGTGGGAATGTAAATTGATACAGCCACTATGGAGAACAGTATGGAGATTCCTTAAAAATTTAAAATAGAACTACCATAAGACGCAGCAATCCCACTACTGGGCATATATCCTGAGAAAACCATAATTCAACAAGATTCATGTACCACAATGTTCATTGCAGCTCTATTTACAATAGCCAGGACATGATAGCAACCTAAGTGTCCATCAACAGATGAATGGATAAGGAAGATGTGGCACATATATACAGTGCAATATTACTCAGCCATAAAAAGAAACAAAATCGATTTATTTGTCGTGAGGTGGATGGACCTAGAGTTTGTCATACAGAGTGAAGTAAGTCAGGAAGAGAAAAACAAATACCATATGCTAACACATATATATGGAACCAAAAAAAAAGGTTCTGAAGAACCTAAGGGCAGGACAGGAATAAAGATGCAGACATAGAGAATGGACTTTAGGACATGGGGAGGGGAAGGGTAAGCTGGGACAAAGTGAGAGAGTGGCATGGACATATATACACTATCAAATGTAAAAACGATAGCTAGTGGGAAGCAGCTGCATAGCACAGGGAGATCAGCTCAGTGCTTTTTGACCACCTAGAGGGGTGGGATAAGGAGCGTGGGAGGGAGGGAGGGGCAAGAGGGAAGACATATGGGGATATATGTATATGTATACATATAGCTGATGCACTTTGTTATAAAGCAGAAACTAACACACAATTGTAAAGCACATATACTCTAATAAAGATGTTAAAAAAAAAAAAGCTAAGGTTTTATCAAGAAGACTCAGGAGCCAACAAGATGTGGCTGTCCAACTTGTCAAAGATTTAAAAATTTGAGCATCAGTTAAGGACATTAAACACAATGAATTAATCAGATCGAATATATTAAACTCTTTGAGATTATAAATGTAAAAAATTAATTATGATATTCAAAGAATGAAAGGATTCAACATTTTATTTTTGTAAATAGAATAAAAAAAGAATCAGGTATTTATTCTGATTTCTAGCATATATTTTTCTTTCAAGGTAACCACATAACTGATGAGGGAGAATTTCTCTTTGAGAAAGTATAGAGGCATGCAGAAAGAATGAAAGAGTTAGAATATTGCCATTTTAAGTTTAATCAGTTGGAAATAGAAAAAAAAAAAAAAACTTCAAACAGATAGAGGGCTTAAACCTAAGCTGTACTGCTAGCATCATAGTTACTGATGAAATTTTCTTGTTGCCTAAATCAGGAGCAAGAAAGGATGTTTCATTTTAACACTTCTATTCAACAATATAATTTAGGTTCTAGCAAATGCATAAGGCAAAAAGCAAACAAACAAACAAACAAGAAAAGAGATATAGATGCTCTTCTCTGCTGATGACATGATTATCAACGTAAAATCCCAAAAGAGTCTACAGAGAAGCTACCTAGTATAACAAGTGAATTCAGCAAGATCTCTGAATAAGTGACTACAAGATCAATATTAAATTTAAAAAAAAATTATATGCTAGTAACAAACAACTGAAAAATTAAATTTAAATCTACCATTTATAGTACTGTTATCAAATATTTAATACCAAACAATAAATTTGATAATTCATAAATTCAACTAAATTCACAAATTCAGCTAAAATTGTGTGAGATGTTTTATTGAGCACTGTAACATATTGCTAAAAGATATATTTTGCTAAAGATATTCCAAAATTATATATATATATATATATATATATATATATATATATTGCTAAAAGATATTCCTAAATAAGGAATATAACATATTAATTAATTGGAAGATTCAGTTTTGTTAGGATGTCAATTCTATCCATATTGTGTCACCACAATGCCTTTTGTTTTGTTGTTGAAATGGACAAATAAATGTGAAAATTTGTATGGAAATTTAAAAGACCTAGAATATACAAGGGTATCAAAAGAGAGAGAGAGAGAAGGAATGAGTTAGAGAGACAGAAAGAGAGGGACTTGCATTACATGGTTTCAAAACTCCATATACAAATACATTAATTAAGGTAATATGGAATAGGTGTAAGGAATAGAACATAGTTGAGTAAAAAAAATAGACCCACATATATAGTCAATCAAGCATTTTTTGACATAGATATCAGTGCAATACAACTTGAAATGAAGTCTTTTCCCTAAGTTGTGCTGAACAACTGGATATCTTTATGGTCAAAAACAATCCCAATCTCATATATACAAAATTTTATCTGAGATAGACAATAGATCTAATTGTAAGTGCTAAGACTATGAAGTTTCTAGAAGAACACATGAGAGAATATTTTCATTCCCTTCATTTGGGCAAAGATTTTTTACATAGGATATAAAGGATACCTTTTACAAAATTAAAATGATAAAAATTTATTAAAATAAAAATTACTCTTCATAAAAAGACCTTGATTAGAAAATAGAAAGATTAAACCAAGACTGGAAAAGGATGTTTGCAGTTTATACATCTGACAAATATTTATATCTAGAATACATTAGGAACTCTTACAATTTAATGAAAAGAAAATTCAATTCTTAAAAAATGGGGCAAATCAACAGACACAAATGGTCAATAAGCACATTATCATCAGTCATCAGATAAATTCAAAGTAAAATCACAATATATTACCACATACCCACAAAATGGTTAAATTTTTAAAAGATAAAATAAAAGAAGATTAACAAGGTCCAGTGTTGCCAAAGATATGGAGCAACCTGACATCTCATGTTTTCCTTCTAGGAATGCATAGTGTGGTTTCACCTTGGAAAACTCCATGGCAGTTTCTTAGAAAGTTAAATATACAATTTACCATAGGACCCCGACATTCCACTCCTGAGTATGTAGCCAAGAAACATGAAATTATATATTCACAATTATCCTACACAAATGTTCATAGATTTTCTACAGCAGACAATATTTGAAAACAACCTATGTATTCACCAACTGAAGGAGCAATAAATATATTTGTAATGTTAAATTAATGAAACAAGGAGGCCATTAGACTGAGGTGTCTCTAATGCTATGGAAGCCTCTGAAAGCAAACCTAATCCAAGCCTATAAATGTCTCAAGGTTATAAAATCAAAATGCTAAGGACAACCAATCAGAGTCAAGTAGGCTTTACACTATAGCCAATTATATACTTTCCTTTCTTTGCTTCTGTATTTTCTCTATATATCTTTCCACTATCTCCTTACTAGGGAGTACTCCTAAATACTTCTGGTTTGGCATGCCTGATTCCAATTGATTTTTGCTTAAATAAATTCTTAAAATTTGAATATGCTTCAGTTTATCTTCTAACAGTAATGTATCCATACTATGGGATATATCTGGGCAATAAAATAAAAAACAAATTTATGATACATATAACAATATAGATGAATCTTCAAAACATTATGCTGAACAAATGAAATGAGACTTAATAGAGAACATGTTTGATTTTGTTTATTTGAAATTCTAGAACATTTATGAAGCTTATTTTCAGTGATAAAATTTTTAACATTGCCTTTTTTCTAGGCAATGAGATGGGAATGAAAAGCTTATATATTGATTATGGTTTCAGTTCTATGGGTATAAACAATTGTCAAAACACATTACACTGTGAAGATCTTTGCACTTCACTATATGTAAATTAAACTTCAGTAAGAAGGCTGAAATCAATAACAACAGCTTTTTCTTCACTTAGAAAACTTGAAAAAATAAAAAATGCAAATCCATGAAAAATAATGGATCTAGCACTGATCCTCAGTGACAACTAACATTACAAAAAAAGACTCAATTGCCTATTAAGAAATTCTTTTTGAGAAAAACAAACAAAAAAAAAGCCAAAACAGCATCATCAATGAAGTTATTTTGCCAAAACATAAACCTTTATATAATCTAATTTCTATAGCTAGCAGATTACAGGAAATACACTATTTAGAAAATCATGTTAAACCACAAGAATGTAAAAAAAGCAATATCCAAAATATGGTAGTATTCTGGAGGACAAGCAATCTGTGTTTTCCACAAGTAAATTTTGAAGAGATAAATGAGGGTTTGTGGAATCTATAGATTAAAAGATATTTAGGAGACCTTAAAGCGAATGCCATATATAAACATTTTGGGGTCCTGGAAATTTTGGGGGTCTTACATAGTAAATATGTATTACATAGATAAATAGACCATATAGATAGATAGAATTATAAATCTGTATTTATATATAAGCATTAATATTGATATTATATATTAATTTATAATCTATATCAAAATATAATTTAGTGAGACAACAATAGAAATTTGACCATTAGATATTTCATTATATTAAGAAATATTTGTCATTTATATACTATAATGGAATCATGACTACTTTAGAAAATACGTGCTTAATTTTGGAGACAATACTATATATTTATACTATTTGTATCAATATTTATACATGATTTATATATATTTACAATAATGCCTGAGACCCTTTTAAAACTAATTCAACAAGAGAAATAGGGAAAAGGGAGTTATAAATGAAATGAGATTTTCCATGAGTTACATTGAGTGAAACTAGATGATAGATGTTTGAGAATTCCTAATACAGTTCTCTGTACTTTTGAATACGTGAAATTTCCATAATAAGTAGCTTAAAAAGCCATCATAATGTAACAAACAATGACACTTGCAATAATTATACCCAATTAGTTCATAGAGTTTCTCTGAAACTTTTTAAAGACGGCAACAGTCCAAAGTACAATACAAATAAGTTAAAGCAAGTTTATGGTGGTAAAATATTCTACTCTAGATACAAATGTCTGATGATCAGTATGAATAAAAACCTGTTTTTGCATGTATAGAATAATAGATACTCTTTGAAAAATTTTATTTACATATGTGGATGACTTTCTATAACCTAGGTATCGACATACATCATCAATAATCAAAGGCCTAATGTTAATGATAAGGATGTCACACAGACCTAACCTTTTCCTTCATTAGCTAATAATCGCCTTAATACAGAATAGTAGTGTGATTCCCTAGATATTTTCATACAAACTTCTATTTATTTTTCTTCCAATTTAATGACACAGTATTTCTGCTGATTGCCATTATCTTCCTTGCCTGAATCTTTTAAAATTTCCAGTGCGCAAAACTAGTCTGCAAAAGCAAAATTTCAACCTTAGCATGAGTAGCAGAGAAGCCCAGACAATTAGAAACCAATGGTGATGTTCTTTCCCGATAAGATTGTTTCCACCAACACATACACCACCAGCCCCTTCCATACTCATACACACACACACACACACACACACACACACAAACAACCTCTATTATGCTATACAATTCTAATCATACTAATGTGGGAAATTATGAAGTTGCGTAAAAAAAACAAAATGGAAATAATCAACATTTGGCATGCTAGGAGTAGTGTTGTCTCAGACACCATATATCTTAGTTAAAATATATATTTTTCAAACAAGTTTAAGGCATCTTAATGTTTGTCTCCTGAGACGATTTTGGAAAGCAGTGGTTGCTAAATCTCCTAAACCTCTGATGGAAAAATATTTTCTCTGAATTTATATTTATCCAAGATCCACATGGAGCAGGGGTCCTGGCATAACGAACACCAGGCAGTAGCTTTCCCTAGCTGAAGACCTAGTAAGTAATGGCTGGAATTTAAATTCAAGCTTATATGTCCTTACTAGTATGTAGAATACATCTACTGCATATTGCTCGAGTGATGTGCTTTAATAGTCTAACATATGGATTGGAATGATAAACGTCCCTTAAGAATATTCAGAAACCATGGGGATGTATGTATATGCATAGCTGATTCACTTTGTTATACAGCAGAAACTAACACAACAATGTAAAGCAATTATACTCCAATAAAAATATTAAAAAAAGAATATTCAGAAACCTTATATATATATATATATATATATATATATATATATATATATATATATATATATATCCATTTTATCTCTAGAGAGATATAACCCAAGGACTTATTCATCGGTAAGAATACTATTTTCCTCAAAAGCAATTTGCTTAACACTTCAATAGATAGAACAAAAATGAAGAATCAAATTCCCAGAGATTTTTTTATGGAAAAATAAGACTAGCAGTGCTACATTTAGGTAAGAACTCTTTTGAAGTACATGCTAAAGAAAGTCTATCTTAGTGAGTAAAATCCTCAGCAATGTATCCACAAATGTTCTGCCTGTGAGCACTGCTGACTTCCAACCAAGAGAACGTCATTACTAAGTGTATGCCTAGTAAGGCAAATTAGAGGGCTGCCAGTGTTTCTTGCTCTAAGCTCTATTTAATATTACAGGATCATCTTTCAGAAATGATAACCTTGCTTTTCAAATATTGAGTGCTCAGCCAAGTTAAAAGTTAAAAATAATCAGGAATTAAATATTATTTCTGGTGAAATATACTTTGCTAAAAACTATTATCTGATTCTCCCTAGTTTTCCTAACTCTCTCAGGAATAAGATATTTTAAATGCAAGTATATATGTAAATTTGTTCATTAAAACTAATCCAAAAACGAATTCCTATTTTCAGATTTATGATCATGGAGCACATAATAAAAGTCACAACTAATATAAACTTTATATTAAATTAGTATAAAGTTTATCATTTGTTTTCAACTCTACCAGGACAGGTTTCTTATGATCTACTCCAGTGAATAGAGCCAAATTGCTTAGATCTAATGATTTGTCATTAGACTGATAAGTAGGGATTCTCTTTTAATAGTCAATATCTGTTGAATTTGTTTTACTTGATTTGTACCTCATTTTGACAATATCTCTGATATTCAACTAGTATGCAAGACCCTGGCATACACTGAATATTGAATATATATTGATAGAATCTTAGAGTTGAAATGTAACATGGATGGTAAGTCATTCAAACTCTCCTATACATAAGAATTTCTTTTACAGATTCTTCCTCCAAGTAAATTTTGCATCTATCCCTTTATTTTCATTACTGATACCATCACTTTAGTTTAAACCTACATATGCTTACAAACTGTTTAAGCAGCAGTGATATCCTTACATCCTTGTCACCATTTTTGTGCCTTTGTTGCATTAGGTCTAATATCCGAGTTAACTTCTTTCTGCCTTTCTGCCTAGAAAAATCTCCCAAGATCTAGTTTAAGTACAGACTTATCTGTGAAGTCTTCATTATCCTTATCCATGACATTTTCCCTCCTAAGAATTCATTATCAGCATGAACTCTGCTATCAAATAGTTTAAAATCCCTCGATAATTCAAGAAAGAAAACTTCAAGAAATGACTAATCACATGATCCAGGGCTAAGTGGGTGATATAAACCCTAAGTGCCTGTCTGAGGCAAGAGAAATAACCAAGGACTGGCACAAGATTTGTGTTTAGTGAAAAATGGCAAACAGGAAGGCTCCAGATTTTAGGGATAAGATCAGGAAATAATAACCTGGAAATAGGTATAAATGTGAGAAAAAAATCTACTATTACTCATCTGTAGACAATTTCTGAGAAATGTACATGAGCACATAGTATATTAAATAAATTTCATGAAACTAAATTATTTTCCCCAAATCACCAGGATTCCTAAGATTTATCCCAATACAATTTCAAAGAGATACCACTCCATGATTTAAATAAAATTAGATGCAATTTAAATCACTGTAAGTTGCAACAGGAGACTTCCTTTTAATTTCAGAAACTTTGGTTGCATTAAATGAATAATGCAAACAGAGCTAGATACTGAAAATATATCTGGGTATTCCTAGCATCCTTCAAAAGAGAAATAATCTGATTCTGCATGATCTGTCCCATGTATTCAGAGAGGAAATTCTCTAGAGGGGAGAAGGGAAATTCATTTCAGTACTACAGCATGATAGAAATATTTCTTAAAGAACATTAAATTCCCTTTGTTCCAATTCAGTACACTCCAGATAACAGTCTGATCTATCATTTGTTTTTCTGAGTAGATATACTAAACCCCATTATGACAGAGTTTCTTAGGATCATATATTAACACCTAGAATACCTATACCCTCATAGCATTCTGAAAAATTATGACTTAACTATAACAATTTTTACCTTAAACTATTTAAAGTAATCCAAACCCAAAATATATATATTATTGAATAATCAGAATGAATCTAAAAGGAAAAATTTTCATCAATGGTTTTAGTATTAACTTTTGATAATTAATGTAAAACTGAAAATTAATTATTAAAAAATAGAGAATAGATAATTTTAAGTATGTTACAGGTTTTAATTTTTTTAATTATTTATAGTGGTGTGTTGTCCTTGGTCCTCTTTAGTCAGCTATATGATCATATGTATTAGTGTTAAAGATGAACACAGTTGAAAATGAAATAGGAGTTTTGAAAGCCAGTTTTTGAATAAATATACTTAAAAGGAACTAATTAACTGTAATTCATAAATTGCCTCTATGAAATGAAAAAAGTGAAAAACAATTTTTAATAGACCTTAGGGTCTATACTTCACCAATAATCTTCTAACAAAGGAACAAGCTTAACTATAGTTAAACTTTCAAAATAAATATCACCTAAATTAAATACCCCAAATCTTCCTTTCTGTAAAAGATGTAGTCTGATAAAATTATCCATTTGTCATGTTATCTGAGTAATTTCAAATATATTCATAAACACTGAAATTCATATTTGGGTAAGGAAAGTGACTTGGCAGTCAGGATAATGACTGTTAGTTTTCTCATTCCTTCAGATTTTATTTTCATATTCATATCAATTCTCAAGAATGAAGAAAAGTTATATAGATGGCAAATTAATATTGCTCATAATTTTGCTCTCCTCTATTGTTCATCACTTGGTTTATTTGCATGAAAACAGGGCCTCTGATTCTTAAGAATTCATTTACTGTCTCAGCACACAAAGTCACAAGCTCCTCATTAAGAAGTATGATCATACAACAATAGAATGCAAAGGGGAATAGCACCCCAGAGATAATACAAGCTACTCTTTACATAGATGAAGACAGTAAACTTCCAGAAAATATAAGATAATACAAGATAACTTTGTATTTTTAACAAAGGCAGAATTCTGCTCAACTCTTCCTGAATTCCAAAAAATTATTTGTATTACATTACCAAACTGTGTCACCAAGGTATTTAAATGACTTACTTTTAGATCTCAGGATAAAAAATCTTCTTTTGGTCATGATGCTTATTGATGATGATTTTATGTTTTGAATGTTATTCATTTTCTCTTGGTACTATTTTGACAAACCATACAATGGATAATAGTTTTACTTAGGGGATGGTTAGTCTGTGCTAGTCTCTTCCTATTTTGATAATCCCATTTAAGGCAAAATGGAAAAAAACTGTAAAGAAATGTATGAGCAGCTTTGTTTCTAGGTATGGAGTTTTGTAAAATTTCTTAAGGAATATGAATAACACAATAATTGCTTATCCAATTTTAAATATTAAAAGTGGATTTCATTTTGTATTAATAGACTTTGTTTTTTAGAGAAGGCTTAGGGTTTCAAAAAAATGAGAAGTACAAAGAATTCCTATATATCCCCTCTCCCTCTTCCCACCCTTTCACCTCAAATTGTGTGGTGACACAATTTCCCCTATTATTAACATCTTCCATTCCTGTGGTGCATTTGTTACAAATGATAAACCAATACTGATACATTATTACTAACTAAAGATCATAACTTATATTAGGGTCCATTCTTTGTACTGCATAGCTTCATAGGTTTTGACTAATGTATAATGTCATGTATCTTCCATAAGAGTATCATACTGTTAAAGGAATAGTTCCATGGCTCTAAATATCCCCTGTGTGCCACCTATTCATCCTCTCCCCACCTACCCTTCCTACACCATGAAGCTCTAGAAACCACTGATTTCATTTTTTTTACTGTCTGTATCATTTTCCCTTCTCCATAATGTCATATAGTTGGAATCATACAGAATGTAGCCTTTTCACTTAGTAATATACATTTATAGGTAAAGTGTTAAAATGTAGCAAAATAATTAGAAATATTTTATAAGAAAAGAAAGCATATAAAACTAAAGTATTAATAATATTAGATAGTCATACTAGTTCATTGGACTCTGCCTTGTGCAACAGAGTCAATTAGGAGAAAGTAAAAATAATGCCAGAGAACTGTATGAGATGCAAAAGGAATGGTGAGGTAAAAAAATGAGTTAATGTGTAGAAAGTCTATTTAAACATAATCCACATAAAATAACATTAATAATGCATGAAGTATTGAGTTTAAAAAATGCAATAAAACACTGGAAAAGTGTAGCAAGTCAAGAGAAGATAATAAAATAAAATATTTTAGAGTCTGTGTTGTTGAGGAAGGGAATTATGGTATTAATTTAATTTAGACTTTAAGAATGCAGCATAAAAATTTAAGCTCACCCACTAAAAATTATATTTTTATAAAAGTATCTTCCAAACTAGTACATAGGAAAAGGAATAAGAAAAATAGATATTAAAAAAGCAAAAAAATAAAAAAGCCAAAAGAGAGAGAAGATTGAAAATATAGCACACAGAGAGATTGCAATAGATACATCTAAAATAAATATAGAATACAGAGAGATTTAATAAACATATTAAAGTACCCAAAAGAAAGGCAGAGTATCTATGCTCACATCAGAAAAAAACAGACTTTTCAAAAATGGATCGTTTCACTCCAAATGAAAAATTTCCAATTATTTAAGAAGATACAACAATCATGGATTTCATTAATTTAATGAAGTAGTCTCTAAATAAAGCAAACTGTTGATAGAACTACAGAGACATAACAGATCTATGTAGCTTGTATATATAGAATCAGCATGTAATACAGAATTAACAAAAACAAAAAGGATCATATTGTAATATTAGTATAAAAAAAGGTATGTTAAAAGTTTTAAAATTTAGAAATGGGCAAATTCTTGGCAATAAAGTTTTCTGATATTGACTAAAGAAATAGAATGATTAAATAGTCCTCTTATCCATTAAATAAATTTAATTATCATTTAAAATCTTTTTAAGAGAAGACACGACTAGGCTAATATAATTTTACAGAAAAGTTGTTCATACTTTTTAAGAGCATATTATTCCTATTTGGTAAAATATCTGCCAAATAACAGAAAAAGAGGAAATACTCCTCAACTAATTCTACATGTTCAGCATTACCTATATACCAGTGCATTACAAACACATAGTAAATATCTAATAAATATGTTTACTGCCTCCTTACAAATCAGACAATGGCATATAACTGCTACAGGAGTGGATCTTCCTACTTCCCAGTCACACCTCCACCACTTTAGGCAACAAGACCACAAATGTGTGTGCATTTTGAAACATAGACAACTAGGGCCCTCATTGTATCACTGGAGGATTCAGTTCACTTCCTGTCTACATTTGATCCAGGGAGGAGAGCCATTTACATAGAACAAACCTTACCAACAATCTGTTTCAGAAATTCCTTCCTATTTATTTCTGCTATTATTTCTGGTCAGGAAAAACAAACACCTTTTTAGCCTCTCTCCCTCTCTCCCCTCGTATAAATTTTACTTTTTTTTTTAACCTATCTTACATTTTAAGACAAATTTCCTTCATGAAGCCTAATCTAAGTACCCTAACCACAAAGGTTGGACCACGTTCCCATTCTATCCTTCTGAAAATCTATCACAGCACTTACCATAATGTATTATAAAAATGCTCTTTTCTCTTTCTCTTTCTCGTTCTCTCTTTCTCCTTCTCTCCTTCTCCTTCTCTCTTTCTCTTTCTTTCTCTACCTAGGTAGGGAGCTCCTAAAAGGACAGACTGTAATTCTTCTTTTTGTCCACAGCACTTAGCCCAATGCCTCTGTTAAACTGAAATAAAATGAACTAGCAAACAACAGCTTTAGAGATTTTATAATATGCTTTTAAATCATGTTTTACATTTTTTCTAGTCTAAATAGTCTGACCAAAAAACATAACCTATTAGGTAGATTTTCAACCTCATCTTGTCCTATTGGTTGCAATAGCTATAGAAAACATGCAGTTAAGCAGGCAGTAGAGAAGTCAAGAGAAGTGTTAGTTTTTAACTTTGCAAATGCACACTATGTAACTCTGCCCAAGCAATGATATTCTGATTCACTTTATTCCTCCAATACACTGCCACTTCCCAAACTGTAGCCAGGAGTACAATATAAATATTCTCAAGTGAAGTATATTCAGCTTTTTTTCAACTCTCTTAAAATTTATTTAATAAAAGTTTCTATTTTTTCAAAATGAAGATATATATGTATGTATGTATATAGAAAGATATATACATATATATCCATGCATGCACAAGCTTAAAGTAAAATTAAAAGTAAAAATAGAAGAAATAATGTTCTATCACATGTGATATATTCTACATTCAGTTTTGAAAGTCAGATTGCATTGTGAATGATTTTGATAGCATCTAGACGTGGTTACCTTAATAAAATCTTGTAGTGATGATATAGAAAGATAAAAGCAAATAAATATTAAATCAGACATTAGACTGAATTTGTTGAATTTTTCTCTGAAAACTGAGTGTTGACAGTAAATGATAAACTTTTTTTTATTTTAAATATACCATCCAAATCTTAAAAAAATGAGGCTGTAAAATATTTTTAAATTATACAAATAACATGGTAAAATAGAAGCTATAAACTAAATTATCAATACTATTGTCTTTACATAATTTAGAAAAATTTTAATAATATGTAATATACACTCACTAGCTGTATGAATTTGGGAAAATCACTTGACCTGCCTGGGTTGACTTCCCTGTTTACTAGTAATATTAATTAAGAAATGGCATTGTTATAAAGATCTAATTGAATTAGAACAGTTGCAAGGATATACTAAGGGCTTGCAATTATTTTTGACATTAACAATAGCCTTGTAATGTTCAGGTAACACATACATAAACACACACACACAAGGAATTTGCTTATTTGTAATTAAGCAAAATAAAAAAATAAAACTCAACCAGTCACAGAAAACTACCACTGAACTTATAGTTTACTTTCTTCTCTACATTTCCACCATAAAAATATTTCTATTGAGTTCTATAAAAAAAACTTATCATACTACATATTCTCTTCTGTAATGTACTTTTAATTTTGTATTGTCACTTCAATGAGTAAGCTTCTGCATCAGTATTTTAATGATCACATAGTATTATATTCTCACATGTATTGTAATATAACTACTGTATATGTATAATTCCAACAGGCATTTTTATTAATTTTTGTTTTTCCTTGTTAAAATATTCCTTGAATAAAATGCTTACACATAATATTTTGCATATTCCCATTCTAAAAAATAACCAACATGATAGATAAGAAAGGATTCCCTCTTGTCTTAAATCCATAGGTCTTTTTATTAATGAGTTTTTAAAAATTTCAACTTACGTTTATCAAGTAAATCTGTTATCTTATTTAAAATCTACAGCAACTGTAAAATCTATATCTCATGTCATTGTTCTATAGCTCTTCACATATAAATCCAATACTAATTTTGGATGCCACTCACTCAGATAAAGTCATCTAGATCACTAGTTAAATATATGTATTTCAAGACCTATCCCTTGGAATTTCTAATTCAGTAGATCTCCACAGAATCTGAAAATTTTGCATTTTTAATATGCTCTCCAGGTAATTTATTTTTCCTTCACATATGTGTGTCAAATATTGCATAATCTCTGTTCTAAGACTGGTATTCTTACTCAATGTATTTCTACAAAATATATAAAAGTTTTAATGAAGGTAATTTTGCAAATATTTCATATAAATACTTAAGGTCATGTATTATAAACTTGCCTCATAAGGGCTTTCAGTTGCTTCCAGTTACCATGTCCATTCATTATTTTTATTTTTTACTTCTTAAACATTTTCTTCACTTTAAAATATTTTTATTCACATTATTGTGGTTAGTATTATATGGCAGCCCTTCACTTTATATATGAAATATAAATGGCAAAATGGTAGAAGGTTTTAGCCAAAAGATTTTCTTTCCCCAGATTTGGGACACACTGAAAATTATGAGAAATAGTAGATGTTATAATAAAATTGATTGTGTGTTTGTAGCTATGGTTTATTCGAAAGTTAATCATGGAGGAAAAGAGATGATAAAATTTATCAATGAGAGTAATATTTTCATCAACATATTATGAAATTTTATGTTTTTAGGACTACAGAAAAAAGTAGCAGCGATGGTATAATTCAATACTTACTAAGGCACAACTAACCAGTGCAGAGTATCTATGTGTAGCAAGTTTGCATACACTTCAGGTTTAAAAAATACACAAACACACACATACATATATATATATATGTATATATACACACACACATATATATTCACTCTTTATAGCTACCTTCATGTTGAAAAAGGTATATATGATCTCTGAAATGGTCTTAAAATACCTTCATTTTTTTCAAAAATATCACTGTAAAATTTTCCATACCCCATCATTATGCTGTTATGAATGACATCACAAATGAAGACTTTGTAAGTGAATTAAATGCTCTGCTTATAAAGCTTCCTGTAAAATTAATCATTGAAACAGTGTTGGAGACTTTTTTGTTATTACTACAATTTCCCTCAATGTAATTAAAATATACCCTAGAGACCCCAGCTGGCAGGATAGAGCATAGCAAAGCAGGGAATCCAGCCAAAAGTATATCTTCTACAAATTCTCAGAACGTGTTACATTAAAAACAGGATGTGTTTTAACAATGTTCAATGACTTCCGCAAGGAAACTTCCCAAATTAACGACAGAATTGGATAAAGAATGCTACTCTCTACTCCTTCCTTTAAATAAAAATGCCTTAATTTATTATTTTTTAATCTCTACAACTATTTCAAGGTGATGGAGTACAATAAATAAAAAATACTTTCAATGAATTTTCTGAAAACCAGTGAGGTCAGCAAAATATTTTTCAGGGAAATTAAATATATGAGTATTTTGTATACCTATTTTTGTTATCATATGAGTCCTAGGTTACAAGGACTGAGACCAATAGCCTATCATTGTCTAAATATTTCCTAAAAGAACTATTTTTCAATTTCAGAAAATATAACCAGATACACCCCTAGATTTATATACGTAAAATAATATTTCCTTAGGGAAATTCTCTGGTATATTTCCCCTCTCATCGTTTTTGCTTCTTTTAAGAAAAATATTTCCCCTCTGCATTCTATAGAAGTTTTTTTTTGTTAGCTTTTTTACTCCAAAGTAGATTTCAATCTATTAGAATTTGTCCCCTTGGAATCCATTCTTTTTTTTTTAATATCTTTATTGGAGTATAACTGTTTACATTGTTGTGTTAGTTTCTGCTGTATAACAAAGTGAAACAGCTATACGTATACATATATCCCCATATACCCTCCCTCTTGCTTCTCCAACTCTCCCTATCCCACCCCTCTAGGTGGTCAAAATGCACCAAGCTGATCTCCCTATGCTTGCACCTGCTTCCCGCTAGCTATCTATTTTACAGTTGGTAGTGTATATATGTCAATGCCACTCTCTCACTTCAACCTAGCTTATCTTTCCCCCTCCCTGTGTCCTCAAGTCCATTCTCCACATGTGTGTCTTTATTCCTGTCTTGCCCCTGGGTTCTTCAGAACCATTTCTTTTTTTTTAGATTCTATATATATGTATTAGTATACAGTATTTGTTTTTCTCTTTCTGACATACTTCACTCTGTATGACAGACTCTAGGTCCATCCAACTCACTACAAATAACTCAATTTCGTTTCTTTTTATGGCTGCATAATATTCCATTGTATATATCTGCCACATCTTCTTTATCCATTCATCTGTAGATGGACACATAGGTTGCTTCCATGTACTGGCTATTGTAAATAGCGTTGCAATAAACATTGTGGTACAAGACTCTTTTTGAATTATGGTTTTCTCAGGGTATATGCCCAGTAGTGGGATTGCTGGGTCATATGGTAGTCTATTTGTAGTTTTTTAATGAACCTCCATACTGTTCTCCATAGTGGTTGTACCAATTCACATTCCTACCAGCAGTGCAAGAATGTTCCTTTTTCTCCACACCCTCTCCAGCATTTATTGTTTCTAGATTTTTTGATGATGGCCATTCTGACTGCTGTCAGGTGATAATTCATTGTAGTTTTGATTTGCAATTCTCTAATGATTCATGATGTTGAGCACCCTTTCATGTGTTTGTTGGCAATCTGTATATCTTCTTTGGAAAAATGTCTGTTTAGGTCTTCTGCCCATTTTTGGATTGGGTTGTTTTTTTGATATTGAGCTACATGAGTTGCTTGTATATTTTGGAGATTAATTCTTTGTCAGTTGCTTCATTTGCAAATATTTTCTCCCATTCTGATGGTTGTCTTTTCATCTTATTTATGGTTTCCTTTGCTTTACAAAAAATTTTAAGTTTCATTAGGTCCCATTTGTTTATTTTTGTTTTTATTTCCATTTCTATAGGAGGTGGGTCAAATAGGATCTTGCTGTGATTTATGTCATAGAGTGTTCTGCCTATGTTTTCCCATAAGAGTTTTATAGTGTCTGGCCTTACATTTAGGTCTTTAAGCCATTTTGAGTTTATTTTTGTGTGTGGTTTTAGGGAGTGTTCTATTTTCATTATTTTACATGCACCTGTCCAGTTTTCCCAGCACAACTTATTGAAGAGGTTATCTTTTCTCCATTGCATATTCTTGCCTCCTTTATCAAAGATGAGGTGACCACATGTGCCTGAGTTTATCTCTGGGCTTTCTTTCCTGTTCCATTGATCTATACTTCTGTTTTGTGCCAGTACCATACTGTCTTGATTACTGTAGCTTTGTAGTATAATCTGAAGTCAGGGAGCCTGATTTCTCCAGCTCCGTTTTTCTTTTGCAAGATTGCTTTGGCTATTTGGGGTCTTTTATGTTTCCACACAAATTGTGAAATTTTCTGTTCTAGATCTGTGAAAAATGCCATTGGTATTTTGATAGGGATTGCATTGAATCTGTAGATTGCTTTGGGAAGTATAGTCACTTTCACAATGTTGATCCTTCTAATCCAAAAACATGGTATATCTCTCCACCTCTTTGTATCATCTTTAATTTCTTTCATCAGTGTCTCAGAGTTTTCTGCATACCAGTCTTTTGTCTCCTTAGGTAGGTTTATTCCTACGTATTTTATTCTTTTCATTGCAGTGGTAAATGGAAGCATTCCCTTAATTTCTCTTTCAGATTTTTCATCAGTAATGTATAGGAATGCAAGAGATTTCTGTGCATTAACTTTCTATCCTGCTACTTTACCAAATGAATTGATTAGCTCTAGTAGATTTCTGGTAGCATCTTTAGGATTCTCTATGTATGGTATCATGTCATCTGCAGACAGTGACAGTTTTACTTCTTCTTTTCTGTTTTGGATTCCTTTTATTTCTCTTTCTTCTTGGATTGCTGGGAATCAGACTTCCAAAACTGTGTTGAATAATAGTGGTGAGAGTGGGCACCCTGTCTTATTCCTGATCTTAGTGGAAATGGTTTCAGTTTTTCATCATTGAGACCGACGTTGGCTGTGGGTTTGTCTTATATGGCCTTTATTATGGCGCGGTAAGTTCCCTGTATGCTTACGTTCTGGAGAGTTTTTATCATAAATGGGTGTTGAATTTTGTTGAAAGATTTTTATGCATCTATTGAGATTATATGGTTTTTACCTTTCAGTTTGTTAATATGGTGTATCACACTGATTGATTTGCATATATTGAAGAACCCTTGCATTCCTGGGATAAACCCCACTTGATCATGGTGTATGATCCTTTTAATGTGCTGTTGGATTCTGTTTGCTACTATTTTGTTTAGGAGTTTTGCACCTATATTCAACAGTGATACTGGCTTGTACTTTTTTTTGTGACATCTTTGTCTGGTTTTGGTATCAGGGTGATGGTGGCCACACAGAATGAGTTTGGGAGTGTTCCTCCCTCTGCTATATTTTGGAAGAATTTGAGAAGGATAGGTATTAGCTCTTCTCTAAATGTTTGATAGAATTTGCCTGTGAATCCATCTGGTCCTGGGCCTTTGTTTTTTGGAAGATTTCTAATCACAGTTACAATTTCAGTGCTTGTGATTGGACTGTTTATATTTTCTAATTTTCCTGGTTCAATCTCAGAAGGTTGTGCTTTTCTAGAAACTTGTCCATTTCTTCCAGGTTGTCTATTTTTGTGGCCGATAGTTGCTTGTAGTAATCTCTCATGATCCTTTGTATTTCTGCAGTGTCAGTTGTTACTTCTCCTTTTTCATTTCTAATTCTATTGATTTGAGTATTCTCCCTTTTTTCTTGATGAGTCTGGCTAATGTTTTATCTCAAAGAACCAGCTTTTAGTTTTATTGATCTTTGCTATTGCTTCCTTCATTTTTTTTTCTTTGATTTCTGATCTGATCATTATGATTACTTTCTTTCTGCTAACTTTGGGTTTTTTTTTTTTTTTTGCTCTTCTCTCTCTAATTGCTTTAGGTGTAAGGTTAGCTTGTTTATTTGAGATGTTTCTTGATTCTTGAGGTAGGATTTTATTGCTATAAACTTCCCTGTTTGAACTGCTTTTGCTGCATCCCATAGGTTTTGGAGCATCATGTTTTCACTGTCACTTGTTTCCAGGTATTTTATGATTTCCTCTTTGATTTCTTCAGTGATCTCTTGGTTATTTAGTAGCGTATTGTTTAGCCTCCATGTGTTTGTATTTTTTACAGATTGTTTCCTGTAATTTCATCTAGTGTCATACCGTTTTGGTTGGAAGAGATACTTGATATGATTTCAGTTTCGTAAAATTACGAAGGCTTGATTTGTGATCTAAGATATGATTTATCCTGGAGAATGTTCCATGAGCACTTGAGAAGAAAGTGTATTCTGTTGTTTTCAGATGGAATATCCTATAAATATCAATTAAGTCCATCTTGTTTAATGTGTCACTTAAAGCTTGTATTTCTTTATTTTCATTTTTGTTGGTCTGTCCATTGGTGACAGTAGGGTGTTAAAGTCCCCTACAATGTTGTGTTACTGTCGATTTCCCCTTTTATGGCTGTTACCATCTGCCTATGTATTGCATTGCTCTTATGTTGGGTTCATAAATATTTACAGTTGTTATATCTTCTCCTTGGATTGATCCCTTGATCACTATGTAGTGTCCTTCTTGGTCTCTTGTAATAACTTTATTTTAAAGTGTATTTTGTCTGATATGAGAATTGCAACTCCAGCCTTCTTTTGATTTCCATTTGCATGGAATATCTTTTTCCATGCCTCACCTTCAGTCTGTATGTGTCCCTAGGTCTGAAGTGGGTCTCTTATAGACAGTATATATAAGGGTCTTGTTTTTGTATCCATTCAGCCAGTCTATGTCTTTTGGTTAGAGCATTTAATCCATTTATATTCAAGGTAATTTTTGATATGTATGTTCTTATTACCATTTTCTTAATTGTTTTTGGTTTGTTTTTGTAGGTCTTTTTCTTCTCTTGTGTTTCCTGCCTAGACAAGTTCCTTTAGCGTTTGTTGTAAAGCTGGTTTGCTGGTGCTGAATTTTCTTAGCTTTTGCTTGTCTGTAAAGTGTTTTTATTTTCTCCATAGAATCTGAATGAGACCCTTGCTGGGTAGAGTAATCTTCGTTTTAGATTTTTCCCTTTCATCAGTTTAAATATGCCCTGCCACTCCTTTCTGGCTTGCAGACTTTCTGCTGAAAGATCAGCTGTTAATCTTATGGGGACTCCCTTGTATGTTATTTTTTGCTCTTCCCTTGCTGCTTTTAATCTTTTTCTTTATATTTAATTTTTGAAAGTTTGATTAATATGTGTCTTGGCCTGTTTCTCCTTGGATTTATCCTGTATGGGACTAGCTGTGTTTTCTGGATTTGGGTAATTATTTCCTTTCCCATATTAGGGAAGTTTCCAACTATAATCTCTTCAAATATTTTCTCAGTCCCTTCCTTTTTCTCTTGTTTTGGGACCCCTATAATTCAAATGTTGGTGCATTTAATGTTGTCCCAGAGGTCTCTGAGACTGTCCTCAATTGTTTTCATTCTTTTTTCTTTATTCTGCTCTGCAGTAGTTATTTCCACTATTTTATCTTCCAGGTCACTTATCCGTTCTTCTGCTTCAATTATTCTGCTATTGATTCTTTCTAGAGAATTTTTAACTTCATTTATTGTGTTGTTTATCATTGTTTGTTTGCTCTTTAGTTCTTCTAGGTCCTTATTAAACTTTTCTTTTATTTTCTCCATTCTATTTCCAAGATTTTAGATCATCTTTACTATCATTATGCTGAATTCTTTTTCAGGTAAGCTGCCTATTTCCTCTTCATTTGTTTGGTGTGATGGGTTTTTACCTTGCTACTTCTTCTGCTGAGTATTTCTGTCATCTCATTTCACTTAACTTACTGTGTTTGCAGTCCTTTTTTTGCAGGGTTAGGTTCATAGTTCCCGTTGTTTTTTGTGTGTGCCCCCAGTGGGTAAGGTTGGTTCAGTGGGTTGTGTAGGCTTCCCAGTAGAGGGAACTGGTGCCTGCCTTCTGGTGGATGAAGCTGGATCTTGTCTTTCTGGTGGGCAGGACCGTATCCAGTGGTGTATTTTGGTGTATCTGTGAAATTAGTATGGTTTTAGGCAGCCTTTCTGCTAATGGGTAGGGTTGTGTTCCTGTCTTGCTAATTGGCATGGGATGTCCAGCACTGGAGCTTCCTGGTGGTTGAGTGGAGCTGGGTCTTAGTGTTGAGCCATAGATCTCTGTGAGAGTTCTCACCAATTGATATTACTTGGGACAGGGAGGTCTCTTGTGGTCTAAAGTCCTAAACTCGGCTCTCCCACCTCAGAGCCTCAGGCCTGACACCCGGCCAGAGCACCAAGACCCTGTCAGCCACACAGCTCAGAAGAAAAGGAAGGCAAAAAAGAAATAAATTAAAAAAACAAAATAAAATAAAATAAAGTTATTAAAATAGAAAAAAAAATTAAATACATTATTAAAATAAAAAATTAAGAAGTAATTAAAAAAAGAGACCAAACCAATAAAGAAATCCACCAAAGATAACAAGTGCTAAAAACTAAACTAAGATAAACCTATAAATCAGAATCTAGTCAGTCACATACAGCAAACCCCAAATCTACAGTTGCTCCCAAAGTCCACTTCCTCAATTTTGGGATGATTCATTGTCTATTCAGGTATTCCACAGATGCAGGGTACATCAAGTTGATTGTGGAGATTCAATCCACTGCTCCTGAGGCTGCTGGGAGAAGTTTCCCTTTCTCTTCTTTGTTTGCACAGCTCCTGGGGTTCAGCTTTGGATTTGGCCCCACGTCTCCATGCAGGTCACCCTCTGTTATCTGTTCTTCACCCAGACGGGGTAGTTAATGGAGCCATTGATTAGGGGGCTCTGGCTCTGTCATGACAGGGGGAGGGATGTGTAGTGAATGCCGGGCAAGCCTGTGGTGGCAGAGGGCAGTGTGACGTTGCAACAGCCTGAGGCACGCCATGTATTCTCCTGAGGAAGTTGACCCTGGCCGTGGTGGGCTGCACAGTCTCCCAGGACAGGAGGTGTGGACAGTGACCTGCGCTTGCCCACAGGCTTCTTGGTGGCTGCAGCATCAACGTTAGCATTTCATGCTGGTCTCTGGTTTTCACCCTGATAGCTGCAGCTCACGCCCATCTCTGAAGCTCATTTCGTCAGTACTCTGAATCTCCTCTCCTCGCACACCCTGAAACAATGGTCTCTTGCCTCTTAGGCAGTTCCAGAGTTTTCCCCGGACTCCCTCCTGGCTAGCTGTGGTGCACTAGCCCCCTTCAGGCTGTGTTCACGCAGCCAACCCCAGTCCTGTCCCTGGGATCTGATCTTCGAAGCCCGAGCCTCAGCTCCCAGCCCTCACACACCCCAGTGGGTGAGCAGACAAGCCTCTCAGGCTGGTGAGTGCTGGTCGACACCAATCCTCTGTGAGGGAATCTCTTCACTTTGCCCTCTGCACCCCTGTTGCTGCACTCTCTGCCGTGGCTCCAAAGCTTCCCACCATCCACCCAAACCCCGTCTCCAACAGTGAAGGGGCTCCCTAGTGTGTGGAAACGTTTCCTCCTTCACAGCTCCCTCTCAGAGGTGCAGGTCCTGTCCCTATTCTTTTGTCTCTGTCTTTTCTTTTTTCTTCTGCCCTAGCCAGGTACGTGGGTAGTTTCTTGCCTTTTGGGAAGCCTGAGGTCTTCTGCCAGCATTCAGCCGGTGTTCTGTAGGAGTTATTCCACATGTAGATGCATTTTTGATGTATTTGTGGGGAGGAAGTTTATCTCCATGTCTTACTCCTCCACCATCTTGAAGGTCCAAGCTGATATCCGTTCTTATATCATTTAGTTTCTTATGTATACCTGCTTTGGTTTTGTTTAGTTTTTGTTTGTTTTTCATGGTGTCTTACTTATTCCTATGATTTCAAGTTTTGGGGAGGCAGCATATTGATGTCAATTTTTAACCTGTATTCAGATTTTTATTAAAATCATTTTTAAATTTATGCTTTTCCTCTGAATTATGAAATTTTATTCCTTTTTGTCCTCTTTCATAGTGTATTTTCTCAGGATCCATGCACCTCTCATTTTATTTAGCATCAAATGAGAAGTGATATCCAAGCCTGCTATTTCCTAGTGAACACATTGTATAATATGGCCTTACTTCATTTAACTTTTCCTTCAGGGTTCAACTACCTAGAGCTGAATGCACTCAGCTTTCATCCAATTTCCAGTTTTCCATAAGAATTAATGTAATTCACCTATTCTGGACTGAGGTGGGAATGTGTCCTACACCTATTACCCAAATGAAGAACATGAAAATTCCATAGTCCTAATATTTACTAATAGTTTTTCCTCTAATTTTTGTTATCACCTTTAAACTATAGATTCTTTATCTCTATAAATGGAATATACAACTACCTTTACATGCCCCTCCTTACCACCAGTTTGATTCTTTACCAGGATTTTCTGTTCTCCAGTGGATATTGAGAAAAGGACCCTGTTAGGAGAAAGAAGTGAGGTTGCTAACAATCCAGTTGCCTCAAAGAGGCTACATTCATATAATAGAAAGGCTTGGTTAGGTCTGGGTTTCTGATATAATATACTTAGGCAGTATACAAAGGCAAAATAAGTCTCCCTGAAATTTTGCTCTGCTCAGGATAGAGCTATGAATGTGTGAACTGTCACTGGTGTTTCTTTACTGAACCCAGTACAATTCGCAGGTTGTTAGTGGAAATTCTTCCTAAATTTGGGAAATATATTTCTGGTGTTTTTGTATGTCTTTGTTCTCCTGGTGGTACTAGCTGTGTTAAAATTAGTAAGATTTTTTTTTTTTTTTTTTTTTTTTTTTTTTGCGGTACATGGGCCTCTCACTGCTGTGGCCTCTCCTATTGCAGAGCACATGCTCTGGACATGCAGGCTCAGCGGCCATGGCTCACGGGCCCAGCCGCTCTGCAGCATGTGGGATCTTCCCAGACTGGGGCACAAACCAGTGTACCCTGCATCGGCAGGTGGACTCTCAACCACTCTGCCACCAGGGAAGCCCAGTAAGAATTTTTATAGGGATGCAAGACTACATTCAAGGAAGACTATCTCTTTATTTTTAAAAAAGAGAAAGTACAAAAATCATTTCTAATATATCTTTAAGTGTGCACTTCCTTCTTCCTCCCAAATCCAGTAAGATCAATTTGTTTTTTCTTGGAACATCAGCACGAATAGAATAAAAGCAAATACCTTCATCAGGACATTTAATATTTGGATGATCTAGCTCCAAAATAAATGGCCAGCTCCTTTCCTATTTCAGCCACTAAACTAACTATACATTCATCTATGAACCATTTGGGGAAAATGCTTACCTGTCTATTTCTGTATATCTCTGCTCATTCTACACCTTCCATATGTTCTTTTTATTGAAACCATGCTCTTACTTAAGCCTTCTCAAGAGTGATACACATAATGGTAAGGTTTTTTTTTTTTTGACTTGCTGGTTAGCATGCATCTATCTCCCCTTCAAGCCACAGCTTGGTTCTTGTAATGCTGTTTTGCATGACTCACAAATAAATACTGAATCCTCTGCATACCTTCCTTAATGAGTTCTTCTCCCCCATCTCCAGAGTACCTCTATTAAAATCTCACATTTGTCAAACACCCTGTCTCAGTAGTCTCCATTCAACTTTACAGAGAAAATGCCATGAGATAAGAACTGCATTAATCCTCAAAACTTATTGGTCCTTATGTAAATGTATCTTTCCCTCTCATCATTATGGAAGAGGCCTTTCTTTTTATTGCCAAGACAAATGCCTTTATCCCTGCTTTGGGTTCTATCTGCCCTCACTCTCCAAATAACAACTAGTTTATTTGCTACTTAAGAATAATCTTTCCTTTTACTAGCTCTTCATCAGTATTTCAGTATGTTCAAAATCTCCCATCTTAAACATCATTCCCATCATCTCACATACTACTTTATGAAAAGAAAAACATATTTAATACTATAGTTTTCTAAGTGTTATGAATATAATGAAAATAGATACTCTTTAACTCCCATTTATTATTTTACCATTTTTAGGGTCAGTAAAGTGATACCTTCTAAGTCTTTTTTCTGCCTTTATGTCTCTCCTGAACTACAAAACTACAAACCCAAAGCCTTAGTGAACATCTCCATTTATTTCCCCAAACACTCATTTCTTCTTATAATGTACTTCTCTTGCAAAATTCCCTACCTTAGTAAATACAATCCACCCCATAATGAAAATTAGAAACTTGCCTGTATTATTTGACTTCTCGTTTTCCCAGCACTAACCCTCAGTCATCACCAGTCCCTGTTGCTTCCTAATATCATCTTTTCAGTCTTCTCACTTCTCTTCTTACCCATGTTCATGCCCACGGTCCAAAACACCATGATTTATCATCTGGTTTTTGACAACATTCTCCTAAGAGTTGTCTTTGCTCAAATGAGATCTATAATTTACAGAGCAGCCACAGTGATGTTTCTAAACCACACAACTGATGGGGCTGACTAAAAATCTTAACACATTTCAAAGATTCATTGCATTCAGGAAAAATACAAGTAGCACAGAAGCCTTTTCCTAGTCAGAAACTTAATTTCTTCTTCCACGACTCCAGCATTTCAGCCTGGCCTCTGAAACCTCATTTGAGATTCCTCTTATTCTTTGTCATTTGTTATTGCCAAACAGAAGCAGAGGGCCTGATGGAGTCTCCAGGAATCTAAAGAATGACTGAAACACATAATGGAAAGAACCTAACTCTGTGAAACAGGGAACCCCTCAGCTTATTTGCAGTGGACAATAATGTGAGAAGGAAATAAACTATTTTTGTGTGTAGTCAATGAGATATGGTATTCATTTGTTAAAACAGTTAATCTACCATAACTAATATATCTAGGAGAAGAAATATTGATACAAGAATAATATCCTCAATAGATGGTTGAATAGCACAGTGGGCTAAATGAATAGGAGAGTTTTTGACACAAAGATTAATTCCATGAATACTCTTAAAATGTAGTATAAAAGTAGAAATATAGATGAAAACTATAAAATAAATACTAGTAGTGATAGAAAATTCCAGATGTAGTAACATGTATGTCAATTTGTTTCCAGAGTAATATGAGAGACTGGAGAAGAAAAAAAATCACTGAAGAAATTTTAAGAAAAATATTTCCCATCTTAAGTAAGACACAGAATTTCAAACTTAAATTGCTTAATAAATGGCAAGCAGGATAAATTAAAGAGACTATAAATAGACTTGCCTTTGGGAAATATCAAAGTTACAAAGACAAATGGATCCTAAATGCTAATAAAAGTAAGAGGAAAAATGACAAAAAACGTTTACTTATAAAGAGTAGTAGTTGCACTTTCACCAGATTTCTTATTAGTAATACTGAATACAACAACAGTAGTCTTCAAATGGATGAGGGAAAAATAATGTTCACTTGATAAATGTCCTATCAGCCAAACTGCAAACTGTTAGGGCAGAAGAAAATGTTTTCAGACATGTAAGATCACAGAAAAGTTATTTTAAAAAATTTTTATTGGAGTATATTTGATTTACAATGTTGTGTTAGTTTCAAGTGTACAGCAAAGTGGATCAGCTATACATATACATATATCCACTCTTTTAGATTCTTTTCCCATATAGGTCACCACAGAGTACTGAGTACAGTTCCCTGTGCTATACAGTAGGTTCTTATTAGTTATCTATTTTATATGTGGTAGTGTATATATGTCAATCCCAATCTCCCAATTTATCCCTCCTCCTCTTATCCCCGGGTAACCATAAGTCTGTTTTCTATATCCATAACTCTACTTCTGTTTTGTAAATAAGTTCATTTGTACTCTTTTTTTTAGATTCCACGTATAAGTGTTATCACATGATATTTGTCTTTCTGTGTCTGACTTACTTCACTCAGTATGACAGTCTCTAAGTCCACTCATGTTGCTGCAAATGGCATTATTTTGTTCTTTTTTATGGCTGAGTAATATTCCATTGTATATATGTACCACATCTTCTTTACCCATTCCTCTGTTGATGTGATGGACATTTAGGTTGCTTCCATGTCCTGACTATTGTAAATAGTGCTGCAATGAACATTGGGGTGCATGTATCCTTTTGAATTATGGTTTTCTCTGGGTATATGCCCAGGAATGGGATTGCTGGGTCATATGGTAGTTCTAGTTTTAGTTTTTTAAGGAACCTCCATACAGTTCTCCATAGTGGCTGTACCAATTTACATTCCCACAAACAGTGTAGTAGGGGTCCCTTTTTTCCACACCCTCTCCAGAATTTATTATTTGTAGATTTTTTGATATGGCCATTCTGACTGGTGTGAGGTGATACTTCATTGTACAGAAAAGTTATTTTTGTTCACAATTTTTTTGAAAGATACTATGGAATATATTTCAGGAAAATAAAAGTGAAAAGCAAGGAGGAGACCTACTCAAGATGAAGAAGCTGGAACAAACCTGAGGTAGAGGAGAGAAGTCACTCCAGGAGAGGTGTGAAGCATGTCAAGAGAGCTATGCATCGAGACTGATGTGGAAAAAGGAGGGACTCAGTGTGATATGCAGATGATTAATAAACAAACTTAAGAAAAAGGTAAAGACAGGGCTTCCCTGGTAGCAGAGTGGTTGAGAGTCCACCTGCCGATGCAGGGGACACGGTTCGTGCCCCGGTCTGGGAAGATCCCACATGCCACGGAGCAGCTAGGCCCGTGAGCCATGGCTGCTAAGCCTGTGCATCCGGAGCCTGTGCTCCACAACGGGAGAGGCCACAGCAGTGAGAGGCCCGTGTACCGCAAAAAAAAAAAAAAAAAAAAAAAGAAGAAAAAAGAAAAAGGTAAAGATAAATTGCTTTAGAGATTAGAAAAAACAAAACTATAAATTCAATGACAATAAATTTCTGAGTTGCTTGTTTCACACAGTTTTCATACTTTTGATAGATCTATTATTTGTCTTAAGTAAGGAAAGACCAGACTTTGAGAAACGAGAAACTTAAGTTTCACCTTTGAACCAACTTTGTCTCAATAGGCACTGGTTTTGATACAAAAGAAGAAGATAAATCTCTTTATAGTACAACTTGAGAAGTGTCTCTGTAGAGTGACAGAATTCGTTTGTCACGAGTACATTAAATTTTATAACAGTTTACTACAGAAACAATGAGATCATAAGTTTTGCAATTTTACAAACTTGAAAATGCTCTTTAAATATATCCCTGCTTTGTCCTGCAACAGTTTGTTTACAAAAGGAATAGAACATATGTAGTTTTTTGTTATTGACATTTTTAATGTTTTAATATAAGGCCCCATATATTCCAGATTAAAACTTACAAGATGAAATGTAGCATATATAAGAGAAAATGAAAGAATATATTGAATGTTATTAAAATATCACAGTTATCACTAAAATAACACTCTGCTTACTTAATATAAAACTAGTAGTAACTTTAGCTCATTAGATTTAACTGGCATCACTTTATTTTGGCTCTGAAACAGAAGCTTTTTACTTGTTTACCAGCTTTATCTGAGCTTCAATTCATATAGAAATAAGGTCTCTATCTTGTGTCCATGAAATACCCAGGAAATGAATAAATTAACTTTTTTTCACATCCAAATATGATCAGCTTTTTTTTTTTCTTTCTCTCTTTAAATTCTTGAGCGTTATGAATTCAAGCAATGGAAATGAGTTCTTTGTGAGAACATAAATGTTGTGGTCTTTATCATTGTGCTTTCTCTTCTACAATACAAAAAAACATGATAGGAACTAGTAAAATGCTTTTTGATGATGATGAGGAGGAGAAAGATGTTGCTGTTTGGCTAATCCTGTACCCTCACACGTTCTCTTAGTGGCAAGTTCTAAAAGAAGATAAGTTGCTACTGTGTGCAGCCTAACATGGTATTGATCAGCTATAGGGAAAATAGGGCAATGAAAACAAGAAGCTAATGGAGTAGCAAAGGAAGAGAAATTCTATTCTGACAAACGGATAAAGCCTAATGTTATAATAGAGAAGTCAAAAATAAACAATACTGCGAGCTCTAAAATACAAAAGAGAATTGAGAAATTAATCATGACAGCTCCTCTTTTATATTTATATTCATATTTATATTCCTAAACATTTAAAGGAAAAAGGGTCATCCCTGGAGGGTACATCTGGGGAGCTACTTTGGTACTTCATAGTAGTATTGGAGCTGAGAGTGTATTGGTGGCTGGGAGAGAAATGCTGTTATAGTTCTATAAAACTGCCCTCTTAATGAGATATATCAAAATGGTGGGTGTCTTGTGGACATGTTTTTTGTTTGTTTTCTAGGAAATCTCCCACAAGGACTCAATATTACCCTATTGTGTAATGTAGATCATGTTCCTTTTAGCTGACTTTTTGAGTATATCCTCAGCCCTCAGCCTCTAACTGGTGGCATCCTCTCGTCCCTTCAGAGTTTTAAGAGCAAAATGTAAAATAGTGTAACATGTATCACAGAAAATAAAGTTAAGGAGAAAGAAGTCACTTGGATTGATAAATTAGCCTTGGAAAATCAACAGCATTGTAATGCATATTTGGAAGGTGGAAGTGGGGGTGAAGCCAGACTGGGCCAGGCTATGTAGAAAAAAGGAAGAAGGAAATGAAAATAACAAGTAGAAATAAAAATAACAAATAACAAAATTTTAAGTAATTTTACGATGAATGTTTTCTACTCATTTTTTGAAGTTGGAATTAAGAACATATGCTATGACTATTACTAATGAACAATTCACAGTTACTGAACACCTAATACATTCTGTGTTCATTTAAGCTCATGACAATCTTACAAGAAAGATACAATTATTAACTTCATTTTACAGATGAGGAAATTGAAATGGAAAACTAAAGTAACTAGCAGATGACCACATACTTAGTAAGTGGTAGTTTTGTTCCAGCACCTGTATTCTTAGTTAGTAAAATTGATTACATCTGAAAATTAGAGAGCAGTGTTAGAGTATAGGGCTTAAGTATTTTGGTCATAGTTTGTAGTGGCAGAATTACACTTAAAATGACGAAAAGGGAAATTTTTAAGGGATTATACAAATTTTCTGTTTAGTTTTGAAGGTCCACCTAATGTTGGGACTAGGGATTTTGAGTACCATTGATCACATTATTGTGTGAATTTCCTTTCTTTTTTTTCAATAAAACACTGCATTTTAATCAGGTAATACAAGAAAGACAAGCTTAGGAAAAATGTGTGTACAAATAACAGAACTTAGAGAAAATATAGAGAACTCAAATCACAAGGGATGGAAAGTAAAATCCTTTCTTATCTCCAATTGTATTCGTTTTCTAGGGCCATTATAACAAAGTATCAAAACTAGATGAGTTTGAACAACAGAAATTTATTTTCTCATAGTTCTTGAGGGTAGAAGTCAGAAATCAAAGTGTCAGCAGAGGCATGCTCCCTTTGAAACCTATAGGAAGAGTCCCTCCTTGCCTCTTCCAGCTTCTGGTAGCCCTAAACATTACTTGATTTGTAGCAGCATAACACCACTCTTCACCTGGCACTCTCTCTCTGTTTCTCCTCAAGGTTTTCTCTCTGTGCACGTTTGTCTCTGTGTCAAATGTCACTTTTTTATAAGGACTCCAGTTGTATTAGATTAAAACCCACCTTCATTTTAACCTAATGACCTCTGTAAGACCTGTTTCCAAATAAGATAACAGTACTGGTGGCTGGGACTTCAACATATCTTTTTGGGGGACACAGTTCAACTCATAACACCAATGTTTCCATACAGGAGAAGATTCTCAAATTAATAATAGCCTAGAGAAATACTAAAAGCATTAATATATACCAAGTGGGCATAGACCAAACCAAGGGCAACCCATCCTGCCTTTGTTAAAACCTCTTAATGAACTATGGTTACTCCTATTAGAATTTCTTGTCTGGTAAAAACTACTTATAGAAAGATTAAAAGTGTGGTTCTAGCAAAGCCTAATGGGCCAAAATATTCATGATTAAGCATATATGGAGAGGCATGTCTATAAAAATTATCATGTGGCTTTTGCACTAGTAAAATAAAATGCCTTGAAAATTTCTAAGTTTTTAAAATAACTTTACTGGCAAAATCACTGCCAGCCTAGAATAAAAGAGAATGAGATTAAGATAAGGACTCTGGCACCCAAATTTCTACATAACAAAAAGCACATTGAGAAAGCAGCTTCATTGCCAAAAAGGAAATATTATTCAAAAACATTTTCAGATAAAACCAAGCAGGATAATTAAAGAAACTTCCAGAAAACAGAGTAATGGACTGTGAAGAAAAATGAACTAGGGAACCCCTACTTAGAAGTCTAAAGGAAGTATGTTTCTTAAAGCCAAGGTAGAGAGACCTGTTAACATTTTCTCGGTGAGGTTTTGGACTTGCCATGAAAGAGTGACTGCTATGTTTCCTTCTCCAGAAAGAACACTTCATTACTATTATCTTTCTCCTGTTTTAGCATTATATGGTAGATGTTTGGGAGACAGATATAACTTGTTTCTTTATATCATAGGTCCTCATTTCAAAAGTAAATACCTGAAGACATGTAAATAGATTATGAAATACTGGGTTTCAAGCTGATGTAACTGGATGAGACTTTTGGCAATCATGGAACAGGGTCAGTGAGGTTTTCAGGTGATGGGGATGTGAATACGGAAAAGAGGACTGAATAAAGGAGAGGAGATCATTCTGAAAAAATTCACTCCCTTCCCCTTAAGACACCCTGGTGGCAAAATTTACTCCCCACTCACCCCCATCCCAGTCACCGCTCAACGTTGGGCTTGCCCATGTGATTTACCTTGCCAAACACGACACAGGAGAGGCTTCAATATTTTCTTGGAGTTGGATTTGCTCTCTTGTACTTCCCCCGTTGCCATAAAAACTCCTTCCCTGAGCAGCTGCTGCTCCTTTATCCTTAATTCCCCAATTGAACACACTTGAAAGAGACCTGAGCCCAGCCTACGGTAGCCGGGAGGAGCCAAAACGGGTCAGATCTGCTTCCTGTAGCAGAACTGCCCTTCCAAGATAACTTTTGGCAGCTGAGCCTCAGCCGGCACTTAGACATGCAAACGAGTCCAGGTGAGATCAGAAAGGCTGCACTTGCTGACTGGATTCTAGGTTTGTTTGTTACCCAGCTTTATGTAGCAGTATCTAACCAATATTTTCTCAGCCGAAAAGAAATATGATCATGAAGTATATATCTTATACTAGGTCCTGAAGAACCATTCTCCTTTTTTTTTTCTTGTATTCATATAACTGCTTTGCTATTATATGTTTTAAATTCACACGAATGAGTTAACATTTGTGGTTTTTTTGTTTTGCTTGATCTGTTTTAAATCAACTAATGATTTCTCACCTAAAAAGACCCCAAAATGTTAATTATTGTTATATTATCTTCTGCTATATTTATTTTAAAATATTATGATGTCATTCTGGAAAACAAGGGGATTGAGGGTACGATCATCCTTTGTTCTTTTTTTTTTTTTTTTTTTCTCTTTTCCTTCTGCGGTAGGCGGGCCTCTCACTGCTGTGGCCTCTCCCCCTGCAGAGCACAGGCTCCGGACGCGCAGGCTCAGCAGCCATGGCTCACGGGCCCAGCCGCTCTGCGGCATGTGGGATCCTCCCAGGCCGGGGCACGAACCCGTGTCCCCTGCATCGGCAGGCGGACTCTCAACCACTGCGCCACCAGGGAAGCCCCCATCCTTTGTTCTTATGTAGCTATACTTGAATTTTAATCAGTTAACTAATTTCTTCAAACATTCCTTTTCATGTCCTCCTATATAAGGCCATAAGTTAAGAATAATAAAACTGCTAATGTGTCTTTTACAAGGAAATCATCTTTAACATTTCCCATACAGATGCTAGGCAACACAAGCGCTTCACTCCTTTACCCTATAAAAGGAAGGATGCTAGAAATATTTAGGTATATTTAGAATTCTCTATAATTTTAATTAGCTCAATCATATTTTAAGAGCTATCTTATTTTTCAAACATACAATAATATAGGAAGGCAGTTAAGTCAGAAAGACAGGATTATCCTACTCTAGCTTAATTTTATAAGGTCAAAATTTATTAACAGAATAGATTTTACTACTTGTTTACATGTTTTTGGATGAGTAGAGCCATACTCATATTTGTATGCACATTTTGACACAATAACCACTAATACATTAACTTATTTAAATATTTCATTCCTAGACTTAAACACCCTTTTCTATTTTTGAGGCTTACAGCTCACCATTTTTTCAGGTCAACTTGAAAGTCCCTAGATGTTTGTCAATGCCTTCAGAGTCTATACTTTCTCAAACTCAAGACAGTTATTACTTGAGTCCTTAAGAAATATAGATAAACCCACATACTTCTGTATTACATATAATAAAGAATTCAACTTTTCCTTATTCTAATATTGTCAGTTTTGTAATAAGTTTACTCAAACATTAATGGCCAGTTTCCACCCATGTATACCAGAGTGGAGAAGTTTGGTCTTTTGGGAGAAAACCTAGAGTCTCAAATAGAGTATATAGAATTCCTAGATAATTTCAGTATATAAATAACTTTCTGCTAGTAAATAATCTAAGAACTTCAGAACATAAAGGAAAATTTTAATTTTGACTGTTTATCTTGAGAAGTTTTGAGTGCTATTATTGGCATTTTGTATTCCAACAGTCTCATATATTATCTTCATCACTGTATGATATACAAGAATCTAAGAATTCTATTCTGTCTGGCCTGGTGTAGTATACAGATCTGACTCCAGTTGGAGGCATAAAATATCTATAAGTTAGTCTGTAAACAATTTTAGCCTATGAAATAGAATGTACTGAGTCAGAATCTCAATATAATTTAGTATAAAATAGTGTAAGCAATACTGTGGGACTAGGTATCCAATGGGCTGGAGTGATGCTTAATTTTATGTGTTAACTTGGCTTAGGCCATGGTGCCCAGTTGTTTGGTCAAACAGCAGTCTGGATGTTGTTGTCAAGATATTGTTTCTGTGTGATTAACATTTAAATCAATAGACATTGAGTAAAGTAGATTACCCTCTATAATGTGGAAGGACCTCATCCAATCAGTTGAAGGCCTTAATAGCTAAGACTGAGGTTTCCCCTAGGAGGAAGGAATTTGAACTTAATACTGTTAACATAGAAACATTCCCTAAGTTTCCCACCTGTCTGCTGTGCCCTGAAGAATTAGGAATCAAAACTGCAACTTCAGCTCTTACTTGAATTTCCAGCCTGTTGGCTTGCCCTCAGTTTTGACTTGGCAGACACCACAATCTGTGAACTAATTCCTTAAAATAAATCTTTTTCTTCTCTCTCATGTTCTCTCTCTCTCTCTCATATATATAACATCTCAGTATATATTATGTGTGTGTGTGTGTATATATATATATATATATATATATATATATATATATATATATATATCTCCTATTGCTTCTGTTTCTCTGGAGCACCCTGACCAATAAAGCCAGTAACCAGGACAGACTGCTTTTTAATAATGTAACAGGAGTTTGGCTCTAAAAAATACTCACATATATAAGTAACTACAGAATTTCTAGGTAAAGTCAGAGCAGTGCAGCAAGCTGTTCAGGTTCACGGTATCCTTTCTCCCTGGGCTATATGATTATGTGCTCTGACCATTATATACTGATTTAGTTAGAACTCTTCATCAGTTTAGCATTATTATCCTCTGCATTTAACCTTCTGAATTAATTGACTAGGTTATCAAGTGATTTCAGTTGCTCTTACTAAAGCCTCTAATGGTAACTTTACATGACCAAGAGCAATGAAACCAGTGGCAATACAGTCAAAAAAAGAAATAGCCAACAATTCCACAGGATTTTCACAGTGGAAAACACTGATACTACTACCACACAATATTTTGAAGCTATGGTTCTATAAAGCAGATGTGTGCACAGGGACCTAGCGGAAACAGAGTCCTCTACCATTATGCTCACAAGATATTTCAGTCTCCCAGCAGCCATCTTTTATTGCTCCCTTCTATATCCAAATCTCAGGAGGGTCTCTGGGCATCCAAGCTTCAACATAATCTGGAAAATGTACTTCTTGCTTTTTACTTATTTCTTTTTTATTTTTAAAATATCTATTGTAGAAGAAAGCAAACTAGAAGAGTATAGGATGGGTGTTGAGTTAGAGTAACCACCAGAGTGGGTTCTCTTTGGTTTCTCAACTTGAACTCGTACACTCCTTCTCACATTTACACTTAAAAACTAATAGTTGGGCTTCCCTGGTGGCGCAGTGGTTGAGAGTCCGCCTGCCGATGCAGGGGACACGGGTTCGTGCCCCGGTCTGGGAGGATCCCACATGCCGCGGAGCGGCTGGGCCCGCGAGCCATGGCCGCTGGGCCTGCGCGTCTGGAGCCTGTGATCTGCAACGGGAGAGGCCACAGCAGTGGGAGGCCCGCGTACCACAAAAAAAAAAAAAAAAAAAAAAAACTAATAGTAATGGTAATATAGTCCTATCTAATATGAAGTATGAATATTTTCTGACTCCCCATCAATTTTGGCTTGTCTGGTATTTTCTATGGATATTTTCTCATGATTATATTAAGGTTATGCATTTTTATAAAAATACCACAGAGATAGTGTGCTCTTCTCAGTGAATCACGCTGAATGGTACTTTCTGTTCAGATGTCTCATTATTAGTGATTTTAACCTTAATCATGTGGTTAAGGTGCCCTCTGCCAGGTTTCTCCACTCTGAAGTAATTTTCTCTTTGTAATTAATCAACGTTTTGGGGAAGATATTTTTTTAAATACATAAATGTCCTGTTTCTTCTTAAATTTTTACTCACTGATTTTTAGCGCACATCAGTAGGTCTTGCCTGTAACAATTATTACTGTTTTGTCTTCCATTATTTTTTACCATTGGAGTTATAGTACTAAATGACACAAAGGACTGAGGGTTAAGGACATAGTTTTCCTTGCACCTATTTTGTGGCATCATTCTTATCTTCCTTTGTAACTAAAATTAGTCACCTCATCCAAAAAAATATTATTTTCTTTTCTGCTGATGATTCAAGGAGTCCAAAAAGCCATATGGTAGTCTAGGTGTCCAGTACAATAAAACCATTGCTATGCTTCTTGGTAGAAAGATGCTTTTTTTTCTTCTGAGACCTTAATTCATCAAATCATTTAGTTCTGAGATGAAAGCAAACATTTGCCAGTGACTCATCAAGTGGAATAGCTACCAGACTATGTATTCTGTCAATGAGAGAAAGAACATCATGTATTGGTCACTGATTCAAAGCATGTTCTTCATCTTGTAGGTGGGCCCCACAACCTTGAGGGCATGGCTTTACAGATGGTGCCATAACTGAGGTCTCAACAGACCATTCCACCCCTAGGTAAGGTCAGCTGCTTCTGATGATGTGGCACATGAAATAATGATGGAACATGTAAATGTCAGCCCATTGCTTTCCTTATTTTGGCTGTACAACAAATTTCTTTATCACAGCCCATGTTAAGTTGGATACAAAGCTGACGATTGTAGCATTGAGTAATCTGCAGAAGGAGTTACTATCAGATGCACGGCAATCTTTTTGATGATTTGAAAGTCCACTGTCATCAACTCACTATAGGTGACTCTCTGATATACCACAGGGATTTTGCCACACTGGTAACCTGACATAGATCTCTGATGCTGGTTCATTGGCTTTCAGTGGTGGCAACAGCTACGTGAGCTTGAATTGGGGGAAGTCTATATTGTTAAGCACATCCAGAACCAATATTTCTGGTACCATGTCTACATGTTCATGAGCTCATTGAGCAAACACTAGGGAGTCTGGGGAAAGAGACAGATCATCTTGTCAACTGATTCAAAGGCAATGTGGAGGGAGAATTCTAATGTTACACAAATATTCTCAAAGTTTGTTCCCACTATGAGAGGCCCATCCATGTATTTCCCAGTACATTTTGTCACTTTGTCACTGATCTTTCTATCTTCTCTTTCAGTTCCCTGTTAATGTAGCAAAACTTTTAACCACTACTTATTAGTCAATGTAGATTATAATCCCTGCCTATGTCTCCTATATAGTCAATACAGGTTCTGTGTACAGTTTCCAGTTCTATTCAGAGAGTTTTACTTACTCACAGTCCATCTGGGCCACCATACAACAGTACACTTTCAGCTCATGTCAGCATATTATTGTTAAAAAATCTGTAAACCAATACTGAATTTTTTTCTCATTCATCCACTGTGCATGAATAACTTCCATGATGAGGATTCAGTTGCCAGTGCAGCAAGCAAATTCACATCAAGAATTTACCTGTTAATACAACTTAACTGTGACTTCTCAAACTTCTTGAGCCGGGATGTATATGCTACTGGCCATGCCTGTTTTATGGTTTAGTAAGTAAGAAAACACCCACTTTAAGAAGAACAACTCTAATTAGATGGTTACTTTGTATTTCATGTTTAAATGTCTCTACCAGCACCAAGTACCAAACCTTGACCTCCATCTCAGAAGTACAGTAATCATTTACCAAAGAAGGCATAGCTTGGTGATAAAATAAATATGTCATGGGAATGTAATGTACAGTACAGATTGGTGACTATAGTTAATAATACTGCATTGCATGTTTGAAAGTTGCTAAGATGGTAAGTCTTAAAAGTTCTCATCACAACAAAAAAAGTTTGTAACTATGTATGGTGACAAATATTAACCTGACTCAATTGTGGTGATCATTTCTCAATATACACAAATATCAAATCATTATGTTGTACACCTGGAACTAATATTATGTATATGCTGATTATACCTCATATAAAAATTTAAAAAGAAGAAAGCATGACTTCATTCCCAGACTCAAATTGCCCACACTGTAATTATTAATGTAGGTTTCCACATGAGCTATAGAGCACAATAAACTACTCATATATGGAAAAAAATGTTCCTTAAAAGCCTATATTCCTTAAAAGCCATGTTAATAAAAACTTATTCAAAATAATTGAAGATTTTCTCTCATGCTTCCTTGTATTGTCATATTTTATGTCATCTGCCATTAGATATATATTTCCAGCTTTTCCTCCACTGAACAGAAAGTTCCTTAGTTATACAGGAAACTTGTCCAAGACAGAAATTATGAGGAAGTTCACTATATCAGAATTGCACAGGTAACTTATAATACTGACACTTCTCCCTCAATATCTTTCTACATTCCTCTCATGATCATCCTTTTGTGGTAAATAATAGCAACAATCTCTGTCATGTCCAGTCCCAACCCATGTGATTGAATAGTGTTCTTTAGCTGTACTTTTACCAGAGTTGACATTTTTATTTCAGAATGTTGTAACCATAGGTAATCAGTAAATGCTTCAAGATCCCTGGGATAGAGATAAAAAATAACATATCACATAGAATTCAGAACTGAGTAGGTAGGTAATATAATACTTATGCTGTATAGTGCTTCATTCTAGATATTTTTATAAGGATGTAGAGTACAAATGTCTTGGCTTAGCAACCTGGGTTAGTTTCTACTCTTCATATTGTCTCTTTATTTTCATTACGATGACCTCATCCTTTATTGTCCAAACAACCTAAAATGAAATTTACCCAAGTCTCATAGCACAGTCATAGCACCCAGAATTCATTTTCATTCTTTACCATCTTTTTTGCCCACTGCATCAATAAATATATGGTATACTTTCGTTACCTTCCAGCCCTAAATATTGTGGTGAACATTTTATTTTGTTTGTGTGTGAACCTTTCATTTTGGTAGAACACTGTTATATAAATAGGCCACAGTCAGCCCCTGTGTATTGACGTAAAATGGTCTCCATGCTGTTTACTTCTTCACAGAAGGATACACTGTTAACCCAAAGCCTGCCGGTGCCAAATGCAAATTCTTACAATTCAAATACTTTAAATATAGTCCAAGTAAACATATGTTTTGTCATTTAGAGCCTACTTATGTACTATTCCCCCAAAACTGCACTCAACATTTATTAAGCATAGGTAAGACAAATGCTACAAAAGGTCTCAAACTGCTTCTGTCCTTCAGAGGTCTCAACCCAGGGGTTCCCCACCTTACTGCAAACCTACATCACCCAGACAGATAAACCCCCTCTACAACTTCCTCTTCTTCCTCTGGAGGTCCCTTACCCTATTTCCCTTCTGGGCGGTGACCTCTAGCTGCTGTCTCTGGAAGGTTTCTTGTTGGAAGGGACTTCCTCTTTCATTCAATCCCTGTCCAATTACCACCCAATAAAGCTTGTTGTGTGTTGTTGCCTCTTATAGTCCTGTATTTTTTCCGGGTCAACTCTGAAATCCTCTAATTTACCACACACTCTCAAAATTTAGCAAACTTCCAACCATGGGGCAATCAATATACTTAGCTTAGAAGCTTTTGAGGACATTTTCTTCATTCTCAGCCTCTTCAAAAACTCACAGAACAGGCAATAGTCCCTAAGTACTGAGAGATAGTAGGAGGGGAATGAGAAATCTAAGTTGTGAATAGTGAAGGGCTACAGGCAAACTATATGTCCCCTAGCAGCATGAAGAGAAGTCACTTAGTGTTTGAAACATCAGAAATATTGATGGTAACAAGAACTCGGTGTGTACAGAAGAGAGAAACCACATACGGAATTCAGAGAGTGGTAATCCTGGATGGGGTGAGGTGGGGGGACCTTAGTGCAGGACAGTGGCAGCAGAGAGATAACAACCAATGAAGCTGGGAAAATAACTATGTCCTAAAGTGCTCCCTGTGTTGTGAAGTTTAATATTTCTACAAAACCAAATGTAATTTCTATTTGTGCCAGTCTCTCTTTTTTTTCCTAGAACTGTTGGCTTTATGAGTCACGTCCTGAGATTTTCTGGTGAAAAAAATTTAACACAAACACTTTTGCTTCTTTTATCTAAAGAACTGAAATGAAAGAGAAAAAAAAGGAAGAATGAAATGTTGATTATATGGTAGTCCAAGATGAGAGCAGAAAAAGGATGATTTTTATGAGTTCATGTTCTTGCAACCCAATTGATCAGTTTGAAAGTCAAACACTTGTCAAATAGGACAAGTTGTGCATGGTATAACTTGGAGGCACTATACTATGGATTTTTAAATTTAGATTCTGTGTCTTTTTTTATTCCTAGGAATACACTGAGTTTTGTAAAATTTACTGTAATTTCAGTGGGAAGAAAGTGACACCATAAATACAAGAAAATAACTCAAGAAAAATGCTCAAAAAGTATTTTTCAGAGAATTGTGTATATACACAGCACAGCACATGTGTCAGATTTTCCAGTAGAGAGCTGATTATAATACTCTGACTTTTTTTTGAGATGATGCACTAGACTATATGTCCTAATTTTTGCCTCAGAAAATCAAATTGCTACATGTGCATTTTTCATGCACACTTTATTTATGTATATTATATGCAATAAGTGAGTTTGTTACAACACATTTAATAGGTTATATAATCTTAAAAATATATTTGTAATAGGTTTTGATGAGGCTAAAAATAAGCAATGACTAAATTTATTGCAGTCTTAAAGACCCAACTTCAACATTAATTAAAAAACATAAATCAAAGGTGATACTATACTTACTAAGCTATTAAAACTTACTGTTATAAAATAACATAATTCAAATTATAGTTTAGAAATTAGTTACATAAAATTGCTTAGGTTTGAGTAATATTAATTACACAAGCAGGTAAATTAAGATACACAAATGTTAAGGTCAGCTCTATCTTTTCAGGCTTAAGAGTCTTCCACATTTATGTTATAGCCTAGCTTTGTTCACCAAGGAAGTTCGGGGAGATTTGAAGACTAATCATTAGATTATATATATACATGTATATACACAGTTTGTTCTGTTTAGTCTTTTGTGAATAGGAACTATTATAAAATTTCCAAATATCTTAACTCTATCCTAATATTATATTTGCAAGTTATTCCATTTTTTTGCTAGTTATTTTATAGTCAATATAAGAAAATTGACCTAGCAACTTCTAATGAGCAGTATACAAAAAAAAGTGATAGGATGTCACTCCAAGATTATCTTATAAAAATGTTCTGCCTTCCATTCTGCTCACTGTTCTTGATCTCTTATTTGCTCTCTCAAATAAAAACCAGCTGCCATGATATTAGCTGCCATATATAGAGAGAAATGTGGCAAAAAAATGAAAGAAAGAAAGATCAACTAGAGAGTCCTCTGTTCAACAGTGAAAAACTGAAGCCTGCAATTCAATGACAATTCAGCCAGCCATGAGAGTGATCTTGGAAGTGCATCCTTCCTCAATCAAGCCTTGAGATGACTGCAGCCCTGATCAACACCTTGACTGCATCCTTATGTGACATCCTGAGTCAGAAGATCCAGCTAAGCCATATTCAGATTCCTGACTTACAGAAACTGTGAGAAAAAATAAGTGTTTGTTGTTTTAAGGCATTAAGTTATGGGGTAATTGATAATATAGCAATAGAGAATTAATCCATTATGGTTTCCAAGATGACCATACATGGGTTACAAAAGCAAAAATGACAAATTTTTTTTTTTTCGGTACATGGGCCTCTCACTGTTGTGGCCTCTCCCGTTGCAGAGTACAGGCTCTGGATGCACAGGCTCAGCGGCCATGGCTCACGGGCCCAGCCGCCCCATGGCTTGTGGGATCCTCCCGGACTGGGGTACGAAACCGTGTTCCCTGCATCGGCAGGTGGACTCTCAATCACTGTGCCACCAGGGAAGCCCAATGACAAATATTTTTAACCTCAGTGACTGCAAAATATGGATGCTAGTGACAGACATGATGAATTTTGGAGCAAAATCACGTTGGTCCTAAGAGTCAAACTTTGCTTTTGGTAAAATTGAGGAAAGAGTGGAGCATTCAAATATTAGGAAATGCAGGGTTAGAAATGAGGTTAAAATAGATATTTAAGGTGAAAATAGATATTTAAGAATCAGAGGTTTAGATACTTATAAATGATAAGCAGCTTAAACATTTTCTCATTCAATATATCAATTGAAATATGACAAAAAAGATGCCAATAAAGTTATTTTCTATGAAAAATATCATTCCTTTATTTGAAGACTTAGGACTGGGGCTCCTGACCTGATTCAACTGATAAAGCATTATTTATTTATTTGTTTGGTTATTTATTTATTTATTTTACTCTCAGCAAATGTATCAAAAAGTTACTCTTAGACTCTGGTTAAGCACTGTTTTCATGTCTTTCTACACCTTAATAGTTTAAGGGGACATTTTCATTATTTTTACAAATATATCCTATATTTGACTAAAACCAGATAAGTAAAATCACTAGAGATCAGTGTGTGTGGCTGAAAATGGGAGTTTAAAATGAGTGACATGGAAATCCAATCTGTATTTTTAGGTTTGAGAATAAGATTTTTCTTAGATTGAGTCTAGCATAGAGGTTTAACAAATTAATCTCTAAAATGTTGGCATTGTTATATATGATTTGTCATAATCACCTTTATTTTTTTTATAATTAGTGCAACACTAGTCAGATCTGATAAACTCAACTTCAAGGTCCTGATTCCCCCAGTCCAACCTGCATAGGCTGTTGAGTTTGGGAAATTTACTAACAATCTTAAGCCTCAGTTTTCTCATCTGTAAAATAAATATAATAACACTACTTTTATCTTATTTTACCTATCAGTTTCAATGAAGAAATACAAATAAAGTGCTTAGCCCATAATTTATATATAATAAATACCTAATATTAAATATTATAATTTTTCTTCTCTCTCCACATTGTGTCTCTCAAAGAGCTTATCTTTTTGTGAAATGTCAATGAGCAACTGAATGAGAAAAAAATAACCAGATTTTAGAAAAATGGGCAGAAGACCTAAATAGACATTTTTCCAAAGAAGATCTGCATATGGCCAACATGCACATGAAAAGATGTTCAACAATGCTAATTACCAGAGAAATGTAAATCAAAACCACAATGAGACATTACCTCACATCTGTCAGAATGGCTATCATCAAAAAGAACACAAACAACAAATGTTGGCTAGGATGTGGAGAAAAGGGGACTCTAGTATACTGTTGGTGGGAATATAAGTTGGTGAATCCGCTATGGAAAACAGTATGGAAGTACCTCAAAAAACTAAAAATAGAACTATCATATGATCCATCATTTCCACTTGTGGGTATATATTCGAAGAAAAGGAAGACACTAATCAAAAATATACATACACCACAATGTTCATAGGAACATTGTTTACAATAGACAAGATATGGAAACAACCTAAGTGTCCATCAACAGATGAATGCATAAATAATATATGGTATATATTAATGATTGCAAAGCTCAAAATTCAATAATTTGGTAGATTATGTATTCTAATATGAGTCTACCTTTACTATATAAAAATTGGCAGTTTGATTTTATTATTTCTTAAGTATGAGAAATCTCTATTTTAATTATTTTAAATATGTAAAAGTATTAAAACTCATTGCTGCTAGTGCCACAAATATAGGAATTTAAAAAAATTATCTCAGACATGTCTTGATAACTTTTAGAACAACTGAAAATATCATAATAAAACTAGATAAAAAGGTTCTTTCTGGAAAAGAATCTCAGCCCAAAAAGATTGACAGTAGTTATATTGGAAGGAAAATGGAGCTGCCAAGAATAACTCCATTAACACTGACATTCTAAGCAAAAGAATTTAAAGTGTTTCAAATTTTTGTTCATGTATGATGGGGTGGTTAAAAATAGAGATGCCCAAATAAGGCTCAGAATTGTGATTTACATATAAAAATGTAATGGGTTTCAAATTTCATACCATCCATAAAATTAATTCAGAAACTAAATATAGCTGTATGAATTAAATGAAGCTTTTGTAAGCAGTAAAACTTACTTATAACTTTAATTGCTGAGTAGAAATGACATTTGAAAATTCCTTAGAGAAATCTTAGGGTTTATTTTCAGAATGATATTAAATGGACATGTTTGATTTATTTTCTTCAAATCGACACTTTGAACAAAGTTTTCGCGAAGTCTAAGAAAATTTAATTAAAATAGTTGTATTAAATCTGAAGACAGGCAACAGCCATGTGGGCTGCCTGGTAAGGAACTTGGGGTTTTGGCAAAATAAAATGACAATGTAACAGAACCAAGTACAGAAAAGTACATAAATGCCTGGATAAAAACAGCTCGATTAATACAATCTCCAGGCAATGCTATAATGATCTCTATTAATAGATGTATTCTAATCCCCTAAAATTTGAATCATAGAAAGGATCTAGGAATTCATCTTCATTTTATAAATGAACTAAGAACAACTTAGGGGGTCAGGTAAATTCCCTAAGATCATTAATAATTAATGTAAAGTTCAAACCTTACCTCAAGTCTTCAAATTTCTAGTCTTATGTTCTTTTCTCCTTTGTCAAATCTCATTTTTTAAAGACATAGTATCTGAAACATGGCTCTTTACAAATTGCTCAACCCTTTAAAACATGTTTCCTTGTGATAGTCTAAAGTTCATACCCGTGATTTCATCAAGCTACTAGTTATTTCCTTAATAAAAGTACAAAAATAAATATTAATTTTATAATTTATGAAGGGATATGAATTAATATTTAATTTATAAAGAATAAATTAAAATGAGTTAAAATTATATCCCTTATAACTGATATTTAGAATAAATATGGTATTTCAAATATGCCTGAAAGTTCTTTGAAGTAAAATGGGAAAAGTTTGAATCTTTGAGTTGGTGAAATAATGTTTCTATTTTTCACTACACCTGTCCTAAAACATCAGGGACCAAAGAACATCTTCTAAACTGTATGCACATAGCTGTTCCTTGATTAATTAAATGGAGGTAGACAGATAAAGCCATCAAGATACCATCTTGTCTTTCTTATTCCCCCAGGAAATTAGATGCACCCACAAGACTACCCCATTTGTTAAAATCCCATCACCATCCTTTACTCCAGTGGCTTTCAAACTTAGTTGTATCAGAACCATCTGGTTAAAGGAAAATTACTGACCCCATAACCAACATTTCAGATTCATAAATATGAGATGGGGCCTGAGGATTAATATTTTAAACAAAATCCTTGATGATGCTGGTGCTGCTGGCCTGATGAACAAACTTCAAGAACCACTGCTTCACTCTACCTAGTTTATTTGTATTTTAATTTAAGCAATTATACATTATATGTAAAATTAACCATTAATTCCATTAATATGTTGACAATTATGTCATTGTCAACATATGTTTTTTTCTTAGGCTATATTTTTTCTAAACTGGGGAAAAAACTTGGCCTGGGTTAATGTCCATATCCACACTCTCCCATTGTTTAAAACACAGTGTGCTTCAAAGTATTTCAAACAATCATTATGAGATCCCACTTCCATAAGATTTTAATCTATATTTCTCACTTTAATATGAGGACATTTCTTTCTTTTTAAATACTTTTTAAATGGGAAATAATTGTGCTTTTGCTTTATAACAATAATTATATATTTAATGATTGATATTGAACAGATAATTATATCCTCAAAATTTCTCTCATGAGCACTGATTGCTGGTCTTGCTGGAAGAGTATAAAATTGGTGAGTTGTAAAATACAGCCTGCCAGGTTGCTGTGGGATCTAGTAAATCACCTGGGTTTTTCTTCTACAGCTTGAATTACCAGCTCATTTATTTGTTCTTCCTTCAACTTCTCAGAGATTTCACCTGTTAAACTGCTCTCCCTTTGATCCTACCTTACTTTTCACAATCTAACTGAAATGTGGAACCAAAAAATGGATTCACAGAGAGTGGAATATTTTTTGAGTTTGTACATTCACTAATACAGTTGAAAGTATGTGTGTGTGTGTGTGTGTGTGTGTGTGTGTGTGTAGCCTCTTCTCAACTCTTATGAGGGCGATGAATTTCTCTCTGATATAACTCATCTTCAGAAGTAGTCCTAGGACTTCCCTGGTGGTGCAGTCATTATGAATCTGCCTGCCAATGCAGGCAACACAGGTTCGATCCCTGGTCTGGGAAGATGTCACATGCCGTGGAGCAACTAAGTCCGTGTGCCACAACTACTGAGCCTGCGCTCTAGAGCCCGCAAACCACAACTACTGAGCCCATGTGCCCCAACTACTGAAGCCCACACGCCTAGAGCCTATGCTCTGCAACAAGAGAAGCCACCACAATGAGAAGCCCTTGCGCTGCAAAGAGTAGTCCCCGCTCATTGTAACCAGAGAAAGCCCGCATGCAGCAATGAAGATGCAATGCAGCCCAAAATAAATAAATAAAATAAATATATTTATAAAAAAGTAGTCCTGATTTATTGTTAAAATCACTAAGCATTTAATATTATTTAATTATCTTTCAAAGATGGAATTGTTAGAGAACAGAATTAAATCTTTGTAGACATGACAAAATTCTTACAAGGCTTTCATTGTGTCTGAAACACTGGCGGTAAAGTTCATGATAAATATAGTACCATACACATTTCTGAGTTCCTGTGTCTCCAAAAAACAAAGAAGAACTACTATTCACTGGAGAGTTATAAAACTCACAAGAGAATCCTTAAAGCCAATTGTGATTATTATAAATATGAAGCATGTTTGGATTTTACTTGAAATACATCATTCTTAATGAACTGCTTTTAAACACAGCTAACCTTGTGTTCTGTAAAATGCTGAAATACAAGGCTTCTAGGCACAACAGATTACAGTGTAACTGGAATTCTCCAAGAACTGGTTGTGGCGTTATTTGCACGAAGGCTCTTATTCTTAAGTTCAAAAAGATAAAATATAAACAGAATGCATTCCTTCTACAAGTCCCCGAGAAACTAGAGTTCAGATGCAGTCAGGAACAACATTAGAATCTACTCTGCAATATCTGAAAAAGTACACACCAGGCCATGAAAATCTCAATAAGCATCAATGTGTACCCACATGCTGTACCCTTTTGCAAATGGGCTTGTTTGCTACCAGAATTCTAAGAACTTTGTTACTGGAATTTTTTTTTGTGTGTGTGTATTTTGTATTATAAATCCCAAATAAAAGTGAATCACTGTAGCCCCTTTATAAAGTTAACAAATATTATTTATCCTAGGGTTATTTTACCAATTAACTTAATAATTTATAAATAAAATAGGAGTGAATATTTGCCATACACTGCATAGCAAAAATGAAATATTCTACTGAGGCTTATAGAGAAGTATTAGCCAATGCAAATAATCCATGAGCACCACAATCTCTTACACATTACCAATCACCTACTTAGCTATTCTGTTTTGAATGTATTTTGTATTATCTAGCTTAAAAGATTTGAAAGAGGGAGGGAAAAATACTTTTTTTCTGCCTTTGCTATACTAAAGCAGTTCAAATAATTACCAAATGTGCTGTATTTTAACTCTATCTGAAATATCACAAGTCTGATTTCCCTCTTTGCTTTTAGAGTTTGCATGTTCACTTTGGATGAAGTAGTGCTACTCTGCACCCAGGACAAAACTCATAGTGTGCATTTAAGATCAGAGTCACAGGCACATACAGTATTTATTTATTTATTATAAATTTATTTTTTAATTTATTTTTGGCTGCATTGAGTCTTCACTGCTGCGCGTGGGCCCTCTCCATGTGCGGCGAGCGGGGTCCACTCTTCGTTGCAATGCATGGGCTTCTCATTGCAGTGGCTTCTCTTGTTGAGGAGCACAGGCTCTATCTAGATGAGTGGGCTTCAGTAGTTGTAGCTCGTGGGCTCCAGAGCACAGGCTCAGCAGTTGTGGCTCAAGGGCCTAGTTGCCCCAAGGCATGTGGGATCCTCCTGGACCAGGGCTCGACCTCTGGTCCACACTGGTAGGCAGACTCCTAACCACTGTGCTGCCAGGGAAGCCCCCATACAATATTTATTTACAGGTGATGTTACTTTTAATAATTAACAAAATTTTACAATAAAATAACTAATAAAATTTTACCATAAAATGGCATTATGTTGAAAATGAGTAACATTAACTGGACCAACATTTGTTTTAATGCTCCCAGTCCTGGCAGTTTCAGAGATTTGAACACAATGTTTTAAAAGAAATATTTTTTATAAGGTAAGTAGATTTCCTTCATATCAAGAAAGTATTATATTTCAATAACATAAAATTTTACATAATCGTTCTCTTTGTACTAATTATAGATTTTTAAGGGTTTGCATTGTTTTACATTTTTGGTTTAGATTATATTATCTATTTTAGGAGAGGTAGTGGACAAATACAGTGAATATTTCAAAAGATTAAAAAAGGGGGGTATAAATTAAGTCTCACTGCAAGTTTCCCAGATTTTCTTCTCAGCAATAACTATATTTTCAATTTATTGTGTATCCATTTAGAGATATTTTGTGCAAGTACAAAAAGTATTAAAAAAGATTTAAAGTGGATATCCTGTCATGCCAAGGAAAGGAAATATATTTTAATAGCATATAGATTTCCATAATTACTTGTTCTCTTCCAAACATGGGTTCTAAATGCTTTATTTGAAATGTATGCCATGATATATTTTTAATCTGTTTGCTTAGATATTATTGAAATTTTAAAGATATTTATTGTAATTAATAAATATATTATAAAATCTTTGTCTTATATTTTTCTTTTTTATGACTCTCCATTATTTTATTAAGCAGTTCCAGCACAGATTTTTTTTAAATTTGCCTTAAGAGTGAATGCACAATAATAACTTTAACTACACCTGTTTTTTTTGCATACATTTTAATTTTTATTTAATAATCATTGATTCTCAGAATCATACATTTTTATACTCCATTTGTAGAGTATAATTAATTTAACATGCACTGTACCCATATAGTAACCTGTTTTCATATTTTTTAATCATTTAGTGAATTAGCATTTGGAAGAGGGGCTGAGAATAAAAATATCAATTGTCATTTTGTTACAAAGTCTTTGAAAATTAGTGTTAATTGAATTCTGTTTCATAAAATCATTCATGATTCTGTCATTTAAAATTTATGAGTTAAATATACCATGTATAGAATTTTCAAAGTCAATGTACTATCTTTACCTGTGTAACATCTTTTGTTTCTTTAAACATACAAAAAAAAAAAAAAGAATAGAATCTGAATTTCTTTCTTTAGACAAACACCAAGCTGTCCCAATACTGTAAAACATAATTTCATGGGTTATTTTGGTAGTGTCTTTGGTTTTGTTATCAGGATAATGGTGGCATTATAATATGAATTTGGGAGTGTTACATTCTCTTCAATTTTTTGGAATAGTTTGAGAGGATGGGTATTAGCTCTTTGTCATATATTTGGTAAAATTCACCTGTGAAGCCATCAAGTCCTGGACTTTTGTTTTCTGGGAGGTTTTTTTAATTACAAAGTCAATTTCAACACTAGTAATTGATTTGTTCACACTGTCTATTTCTTCCTGATTCAGTCTTGGCAGGTTTTATACTTGTAAAAATTTGTCCACTTCTTCTAGCTTGTCCAATTTGTTGGCATATAACTGTTCATAGTATTCTCTTATGATTTTTTGTATCTCTGTTGTATTGGTTGTTATTTCTCCTCTCTCATTTCTCATTTTGTTTACATGGGTCCTCTCTCTTTTCTTCTTGATGAGCCTGACTAAAGGTTTATCTTTTTTTTTTAATCTTTTCAAAAATCAGCTCTTGATTACATTAATCTTTTCTATTGTTTTTCGGTTTCTATTTTATTTATTTCCTCTCTGATCTTTATTATTTCCTTCCTTCTGCTGACTTTGGGCTTTTCTTTTTATTCTAATTACTTTAGATGGTAGATTAGGTTGTTTATTTGTGATTTTTCTTGTTTCTTAATGTGAGTCTGTATCACTATAAACTTATTTCTTAGAACTGCTTTTGCTGCATCCTGTAGATTTTGGAAAGTTGTGTTTCCATTTTTTGTTTGTCTCAAGGTATTTTCTGATGTCCTCTTTGATTTCTTCATTGATCTATTGGTTTTTAGTAGCATGTTGTTTAGTCTCCATGTGTTTGAGCTTTTCCAATTTTTCTTCCCACAATTTATTTCTAGTTTCATACCATTCTGGCCAGAAAAAATGCTTCATATAATTCTTATCCTTTTAAATTTATTGAGACTTATTTTGTGGCCTAGCATGTAATCTATTTTGAAGTACACTTGAAAAGAATGTCTATTCTGCTGCTTGGGGATGCAGTGTCCTATAGATATCTTTTAAGTCCAACTGGTCTATTGTGTCACTTAAGAGCATTGTTGCCTTATTGACTTTCTGTCTGGATGTTCTGACCATTGATGTGCGTGAGGTATTAAAATCCCCTAAAATTATTGTATTATTGTTAATTTCTCCCTTTATATCTGTTAACATTTACTTCAGATATTAGGTGCTCCTGTATTGTGTGCATGTATGTCAATGACTATAATATTCTCTTCTTTTTTTATTCCCTTTATTATTACATAATGCCTTTCTTTGTATTTTGTTATAGACTTTATTTTAAAGTTTATTTTTTCTGACATGAGTATTGAAACCTCCACTTTCTTATCATTTCCATTTTCATGAGATATCATTTTCCATCCCCTCACTTTCAGTCTGTGTGTCTTTAGCTCTGAAGTGAGTCTCTTGTAAGCAGCATATAGATGGGCTTTGCATTTTTATCCAATCAGCCACCCTGTGTCTTTTGATTGGAGCATTTAGTCCATTGAAATTTAATGTAATGATTAATAGGAATGTACTTATTGCCATTTTATTAATTGTTTTCCAGTTGTTTTTGTAGTTCTCTGCTCTTCTTTTTCTTTCTTCTCCTATGGTTTGATAATTTTTTTAGTGCTATGCTTGTATTCCTTTATCTCTAGATTTTGTGTATTCATTGTACATTTTTGATTTGTGGTTACATGGGGGTCATATATGTTGGCTCATAACTATATCTACTTATTTTAAACCAGTAGTCCTTTAAGTTCAAATATAGTCTGAAATGTCTACATAAAGAAAAGGAAAGATATCCTGTGTTCTTGGATTGGAAGCATTAATAATGTTAAAATATACATACTAACCAAAGCAACATATTTGATGCAATCCCTATCAAAATATCCATGACATTTTTCTCAAAAGTAGGTCAAATAATCCTAAAATTTGTATGGAACTACAAAAGATCCTGAATTGTCAACAAAATCTTGAGAAAATAGAACAGAGTTGGAGGTAACATGCTCCCTGAATTCAGACTATAGTACAAAGCTAAAGTAATCAAACAGCATGGTAGTGGAACAAAAACAAACACATAGATCATTGGAACAGAGTAGAAATGCCATAAATAAACCCATACACTTATGTTAAATTAACCTATGACAAAGGAGGCAAGAATATACAATGGAGAGAAGAAGTCTTTTCAATATGTCATACTGGGAAAAGTGGACAGCTACATTAAAATAATAAAATTAGAACATTCTCTAACACCATACACAAAAATGAACTCAAAATGGATTAAATACCTAAACGTAAGACCTGAAACCATTAAAACTCCTAAAAGAGAACATAGCATAACACTTTTACATAATTAATAGCCATATTTCTGGATCTGTCTCCTAAGGCAAAAGAAATAAATGCAAAAATTAACAAATGGGACCTAACTGAACTTAAAAGCTTTTGCAGAGCAAAGGAAACCATTTACAAAATGAAAATACAACCTACTGAATGGAGAATATATTTGCAAATATTATGACTGATAAGGGGTTAATATCCAGAATATATAAACAACTCATACAACTATGTATCATAAAAACAAAGAATCCAATTAAAACATGGGCAGAAGACCTGAACAGACATTTTTCCAAAGAACACATACAGATGGCCAACATACACATGAAAAGATGCTCAACATCGTTAATCATCAGAGAAATGCAAATCAAAACCACAATGAGATATCACCTCACACATGTCAGAATTGCTATCATCAAAAAGACCACAAAAAACAAACGTTGGCTGGGATGTGGAGAAAAGGGAACCTTCATACACAGTTGGTGGGAATGTAAATTTGTGCAATCCTAATGGAAAACAGTATGGAAGTTCCTCAGAAAACTGAAAATAAAACTATCATATGATCCATCAATTCCAATCCTGGGTATATATCCAAAGCAAACAAAAACACTAAGTCAAACAGATACATGCACCCTAATATTCGTAGCAGCATTATTTACAATAGCCAAGATATTGAAGCAAATTATGTGCCCATCAATGAATCAATGTATAAAGAAGATGTAATATATATAATTGAATATTACTCAGCCATAAAACATTATGAAATTCTTACATTTGCAAAACATGGATGGACCTGGAAATAAATTAGTGAAATAAATCAGAGAAAGAGAGAAGGAGCTTCAAGATGGCAGAAGAGTAAGACGTGGAGATCAACTTCCTCCCCACAAATACATCAGAAATACATCTACATGTGGAACAACTCCTACAGAACACCTACTGAATGCTGGCAGAAGACCTCAGGCCTCCCAAAAGGAAAGAAACTCCCCACATACCTTGGTAGGGCAAAAGAAAAAAGATAGAAAAGAGACAAAAGACTAGGGATGGGACTTGCACCAGTAGGAGGGAGCTGTGAAAGAGGAAAAGTTTCCCGCTCTTCATGGGCGGAGACTGCGGGTGGCCGAGGGGGGAAACATTGGAGCCACGGAGGAGAGCGAAGCAACAGGGGTGCGGAGGGCAAATTGGAGAGATTCCCTCACAGAGGATTGGTGCGGACCAGCACTCACCGGCCCTAGAGGCTGGTCTGCTCACCTGCTGGGACAGGTGGGTGCTGAGAGCTGAGGCTCAGGCTTCATAGGTAGGATCCCAGGGAGAGGACTAGGGTTGGCAGCGTGAACACAGCCTGAAGGGGTTAGTGTGCCACAGCTAGATGGGAGGGAGTCCAGGAAAAAGTCTGGAGCTGCTGAAGAGGCAAGAGACTTTTTCTTGCCTCGTTATTTCCTGGTGCATGGGGAGAGGGGATTAAGAGTGCCGCTCAAAGGAGCTCCAGAGATGGGCATGAGCTGTGGCTATCAGCGCGGACCCCAGAGAAGGGCATGGGATGCTAAGGCTTCTGCTGCCACCACCAAGAAGCCTGTGAGCAAGCACAGGTCACTCTCTACACCTCCCCTCCCGGGAGCCTGTGCAGCCCGCCACTGCCAGGGTCCTGAGATCCAGGGACAACTTCCCCGGGAAAACACATGGCATGCCTCAGGCTGGTGCAACGTCATGCCAGCCTCTGTCACCACGGACTCGCACCACACTCCGTACCCCTCCCTCCCCCCAGCCTGAGTGAGTCAGAGCCCCTAATCAGCTGCTCCTTTAACTCCGTCCTGAACAAAGAACAGACGCCCTCAGGCAACCTACATGCAGAGGTGGGTCCAAATCCAAAGCTGAGCCCCAGGAGCTGTGCGAACAAAGAAGAGAACGGAAAATTTCTCTCAGCAGCCTCAAGAGCAGCAGATTAAATCTCGACAATCAACTTGATGTACCCTGCCTCTGTGGAATAACTGAGTAGAAAATAAATCATCCCAAATTGAGGAGGTAGACTTTGGGAGCAAGGATATATATATTTTTTTCCCTTGTTCTGTTTTTACAACTGTGTATGTGTATGCTTCTGTGTGTGATTTTGTCTGTATATCTTTGCTTTTACTATTTGTCCTACGGTTCTTTATGTCCGACTTTTTTATTTTTATTTAATTTTTAATATAGTTTCTAGCACTGTTAACATTAGCAGATATGTTTTTTGGTTTGGTTGCTCTCTTCTTTCTTTCTTTTCTTTTTTTTAATTACTTAAAAAATTTTTATAATTATTTTTTATTTTAATAACTTTATTTTATTTTACTTTATTTTATTTTATTTTATCTTTTTTCTTTCTTTTTTTTCTCCCTTTTATTCTGAGCTGCGTGGATGACAGGTTCTTGATGTTCCAGCCAGGCATCAAGGCTGTGCCTCTGAGGTCAGAGACACAAGTTCAGGACACTGGTGCACAAGAGACCTCCCAGCTCCACGTAATATCAAGTGGGGAAAATCTCCCAGAGTTTTCCATCTCAACGCCAAGACCCAGCTCCACTCAACAACCATGAAGCTACAGTGCTGGACACCCTATGCCAAACAACTAGCAAGGCAGGAACACAAGCCCATCCTTTAGCAGAGAGGCTGCCTAAAATCATAATAAGGCCACAGACACCCCAAAACACATCACCAGACGTGGACCTGCCCACCAGAAAGACAAGATTCAGGCTCATCCACCAGAACACAGACACTAGTCCCCTCCACCAGGAAACCTACAGAACCCACTGGACCAACCTTACTCACTAGGAATAGACATCAAAAACAACGGGAACTACAAACCTGCAGCCTGCAAAAAGGAGAGTCCAAACACAGTAAGTTAAGCACAATGAGAAAACAGAAAAACACACAGCAGATGACGGAGCAAGGCAAAAACCCAAGAGATGTAACAAATGAAGAGGAAATAGGCAGCCTACCTGAAAAAGAATTCAGAATAATGATAGAAAAGATAATGCAAAATCTTGAAAATAGAATGGACAAAATAATAGAAATGTTTAACATGGACCTAAAAGAACTAAAGAGCAAACAAACAGTGATGAACAATGCAATAAATGAAATTAAAATTTCTCTAGAAGGGCTCAATAGCAGAATAACTGAGGCAGAAGAACGGATAAGTGACCTGGAAGATATAACAGTGGAAATAACTACTGCAGAGAAGAATAAAGAAAACAGAATGAAAATAATTGAGGACAGTCTCGGAGACCTCAGGGACAACATTAAATGCACCAACATTCGAATTATAGGGGTCCCAGAAGAAGAAGAGAAAAAGAAAGAGACTGAGAAAATATTTGAAGTGATTATAGTTGAAAACTTCCATAATATGGGAAAGGAAATAGTTAATCAAGTCCAGGAAGCACAGAGAGTCCCATAAAGGATAAATCCAAGGAGAAACACACCAAAATGCATATTAATCAAACTAAAAAAAATTAAATACAAAGAACTAATATTAAAAGCAGCAAGGGAAAAACAACAAATAATATACAAGGGAATCCCCACAAGGTTAACAGCTGATTTTTAGCAGAAACTCTGCAAGCCAGAAGGGAGTGGCAGGACATATTTAAAGTGATGAAGGAGAAAATCCTACAACCATGATTACTCTACCCAGCAAGGATCTCATTCAGACTTGAAGGATAAATTAAAACCTTTACAGACAAGCAAAAGCTAAGAGAATTCAGCACCAGCAAACCAGCTTTACAACAAATGCTAAAGGAACTTCTCTAGGCAGGAAATACAAGAAAAGGAAAAGACTTAAAATAACAAACCAAAACAATTAACAAAATGGTAATAGGAACATACATATTCATAACTACCTTAAATGTAAACGGATTACATGTTCGAACCAAAAGACATAGACTGGCAGAATAGATAAAGAAACAAGACCCATATATGTGCTGTCTACAAGAGACCCACTTCATATCTAGGGACATGTACAGACAAAATGAGGGGATGGAAAAAGATATTACATGCAAATGGAAATCAAAAGAAAGCTGAAGTAGCAATTCTCACATCAGACAAAATAGACTTTAAAACAAAGACTATTACAAGAGACAAAGAAGGACACTACATAATGATCAAGGGATCAATCCAAGACGAAGATATAACAATTGTAAATATTTATGCACCCAACATAGGAGGACCTCAATACATAAGGCAAATACTAACAGTCATAAAAGGGGAAATTGATGGTAACACAATCATAGTAGGGGACTTTAAACCCCACTTTCACCAATGGACAGATCATCCAAAATGAAAATAAATAAGGAAACACAAGCTTTAAATGATACATTAAATAAGATGGACTTAATTAATATTTTTAGGACATTCCATCCAAAAACAACAGAATACACATTCTTCTCAAGTGACCATGGAACATTCTCCAGGATAGATCATATCTTGGGTGACAAATCAAGCCTTGGTAAATTTAAGAAAATTGAAATCATATCAAGTATCTTTTCTGACCACAGTGCTATGAGACTAGATATTAGTTACAGGAAAAAAATCTGTAAAAAATACAAACACATGGAGGCTAAAAAATACACTACTTAATAACCAGAGATCACTGAAGAAATCAAAGAGGAGATCAAAAAATACCTAGAAACAAATGAAAATGAAAACACGATGACCCAAAACCTACGGGATGCAGCAAAAGAAGTTCTAAGAGGGAAGTTTATAGCAATACAATCCTACCTTAAGAAACAAGAAATATCTCAAATAAATAACCTAACATTACACCTAAAGCAATTAGAGAAAGAATAACAAAAAAACTCCAAAGTTGGCAGAAGGAAAGAAATCAAGAAGATCAGATCAGAAATAAAGGGAAAAGAAATGAAGGAAATGATAGCAAAGATCAATAAAAACTAAAAGCTGGTTATTTGAGAAGATAAACAAAATTGATAAACCATTAGCCAGACTCATGAAGAAAAAAAGGGAGAAGACTCAAATCAGTAGAATTCGAAAGGAAAAAGGACAAGTAACAACTGACACTGCAGAAATGGATCATGAGAGGTTAGTACAAGCAACTATATACCAAAAAAATGGACAACCTGAAAGAAACGGACGAATTGTTAGAAAAGCACCACTTTCTGAGACAGACCAGGATGAAAAGAAAATACGAACAGACCAATCACAAGCACTGATATTGAAACTGTGATTAAAAATCACACAAGTCTAGGACAAGATGGATTCACAGGCAAATTCTATCAAACATTTAGAAAAGAGCTAACACCTATCCTTCTCAAACTCTTCCAAAATACGGCAAAGGGAGGAACACTCCCAAACTCATTCTATGAAGCTACCATCACCCTGATACGGAAACCAGAGAAAGATGTCACAAAGAAAGAAAACTACAGGCCAATATCACTGATGAACATAGAGGCAAAAATCCTCAATAAAATACTAGCAACGAGGGCTTCCCTAGTGGCACAGTGGTTGAGAGTCCACCTGCCAATGCAGGGGACACAGGTTCATGCCCCAGTCCAGGAAGATCCCACATGCGGTGAAGCAGCTGGGCTCATGAGCCATGGCTTCTGAGCCTGCGCGTCTGGAGCCTGTGCTCCGCAACGGGAGAGACCACAGCGGTGCGAGGTCCGCGTACCGCAGAAAACAAAAATACTAGCAAACAGAATCCAACAGCACATTAAAAGGATCATACACAATGATCAAGTGGGATTTATCCAAGTAATGCAAGTACTCTTCAATATATGCAAATCAATCAATGTGATACATCATATTAACAAATTGAAGGAGAAAAACCATATGATCATCTCAATAGATTCAGAGAAAGCTTTTGACAAAATTCAACACCCATTTATGATAACAACCACCCAGAAAGTAGGCAGGCATAGAGAGAACTTTTCTCAACATAATAAAGGCCACCTATGACAAATCCACAGCCAACATCATCCTCAATGGTGAAAAATTGAAACCATTTCCACTAAGATCAGGAGCAAGACAAGGTTGCCCACTCTCACCACTCTTATTCAACATAGTTTTGGAAGTTTTAGCCACAATAATCAGAGAAGAAAAAGAAATAAAAGGAATCCAAATCAGAAAAGAAGATGTAAAACTGTCACTGTTTGCAGATGACATGATAGTATACATAGAGAACCCTAAAGATGCTACCAGAAAACTGCTAGAGCTAATCAATGAATTTGGTAAAGTAGCAAGATACAAAATTAATGCACTGAAGTTTCTTTCATTCCTAATCACAAATGATGAAAAAATCTGAAAATGAATTTAAAAAACACTTCCATTTACCATTGCAAAAAAATATAAAATATCTAGGAATAAAACTACCTAAGGAGACAAAAGACCTAGATGCAGAAATTTATAAGACACTGATGAAAGAAATTAAAGATAAAAATAGATGGAGAGATATACCATATTCTTGGACTGGAAGAATCAACATTGTGAAAATGACTATACTACCCAAAGCGATGTACAGATTCAATGCAATCTCTACCAAACTACCAGTGGCATTTTTCACCAAACTAGAAAAAAAAATTTCACAATTTGTATGGAAACACAAAAGACCCCGAATAGCAAAAGCAATCTTGAGAAAGAAAAATGGAGCTGGAGCAATCAGACTCCCAGACTTCAGACTATACTACAAAGCTACAGTAATCAAGAGAGTATGGTACCGGCACAAAAACAGAAATATAGATCAATGGAACAGGAAAGAAAACCCAGAGATAAACCCAGGCACATATGGCCACCTTATCTTTGATAAAGGAGGCAAGAACATATAGTGGAGAAAAGACAGCCTCTTTAATAAGTACTGCTGGGAAAACTGGACAGCTACATGTAAAAGAATGAAATCAGGACACTCCCTAACACCATACACAAAAATAAACTCCAACTGGATTAAATACCTAAATATAAGGCCAGACACTATCAAACTCTTAGAGGAAAACATAGGCAGAACACTCTATGAAATAAATCATAGCTAGATCCTTTTTGACCCACCTCCTAGAGAAATGGAAATAAAAACAAAAATAAATGGGACCTAATGAAACTTAAAAGCTTTTGCACAGCAAAGGAAACCATAAACAAGATAAAAAGACAACCCTCAGAATGGGAGAAAATATTTGCAAATCAAGCAACTGACAGAGGATTATTCTCCAAAATTTACAAGCAGCTCAATATCAAAAAAACAAAAAAAAAACAATCCAAAAATGGGCACAAGAAATAAATAGACATTTCTCTGAAGAACATATACAGACTGCCAACAAACACATGAAAGGATGCTCAACATCATTAATCATTGGAGAAATGCAAATCAAAACTACAATGAGGGGCTTCCCTGGTGGCTCAGTGGTTGAGATTCCACCTGCCGATTCAGGGGACACGGGTTTGTGCCCCAGTCCGGGAAGATCCCACATGCCGCGGAGCAGGTGGGCCCGTGAGCCATGGCTGCTGCACCTGTGCGTCTGGAGCCTGTGCACCACAACAGGAGAGGCCACAACAATGAGAGGCCCGCATACCCCCCCCAAAAAAAAAACCTACAATGAGATATAATCTCACACCGGTCAGAATGGCCATCATCAAAAATTCTACAAACTATAAATTCTGGAGAGGGTGTGGAGAAAAGGGAATCCTCTTGCACTGTTGGTGGGAATGTAAATTGATACAGCCACTATGGAGAACAGTATGGAGCTTCCTTACAAAGCTAAAAATAGAACTAGCATATGACCCAGCAATCCCACTACTGGGCATATACCCTGAAAAAATCATAATTCAGAAAGAGTCATCTACCAAAATGTTAATTGTAGCTCTATTTACAATAGACAGGACATGGAAGCAACCTAAGTGTCCATCAACAGATGAATGGATAAAGAAGATGTGGCACATAAATACAATGGAATATTACTCGGCCATAAAAGAAACAAAATTGAGTTATTTGTAGTGAGGTGGATGGACGTAGAGTCTGTCATACAGAGTGAAGTAAGTCAGAAAGAGAAAAACAAATACCATATGCTAACACACACACACACACACACACATATATATATATATATATATACATATATATATATATATATATATATGGAATCTAAAAAAAAAAAAAATGTCATGAAGAACCTGGGGGCAAGATGGGAATAAAGACACAGACCTACTAGAGAATGGACTTGAGGATTTGGGGAGGGGGAAGGGTAAGCTGTGACAAAGTGTGAGAGTGGCATGGACATATATACACTACAAAATGTAAAATAGATAGCTAGTGGGAAGCAGCCACATAGCACAGGGAGATCAGTTCGGTGATTTGTGACCACCTAGAGGCATGGGATAGGGAGGGTGGGAGGGAGGGAGATGCAGGAGGGAAGAGATATTGGGACATATGTATATGTATAACTCATTCACTTTGTTATAAAACAGAAACTAACACACCATTGTAAAGCAATTATACTCCAATAAAGATGTTAAAAAAAATCAGAGAAAGACAAATACTCTTTGTTATCACTTATATGTGGAATGTAAAAAATAAAACAAACAAATATTTATAACAAAACAGAGACAGACTCACAGATGTAAAGAACAAAGAAGTGGTGAGCAGTAGGGAGAGTGAAGGGGGAGGGGCAAGATAGGGGTATGGGATTAAGCGATACATCCACTATGAATAAAATATTAGATAAGCAAGGACATATTGTACAATACAGGGAAATATAGCCATTATTTTTAATAGCTTTAACTAGAGTTTAATCTATAAAAATATTGAATCACTATGTTTACACCTGAAACTAATACATTATTATAAATTGCCTATAAGTCAATAACAAATAAGATTTCATGCTTTTGTTAATATGGAAATGATTTCACAAATACTAAATAGTTGATAGCTTTTGCCCAAATATTCAAAAAACATAAATTACATTTAAAATATAACATAAATTATTACAACTCTGGTTTTATTTCTGATATTAGTCCTGACATCTACATGCTGTATATAGATACAAAGTCTTTTAGGAGATCATTTCATTTCAGCTCTTAAACCATTGCCTTCATTCTGAAAGTAGGGTAGATCCATAGACCTTTCTCTGAGCCCATTATTTGCTTGTATTGGTTTTGTTTTAATTTAGAACATTCAGAAACAATAAATTTGTCTATGTGGTGGATTCCCATCTTATTCTCTATATAGTTTCATCTGATTCTAAGTCAACTTACTATTTCAGGAAGAAGTAAAAAGGCTGTGGTAGAAATGTGGGCTGCTAAGTAAGGTAGATAGAGATGGATGATAAATAGATAATAGATAAGTAAATAGAGGCAGATAGAGATGTAGAGATATAAGTACATAGGCTAAGTACTGATATCTATGTATCTCCATATGCACCTACATCTATCTATCTATCTACTTATCTATCTATCTATCTATCTATCTATATATATATCTGATGGAATCTGAAATGCAGGAATCTCAGTTGTGTAGAATTGAGTTGCTTATACTCTGTTCACAGGATCTTCTCATCAGCACCCTTCTCCTTGTGGTTCTAATGTTTTCTCTTTAATCTCATGCTCCAATTGCACTCCTCTTCCTGACAATGACACTTACTCTCATAGATTTATTGAATTTATGTCTAAGTGATATATGTATATACATAAATATATAAGGTACTATTTGGAAGTGATTCGTATAAATTTTAATGGTTTTTGTCATTTCTGGTTCAATATATTTTAGAACAAGTTTTCACAAATATAGTTTGTTCTTTTTTTAGAATTGCTGAAAAATTAATTGTATCTATATAACATGTTCTACTTTTACATTCCTTTACTGATGGAAGAATAAGATATATTTAATATATTACTATCATAAGCAATGCATAGCCAAAGCTTTCTGCATGGCAGGGTACATTCATTGGGCTACCTGTGACCTCACCTATAGCTGGCATTTAAAGTCCCCATGCATACAAGATGCATCCTACATCAAGAAAAGATAAGTATATATATGTATGTATATGTATAGCTGATGCACTTTGTTATGAAGCAGAAACTAACACAACATAGTAAAGCAATTATACTCCAATAAAGATGTTAAAAAAATAAAAGAAAAAGATATGTAAATACATTCTTTCTGTTTTCTGCTTTAGAGGAAGCAAAGGAAGCTTACACAGCCAGGAATTGTGGGGAATTAACACCCAGGAATTACCCTCAACAGGTGGACTGAATAAGTGACCAGAATCTAGCCTGCAGAGGTCAACTCTGAAGTATAATCTCAATGTTTCCTCAGTTGGGCACAAAGGGAATTCATCTCTACTCATCCACAGATGTTCCTAGCTCCATAAAACATACCTTGCTGTTTTTTCTTACTTCCTTGCCAAAATCTTCCTCCTCATTTTCTCCAGATACCCTGGATCACTTCCCAAATTAATCAGTTTCACTCAAGTCCTTGTCACAGCCTTTGAGAAGAATCAGTTGAAGATACAGTGTAATGACAGACATTTCTACATATAATTCCCTGAGAATTTATGTTGGCTTGATGGTGGTAGGGTGTGATACAGTGAATGTGAAATACTGGATTACTGAACCCAGTTCTCTACTCCTCCCTGTTACAGAATTATTTACTCCTGCCCATGGCCACGTGACCTTGCAGTGCCTTCCATTCCAGTAGAAGAATATATTCCCTTACACCACTGACATTTGAATTGGTCATGTAGCTAGAAAGTCTAATGGGATGTTAGTGGCCAAGACGGAAGCAGAAGCTCAAATGTGCTTGCATGATTTTTCTTTACCTCTTGCACTCCTAAGATACACCCTGAAAAGAATATGCCTCTGGTAGCAGCTGCTCCTTCCACCTGAACTCCAAGATGATATCATGTGGAGTTGACATAATCCCAACTAGAAGTCAGAGACCAACAGGGCCCAGCCAAACCCAGCTTAGATCAGCCAAACTAGAACTGCAAATATGTGGACAAAAATAAACATTCTGTGTACCTCTGAGATTTTTGAGGTTGTTACCCACAAAAATTTTAATACCATAATTAGTTTCACTAATAATGTTGTAGAACAATAGTTCTACAAAATAGCTTCCTAATTATATATACCATAGAGAACTAATATTCAATATTCTAATACTTATCAATTTGTTAGGTGTAAGGTGGTAACTCTCTGAGACTTTAATTTGTATTTTTCTGCCTACTGGTGAGATTATATATCTCTCTATATATTGTTAGCTGTATGAGTTTTCACTCATAAAAAATGATTATTCATTTTCTTATAGTTTTCAACTGGGTGCCTTTAAAGTAATTCATTTATATTTTATGTATCTTTTGTGTTATTGTTTTGTTTTCCATATTGCAATGAATGCTTCTATTAATTTTGTCAGTATATTTCAGTGATGAAAAATTATATTGATTTAGTCCATTTACATATATAAATATACATAGTATAATTTATACATATATAATTTAATATTGGGCTTTGAGGGTCTTCTTATCTTTCCTGATCCTTTGATAAAGGTATTCCTATATGTTTTCTTCTATTGATTTTATTGCTTTATTTCATAGTCAAAGTAATATAGACTTTTGTTTCATGTGGTTGATGATAGACTGCTAATTTTATTTTTCTTTATCAGCTCTTTTCCACTGCTATGTGACATCACAAACATATCTATATCAAGCTTCCAAAATACTTCTTTTTCTGGGCTCTTTATTATGTTCCAAGAGGCTCACTGTCTCTGCATCAACACTACACAGTTTTATTGCTACGGCTTTGCAGTGTTTCTTAAATATCTGGTGGAGTAGACTTCATTCCCTCAACCCCACCCCATGGTATATTTTTTACAACAGTTTTGTCAAATCATGGACCTTTATAATGGCTTTTTTTTTTAACTGTTGAATGTTTATTGAGCTCTAACAATGTGATAGTTGCCACACAAAACATCAGACACCGTACCTGCCCGGTGGGCTTATAATCTAATCTAAGGACACGATCATTTTTTAATGTTGCCATGAGGTTTTCAGGATCCTTTAAAAATTCTGCTTGTTTACTGAGTGAAGTGCATTGAGTTTTATTATAATTGGAGGGAAATATATATCCCTGCAATCTTAGTCTCAAATCCAATAACGTTTTCATAGTATTTTTTTTTTTTTGTGGTACGCTGGCCTCTCCCTGTTGTGGCCTCTCCCGTTGCGGAGCACAGGCTCCAGACGCGCAGGCTCAGCGGCCATGGCTCACAGGCCTAGCCGCTCCGCGGCATGTGGGATCTTCCCGGACCAGAGCACGAACCCGTGTCCCCTGCATTGGCAGGTGGACTCTCAACCACTGCGCCACCAGGAAAGCCCTGTATTTAAATTTTTAAAAATAATTTTGATGGAGTTTTAAAATATCAGCCAAGTCCCAACAGACTCCTTAATGCACTCCTAGATCCTTTATATGTGCTCTTCTCTCCGCTAGGAAGATCGCCCCATCATATTTTGCCCCGCTTATTTCTACTCTTCATATATGGCTCATTTTAATACTTATTTTCTGAGGGATAACATTTCTTTAAAACTAACTATATAGGGCTTCCCTGGTGGCACAGTGGTTGAGAGTCCACCTGCCGATGCAGGGGACACAGGTTCGTGCCCCAGTCTGGGAAGATCCCACATGCTGTGGAGCAGCTGGGCCTGTGAGCCATGGCCACTGAGCCTGCGCGTCCAGAGCCTGTGTTCCGCAACGGGAGAGGCCACAACAGTGAGAGGTCCACGTACCGCTAAAAAAACAAACAAACAAACAAAAACCTAACTATATAAATTACCCCTATTCATGTTCAATAAGTATCATATATTAAAATATTGCTCTTAAGACACACGGTACCCCAAGGGTCATCATTCTTAAAAAAGTAGAGTATACTAGTAAACACTACTTAATACATTTTCAAGGGTTAATTTTACTTTGTATGTTTTCTACCCTCAAATGCTCTCAAAAAAGACATGAAGAGGTAAATATTCAAGTTTGTAAAATATAATCTCAAGAAAAACATAGTACTATACTGACTGCTTACTATGTGCCAGACAATTGGCACATAGAGCTAAATATTATATATATTTTACATAATTATATAATATATAAATGTGTTATATGTAATGCCAAAATTATAGAGGGCTGATTTCCCAGGTACTAATCTAGGAGTTTCACATATATTAATTAATTCAATCATTATGACAACTCTATGAGGTAGGTGCTATTATTATCATGCCTAGTTTATAAAAACTGAGAAAAAAAGAAATTAAGTAAATTGTTCAGAGCACACAGCTGAAAAGTGGTGAAGCTAATATTTAAATCCAGCAGTGTGGATTGAAGTCTACACTTCTAATTATGCACTTACATCTGTGTTTATAAGTTCCATATTATTTAATATTCACAATAATCTGACATAGTAAATAATTACATTGAAATCATTATCTAAATGAGGAATCTCAGAATTCATTTCCAAAATTTTCAAAGGGCACATAAATTTCTGAGGCAAGTATTTAGAGCTGTCTAACTTTATATTTTATATGCCAATAGTTATTAGATAAATGAGAGGAACTCCATGTTATATTATGTATTATATCATGTAAAATATGGTAATAAAAGCACAGCAATTTTATTGATTTCTAGATATTTTCAAAATATAATATTCAATCATTGTTTCTACTAATATATGCATTTTTCTGTTTGACCACCAGGATCCAAACTGATATTTTCAAGACTTCTCCATTATGGAACAATACAGGTGATCTTAAAAAGAATGTCAATTAACAAGGAAAACAGATGAAATTTCAAAACCTATTTTTAGCAACTTTTATTAATTTATGTTTACTCTCACAATTATTATAGGGTTACAAAGGAAATATTTAAGGTGTATCTAATTCAGTGATTGAATATCAGATTCCCTAGATGTGGTCTAAATGTTAAAGATGCTAAAAGATTATGAAATATAAAATTTTAAGTGTGCTGAGCACAAAGCTGACTTCCTTCAATCACTCAGAGAAAGCTGTCTAAATCCAAACTCTTTTGCTCATGTCTGTTCTGAAGTATGGAAATTTGAGCAAAAAATAATAGCATTAAGAATTACATTAAAATTTAATAAAGTGTTAGGCCTTTTCAGCAAGGATTTGCTTTGAAGTAAAGCTATTTAAGGTCTTACATATTGCCACAAAATCATTATTAAACCATTCTTTGAAGTTCCAGATGCCTGTAATTCCAGAAACTATACTTTGACATGATATAGAACAACTTAAGTCATTTTAAGAAATTACTGTAAAGTCTACCAAAATCTCAAAGGGTTCTCAAATTTAAGTATATTTTTTCACTCACAGACAAAAAAGTACAGCTTTTTCATCTATCTTTTATAGTAATTCTAGCTCTTAATGCAGAAAAGCACATGGGATATTAATGGCAAATAAGCAATAACAGCATAATCTTAGTTTACTAAGTAATGTCAGAAGATAAAACAACAGCTAAGAGAAAAACATGTTCATGTTGAAAAGAAAAAGTAGTAAACAATCTTTATCTTAAAAAAGAAAGGGTGTTCTGTGGAATACACAAGTTATACCTATTTTTAGTATTCTTGACTAAATATTTGTATTCTCGATTAAATATTTGTATTCTCAACAGTTTGTTTTATTCCTAAGTGTAATCTTTACATTTTTTCCACGTTTTACTATGAAAATTTCCAAAGATACAGAAAAGCTAAAATAATCACTTAGTGTATATATGTTTGCTTTATGATCCACCTATCATTCTTCAAACTGTGATATATCTGTCATTCTTCAGTCATCATATTTTGATGTTTTTCATATACATGAAGTATGTATTTTGATGTATTCATGTATTTTCATATACTTAAGAATGCAAACATAAAATTGAGTGTAATGTTCTTGGGAGCAAAATTTATATGCAGTGATATACACAAAACTTAAGTGCATCTAAGTATAATTTCAAGGCACCTTGGTCTTTCTTGTTTCTGCTCTAAGTTTTGCATCCTTATTCTACACCAGATGTCCCTGTTTCACTATAGTTCATATATTCTAAATGCCACAAATCGCAAAGAATCCTATTGTTTCCCTAGCCCTTAGCCAATATACTGCTTATTCTTATCAGGATACTAATATGTCATTTAGCTTTGTACTAGGCTGTTCTCTGTCACATTCTTACAGGAATATTGAACCAAAGCAGGCAGCCATCAGCATTTAGTAGTAACAGAGGAAAATAGATACAAATACAAAAATGCCAAAGCATAAGATAATGAATCCCTAAATGAAAGGTCATTTATAATTTGGGTATACAAAATTGACATTACTAAAATTAATAATTGGGACTTCATACATAGGATCTATTTTCCTGACAAAAGATAGCCTACCTGTACATGGGTTGTATTAAAATGTGCTATTAAAGGCAGCATTGTTAGCCTAAAGGCATGGTACATTGCTAATGTGAAATGTTGCCTTAGGTTTACAAATGGTAACACTTGACTGTTAACAGGCCACCCTATAAAATCAATTACTTCTGCTCTAAATAAAATTTTAGTGGCTTTATAAATAATTTAAACTAAGGGCTATATAGTACCTGAATATTTCCATCACCCTCAAGAATAGTTTTGTCATTGCAGTCTTATGTCTTCATTAAAGGGCATTTCTTCATAGAATTAAAAAAGTGTTAAAACAGTGCATAAAATTTTAATATCTACAAAATATGTCACTTCTTTAATTCTCTAGACAGTCCTACATTCGACAATGTTAAGTAATTTAGGAGCCAAACCACCCTATCACAATTCTTTCTATGTGTTTAGGGGGGCTCACAATAAATATGAAATATATCACTATCACACTATATGTAAAAAATGTGTTCCAAGATATCAGAGTGACTCAAACTCTTCATGAATATAAAACACCATTAGGTGAAACCGTAGTTTGCTTATGTGCATAACATGAGCTGAATAATAATGTAAGTATGATGATCCATCTCATACATTATCAATAGTTGAATGATGCCGAGGAGTTAGACAAGGGCCATTTACAAATAAAATACTAAACTTAACGGTTTATGAGTTAATTTCAAAAGGGAATAATCACAGGATTTAGAAGTTAAATATTTGGTATTTTATGAATTCTAATTCTTCATAACCATTTTTCTTTGCAATTTTTTACTTTTCCCTTATTATAAAAATTATAGCAATTCCTAAACATGAATCAAATAATCTTGACCACGAGACTGAGCTTCAGGCTTCGGTTTTCATGTTCGTGGTAGTCAGCCCAGAATTTTAAGTATACAGTCTCTTTCACCATTGTAATCTATTGAGTGTAATAAAATCTAAAAGTCATTATTTTACTCCTGCTATGAAGCTCCCACATTTCAAAACTATTAAAATCAAACAATTTTCATCTTGTCAAATAATACCAAAATGTGTGGAACAAAGTGGTGTCAAATAAGGTAATACAAAGAGAGGAGGATAACAATTGTTCCTATACCCATAGTTTTATTCCAACTGGGGACAATAGTGTAGTAGTTTTATTCAAAAGTAAGTTATGACAATAAAACTTCCTTATCAGTTATTATCATTTTCCTTAAAATAATAAAATTGAATATTCACTAATAAATAATTGAAAAGAAATGTGTCCTTCCAGAAAATGTCCCAGCAAAACATTTAAAATTAACTATTATGTAAAGCTACGTAATAGCTTTCTGCCTTTTAACTTTACTATGTTTATTCAGCAACGTTCTTCTAGGCAATGTGGCATTTCATTTTTAGGGAACAGCAGGAAGAGTTGTAGGAGGTGAAGCCCTATATGTTAATAGAAACTATAAAATAGACCAGAAATAAAAATGCTGCTCATTCATCCATTCATACCTTTATCCTGAAAATGGTCTCTTGATTTAGTCTGTAAATGGATTTTGTAGTAAATGCCAAGGCAAACAAACTACCCTGCCTCAGAAGTTGATTTATTCATGAACCAAACATAGAGACATGGTCTGGCCCAGTTCAGCCTGGGAAGGAGAGTGCACATCTGGATGGGAGGGGTCTTTGCCTAAGAGCCTGGCATTCAGACAGTGGTCTGACCCTAAATATTATCCCTCCTCTGTCCTCTCTTTTCTGATAAAATTGATTAGGATTTTAACTTCTCTTTTTTGAGCATTCATAGTTGATAAATAATTATGTTATAGTATGCTTGGGGCTATTTGTGAGCCAAAAGGTAAAGTATAAGGCTGTTTTGACTTGCACATACCATCACTGACTCCATTTTACAGCTTCATCTTAGACCTGCAGTCCTACCACTCTCCCCTTTCTGGGTGACTGAGCTTTAGCCTACTCACAAAGAATGCCCCCAAGCCAGATGAATTTCCAATCAACTTTTACACTTGCCTTCATCTGATATGAAAACAGAAAGAATGTCTTTTGCTGATGAAGATGGTTATTGGTCATGAGACCCCCAAGTTCCATTTAGTACCAGACTTACTTCTCCCTGGTAGTCAGATTCTACTTTTAGCTTCGGCCTCTTCAGAGTCCCCAGCACTCCTTTTGGCAGATGGGCATGCAGCCGCAAATGCCTCTGAATCCTTGTCTGCCTGATCCTGCCTGTATGTAAGTTACCCACAATAAACTTCATAATTGCACTTTATGGAGTTGCCTGCTTCGTTCTTTGGTCTTAAAGTTACTTCTCAGTTCAAAGGATATTATTCAATATCTCCTCATTATTCAATGCCTTTCAACATTACTCAAATTGCTCTGAAGCCAAATGAATGGGTCTAAATCCTGGCTCTACCTTTTGCCATCAGGTGACATTAAAGAACTTCTCTGTTTTCACATCTGTAAAAACAATTACAAGTATAGGACTTATCTCCCAGAGCCACTGAGAGGTAAATAAAAATGTTGTTTTTAATACTTAGGAGAGAGTCAGATCCATAGCATGCACTAACTCTTTTTTTTTTTTTTTTTTTTGTGGTACGCGGGCCTCTCACTGTTGTGGCCTCTCCCGTTGTGGAGCACAGGCTCTGGATGCACAGGCTCAGCGGCCACGGCTCACGGGCCCAGCCATTCTGCGGCATGGGGGATCTTCCCGGACTGGGGCACGAACCCACATCCCCTGCATCGGCAGGCGGACTCTCAACCACTGCGCCACCAGGGAAGCCCCTGCACTAACTCTTTAAGGCAGAAACTGCACATGAGCTTTGGTCTTTAGATCTTAATATAGTGGACATGACTTCACATAATTTTATATTTTTCTTATCCTTCTTTCTGCTGAACTTCCAAGAGAATGTGTTTGTTTAGAGGGTTCTTAGAGGATGATTTTCTTTAAAATAGGCCTCAAGTTTGGAAGAGGATCTATAGATCTTTAGACCCTAGATCCCTGAAACACCCCTGAGGCTTCAGGAATAAGCAAAAGAGGCCTGTATATGGATTTGCTGATTGATGAAGAAGTTGACAAGCATTTTTACTCATTTGAAATGACATGTTCATTTAGCACCTCATCCCCCAGAAGCTTATACTCTAATGAGAGCCAGAGACAAAGAAAATATTAGAAAACAATATGATCTTGGAGTCGCCAGGCATCCTGACTGCAGAGGTCCCAAAGATGTCATAGTGATGAAGGCATCTTCCAGTGATTGGAGAATCTTTACCCGAGGGTACCTGCCTGGGCCTGTGGCATCACCTTGAGCCAAAGGAACTTGTCTACCACTTCCCCGAAAACGTCTTTCTCTCCTAATTCATGAGCCAGCAGGATGCGGTCGCCGGGCTTTCAGAACGCCTGCTCATGCTGCGTACAAAGCCCAGGCGGAGAATGTGTTTCAGCTCATCAACAGGGCGCCAAGGTAGCCATTACCAAGCATGGCTGGACCCCCGTGCATCTTGCTGCCAATAAGGGCCATCTTTCTGTGGTCCAGATCTTGCTGAAGGCTGGCTGTGACCTCGATGTCCAGGACGATGCTGGAGACACAGCACTTTATATTGCTGCTGTCCTAAATCACGAGAAGGTGGTTAAAATCTTAGTGGAAGCCGGAGCAGATGGGACCATTGTCAATAATGCAGGCCGGACTCCACTAGAGACTGCCCGCTACCACAATAATCCGGAAGTGGCTCTCCTCCTCACTAAAGTGCCCCAGGGAAGTGACTCAGCAGGAGACACCCATAGCAGTGAACGCTGTACCCAGAAAAGAAGAGTCCAGAGAAGATTTCCCGTCCGCCTCCCCGGAGCCCAGAGCAAAGGATAACAGGCAGAAAAAGTCAAGGTCCAATGTGTCAGCATTTTCTGACTCCACCCCACCAGCAGACCAGCAGCCCTGACAGCAGAAGAACTCGGGCACTCACAGTGACCCTAAAAAGAGGCCCAGGGGCTTCCCTGGTGGTGCAGTGGTTGACAGTCTGCCTGCCGATGCAGGGGACACGGGTTCGAGCCCTGGTCTGGGAAGATCCCACATGCTGCGGAGCGGTTAGGCCCGTGAGGCATGGCCGCTGAGTCTGCGCGTCCGGAGCCTGTGCTCCGCAACGGGAGAGGCCACAACAGTGAGAGGCCCACGTACCGCAAAAAAAAAAAAAAAAAAAGAGGCCCAGGCAAGGCTGTTTGCCCCCATCTGCCATGAGTTCAGAGCATACCAGCTCTATACGCTGTACCGGGGCAAGGGCGGCAAAGTGATGCAGGCGCCAATAAATGGCTGTCGATGTGAACCCCTGATCAACAAGCTGGAGAATCAGTTGGAGGCAACTGATCAAAGCAGAGCTGGTGTCGGTTCAGGATAAGATGAACATGAAGCTGGGGCACATGGAGAATAAGACCCAGCACCAAATGCGGGTTCTGGACCAGCTGATGGTCGGGTGACTCTCAGCAGAGAGGACGGAGTGCCTGAACCGCCTGCAGCAGCACTCGGACTCGGAGAAGCACGAGGGAGAGAAACGGCAGATGCCCTTGTGGATGAATTAAAAACTTGGTGCATGTTAAAGATTCAGAATCTGGAGCTGAAGCTTTCTGGAGATTTTGGGGCCTCCAAGACTAAATCCACACCCTCCACTTGCGAGTCCTCAACAGGTGTGGATCAGTCAGTGGGGCCTGCAGGTCCAGTAGCAGCCTCTGACAGCTCCCCCCAGGTGGCCAGGCCCAAGGAAAAGGCCCTCAGCTCCACAGCCGGCCACAGACCCCAGCAGAAGCTGTCTTCCTCGGACTGTACAGGCTCCCGACTGAGGGATGTCAAGGTCCAGACAGCCTCATTACCCTTGAAGGAGGCAGCCAAATGCAACCCACAGGCTGGGCCCTGTGTTGACAGAGGCACCCAAACCAAGAAGTCTGGGAAAAATGGGCAGACGAGGCACCGAGGCCAGCACCCAGCACCCAGCACCCAGCACCACCTGCGGGCAGCCGCCACCAGCAGCAGGTGGCGAGCAGACTGCCCCTCACATTCGAGACACCTCCCAAGCGCTGGAGCTCACCCACTATTTCTTTGAGGCTGTTTCCACCCAGATGGAAAAGTGGTATGAAAGGATGATTGAAGAAGCACGAAGCCAAGCCAGTCAGAAAGCCCAGCAGGACAAGGTCACGCCGGAGGAACACATTAAAAGTTTAGAGGAGGAACTTGCTAAACTAAGGACTAAGGTACACAAGGAAAACTAGGGCCCGGGAAGTGGGACGAGAAAGGATTCCTGGGACTTCCCTGGTGGTCCAGTGGTTAAGACTCTGTGCTTCCAATGCAGGGGGCGGGGGTTTGATCCCTGGTCGGGGAACTAAGATCACACATGCCGTGTGGCCGGGGGTGGGAGGCGGCGGCAGCAGGGAAGGATTCCTGAGGATTTCCGGTCCTGCAACTGCAGAAGAGCTATGTCCAAGGTGTCGGTTATTGTACACATAGCAGAACTTGCCTTTTAAAAAAATCACTAATTTCTAAAATGTGCTACACACATGCTTCCAATACCTTGAAGTTATGAAGACTTCAACGATTAGACTGAAAGTAGGGGAAACTTGCTTAGTTTCAGGTTTCATTACAGATTCAAAACCTCAGCCCAAGTTCATTTGAAGTTCAAAAGCTCAGATTAAGCGAGCCGTGCTAAGAAACTGAAGGATGTATAAGCCTAAACTCTAATATTCAGGATATGAAATAATGTAAATGAAAAGCAAGAAAAAATATGAATCCCTGTGAACTCAAATCAAGGAGTCATTCATATCAACATGCCTGCTGTGCCTGGACAGAGTGTCTTTCTGTAAGAGCTGTAACAGACATGCTGAACCCCCTCCCTCAAGTTCATAGTTCCCAAAATGCTGCCGTTTTAACCAGGGGAAAACTCACCAAACAAATTTTGAGGAGAAGGATTTTCATGATGGCACACGATCCAGTGTATCTTAAAATGTTTTGAAAAGTCAGAGTGTATTTAAATAATGGGTTAATTGGCTAATAGCACTGGGAATGTTTGTTAATAATGAACTCAAAGGAGAAAGGTTCAAATCATTGGATCATGGTTTCTGTATCTTTCAGCCAAAAGAAAGAAATAGTACAATCAGTTAATCATAGTGATTTTAAAGTGGATTAATGGAAAAAACATTCATGTGACAATTACCTGAAACTTCTATAACCTAATTCACAGCCAGTTATCTTAGAGTACCTTTCTGAATTTGAGCTTACTGGTCTACATTTTATAAAGAAATAAGACTGTTTCTTGAAAGTATTTCATTTTGAACTGAGTTCTGTAATTGAAGAACCTCAAAAGCTTTCCACTGCTTTGTAGCAACTATGTCAAGGTAAATAATGCAATAAATTGACTTGTATTCCCCAGCTTCATGGAGCCCTGTGGATTTTACTCTGCCCTATGGAGTATACAGAGTTGCAAAAGTAACAGGTATGTTGAAACTTTGGATTAAATTATCTTCCAAGCTTCTTGTCCCTTGTGGCATTATATTCATCTCCTCAAAATTCCATATATGCATAGAAACCTCAATTCTATTTCTATAAACACAGGAACCAAGTAAATGTTGTCTGTAATTTTGAATAAACTTTTGCTCATTGAGCCAAAGAGAAAATATGACTTCTTGACATGGGAACACCCAGAAAAACAAAGTATGCATTTAGTCCCCTTGTGTTCTGCCCATCAAGCTCAGTTGTTTTGGGTTTGTTCTTTTAAATATTGACAATCTATGGATCTAGGCATTCCTAATAAATGTAGATGTATGTCAACCAAAAAAAAAAAAAAGAAAACAATATGATCTTGCTGCAATGGAAGTCTTAGCTGATATTGAAACATATCATAAAGGTCCCCAACTGAATCACCGGCAGCCTGGGAGAAGGGAGGTGCTAGCGTGTGAACAGCTGTTACCTAAGTGGAATGTGAAGAAAAGAGGGTATAGTAGGCAGAGAAACGGCATACGCAAAGACAAATGATTTAGCATAGCTGGAAAATTAACTGCAAGATTGAAGATGAAGCTGGAATGATAGTTATGGAGCAGAAAATTAGAAAGAATCAAGAATAACTCTATGGCCACATAGTGACCAAGGTGAGAAGTGATGAGGATACTAAACATGAAGAGAGATGGCTACAGATACTCAGTTACAGAGATCAACATAAGAGAGGCTGTTAGCATGTGATCTGGAATGGAAAGTCAAAACTACATATTTTGATATAAAAACAAGAGTTGCCTAAAGTTGTTTTGCTTTCAAAATCTTTATCATGAGCATCCACTCTGGAAAGCTGATAAAACAGAAACTAACTCAGAGACTTAAAAGCCAAAGAGCATGAAACATCTAAATAGAGGGTTTGCCCAACAAAATGCCTCAGTGTGAATATTGACTATGAGAAAGAAAAAGAAATACTCAAGCTGTAGTATTGGATGTAGGTGGGGTAACGGTAGAAGATAAGTCAGAAGGATAAGCATGGATCAGATGTTTTTTGGCCAAGCCAATAAGTTGGACAATATCCTTAAAGCAGTCTGAAAAATTTCAGGTTTTAAACAAAGATTAAGTATGATGTCATTTGCCTTAAAAAAAAAGATCTTTTTGGAAGCAATGTGCAAGACGTACAGGAGGCATCAAGGCCAGTTTTATGTTTATGTCATGAGCCTGGTGAGAATGATTAGAGACTGAGCTAAACCACACAGCACTGATGCATTTCTAGGAATAGTAAAAGGAATTGATTATGTTATAGTAGGACCTTTAGTCTTTTTGGGGTCAATGTGCCTCTCCACCCCAAACTCCATATATGATCACTGTCACTGATATTCATGTGTGCACATTTGATTTGTATTTTCTATTGTCAAAGGAATGTAAAAATTTGACTGACCTTTGAGTCAAAAGGAAAGATGATCACAGTAGAGGACAGCATGATTTCAGTGTCCTTGAACACTGGACTGTATTCATGACCAGAATCTTCTAATGCTCACACATTAATGATTTCACATGTGACTTCTTTGAGGTCCAGGTGAATAAGAATGGGGGTGAGAGCCCCACTGTGTGTGCAGTTCCAGCCCAGTTCTGACCCCTGAAGACTGATGCCAACACTGTTGATCTGCTGTACTTTGTTAATAGTCATAGATAAAGGGTCTACAATAGGTTTAACTAGCAGTAAGTATCAACAAGTGGAACTGAAAGAAGAGGAAGAAGAAGACCAATTCCTCCTGGCAACTGCAGCACACAGACTATCTATTAAAGTTATAATATTTCTTATCAAAGGAATAAACACATAAAGATCTAAAATTGACACAAATATTAATTATAATACAAACGTAGTTCCTTCCTTTTCCCTTCTACCCTCCAATTCTGCTTTCAAGAGGATATCACCATTCATTTCTTCAGGTGTTTCATTAAGTATTAATTCTGTGTTTCTAAATAATATGCTTGTATTATTATTTCATGATTTATCAGTTTTAGAAATATCATATTTACTTCCTTATAGAGGATTAAAATTTGCTTCTTTAATTTCCCACTGCCTCCCTATACTTCTGGTTAATTTATTTATTTTGATGAATAAATCACCAAGTTAACTTTTTTCACATTAAAGAAAATATTGTTCACTGCAGAGCCAAGCAATTTACTACAATTACATGTGCTCCTTTTTACTTTCTTTTAAAAAAATCAGCTTGGGCCTCCCTGGTGGCGCAGTGGTTGAGAGTCCGCCTGCCGATGCAGGGGATACAGGTTCGTGCCCCGGTCTGGGAGGATCCCATATGCCGCGGAGCGGCTGGGCCCGTGAGCCATGGCCGCTGGGCCTGCGCATCCGGAGCCTGTGCTCCGCAACGGGAGAGGCCACAACAGTGAGAGGCCCGCATACCGCAAAAAAAAAAAAAAAAAAAAAAAAAAAAAAAAATCAGCTTGTTTTTCTTAGAATAGTTGCTATCAGCAAATCCATAAATGTATAAGTTCTCTATTGCCCCTTCCCCTTTATATATTTCCTTTGTATTCCATTGAACTTTCCCCTTTATATTTCCTTTCACGAAAAAGCAATAATGGTCACTGGCTAGAAGCATAAATCATGCCTGATATTAAAAAACACTATATTTAAGTATGCTGATTCCCAAATGGAAACAAAACGGAGTTTTCAATAGGCCATTGATATGTTCTTCACAATGTGAGCTGCTTATAGTCTTGGGGTAGATGGCAATACCTTCAAATTTCATGGGCGTGTGCTCATTGCAGCACTTTTGTTTGCTGTGAGATAATTTCCTTCATCAGAATCAATGATGGTGAGTAAAGTATGCCAAAGTTTATAGATAGTGGTGAGAGGACAGAAGTAGAATTTTATCTGGAATAAATGTTAATTTCAGTAAGAAAGTATCACTGTCCTCTCTATGATGGAAAGTAACTAATTTTATAACCTACCAACAATGTGGTTGGCTATTCCCCAAGGGCAGGAATCAAACTGACGTTTCAGCATCAGTGTCTGCTCCTGGAAGGCTAAGCAACCCACAGTGGCAAAAGCCAGATCATACTTGTAGTGGAATTCCATGCGTTGGGTTCATACAGAGCTTGTATTTTTGCTGCTATGCCCACATTGAGCAAGCACTAGGTAGATGAGAAATGGGGTTTATTAACATTCACAAAATATGTCATCTTGTCTATATGATTATTCAGGGCCTCCACTTACGTGGATGTCCTTCGTTAAACAGTCATCTGAAACAGATATTTGCATATTTCAGCCCATCCTAGAATATCTACCTACAAATCTCCAGATATCCTTGGAATCACTGTTCCAGGCCTATTGTTTCCACATTTCTACTCATCAACCTAAAACTTTAGCAACATTAGTCTAAATGAGTTTAGATAAAACATTAGTCCACTAGTCAGTTTAGATGAGAAGGAGATATCCAAGCAGCTCCCTGATCTCAGGAGGAGGATGTGAGACGTTTGAAGCTGCAGGAATTCTCCATGCACATAAGCATACCAGGTGGGATTAGCCAAAGCCCAGCCTGGACCAGCTGAACCCTGACAATGCATGAGAAATGAATGTTCATTGCTTAACATCACTGAAGCTTCATAGTCATAAATTACCCATCAATTTTGTATTATCAATAGCCAACAGATACAAGGATTTCTGTCAATACCAAAACAATCCGGTACCAACTGAGCTGTTCAGTAGTCTCCCCAGTAAGATTTTCATTATCATTATTCTTCAAGGACACTCCTATTTAGGGCTGTCCTAAATTTGGATCAGCAAATTTCTGATTAGAGCCAGCATGTTGTTTAGAACCAAAAGGAAATTATTTTATCCACAGTCACAAAGAACTTCCTACGAGATCATGCTGTGGATTCAGGAAGAAGCAGCAATGAAACAGGAGTTGGTGTCTTAGGCATGTGTACTATCTGCACCCTAATTTTTACTGGTAGACCCCTGTGTCATTTGGGGTCCTCAATAACTAAGTTTAATTTACTGTCAGTGTCTAATAATCCTTAAAATGATTGGATGTTTTCCTGTGCAGAGATATTCTAGATAGTGGCTTTATTTCCCCTTGGGGAAGGATAGGAGGAGTAATGACATCACACACTCATGTCAATATTATAGCATCCTTTCTCAAGGAGCCCAGGCTGTCATTCAGAGGTACTTGAATAGTCTTAGGTCTGAAATCTAGATAAAAAGACTAGTGACTTACCATTGTGACAACATAAGTCTGATTTTTGCCCACTAGACCTAGCAGTGTTCCTGTTATAGATCAAGTAATATTTTAATTTTCTACTATGTATTTTATTCATAGGTACATATTAATCAGACCGTGCTGTTAGACTATGAGGATAGAAGTGTATGGACGCTTTGGGTTGTACGTCAAAGAAAGAGAAATAGCCCTGGATGCTGAGAATGTGCACTGCCATGCAATGATGTACCATGATGTATCTCCCACTCTCTGTGGTTCTCTGTGTGGGTTTAAACATACACAAACACACATATATACAAACACAGAGATATGTTTTATGGATTAACAAAGCTCTTAATAACATTTTTATCCTACCTCAATTTCTGTGCCCTTTCACCTTTGTAATCTGGCATTAAATGGTTGTAATGGTCCTGAAAATGGTTATGATTTATCAGTAAGTTGGAATCTTGGAAATATAATCCATTTATCAAAATTTCATCATATCATTTTGGCTGAAATGTAATTATTTCATATAAGTTATACTTGTGTACTCTTTTGCATCGGCAGGCAGACTCTCAACCACTGTGCCACCAAGGAAGCCCTACTTGTGTACGCTTAAAGCACATTTCTGTTTACTTCAGCTAGGAGTAAAGTTTTTCAATGACACTTTATTCAATCAGAGTTTTACAAAAATTTTTAAAAAGACACTGTAGTACAGAAGTGTTTTTAATTGTAAATATGCTTTTTAGTTACTTTGTTTTTATAAACAATCTCTCCTTCCTTCCGCCCTCTCTATCTCTCCCTTTCTTTCTTCCTCCCTCCCTCCCTCCCTCCCTTTCTTTCTTTTCCTATCTTTCTTTCTTTCTTTCTTTCTTTCTTTCTTTCTTTCTTTCTTTCTTTCTTTCTTTCTTTCTTTCTTTCTTTCTTTCTCTTTCTTTTTCTTTCTTCTCATCTTCCTTTTTAAATCCTTGACACTATTTGGCCAAGAGGCATTTCCTCAATAAAATTACCATCACTAATTTTTATCCTATGCCTCATTAAACACTGTATGGAAAGACAAAGTCACTGATAAAGAATCTAGAACTATTTGTAATGCCACTTGATCCTTCCTACAGAGACTTAAAGAAACTATTATGCTGTTGGGGAGGCAAATAATGAAATAAGGTGTTGACCCTGTGAGCTAATAACATGCCTCCCAACTCCAGGGTGAAGAACTACAAGTTACACTCAGGCTTCAGACCAGCTTAAAACATCAAGGAAGAAGGAAGATCAAGGTGATCAAGCCTTGGATTAAAGATGCTTCCATAGAAATTTCTCACATCATGCCTAAATATCAAGCTACTTAATTTAATGTTGATCATCTGCTGTGAGTTGCCATAAGAAATTGTATTAAAGATGGAGAAGGTTTAGACTGAGTCTGATATACTTAAAGAGAAGATGACTAGAGTTAGAAAAGTTTAGAAGTTAAGACAAATTGAGTGATCATTAATTGAAACTAATAGAAATCAAAACCCAAGGCACTGAAAAGCAAAAGCAAGGTGTGAAGAATTTTTCTCTAGAAAAGTGTTCTCTTAAGCTATGATGGTAGTGTTTTTCCAGAGTAATTAGCAGGAAGATCCCAGAGAAGCATATTATGCATGGTGTAGCCAATTAGTAGGCTAGCTTTAATTAATTATTTACAGATTTCTATAAAGTGAAAGACAAAATTCTTGAAAAGGTAAAGACTATGGCCAAGAAAAGTAGTCAGGTATCTCCTAAAGTTTTCCTTTTTGCATAGAAAAGAGTGTAAAGAATTATAAAGAGTGAAGGATTCCCTAAGTCTTAAGCCCAAAACAAAATAAAAAAGGCATGCTACTTATAAGTTAGAACAAAACTCGTGTGTGTGTGTGTGTATACATTCCTCATGACAATTTTTGTCCCCTAATAGTCTTAAAAGCCAAAGAACCAATAATCAATGCTTTAAAGTATAAACACTAGCATTGAGGACAGTGAAGTTCATATGGAAAATAAACTTAAAGAGCTCATGTACAGTTTACATGTAAAATATAATTCTCCTTAAAATTATAAAGATCAATGAGTTAAACTTAAAAATATTGCCTGGAGTTATAATTTCAGGTTGCTTGAAAGAAAGAGGTGAATCTAAACTTTATGTTTTGAATTCAGAGAATAAAACATACAAAAAAAGTTTGATTTATGTAAAGTTTTCATTGATTATTAATTATTTAATGAAAGAAAAGAAAATATTGTAGTGAAGCTAAGCATAAAAAATGCAGGTAATTTTCAACATTGAGAATAAACAAAGAGATGTTTACTACTTGGTGCAAAATAAATACTGAAAGAAGTCACCACCGTCAAGCAAAACTTGGATGAAATCTGTATTCAGAGTCCAACCTGATTAAGTCAGGAGCCAGATGGTTTACCCGGGAAAAAAGACAGTATTATAAAAACTAGGCCATTAGGGTCTTTGGTTGTTTTATTGAGCTACAAAGAGATGAAATGAGGGAGAAGTGTTTTTCTCTGTAAGCTTTGGCCTCTGAAATCTCATTTTTTGTTTAGTGAGATGGCTTAACACAGTTACATGCTGTGTTGCTAGTAAATTCAGCAAATGAAGACCTCTGTCTCAGTGAGAGCTTTGCCACCACTCTTTTAAAACACAGATGTCCCAGAGCTAACAAGGGACTGTAGAAATATAATAAATAGAGAGGGACAGATTATATTATACTGAAGGCCAGATTATCCTTGGCTCTTCAGTTTTCTACCAGAAAGTTTTTATACAATCACATTATTCTTACAGTTGGTCCCTAATGGATGAAAAAAGATGCCTCAAGGACTGTTTACTTTTTAACAAGACAGGTGAAAGAAAGCCCCATTTGGCTGAAAACTACAGGTATCCACTAATAGTGATCCCATCTATTTGATTTTGGTGTTCTTGGCTTTCCCCTGGGCCATTATTAGGACCATTACAGGGATGAACATGTATTAAAAAAGATCTATTTTGTAGACACAACTGAGAGGGTGTAAGAATTTTCTGTGAAGAAACACTGCCTAATAATTTTTCCCTGCCCAGTTTACAACCGGAAATCCAACCCAGCTTGGGAAAAGATGATGAAAATGGAAACACTCTAGAGGCAGCCCAAATCGTAGAAAGCCAAGGTCCCAGATGATAACAAGAGATATTCAGGATGGTGTTGTAAATGCTCCTATTGACAGAGAATGCATCAAACTGACTTTGCCTTATAATTAGCCTGACTCATCTAGAGCCAGACTGAGGTTTATTAGCTCAATGCAGTTTTTAGCCCCTGAGATTCATAAAGGTATATCTCAGGGAAACATTAAACGCCCTCTACCTCTGAGTCAACCCTGATTTACATAAATGACCAGGTATTTTAAATATTATTCACTGGTATATTAGTTCATTACTATTTTGAGATGTCATCAGATCAGACTGGTAGATTTCCACTAAGTTTGAAATGCCATGCTATCACCTTACGTGTGCATTGCCCTTTGTAAAATTTTGATTGTCTTTATGTCTGGCGTTTTCATAAATCTAAGGTTAGACTACCTACATATTTCACTAGTAGCAGATACAGAAAAATCAGAACTTGGGATGTGTAAAGTCTAGAAACAATGCCAGTGAAACAAAGCATAGGCCAACATGAGGTCCAGAGTCTAAGGGACACTGGCCCTTGGCAACAATATGTAGAGGTTGATAAAAAGGTATGGTGAAGTAAATTAAAAAGCAGACTTTGAAATGGGATGAGATGTTCTGTAGAAACAAAATTCTACAAAGCTTGGCAGGAATGATACTCAGAATATGATGGGACTACACATACACACACACAAAGGCATAAAGGTAAGTACATGAGGAAATGGATGTATGAATTAACTTGATTTTGGTAATCATTTATATATATATGTATACATATGTGTAAATATATATACAGTTGACTCTTGAACAACTCAGGGGTTGGGGCACTGACCCTCTGCACAGTTGAAAATCTATGTGTAACTTTACAGTCAGCCCTCTGTATCTACATATTCTCATCCTCAGATTCAGCCAACAGCAGCTGTGTAGTGCGGTAGTATGTATTTATTTTTAAAAATCCTCCTATAAGTGGACCCACGCAGTTTAAACCTGGGTTGTTTAACAGTCAACTGTATGTCAAACCATCTTTTGTGTATCTTAACTATATACAATTTTTACTTGTCAATTATACCTCAATAAACCTGGAGAAAAAAACCAAAATATGATGGCATCAAACCATCAAAATAGGGACTATCAGAATAGGCACTGTGTGTAGTGCTGAAGCAGAGTCCTGGGGGAAAGGGAAAGGGTGGTAGTGGGTGCTCATAGCTCTCAAGGAAGTGCCTACATTCAGGAAAGAGATTTTTCCAATATTTAAAAAACTGTTAAAGGCATACCAATATACCAGTTAAATGGCAGCTATGTCTGCACCATCTCCACTGGATGTGAAGGAAAGATAGGTATAAAGGATTTAGGGACTAGTCACTATGTACCCAGAAAATGCCTGCCCTGCTCTCCAGGCTGCCCCCATGGGACCGATGGAAATGTCTTCATGCCTTTAGTCTTTTGAAATATAGATTGTGGTCCTGTCATGCTCTTCTATCCACATAATGATTTCTTGGGCCTACGTGTTCACTGTCTTTTCTACTCATCCAAGGCCTCAGAAACTTTCTTTGTTCTTCTTGGTCAGAGCATCCTTTACTTTCCATGGCCTGGTTCCCCAGGTTGCCAAGCTCTGATCTTTTCATAGATGATGCGTCTTTTTTTTTTTTTTAATAAATCTATTTATTTATTTATTTATTTTTTAGGTTCATTGGGTCTTCCTTGCTGCACACGGGCTTTCTCTAGTTGCAGTGAGTGGGGGCCACTATTCGTTGTGGTGCATGGGCTTCTCATTGTGGTGGCTTCTCTTGTTGTGGAGTACAGGCTCTAGGCACATGGGCTTCAGTAGTTGTGGCATGCGTGCTCAGCAGTTGTGGCTTATGGGATCAGTCGCTCTGTGGCATGTGGGATCTTCCCAGACCAGGGCTCGAACCCTCATCCCCTGCACTGGCAGGTGGATTCTTAGCCACTACACCACTAGGGAAGTCCCAGATGATGCTTATTCTGGCCACCACTCTGGCTATTCCCACACTGAGACTTTCATCTATATCCTATACCCCATCTCCTCTTGCTGCTTCCCTTCCAAAAAAAAAAAAAAAAAAAAACAGTTGATAAATATCATGAGTCTACCAACACACTTTTCCTTTTAGAGAGAAAAAAAAGCAACAATTCTTAGCATTTGGGACACTTCATTAGGGTTTCCTTTCTTCTTGGCAGCTCTTAGTGCTGACGTTTACTCATAAATTTGTTCTATTCTCTTATACTTTTGACTTTTTTTTTGTTCTTCTGTGTGTGAAATCAGTAGAGACCATTGATGGTCTAGGAAATCCAGATACTGAGTTCACTCCGAACCCAGCCACTTACTATCCATGTGACCTGGACAAGTAACTTCCATTCTTTGACGATAGTGCTTTCCTCACCTATAGTGACTTTGCAAATGTCCACTATAGAAAGGCATATATTGACAGTAAATCAGTAAATGGTAGTTATTCATACTGTAAAAAGGGAGAGAAAGAGAAAAATGTACCCAACACTTCAGGTCCTTCTTGGTCACCTCCAAGAGACTGGGTGAAGAAAGAGAAAATAAAGATGTTCAAGGTTTGCCAGAGCCCTCTAGTTCCTGCCTCACCACACTTTCCTCACTTCACTACATACTCTAATGGGAGAATTAGGCCCCGTATTCTAAGTGAGGTTCAGGTATAGCGTCTTGGTGCTTGCTTGGTCAGGAATAGTTGATCTCAAGAGAATTTCTCTCTCTCTTCCTCTATCCCTCTCCCCACCCTACCCCTCTCTTCATACACACACACACACACACACACACACAGATACCTGAGGAATAATACATTGATCTTACATATTAGGAGTAGTAGCTGACTTTTGAAACAATGCAACCTAAATAATAATTTGAGCCATAAAACTCAAACTTGTTTGTTTAAATTAAGAATACAGTAAGTGATATAATTAGGTGATGGAAAGGGGTTATATACAAGCCTATATGATCTAAATATAAGCTTCAGGAAGATGAACTAATTAATATATTTCAGCCAAGGATCTAGAAAACTTTCAAAATCATTGCCTACCTCCTGAAAATTGGAAAGTGAACTAGTAAAGAAGTAAATGGCTTGTTATGTGGCCTTTTCTCTACCCTTAGAGAAGACTAAGAATTTAATACTTCATTAAATATCTCTTCTAACATTAACTCAAGACAATTTCTAGGAAATTATTCATACTAATTTCAAGGTACATGAAAGTCCTACTAAGCACTATGCAGTAGACTAAATTCCTGCATTTATTGTTGAAATTTTTAAACAGCAATATGTGACCAATATTGATGAGCTGCAGAAGCACAAAAGAAGGGGCATGATCATGTACACTTTTGGCAGTTGTACAGGTATCTGCATATCAGTGGAAAGAGACCCTGAGCTGGCTCTCCCATGCTGAGGTTGTACATACATACTCAGCTCTCCTTTTATGACTGTGAATGTCTGAGTGCCAAAGGACTGAGGCATCCAAGTATATGCCTGGGAGTCACCCCCACTTCACACCTCTGAGACGTTTAGACTTATGGCTCTCTTATCCCTCCATATTGAAACGGTCACTCAATCAGTCATCTATCTTCCAGATGATAGACAAATCTATCCATCTGTTTCCCTTTAGTTCTCTAACTACAAGTAATCTGATAGAAGCCTTTATCCTATCAAAACTTTGCACTACTAACATACTTGACTAATTGTTTTTCCCTTAGGCACTTATTTTTTTCTCCACTTTAAAAAGGAATATTTATATTAACAAACCTCTTCTAGCACAATGAGCCTGAAGAGATTTATAATTTAATGAAAGGCTTAATTCGAGAACTTCACCATTTCAGTGAAGCACCAAGACTGACATACTAAAATCATTAATGTTGGGTGTTAAATTTTTTAATTAACTTTAAACAAAGTCTACTTGGACGTACCTTACAGTATATTAAATTTAAAAAATGAGATAGAACTAGCCTGCCAAATGTATTTCTTTGAATTGTGGGCACAGCTCCTCTATTTGTTTTACAATTAAAAAAAAACTATATTAACAGTGTGCTATGCAGTGTGGTTTAAAAAAATACAATTGAAATTGCTTTAGCAAAATACACTTACTACCTTAAGAAAGCTTAAGTGTTTGTGTTGAAAGATACTGAAGCTTAAAATTCCAAAAATAAATTCTGATTTCTGCATGCAATGAGTTTTACTAATAATCATAATTATGTAAGCCAGCTTTTTCCTGAGTACATTTTAATATTCAAGGCACCAATCTGTATACTCTAGATGAATTTTTACATTCAGTTTTTGCAAAAACCCTTTGAAGTAGGTACTACTATTGTTATGTTGCTTTAGCCATGAGGAAATGAGAGACTAGTTCATTTACTCAAGTTCATAATTCTAGGAAATGGTGTGGTTAGATTTGAAAATCAGGCATGCTGAACACATTATGTTTTCTAAGTTGTTCAAATGTATCTGTCTCTTTCTTAAAATTGTTTTAATTGAGCTGATAACCAAGATTAATTCCATTGCTCAAATACAGTTTACTTGATATATTAGTATCTTCCTTTCGCTCCTCTCATTCCTTCAGATACGTAGCTTTCACTGGAAATATATATATATATATATATATATATATATATATATATTAGTCCTTAGTTACCTATGCAATTGCTTTTGAAAGCCACTGGTATATTCCTGTAAAATATTCACTGGTCCTCTCATCTCCAAACTGTGCTAATCTAACCTGTGAACTGCTGCAGGACAAATCTGATTACATTAACTGGCTTAGTTGTAGGAGGACCTTCCTGCCATCTTAGGAAGTCTATTCAGCTACCATTGGAGGTCTGCCCCTGATATCACAAATTTAGACTTATCCTGTGCTGGTTGGAAGCAAAAGCCTTTACTAGGTCAAACCAATCCATGTCCTGCTCTCAAACCACTTTTATTTTGCTAGTGCATTTCTGCTTCCTATAATGATTTCCTAATTTCTCACTGTTTATTGAAATAATCCCATTTTCTCAGATCTCATATTTTCTGTTGGGTCTTCACAATCCACCCAGATTAACCTCTTATCTTTTTCACTAATCCAATACTATTCATATTTTTGATAACTTTTATTTGTCCTGAAGGAATATGTAAATACATTGTTCTTGATTAACATTTGATAATTTTTGTTTTTCTGTTCCAGATAAAGAACAACATGTTAACTATTTTAGATATCCCTTACTGATTTAATCCAAATGTTTATAATAATGTGACCTCTTTATGAATGTTTGTTGTTCAAATATGAAAGAAAATATTTGTTTTAGCTTGAAGACTATTATTGTTTTCAACTCTGCCCTTCCTTTATCTTGTAGAAAACCACTTTCTTAAGCACTTTTGAAGAAATGTGTTCCAGGTGCAATAAGTCAAGTGGTATCTATAAGCATGGACCAAGTTCATAAAACAATTGGTTAGGACTTCCCTGGTGGTGCAGTGGTTAAGAATCCTCCTACCAATGCAGGGGACATGGGTTCAAGCCCTGGTCTGGGAAGATCCCACACGCTGCGGAGCAACTAAGCCCGTGTGCCACAACTACTGAATCCTGTGCACCTAGAGCCTGTGCTCCTCAACAAAGAGTAGCCCCCACTCACCTCAACTAGAGAAAACCCGCACGCAGCGATGAAGACCCAATGCAGCCAAAAATAAATAAATAAATGTATTAAAAAAAACAGAACAGAAACAGTCAGTTGTAATCTGTGCTGCAACTTTATGCTTCATATGGTGGCTTCTGAGTGGAGAAATGGCACTAAAGAGACAGTCAAGTTAGAAGGAAGTTTTATATTCTACAGTATGTTTGATAGCTTTTTGATTTTTCTGTTCACAAAATGACACAATTCTCTTTTTTTCCAATACCTTACCAAGTGCTATATTTCCATAAGTTTGTCCCATAATAGCATATCTATTTTGCCCAGATATAGCTCAATTCTCCTGAGAATAAGTCAATAGTAATAGAAAATTTTAGTGCTCAGGATTATTGATGATCAGAGAGAGAGCACTGAAGACAATGCTTCTTCAGTGAAGAAAGTGAAAGTAATAAAAAAAAAGTTGATTTTTTTCCCACAACGATGAAATTTCCTTTCTTTGCATATTTCTGATTTCCTTGGCTACTGTCAAAACCAGAAACATTGGGCAGGTAATTGTCAGTGCTGCCAAACACTCAATCTTGTATTTTGAACTCTCATTTTTATCCCTGTTTTATAAGGATGATGGAAGACATAATCAGAAAAGGTTTGTATACCTAAGAGAGATAGTCTTTAAAATCAGTCATTAGGCTTTCCTAAAATCATTTTTGCTCAATTAATCCTTTTATGTTTGTTCAAAACTGTTCAGTTAGTAACAGGAATTACCTATAGCATTACAACAAGGTCACTTTCTGTTGCAGCTGACTAATTTCAGAGATATTCAGGTACATTCTCTCGTGTATCTTCTAATGTTTTTGGCAAGTGGACCATAAAAAAATTGGATGTCTTTTTTGGTCTAATAGTTACTTCTTTGCTACATTCCCCAGGTGCATTTTCCAGATTTTATTTTTTTCCCTCCCTGGAGGAGACTTGGTTGTCCGGGCTAAGCTTAAGGTAAGAGTAAGTATTCATATTAAAGTACATGTATACCTTTGATGGTACTTATCAAATAATGAGATGCTCTGAAACATGGTAAATTTAATGAAGCAAAAATAATGACCGAATTAAGGAGAGGAATAGAAAGTTTAACAATAATAGAGATATTAACACAACATTTTCAATAATAAATAGAACAAGTAGGCAGAAGGTCAACAAGGAAATAAAACATCTGAACGATATTAAAAACAAATAGATCTAACAGGTACATGTGGAATAATCCATCCAACAAAAGCAGAATACATATTCTTCTCAAGTGCCAATGAATATTCTCTAGAAAAAAAACATGTGCTAGTATATAAAGTAAGCCTAAACATATTCAAAAGGATTGAAATATTGTAAAGTGTGTTTTCTGACCACAGTGGAATTAAGTTAGAAATCAATAACAGAAGATAATTGGGATAGTCTTGAATATGTGGAGATTAAACTGCACATCTCAATAACTAATGGATCAAGAAGACATCACAAAGTAAATTGTAAAATGCCTTGAGATGAATGAAATAAAATACAAATTCTCAAACTTATGAGAAGTAACTAGGGCTGTGCTCAAAGAGAAATTTATAATTATAAATACATTACTAAGAAAGAAGATTTAAAATAAGTAATCTAACCTTCACCTTAAGGCACTGGAAAAATAAGAGCAAATTAAACCAAAGCAAGCAGAAAAAAAAAAGGAAATAATAAAGATTAAAATGTAAATAAACAAAATAAAGATTAGGAAAACAACAGAGCATACTGATGAAACCTAAAATTGGTCTTCAAAAAGATCAATAGAACTGACAAACTTTCAGTTAGACTGATAAAGAAAAAGAAGAGAACAAATTCAAATTATCAATCTCAGGAATCAAATAGAAGATACCACTGTTGACCTTACAGAAATGAGAAGGACTTTAAAAGATTAAATGAAAGTGATGTACTAACAAATTAAATAACTACAAACAAATATGAACAAATTAAATAACTTAGTTCAATTTCCTAGAAAAACACAAGCTACCAAAACTGATTCAAGAAGACATTGACCATTGAATAGATCTGTAACAATCAAAGAGATTGAATTAGTAATCACAAAAGTACCCACAAAGAAAAGCACAAGCCCATATGGCTTCACTGATGAGTCCTACCAAACATTTAAAGAAGAGTTAACACTAATCTTTCACAGATTCTTCCCAAAAACAGAATAGGAAGTGATAATTTCCAACTTATTCTATGAGACCTGTGTTGTACTGATATGAAAACTAGGCAAAGCCATCACAAGAAAGTTACCTGTGCTTTTGATGTCATATCTAAGAATGTTCGCCTAATCCAAAGCCACAAATATTTACTCTGTTTTCTCTTAAGAGTTTCACAGTTTTAACACTTTTATTTAGATCTATGATCAATTTTGAGTTGACTTTTATGTCCTGATTTATATACACAGTCCACAATGTATATAAACTGAGTAGAGAGGCATATTCTTTCAAGAAAAATTAGTGTTTATAATCAAAAGAAAATAGAATGTAAACAGGTGGGCATAGACACAGATATCTGTTGCTCTTGGACAAACTCCTCTAACCTCACATTTTCCCAACTGTAAAACATGGGGTATAAGTGTGTGCTAATAGTCTCCACCTCAAAGTGTTGTGAGGACTAAATAAGATGATTGAATTTAGCATTTATTTTATTATCTGTTGTGTGGTATTTATTCAAAACTGTTAACTAATGTTCTTAAAATGCTGAAATAAAAATTTCAGGCAAAATATTTATTGTATACTCATAAATGTATTTTAATACTGACTTAACTCTTTGCCTTTAATTTATTGTGACTATTGAGTGATGATACAGCTACATTCTTCTACAAAATGCCGTAGTTTTGGTGATGCAATATTGTGTATACAATTCAGAATTACTTGGTATTTTGTTGTTGTTTACTTGGCACGCTGTTTGTACTGGCAACTCTAAAAGCAATAAACAAAGACACTTCCTTTATATAAGACATAAACTTTAAAAACTTTAATTTATCAGTGTGGACTCTTATTCAACTGAGATCCTTTCTCAAGCTTTGGTACCAAGGGATATGATTCTTTTCTCTGGTGACAGCCTTGAGGGCCCAGGTCAGGGTTCCCCAACCCCTGGGCCGTGGAGAGTGGTGGGCAAGCGAAGCTTCATCTGCCGCTCCAATCTCTGGAATATGCTGCAAGTGAGATCTGTACTCCTTCCTATCCCTAGAAACCTGTTATGCTACCCTTTTATCAGTACAGGCAGAGCCTGTACAGGGCCCTGAAAGAGCCCTGTCGGTATGTATACTAACTTTTCTCACATCCTTTTCTTTTCCAGCATGACATATTTTCTCTCCCATTAACTACATTTTATGGTTACATTAAATTATATTGTGATTCTATAACTTCAGGCAAGTTATAATTAGGTAGCCCCCATTCACTCTTCAAAAACCACCTGGTCACACCTCAGTATCCTATTTTATGTCTCATTCTAAATCCAGAGGCTTGTGTTCTCTGACTGAAGAGATATTTTCGGGATTACACTGGTCCAACTCATTCTATCCTATACCCTGCTGTAGCCATATTCTGCGTATCATATTTTATTTTCAATTCATGTACTGCTTATGTTCACTTTCTCCCCCATTCTTTACTCTTGTTCTTCTGAAGAATATTTTGGGTGTGTGTTTCCCTATCACATTTTTTCTGGCTTATTAATTTGGACATAATAAGTTTGGAATTTACTTCATCTGGTTTTTTCATGGCATACTTCCACAACTTCCTGTACTACTTAAACTCTGTATTTATTATCTAAACATTTAAGACTTTCATATAAAATTCTAATCTAGCTTTCAGGGACCTCATCAACAACATTCTGGAGGAAAAGCACGTGAATCCAATGTCAATAACCTTTTCAGATCTTTGTTGTTTAAAATAAACTATTTTATCCGATTAAAAAACAACAACAAGAACAAAAAATCTCCTTTGGGTTTAAGCAAGTCGGAATTGATTTCTGTGCTTTGCAACCAAAAGATATCCATTTGTTTTCCTGTAATACAACTAACTTTTAACGGGCACCATTATCATAAGTTTTACAATTTCAATCATTTTCTTACTCTGGAAAATTAAAGGAGCCACCAAGTAATATGAAATTAATATTGAGAAGCATGTCCTTGTCTTTAGATAATGGTCAATTGTAACATCTTCCCCAAACATATGAACAATGCTAATTCGCTTAAACCCTAAAACAGCAAAATTTATACAACAGTTTCTTCATAACGTTATGATATGTATATACTTTTGGTCCTAATGTTGCCATTAGAAGTCACAAACTGCTTGCAAAGTAATCTCAGTCCAGATGCTCTGTGCCTGACATGGGAAATGGGACCTTAAAAGCTCTTCCTCACTATTCTTTTCCTTATTTTCTCTGCACTAGTCACAATTAGGAAAGCATCAGCTGCTTCCACTTATTGCCTGACTGTTTCAGAATTATACTGGACATAGAAGATAATGCCCTTCCTATTACCTCTTTATGGAACATGCAACTGAGTCTGAGAGAGAGCAAGGAAAATATCTATGGAAGCATCTTGCTTATAATCGGATAATTTAAAAGATCTAGTAGTGTCCATAACTGGTTAGAGCTCCTACTAACTGAGAGGGTTGTTTCCTCTGTGATACAGAAAGAGAAAGAGTGAGAGACATGGATACTCTAATTAAAAAAAAAATGTGTAGGCATGCTGTCAGGCCAGAAGGGATTTTAATATACAAACAGTAACTGCATGTGTTTGATATACACAGTGACGGTTTGAAAGGCTTTTTACATTCACCACATTTTCATTAAAATTGAGCATGTAAAACTGGACTTTCTATTACCAGATCATAAAACCAATATATCCTTGGTTGTTTCTTGAAATGAGAGTTTCACAGATTTGCAACTGTAAGAATGTAACCTCAGGAAAGGTTCTGAGAGGCCAATGAAAAATTATTATGAAAATGTGCTCAAGGTAAAGATTTTTATGTAAAAAAAAGGAAAGTTTTCTTGTTCCCCAAACAACTTCATTCAATAGAAATAAAATGTTTAAGTTTGCATGAAAGTAGGCAATAATCATATTTATTCTGCATATCCATCATTTTAATAATGCCTTAAAATTTCAGTTTTTATAATGTTGATATATAGAAGAAAACTAATTTTTAATCTGCTTTTAGGAGAAAGTGAAATCAATCCAAAAGTATTTAATAAGAAAAATAAATTTAAAATAAATTTAAACTAAGTTATATTCTGAGTTTATGTCTGTAATTTTGATTCTATCTTTTGTTATTACCTCTTTCATGTCTACATTAAATCTGTCTTGCTTTACTGACTTTTTTTTCTTTCATTCAATCAATAAGATGGTGGTTTCTGACTTAGGGTATTTCTGTAGATTTCTTTAACAAAAGTTGATATTTGAAAAATTTATAGTTTAATCAATTATCTTCATAATAAATACTCTCAGTCATTCATTTTTAACTAAAAATGAAATGAAGGCCACATGAAGGATGAGAAGCTAACATAATGGCATTATGCACTCATTATCTAAGATTGTGCTTTTGACATTTGCTTTGGTGGCAAAGGAAGTTACTTCCATTGTAACTATAGAAACAGACTGTACTCTGGATTACAGCCATTTCTATCTACTAGTGAGTACTGATAAGGAATATATTTGATGTGTTATAATGAACACTAATTATACCAACTATTTAGCAACAGATTTCAAATGGTATCATCCTGTTTGGGCAGTCAGATTTGCATAGTAATTTGAACTCTCCTATACTTCTGAAAGTATTAACTCTTACTGATTTCATGACAAATATTGGTTAGGCATCCATATTGGTCCACGGACTGAGCTAATTACTATACAGAATTAATAGAAATAATAGTCAATAGAGTTATGAAAGCTGGAAAAGACCTATAGAAGCTAGAAATTGGGTCAGTAAAATGGAATTAAAGGAATGGTGAGTAACCAAGCCAGAAATCAGACAACTTTGAATCCTAAAATAACTCCAAGGAAGCACAGAGGCAGCCTTATTAGAAAACTGGTGGTCACTGCCAGGCAACTGGAGAGCATTATGAAGGGGCCACTATGCCAAACACCAATGTAGAGATTTTAAACTCCCATTATTCAGACAACACATAAAGTTATTTCTACAATTATAGGCCTCTTTAGAAGGAAAACACTCTCTGTATGGTGGTACCCTAACATTTTAAATTTTTGAGATCTTAAAAATTATTTGAAGTCAGCTTATAGCAGTTTTGGATATACCCTAGGTTCTTGGCGTGGGAAGGAGAGTAGGTGAGAAGAATAGTGGCACTGAAATAGGAGAACAAAGTAAAATGATAAATTTTAGTTACTTTATCATTTCACTTAAATCAGGAATGGTAAATATGGGACACAAGAAACCTGTAACCCCAGCCCTCCAACTATGGCAGGCACTGATAGTTGACCAAAGTCTTCTTTTCCATCAGACTAGGATGTTTTTCAACCCAGAACTCTTGATCCACTTTTGTGGCTCAGCATAGTACGAAATGAGTTGAAATCTAGTCAATTGACCAAACATTCAACAGATAACAAGAAATAGAAAAACAAAACAAAAACCTAAACCAAAAAAATCTGGCTTAAATCAATAGTACAGTATTATTATTAATTAGCAGACCAGAAATAGGACTGAATAGTACAGAGCTATCTAAATAATAGTTCTGTTAATACCAAGCCTTGTGTATGGTAACAATGAATGCACAGATATGCCCCAGATATCCTGGCGTTTAAATAACAGAGGATCAGATATTTCTACTTGCATAAAGTATGCTAGAGGTTCCCCCTTGTCCTGGATCCTAAGATTTTAAAAAGATATGGTTGACTTTTACCCACTGGTCTCCAAATTAATGTTAGGAAAACCTTAAAAAAACCTATTATGAACAACACAATAGAGATCAAACGGCACTCCTCAAAAGTAAGCAAACTATATTTATCAAAACTTGAGAATTATTTATTGTTGGTTCAGTGAATACTCTGTACTTAATGATTCATAATTACTCTATGTCTTTACAGATGCTGTTTGCTCTGCCTATAAAAGCTTTACCCAGCTTCCACCTTTCCCCGGTGTCTGACTCCTAAAGGATTCAGCTTAAAATGTTAACTTACCCCATAGAACTTTTTCTCATTTGTCCAAGTAGCATTAGGTGCCAATTTTCTAGGGACCTCTGGGATTCTATAAATGTTGCTTCCATAGCATTTTCACATGTCCTGAGTTTACTGTTGGTGTACTTATTTGCTTACCACCATGGGCCATGAGATCCTTAAGCATATAACATATTTCTACCAGATACCTTTAATTACAACTTGTGATATTTTTATTTATAACAGAAGGAGGGGAAGAGTGTCAAGAAATAAGAGCAGAGAGATAGAAAGGGGTAGGTAATAAATAGACATCTCAGACATAATAAGCTCACAGCAGAACACTTTACTCCGCAGCTCCTACCAATATGGCTCCTCCATCAGATTTCCTTGTCTCCTGAAATGGCAGTACCATTCATTCATTTGTCCAGATCTAGATCTTTGTGCAAGGAGTCTGACTCTATTTTTGTTGTTTGACTGCTGACAGCTTTTCTCCTTTTCCCCTTGTGTCTCACTTCTGAGCAAAAGCTGATAAGAAACCCTGGGTGCTCCCTCCTTTGGCACAAACAGGAGATTCAAACTATGCATGGGACCTCTTTCTCTAGTTCCATGACTAATCACAATAAAGCCCTGAGCCAGTCTCCTTTCCTGGTGCTCTCAAGCCATTTTGAACTTGCTTGAGAGGCCCACCCTACTCTCACAAGTGACCTCAATTATGTGAGTAAGAAAACTTTTCATACCCTCTTAGTGTGTATTTGGCATCATCAGTCTGGACAATTTTGAGTGGTGGTCCTTCCTGCTTTGGAGATTGACTGCAGCAATTTTACAAGTTATCCTTAATCCCTTTTCTCTTCAAACACCTATTAAAATCCTTTACCCACATCTATCAATTGTACCTTCATTCGTACCCCTAATCTGTCCCCTTTTTATGGTCTCTCAAGTACAACCCATCATTATGACTCTTGGACCATTTATCACAATCCTTCCATTCTTTCCTCAAAGAGTTCATTTGTCACAGGATCACCACAGCAATGTTTTTAATATATATCTATTGACCTTTCAACACATTTAGAATAAAATTCTAGTGATTTAGTACCTACATGAGCTAAACCCTGCCCCCTTACCTGACCTCTTCCTCTCTGACTCTCCACCTTCCACAGGACTTGGTTCAGCTACACTATTCTTACTGTTCCTCACACACCAAATGTATTCTCTCCTCAGGACCTTTGCAGAGGCTTCCCTGATAACCTGTACTCATCAGAGTTCTTCAGAGAAACAGAACCAATTACATGTATACATATATATGTAATACAAATACACGTGTGTGTTTGTGTATATGTAGATCGTCTACTGGTTATATATATATAAATGAACACATATAAAAATATACATATATATGCATGTACACAAATATATGTATGTATATATATGTGTGTATGTATATATATATATATATATATATATATATATATATATATAGAGAGAGAGAGAGAGAGAGAGAGAGAGAGAGAGAGAGAGAGAGAAAGAGATTTACTATAAGGGGTTTCCTCACAGGATGATTATGGAGGCTGTGAAGTCCCATGATCCTCTCTGCAAGCTGGAGAACCAGGAGAGCTGATAGTGTAAGTTCCAGTCTGAAGGCAGGAGAAGATTATGTTCCAGCTCCATCAGAAAGGTGCACGATGGCAAATTCTCCTTTCCTGGGCCTTTTTGTTTTATTCAGTCCCTCAATGCATTAGATGATGTGCACCCACAGTAGGGAGGGCAATATGCTTTACTCAGTCTTCTGATTCAAATGCTAATCTCATCTGAAAACACCTTCATGTAGACTCAGAATAGTGTTTAACTAAATATCATAGCACTGGTGACCCAGTCAAGCTGACACATAAAATTAACCATCACATCACTGTTACCTAAACTATTAATCACCAACTTCTATTACATTCTATCCCTTTATCCTGCTTTATTTTTTATTACATTTAAATTGCATTATATTTTCTTTTTAATCTTGTTAAATATACTTCCTAGGAGAATATATACTTCCAAGGGGCACAGACTTTGTCAGTCTTCACCACTGGAATCGACCCAGTACCCTGAACAGTGTCTAGCTCATAGTATATGCTCAATAAAATATTTCTTGGTTAAATGACTAACAAATGTACTACTTTATCTCCAAACACCTGTACCTATCACATACACACATACACATACACACAAAGTAAACTAAATGTTTGTAATGAGACTGAATAAAAGAGGAAACAACCTGATTCAAATCTAAAAATGTAAAAAGTGCAGCCAACAATCCTTAGAGAACGGTAGCAAATGAGTATATAGACAACTGGCACAAATTTAGCCTCAGCAGATTCATAGTAAGTCTTTCCTTGATCATCAGTACTAAGAGAATGCAGTTTTAGGATAAGGCATTGGCTTGTGGTCTTATTCTCCTTCTAGCCCATGCATAATTGAAATGCTATCTTGTACATAATTTTCTTCAGTTCTTTCTTATATGCAAATAACCCATTCATGAAAATTATTATTTTTATTTTTTATTAGGGTACTCGTATATTTAGTCACATAAAGAAACCTCTGACAGGGGACTTCCCTGGTGGTCCAGTGGTAAATAATCTGCCTTCCAATGCCAGGGACATGGGTTCAATCCCTGGTCAGGGAACTAGGATCCCACATGCGGCAGGGCAACTAAGCTGGTGTGCCACAACTACTGAGCCCATGCGCCTCAACTAGAGAGCCCACGTGCTGCAAACTACAGAGCCCATGCACTCTGGAGCCCACACGCCACAAATACAGAGCCCATACACCCTGCAGCCTGCGAGCCACAACCAGAGAGAAGCCGGTGCGCCTCAACGAAAGATCCTGCATGCCACAACAAAGACCCGATGCAGCCAAAAATAAAAATAAATAAATAAATAAAAATTTTAAAAAAGAAACCTCTGACATTCTTTCACCTCCCCACTTCACCCTATGAAACTGGATGAAGTCTAACCTAAGAATATAGGCATTGATTTTGTCAGGCTAGCCTTCTATGGTAGACTACTTATGCTCTTGGAAACAGAAAGAAAACTTAAGGGAATATCCAGGAGAGTGGTTAGGACTCTTGAGAGGAGCTTGAGGAGACTGTTTCTTGGTAGCAAGAAATGAATAGGTATCCAAAGCGCACCTGGAAAGGAAGGAAACTGACTTGTTTAGCTTGTAAAATATATCATCTGTTTGGAGTCAGAGTGCAGCTATCTACTCAAGTAAATTATAGCAGGAGAGAAAGGTTTCTAGTCAGCACAAACACTTGAATGCCTGCACAATATAAGATGGGTAGAGTTATGCTTCTCATGTCTGTGTGTGTGTTTCTTCTTGTTTTCTACTTAGAAACTTCACTTAGAAAACTCCAGCGAGAATCAACAGTGCTTAGAAGAAAAAAAAATTAGATCACTTTTGTCTTTTCTCAGACCAAAGTTTTTTTTTTTTAGACCAAAGTTTTATAGCAGAAGACCATCCCCAATGATTCTTATAATTCTTATTAGCAAGGAAATGTGGTAATAGTGGCCATTTTTATGAATGAACCATAAGTGTAATGTAAAAGCAGAGAAAACACTATAAAACATAGTGGTTAAGAACACAGGCTTTGGAATCAAGCAGGGCAGCATTCAAATTCTGTTCCTCTCATTTATTGTAAGATATGCAGAAATGATTTCATTTAGTATCCTCAGTTTCTGTAAGTGCAAAATGATCCTAACACAACCCACTTCATTAGACTATTATAGAATAAATAAAATAATGTATACAAAGTGTAGCACGGAACTTAGCACATGGTTAAGAGCTATGTTACAGGAAGTCATTCCTAATATCATTGATTGATATAAACATCTACCATCTCCTCTAAAATTTTACAGGCACAAAGGACTATATGTTTTCTGAAATGAATTTTTCACTTCTGTACACATATATACCAATAAACCACATTTCAACATGATAATTCTTATTTGCTTATAAAAATTTACTAGAAGTATGTACTCAGAGATGCCCATAAATACACATTAGATTACATTATCAAATACATATAGGAGAATGACAAAAAAAAGGGAAGCCTTTCTTAAACATTATTTTTCTTGGCAGTCTCAATTTTCTTTTGTTTGTTTTATTTTGTTTTAAGGTCCATGTCTATCTTCAGTAGGCTTCACTCCCTGATTGCCTTTAGGGTTCTTTCACAAACCCAACAAAAAATAAACTAATTTTATTTTACTCAGAACTTGAATCAATAATTTTTCATGTCTGAGGCATGATTATTATTATTATTATTATATTCTATCCAGAGAGAGACAGAGATCTGTATAGAAAATCTTAATGAAGTTATAATGGCTACATAGACAGTAATGCTTCAACAACTTTATTTTCAGACACAAGGATATAAAAGCAGCTGGAAAGCCTGAGAGTGCAACTGTCATGAGAGAGGTTAAAAAAAGTGAACAAAACTAAAAGAAGTGAGTTCTTTTTGTTGTTGTTGTTTCCATGGACAAGATTCAAGAAAACAAAGAAATCCAAGGCAGGCACTGATTGCTATCTAAGCATTCAATTAAAATTGTGTGCCATGGTATGAAGCTATCAACAAAGTCGCTGATGAGGATAAATGCTTAGCCTCAACCGTCTACTCCCTTGTGAGGGAAGGGGTACATTCTCAATCAATAAGTTGTTTGCTTAGATCCGTGGCCTATTTTCTTGAGTTATTGCAGGAATCAAGCCAGGCTTCAACCTCAACTCACTCCTTTTAAGTCTCTGAAACCTTAGTATATTCCATTTTAACCTACTTATGTTGGATAACTTGGGAGGTGAGTATTTCCTCCAGTATTACTAAAGTACTTATTAATAATATTCTAACAAATGCAAACATAATAATCAGTAATCCTCTTCTAACCTTAGTTATTCTCAAAATGTTTACTCTTTAATCCCTTGTTTTGTAAATCATCTATTCCTCACACAGTTAATCATAGAAAAATAGAATTTTATCTTAAGGTTGAACTGTTTTGTAGCATGTATCTCAATGTATTCTGTGGTAACATTTCATTAAATATATATTTATTAAATGTTGAATCTGGAGATTTAGTTTATTTTATTTCTGGACATTATCTGCCATATAGGGGAGTTGACAGAGTCCATTCACATCATCAGACCAACCAACCAAAGCAGAAGTAATTCATTTCAGAACAATCTAACTTTACTTTTTAACTAATAAATAGGTTAATAAGTATCCTGTGAAAACTTTCTCCTTCTAAATTCTGATTTTAAAACAGAAAAAAATAGCCAAACTTCTCAGCAAGTCTTAGCAAATCTCTCTGGCTTTTAGGGGCAATGCATTCCTGACTGTGTTTTTGTTTGTCCCCCTGGAGGGTTCCATACCTGAGATAACACACAATAGTAAGATGCCAGTAAGAATGCCTTTCCTCTGCAAAACAGCAAAAAGGTAGCTATGGAAGGAGAGGTGGAGATCAGGGGCTAGTAGATTGATTCTTAGTCCTATTAGTCTTGGAAAAGTCTACCTATGGAATTGAGGACCTGAAATTTGCTATCCATGCCTCTGCTAATATCTGGAAAGTCTTCTTTTTTTAATTTGAAGACTATGGCTTAAATCTTCTACCTTGTTTTTTTCACAATCTGTTAAAATTTTATTGTGATCATGTAGAATCACTGACTTGCCAAATGTCTGGAGACAGGATGTGTTGTCCAGATAATTTTTATTAAAGAAGGGGTGAAAGTACATTCTGAAAATTACATTTATATGCCTGAATTCAGTGTCATAAAAACTTTGACCAAATTGTTAAATAGTTGTTTTATGAGGCCCACGGTAATAGTTGTTCAGTCACATCATCTTGGTCTTATCTCTGATTCCATTCAAAGCTTGGGTAAATGGTAGCAGTACAGACTTCCCAGTCCAAGATTCACTTTAAGCTGTCAGGGCCTTCCTTTATGTGCATATCACCACTTCATTTTCAGTCCTGGGACTCCTCCTACACAGTGAACACTTAACAGCAGCAGGAGGGCCTCAGAAACATGGGGACATTGGCATTCAGGGGCAATTCTCAATGAATAGAAAAAAGGAAGTGATGGAGAGGCAGTCTGTGTGCTTCTCAGAAGGCCTCAGCTGAAACAAGCCTTTCATGGGGATGACAAACAAGCCTTTCTCCTTTATATGGATTTTTTTTCCTTCCACATCTCACTCTCTATTTTCCCCGACGCTTATTCTCTGGGATAATATAACGAACTAATTTCACCCAAGACCTTGTTTCAAGCTGTGCATTCAGAGGAACATAAGCTAAGGTATTTTTAATAGCAGTAACTCTAGCAAGCAGACCCTCAGGATCCTAGAACTGTTTTACTCACTGATTAAACAGTAATGGAAGACCTCCCAGATGGTGGGGAGCAAGATTATAATAACCCCTGGCACAAACATTAAGACACTCATCTATAATGGATTTGGGATAAAGTACAGGTGGAAGGATATCTTTGGATTATGCACTTGAAAATGTTTTATTCACCTTGCTTCCATAACTGTTTTGGTAACTTTATTCATTGTTTTGTTAACTATAAACTGCTTTGTTAATTTCTTTTAGAAGTCAAGAATAAAGAAAAATGACAAGTTCAGTTTAATAAAGTATCAACTCAGGGAATGCTGTGAAATCCAGAATTTCTGCATGACAGTGTTTAAAAAAGACCAATATCTCAATGATCTAGGGTAGATGGAGACATAGCAGCTCATTTTTGTGTCTGAAAATGAATTGCTGTTGCTCTACAACCCTACTCAGGAATATGTTATGAGTGGTATATTTGCTTTTTAAATTTTATATAGAGGGAGGATTAGCCCAAGGTAAAAATATACACAACTGCCTTGGCAGTAACAAATGGCTCGAATGGTTTGTCAGAGGCCTTGGGATATCTGATAAAAGGAGACCAGAGAAGATAAATATGAATGGACTTAGAGAAGTAGGCAAAAGTCATGTGTATTTTTGTGTCTCATGTTAATGTCCATGGAAGATCATTCACTGTGCAAAAATCACTTAACTAGCCAGGTAGACTAGAGGATGTTTACTTTAAAGAAAGGATCATTACATCTCATCCTTCCCATTGCCTGTGTGATGAGCCCTTTAAAAGTGAATCAGGGCACTTCCGGGTAAGATGGCGGAAGAGTAAGACGCGGAAATCACCTTCCTCCCCACGGATACACCAGAAATACAGCTACACGTGGAACAACTCCTACAGAACACCTACTGAATGCTGGCAGAAGACCCCAGACCTCCCAAAAGGCAAGAAACTCCCCACATACCTGGGTAGGGCAAAGCGGAGAGATTCCCGCACAGAGGATCGGTGCCGAGCGGCACTCACCAGCCCGAGAGGCTTGTCTGCTCGCCCGCCACGGCGGGTGGCGCTGGAAGCTGAGGCTCGGGCTTCGGTCAGAGCGCAGGGAGAGGACTGGGGCTGGCGGCGAGAACTCAGCCTGAAGGGGGCTAATGTGCCACAGCTAGCCGGCAGGGAGTCCGGGAAAACTCTGGAGCTGCCGAAGAGGCAAGAGACTTTTTCTTCCCTCTTGGTTTCCTGGTGCGCGAGGAGAGGGGATTAAGAGCGCTGCTTAAAGGGGCTCCACAGACGGGCGCGAGTCACGACTGAAAGCGCGGAGCCCAGTGACGGGCGTGGGACACTGGGGCTGCAGCTGCCGCCGCCAAGAAGTCTGTGTGCGAGCGCAGGTTACTGTCCACACCGCCCTTCTGGGAGCCTGTGCAGCCCGTCACTGCCGGGGTCCCGGGATCCAGGGGCGGCTTCCCTGGGAGAACGCACGGCGCGCCTCGGGCTGTTACAACGTCACGCCGAACTCTGCCGCTGCAGGCTCGCCCCGCACTCCGTGCCCCTCCCTCCCGCCTGGCCTCAATGAGCCAGAGCCCCCGAAGAGGCTGCTCCTTTAACCCTGTCCTGTCTGAGCGTAGAACAGACGCCCTCCGGTGACCTACATGCAGAGGCGGGGCCAAATCCAAAGCTGAGACCCAGGAGCTGTGAGAACAAAGAAGAGAAAGGGAAACCTCTCCCAGCAGCCTCAGAAGCAGTGGATTAAAGCTCCACAATCAACTTGATGTACCCTGCATCTGTGGAATACATGAATGGACAACAAATCATCCCAAATTGAGGAGCCAGGAGTCAGTGCTGTGCCTCTGAGGTGGGAGAGCCAACTTCAGGACACTGGTCCACAAGAGACCTCCCAGCTCCACATAATATCAAACGGCGAAAATCTTCCAGAGATCTCCATCTCAACACCAGCACCCAGCTTCACTCAACGACCAGCAAGCTACAGTGCTGGACACCCTATGCCAAACAACTAGCAAGACAGGAACACAATGCCACCCATTAGCAGAGAGGTGGCCTAAAATCATAAAAAGTCCGCAGACACCCCAAAACACACCACCAGACGTGGACCTGCCCACCAGAAAGACAAGATCCAGCCTCATCCACCAGAACACAGGCACTAGTACCCTCCACCAGGAAGCCTACACAACCCACTAAACCAACCTTAGCCACTGGGGACAGACACCAAAAACAACGGGAACTACGAACCTGCAGCCTGCAAAAAGGAGACCCCAAACACAGTAACATAAGCAAAATGAGAAGACAGAAAAACACACAGCAGGAGAAGGAGCAAGATAAAAACCCACCAGACCTAACAAATGAAGAGGTAATAGGCAGTCTACCTGAAAAAGAATTCAGAATAATGATGGTAAAGATGATCCAAGATTCTATTTCCCAGATCCAAAATCTTGGAAATAGAATAGACAAAATGCAAGAAACAGTTAACAAGGACCTAGAAGAACTAAAGATGAATCAAGCATCGATTAAAAACACAATAAATGAAATAAAAAATACTCTAGATGGAATCAATAGCAGAATAACTGAGGCAGAAGAACGGATAAGTGAGGTGGAAGATAAAATAGTGGAAATAACTGCTGCAGAGCAAAATAAAGAAAAAAGAATGAAAAGAACAGAGGACAGTCTCAGAGACCTCTGAGACAACATTAAATGCACCAACATTCGAATTATAGGGGTTCCAGAAGAAGAAGAGAAAAAGAAAGGGACTGAGAAAATCTTTGAAGAGATTATAGTTGAAAACTTCCCTAATATGGGAAAGGAAATAGTTAATCAAGTCCAGGAGGCACAGAGAGTCCCATACAGAATAAATCCAAGGAGAAATACGCCAAGACACATATTAATCAAACTGTCAAAAATTAAACACAAAGAAATCATATTAAAAGCAGCAAGGCAAAAACAACAAATAACACACAAGGGAATCCCCATCAGGATAACAGCTGATCTCTCAGCAGAAACTCTACAAGCCAGAAGGGAGTGGCAGGACATAATTAAAGTGATGAAAGAGAAAAACCTGCAACCAAGATTACTCTACCCAGCAAGGATCTCATTCAGATTTGATGGAGAAATTAAAACGTTTACAGACAAGCAAAAGCTGAGAGAGTTCAGCACCACCAAACCAACTTTACAACAAATGCTAAAGGAACTTCTCTAGACAAGAAACACAACAGAAGGAAAAGACCTATAATAACGAACCCAAAACAATTAAGAAAATGGGAATAGGAACATACATATCGATAGTTACCTTAAATGTAAATGGACTAAATGCTCCCACCAAAAGACACAGATTGGCTGAATGGATACAAAAACAAGACCCATATATATGCTGTCTACAAGAGACCCACTTCAGACCTAGAGACACATACAGACTGAAAGTAAAGGGATGGAAAAAGTTATTCCATGAAAATGGAAACCAAAAGAAAGCTGGAATAGCAATTCTCATATCAGACAAAATAGACTTTAAAATAAAGACTACTAGAAGAGACAAAGAAGGACACTACATAATGATCAAGGGATCGATCCAAGAAGAAGATATAACGATTTTAAATATTAATGCACCAAACATAGGAGCACCTCAATACATAAGGCAAATACTAACAGCCATAAAAGGAGAAATCGACAGTAACACAATCATAGTAGGGGACTTTAACACCCCACTTTCAGCAATGGACTGATCATCCAAAATGAAAATAAATAAGGAAACACAAGCTTTAAACGATACATTAAAAAAGATGGACTTAATTGATATTTATAGGACATTCCATCCAAAAACAACAGAATACACATTTTTCTCAAGTGCTCATGGAACATTCTCCAGGATAGGTCACATCTTGGGTCACAAGTCAAGCCTTGGTAAATTTAAGAAAATTGAAATTGTATCAATTATCTTTTCTGACCACAAAGCTATGAGACTAGATATTAATTACAGGAAAAGAGCTGTAAAAAATACAAACACATGGAGGCTAAACAATACACTACTTAATAACGAAGTGATAACTGAAGAAATCAAAGAGGAAATTAAAAAATACCTAGAAACAAATGACAATGGGGACACAACGACCCAAAACCTATGGGATGCAGCAAAAGCAGTTCTAAGAGGGAAGTTTATAGCAATACAATCCCACCTTAAGAAACAGGAAACATCTCGAATAAACAACCTAACCTTGCACCTAAAGCAATTAGAGAAAGAAGAACAAAAACATCCCAAGGTTAGCAGAAGGAAAGAAATCATAAAGATCAGATCAGAAATAAATGAAAAAGAAAAGAAGGAAACGATAGCAAAGATCAATAAAACTAAAAGCTGGTTCTTTGAGAAGATAAACAAAATTGATAAACCAGTAGCCAGACTCATGAAGAAAAAATGGGAGAAGACTCAAATCAATAGAATTAGAAATGAAAAAGGAGAAGTAACAACTGACACTGCAGAAATACAAAAGATCATGAGAGATTACTACAAGCAACTCTATGCCAAAAAAATGGACAACCTGGAAGAAATGGACAAATTCTTAGAAATGCACAACCTGCCAAGACTGAATCAGGAAGAAATAGAAAATATGAACAGACCAATCACAAGCACTGAAATTGAAACTGTGTTTAAGAATCTTCCAACACCCAAAAGCCTAGGACCAGATGGCTTCACAGGTGAATTCTATCAAGCATTTAGAGAAAAGCTAACACCTATCCTTCTCAAACTCTTCCAAAATATAGCAGAGGGGGAAACACTCCCAAACTCATTCTACGAGACCACCATCACCTTGATACCAAAACCAGACAAGGATGTCACAAAGAAAGAAAACTACAGGCCAATATCACTGATGAACATAGATGCAAAAATCCTAAACAAAATACTAGCAAACAGAATCCAACAGCACATTAAAAGGATCATACACCATGATCAAGTGGGGTTTATTCCAGGAATGCAAGGATTCTTCAATATATGCAAATCAATCAACGTGATACACCATATTAACAAATTGAAGGAGAAAAACCATATGATCATCTCAATAGATGCAGAGAAAGCTTTCGACAAAATTCAACACCCATTTATGATAAAAACCCTGCAGAAAGTAGGCATAGAGGGAATTTTCCTCAACATAATAAAGGCCATATATGACAAACCCACAACCAGCATCGTCTTCAATGGTGAAAAACTGAAACCATTTCCACTAAGATCAGGAACAAGACAAGGTTGCCCACTCTCACCACTATTATTCAACCTAGTTTTGGAAGTTTTAGCCACAGCAATCAGAGAAGAAAAGGAAATAAAAGGAATCCAAATCAGAAAAGAAGAAGTAAAGCTGTCACTGTTTGCAGATGACATGATACTATACATAGAGAATCCTAAAGATGCTACCAGAAAACTAGTAGAGCTAATCAATGAATTTGGTAAAGTTGCAGGATACAAAATTAATGCACAGAAGTCTCTGGCATTCCTATATACTAATGATGAAAAATCTGAAAGTGAAATCAAGGAAACACTCCCATTTACCATTGCAACAGAAAGAATAAAATATCTAGGAATAAACCTACCTAAGGAGACAAAAGACCTGTATGCAGAAAATTATAAGACACTGATGAAAGAAATTAAAGATGGTACAAATAGATGGAGAGATGTACCATGCTCTTGGATTGGAAGAATCAACATTGTGAAAATGACTCTACTACCCAAAGCAATCTACAGATTCAATGCAATCCCTATCAAACTACCACTGGCATTTTTCACAGAACTAGAGCAAAAAATTTCACAATTTGTATGGAAACCCAAAAGACCCCGAATAGCCAAAGCAATCTTGAGAACGAAAAATGGAGCTGGAGGAATCAGGCTCCCTGACTTCAGACTATACTACAAAGCTACAGTCATCAAGACAGTATGGTACTGGCACAAAAACAGAAAGATAGATCAATGGAACAGGATAGAAAGCCCAGAGATAAACCCACGGACATATGGTCACCTTATCTTTGATAAAGGAGGCTGGAATGTACAGTGGAGAATGGACAGTCTGTTCAATAAGTAGTGCTGGGAAAACTGGATAGGGACATGTAAAAGTATGAGATTAGATCACTCCCTAACACCATACACAAAAATAAGCTCAAAATGGATTAAAGACCTAAATGTAAGGCCAGACACTATCAAACTCTTAGAGGAAAACATAGGCAGAAAACTCTATGACATAAATCACAGCAAGATCCTTTTTGACCCACCTCCTAGAGAAATGGAAATAAAGACAAAAATAAACACATGGGACCTAATGAAACTTAAAAGCTTTTGCACAGCAAAGGAAACCATAAACAAGACCAAAAGACAACCCTCAGAATGGGAGAAAATATTTGCGAATGAAGCAACTGACAAAGGATTAATCTCCAAAATTTATAAGCAGCTCAGGCAGCTCAATAACAAAAAATCAAACAACCCAATCCAAAAATGGGCAGAAGACCTAAATAGACATTTCTCCACAGAAGATATACAGACTGCCAACAAACACATGAAAGGATGCTCAACATCTTTACTCATCAGAGAAATGCAAATCAAGACTACAATGAGATATCATCTCACACCAGTCAGAATGGCCATCATCAAAAAATCTAGAAACAATAAATGCTGGAGAGGGTGTGGAAAAAAGGGAACACTCTTGCACTGCTGGTGGGAATGTGAATTGGTACAGCCACTATGGAGAACGGTATGGAGGTTCCTTAAAAAACTACAAATAGAACTACCATATGACCCAGCAATCCCACTACTGGGCATATACCCTGAGAAAACCATAATTCAAAAAGAGACATGTACCAAAATGTTCATAGCAGCCATATTTACAATAGCCCGGAGATGGAAACAACCTAAGTGTCCATCATCGGATGAATGGGTAAAGAAGATGTGGCACATATATACAATGGAATATTACTCAGCCATAAAAAGATATGGAAGTGAGCTATTTGTAATGAGGTGGATGGACCTAGAGTCTGTCATACAGAGTGAAGTAAGTCAGAAAGAGAAAGACAAATACTGTATGTTGACACATATATATGGAATTTAAGAAAAAAAATGTCATGAAGAACATAGGGGTAAGACAGGAATAAAGACACAGACCTACTAGAGAATGGAATTGAGGATATGGGGAGGGGGAAGGGTAAGCTGTGACAAAGTGAAAGAGCGGCATGGACATATATACACTACCAAACTTAAGGTAGATAGCTAGTGGGAAGCAGCCGCATAGCACAGGGAGATCAGCTCGGTGCTTTGTGACCGCCTGGAGGGGTCAGATAGGGAGGGTGGGAGGGAGACGCAAAAGGGAGGGGATATGGGAACATATGTATATGTATAACTGATTTAATTTGTTATAAAGCAAAAAGTAAATAAATAAATAAATAAATAAATAAATAAAAAAGAAGGCAGAAAAGAAGAAAGAAGGCAGACAGATACTTGGAGAGAGAGAAAAATAGGTTAAAATCTATTTGGTCAGCATAGCATAGGGAGATCAGCTCGGAAAAAAAAAAAAAAGTGAATCAGTTGTTGAAGGGATAAAGTATATGCATTGGTTCAACAGCTTAGGGTCCTTCTAATCAAAGTTTACCTCACTACTGATGCTGCTGGGTATTCAATCTGTCATCATATATATCAACTGATAGGCCCTTGCTATTAAACAAATAAATAAAAATATGTAATAATATGATAGGTGGGAATTGGTGTTACAAGAAAAAATAACAGGATATGTGGATAGGATCTGAGGGAGATGGATGTCTTTTATATGGATGAATATCAGACAAGGTGAGATTAGAGTACAGGAATATGGATATCTGGGGAAAGAACCTTTCAGGAAGTGAGAAAATCAGTTCAAAATTCCTGCAGCTGAAGCAGGCTCAGTGTTATGGATTAATAACCAGGAGGCCAGCATGGATGGAGTATCTGAATGAGGATAAGACTGTTAAGATGTGAGGTCTAAAACATAGTGGGAGGGATGATTTTAGGATCATTTATAAAATTCTAAGCTCATGAGTATTATTATGAGTGAAATGAGAAGTCACTAGAGATTTTGAGAAGGGGAATAATGACATAACTGACAATTTAAAAGGATCTCTCTGTGAGGAATGCCTCCTCCATGCGTTAATGCTAATACCAGAGATGTTATACAGGACACTAATCTAAGTCATAAAAACATGATCACAGCTCAGACTAGACAAGTATAGGGAAATGTGGTGAAAAGTGGACAAACTCATGCACACGTTTGTACAGGGGTTGACTAAATTAGAAGGGGGATTTGGAAGGATGAACTCAGAAGTCCTTTTTAACTCTCAAACTTCTGGCTTATTAATGTCAAAGATATTAATTAGAAAACTATATTTTGTTCATCTGAATATTTAATTAGTAACCTAATTTGGGTTAAGTACACATTCATATAAATATACATAAATATATGCATATGTAAAAATACATATCTCTTGATTAAACTCACAATTTATTTTCCTTCTATCTTTTGATTATATGTAAATATTTGGGTAAATGTGATTTGTGACTTGGATCTTTTTGGTTTTGCACGTGTCTCAGAGATTTCCTGAAATCTTCAGCTTTAAATTAGGATATTTTTTCTATGTTTGTATTTAACGCATGTGTACTTTTTGGGGGCTTGGGTATTTTTTCTATTGGCAGTCTTTTAAAATTTCTTCAAAAGAAAATATGGGAAAGGAGGAGACTTTCTAAACCTTACAAGTTTCTGTTTAAAAAACAGAGGCAATCTTACTGTGACTTTTGGGAGAGATTGCTTTTACGTCATGATTTCATCTGATGTGCTTTCAGAAAACCTGCGACCTGGATACATCATTATGATGTGAGAATGCAACAGCTGAGATGTGACTCATTTCCATGTAGACACATTGTCTTCAACTTTTACAATAAAGTTTATTGAAAAGTGTTTTTGTTAAAAAGATCAACTTTCTTCTCTCAATAATCTTTTTCCTTTCCTTTGATGCTAACATTTATAGCCCTTTGCCCCGGTTTTCTATTAGTATTTTAAATTGGCCCTTGAAATTACTTCCCTAAAGATAAGAGCCCAGGCACCAGGGATATTAACCTCCATTCACCTTAGGGAGTTCTTGCCTCCCAGAGTTTCTATGGAGAGCTGCATATTCCTGGCCTCTAAAACTTATTGGAGACATGTCATTCCAAGCTCTCCCTGGTGGTTTGTTCTAGCCCTCCTCTGCAGCTGCCACTCATATATTTTCTATCAATCACTTCATGGTTTAGCAGGTGGAGAAATTAAAATATAATGAGTTTGTAGAGTTGAACTCATCACAGTAATGAAGTTTCACATAAAGTGCTCCTTCCACCAAAACACAATATGCTTAGTTGGCGCAATGGTTCTGCAATTAAAACACAGAAGAGGAAGCCAGTCTTCCATTAGGTATGTATTACCTCAAGATATCCAAATAATACTCCTCAAGTCAGTTTACCTACTTTTTCTCTTTATCTATGTATTCATATGCGTTTATGTGTGTGTGTATATATATATATATATATATATATATATATATATATATATATATAGTGGATGCATTTTTATACAGGATGAATTAGGATTCATTTTTAGATAAAGTGTAATTAGAGCAAAGACCTAAAGGAAAAGAAGGAGCAAAGGATATAGATATCTAGAAAAATAACATTTCAGGAAGTGGGAAATTCAAGTTCAAAGTATTTGGGGTTGATGTGGGCTCAGTGTGAAGGAATAATAGCCAGGAGGTCAGTGTGGCTGGAATATCTGAATAGGGAAGAGATTATTAAGTTATGAGGTCCAAAAAATAGTAAGAGAGATGAATATAAGATCATTTAAAAAATTCTAAGTTTGTAAGTGTGTATTCATTTATGTATGAATTATTACACACGTATTAATAATTATTTAGGTGATGCCTTAGCTCAATGCTCATACTATTCATGTAGACACACAGGGTATGTGTATAGGGCTGTATATAACATTGAGAGAAAAGACTTCGATTAGTAAATCTATGGCTCTGGTTACCTATTTTGCCATAGGAAAAAAAGATTTTTTAGATGAGAAGATATAATAGATTACATCCAAATGTAATGTTCAATTTATAGATGAGAAAAACAAATCCCAGAGAGGTGAAATGACCTATCCAAAGTCAGGTGGCTAACTACTGGCAGAGCAAGGATTAGCACCCAGATCCCTTGGCTTTCATTTAAGCATCTTTCATCTACAAAGCCATAGTTATTAATTGATTTGGATGTTCAAAGATTAGCAAAATATTGGTTTGTCTCTGAAAAGATGTAAAATTTACAGGAATAATTAATAAATAAAGACATCTACAATTTATTATTAGGAAAAAATATCCAGCATGCAACATACTTGTAAGTTCTTGAATTATGAACAAAACTGATCCTCTTAATAGTATCCTCAAAACTAAACAAATAAATCATATGTATTTACATTTCAACTGTTTAAATAGGATTTATTTGAGACAGTAGCCCAGTTTTACATAGGAGCTGATAGGATATTTGAAGTCAGTATACTCCCTCAAGCTAACATTGCATCTGCTGTGCAAACCTCAAGACTTTTCTCAAACTTCAGCAATGAGGAATGTGAATCATCACCCAGATGAATAATGATTATTCACTACAACCTTCCACTACCCCAAGACAAGGCATTTCTCTGGATAAGACATGTATTATTAATAAAAGCTTTTATTCAGGAAACTGTGCTAAAAGCAGAGGAGTATGAAGAATCTAGAGTGTTATGGTGGAGTTAGCCTAAGAGGAAACAGAAATACCTGGGATGTGCTGAGTCACCATAGTGATCATGAAGAGGGTGACAAATCTCAGAAATCGAGTAAGAATCATTTACAAAGGACAGAAGTCCTACTGAAGACAGTAGGGAAAATAGGAGTATTTGCCTTGGAGTGCCATAGAAATGAGGGATAAAATTAAAGGAATATTCCAAACACATTTGGGGTAAGATTTTTAAAAAGGGAAAATGAAAAATAAGTCCTTTGAAAAGTATTCAAAATTCACACAGAGCAAATTGTCTCTTTCAGCCATATGCATTTCATCTATCTGAATTCCTTTATTTTTAGTTTAAAGGAGGCACTTATTTCAGAACTCCTGTATGATTGAAAGATAATTTAAAGTCCAGAAACACAGACCTTTGAGCTTTATATGGACACATTATCCTTTTCTTCCATAACTGCTGAAGAACTGTCCATTTGTTTCCTTGGGAAATATGTGAATCCCGTATCTCACTCTTGTATGTATTCTTGGAGGGGCCTAATGTTTGAAGTAAATATACTGCTTAATTTCTACATAACTTGTATTAGGTGACTTTGAAACATCAGAAAAAACTTAAAAATTCTAAGCAATTCTATTACCTTCCTGCAAATCTGGGGGGGTTGGAAACAGATATTAAAGACATCTTTCAGGTGTATATGTCATAAAATAGTTGTACAACCCACCTTCTAGTAAAAGTATTTCAAGTACATTTGCACACACTGCTTCCATAGTTAAATGGCCAGTCTGAAAATCACTGAAATCATTAAAATTTGTGTTAAATTTCCTTAAACTATTTAGTAAACATATCCAATATATGCATACTGGTCTAAATGGAAAACTCAGTTCACAATTATAATAACATAGCAACATATGAGTAAGAATGATGTGCTGGCTTAGGATCTGCATTAGGTTGTCCTACCTTTGTCTCCATACCCTGGTTTTCCTCATGTATTAGACACAAGTTCTCAATGCAAGGTCATCCAGACTCTGATTTGGTATGAATGAATTTTCTAGCTGCCATGAAACTACTGCAAAAATTCCTGAGGTTTTCTTTTCAAGCATTTTGTATTGTCTTTTCTTTTTAAGTTTTGCTTTGGTTGAAAAATAAACTTTTTTAAAAGCTAGCATATGGGGCTTCCCTGGTGGCACAGTGGTTGAGAGTCTGCCTGACAATGCAGGGGACACGGGTTCGTGCTCAGGTCCGGGAAGATCCCACATGCCGCGGAGCGGCTAGGCCCGTGAGCCATGGCCACTGAGCCTGCGCATCCGGAGCCTGTGCTCCGCAACGGGAGAGGCCACAACAGTGAGAGGCCTGCGTACCAAAAAAAAAAAAAAAAATTGAATTCAAGGTTTGGATTAAAATTAAAATTTATTTAATACTGCATTGAAAATAACTGTTAGTTAAAAATAAAATACTAAATTTATTTTATTCACTGATCACAAACATTAGTTGTCAACCTGAGACTTTATTATGTTAGAGTTCTGTTTTTAACTTAACATTTTCTGTATGGAAAAGTAAAAATTCCTGGTGTACATGACTTTCACTCTGAAAAATATTGATACTACTGCTTGGAACTAACTCCTAAGAACTCTTGGGACTGTGGATGAAAAATGTCACCTGACATATCAGTAAACAAAAGATGTTGAAGCCAACAAGCCCTCAGTCACTGCAGCCACCCCCAACTGTGCACCCTGAGGGGATTCAGGTTTGAGAAAAACACGATACTGGCCCTAGATATTTAAGGTGCATATCAAAGGAATGATTTCAATGAGCCCAGGCTCTTGCATCTTCCCACAGAAAAGTGCTAAATTCATTAACCTGAGATGTCTGTTTTTTCTTTAATTAGCAGTAATCTTTTGATGTTCTACTACCTGTTTTGTTGCTGTTTGTTTGTTTGTTTTCAAAAACTCCTATATATCCTGGCTCCTCCCTTACCTATTCTGAGCAGTCCCTCAGAGCTATCTGAGAGGCAGCCTCCAGGCTAAGTACTCCAGGAGTCCCCTGAATAAAACGTAATTCTCAAATTTTAGGTTGTGCATTTTTTTTTTTTGCAGTGGACACAATACAACATGTAAGAAACAACTTTGAACTTCTCATTGTCTCATTCAACCTGCTCATAGAATACTTGCCCTGACCCTAGAAGAGAATTTGGGAAATTTCCATGATACTTTAGTAGATTTTTTGTAGCTAAAAGTTCTGCTGTCAACTTAAATTTCATTTTTTTTTTAATTTATGGCTGCGTTGGGTCTTCACTGCTGTTCATGGGCTGTCTCTAGCTGCAGCGAGCAGGGGCTACTCTTCATTGCAGTGCATAGGCTTCTCTTGTTGAGGAGCATGGGCTGTAGGCGCCCATTGGGCTTCAGTAGTTATGGCTCACAGACTCACTAGCTGTGTGCACGGGCTTAGGTGCTCCACGGCATGTGGGATCTTCCTGGACCAGGGCTTGAACCGGTGTCCCCTGCATTGGCAGGCGGATTCTTAACCACTGCACAACCAGGGAAGCACTACTGTCAACTTAAATCATGAACATAGCCTTAATAATTAAAATACCAGACCCAGACATTAATTAATTCATGAACTTAAAGTGAAGATTCTCACCTCAGTGATCTGAGGTCTGCAACAGCTAGGCAACTGCCCTAGGAGAAGGGGTCATTGTGAACTGTCTTCTAATTTTCTCACTCTGGTGTTTCTCTCATCTTAATCAGCCTTGATCCAGGTGGATCAATTTTATTAATCTTTAAAAAAGCCAGATTTTGGCTTTTTGGTTTTTGTATATTATTTGCACAATTTATTGATTTTCACCCATAATTTATGATTTCCTCCCTTCTACTTATTTTGAGTTTAATTTGATCTTTCATTTCTACCATGTTAATTTGGAATCTTAGATCCTTATTTTCTAGTTTGAGCATTTTAACTTTTACAATATAAAGCTAAAATACACCTTTTTTTCAAAACACTTGTTTAGGTAGATACATAGATAGCTAAATACATAGCTAAATACATAGATGCATAGATATAGTTACTAGGAGTTTTCCAATGCTGGGTTTTCATTATCATTCAATTTGATTTGTTTTCTAATTTACCTTGTTATTTCTTATTGAATCTATGGATTATTTATAATTAATTTTATTCCCATATAATTGGGAAACGCTAGGTACCTTTTGTATTGTTTGCTAATTTAATTCAGTTATGATCAAAGAATCTATTCTGTATAATTTAAATCCTTTAAAATGTCTAAAGATATTTGTTTTAGGGTCTTTCATATTGCCTATCTCATTTAGTTTTCCATGTGTTTCAGGAAAACAAAGTATATCTTCATAAGCTGAGTATACTGTTGTGTAGTTGTATATAGGTGGTCAATTAAGTCAAGGTGGTTGATAGTTTCCGAATTTTTACATTTTTATTGATATGTGTCTCCTTATTTTAATTCCTGAAAGAGGAGTGTTTAAAATTTAATTTTGTGAGCAGCTTTTGGCAGGAAAGAGCTCTTTGCAGGAAAGAGTTCTCTGCAGGAAGCCCCTTTGTCTTGTCACTAACCGTAACTCAGGTAGCCCCATACTCCACTCATCTCTGGCCCTAGCACACCCTTCAAATATTTTGATCACACACTACCATGCCTAATATGTTGCTTCTTTCCATAGATCAAAGAAGAATAAATGAAGAATAAGAAATTAACAGATGACCATATATCTTCCCTAGTTTCCCCTTCAGTAATCTTGTGAACAAACTGTGTGAACAAGATAGAATGTAAAGAAAAATTACCAGAAGTCCATAAGCCTGCAACAAGTCTGCACACAGTGGGGGATGGTGATGACTCTGACCCCCTATCTCAAAGATTAACTGAGATTACTTCCCTTCTGCCCTTTAAAATCGGTAACAATATTTTTACTTGTATTTTTGTTTCATTAGTTCTGCCAACTTTTTCTTTATGTATACATTTAAGCTCTGTTATCAGTGGGTAAACATTAAGGGTTATTATATTTTCTTGATGAGTTGATTGATGCTTTTACCTTTGGGAAGTTTCATTCTTTTACCCTGGTAACATTCTTCATCTTAAAATCTACTTTATCTGATATTTACATAGAAGCATTCTTATGAATAGTGCTTCCATAAGATATTTTCCATTTTACCCTACCTGTAATTTTATATTTAAAGCCTTTCTCTTGTAATAAGCACATAGATTGTCTTTGCTTTTTAATCCAACCATACAATCTCTGTTTTTATTTGGAATGTTTAGTCAATTTACATTTTCATGTTTATTAAGGTATTTAGGTTTAAGTCAACCATCTTGCTACTTTTTACTATTTGTCACATCTGGTTTTTGTTTTCTTGTTCCATTTTTCCTGCATTATTCTGGATTAATCAAGCAATTTTTTAGCATTTCATTTTATTTCATCTATCAGATTTTCAGCTTTAAATCTTTATTTATTTAGTGTTTGCTGTCTATATTTTACCATTAATTTTTAACTTAGTCAATGTAACTTCAAGTAAGACTATAAAGCTTCAGGTTTGAAGAACGTTACAACAGTATACACAGATTTAACTCCTTCCAGTTTTTAGCCCTATTGCTGTCATGTATTTTACTTTTGCATAAATTACAAGCAACAGAGTACATGTTATTATTTAATCATTAAGTAGGCAATTATTTTTTTAAAAATGGAGGAAAATTCATGTTTTGGCATATTTTACCCTTTCTGAAAATCTTAATTCCTTCCTGTAGACTTTCCAAACTGTGACTGTTCTCTTCGGTATGAAGAAAACTTTTACATTTCTTGTAATGTGAGTGTACTGGTAACAAATTATCTAAGCTTTATTTAAAATAAAACTGTCTTGATTTTACCTGTATTTATATATATCTATATAAAACAAATAAAACAGACTTTTGAAATGGTCATTTTCCTCCTAGATCTTTAAAGATATCATTTCAATACTTTCTAAATGCAAGATATCTGAAGAGATATCAGCATCTGATTCTTCTATTTCCCCTGTATATATTATATATTTTTACAGTAAGTCCTCTACATAAAAATGAGTTCTGTTCTGAGAGCACATTCATAAGTCCAATTTGTTCATAAGTCCAACAAAGATAGCCTAGGTACCCAGCTAACACAATCGATTATATAGTATGTACTATAAAAGGTTTATAATAATTTTCACACAAATAATACATAAAAAACAAATACAAAACTTAAGAAAACATTTTTAGTCTTACAGTACAGTACCTTGAAAAGCACAGTAGTACAGTACAACAGCTGGCATACAGGGGCTGGCATCGAGTGAGCAGGCAAGAAGAATTACTGACTGGAGCGGGGAGAGGAGGTGGGAGATGGTAGAGCTGAAGGATTGTCAGCAACAGTAGATGGAAGGCAAGCTGCAGTTTCACTCATGCCTGACATTGATGGCACAGGTTCCAGTCCCTTGCTGGATTCAATTCTATCTACACTCTTGAAAAAATGATCCAGTGATATCTGGGTAGTAGCTTTTTTTTTTTTTTTCTCTCATCATAAATGACACGGTAGCACTGAATTGTATTGTGAACAGCTGCTGCAACCTTAGTGTACCATTCTATGTTTGGGTCTTGTGCTTCAAAAACTGACAGTGCCTCCTCAAATAAAGAAAATCCCCTTGCCATTTTCTGCATTGTGAATCTCTTCCATTCTTCAGTTACTTCTTCCTCCTCTTGTCTCTTTTCATCCTTTCTCTGGGCCTCCAATTCCATCAGGTTTTCATTAGTAAGCTCCTCACGTTGCACAGCAACAGTACTGTACAGTAAAGTACACAAAAGCACAATCACTTGTAGAAGATGCATGCACATGACAATGTATACCAGACACGTGAACTAATTTATGTGATTGGACATGTGAACGTACGTTCGCATCTTTGGAAGTTCGTAGCTTGAAGGTTCGTATGTAGGGGACTTACTATATTCCTGATTCTTTCAGGATTTGTGCTTCAATTTTATTCCCCAGCATTTTCACTACAGTGAGCTTATGTACGGTTTTCTAACTATTTCTAATGCTTGGGCTCTACTGAGCTTCCTGGTTATGCGTGGGTTATTTTGAATTCAAATTTGAAAAATTTTTGGCTTATTTCAAAATACACATACACACATACACATTCTAATCCCTCTGGATTTTTAATTGGACAATAATAAACACTTGATATTACTGATATCCCACAGGTTGTCAATTATACACAGATTCATTTAAATCTGCTTTTTCTCATGAATTAGCAGTTGTTTTCTTCTACAGGACTCATTTTGTTAATTTTTAATACAATAATTATTATATTTTTGCTGTTCTAAATCCCATTTGGTTCTTCTATTTAATGTCCTCTTTGTCTATTCATTCTTTATTGAATGATCTGCTTCTATTGATTGCTTTCTCTTGATTATGGTTCCAATTTCCTTGCTTTTTTTCATATTTTACATATTTCTAAATTATATCTCAGACACTGTGTAAAAGAACAGTAATGAATAATTCACAACCTTTCTGTTCTCTTGGTTATTTTTCAGAGAGTAAAAGTTCTTTCCTCTTTCTATTGGATACAATTATGGTCACTCAGGTCCCTCCAAGAACAAAATTGAACTGATTCTGGGCCTTCAGCTATAATTACATTGAACTTATCCATACCAACATCCAATTTTCTGTGCCATCATCATTTTTAGAATTTCACTATTTCAGTTAGAGAAGGGTGATTGCCTGGAGTTCCAATGACTTGGCTGATTTCTCCGCATGCCTGCAAAGTCTCCTCATTTATGACAGGTCTGCTTCTCTGTCTAACTTTGCCAAGGCTAAGTATCCACATACCGTGTAGAAGCTGCCACATCTCTCTGCCCACTTATAATGGCTCTTTTCTCTCTGTAATTCAGGTTATTGAAGTGTCCTGGCATGTATCACTGTTTGTTAGCTGTATGGAAAAAATATGATTTTTTTAACAAAATTTGCTTATCTTATTGTTACCATGGTAGTAATCATCTTTCATGACTTTCTCTATCCTATCTAGAAGTAGAAATCCTTCTTGGGCATCTCTGTTCTTTCTCTTGTCTTGCTAACTGAAGTTTCTGGTCCTTATCATGTTGCAGTGAGGAAGATAGAGGATGTAATGCACAGGAATTACTATACGGCTAATAGTATCACAACATGACTTTATGTTCTTTGGTCTCACAGATATATATATAACTTCGTTTTTATTTGAAGTCTTCCTTTTAGGCCAATCATATATTCACACTATAATTCCCAGATAGAGGTTAAGGTTTCTTCAACATTTAATTACGGCACAGCTTTTGAGCTTTTGATTTACAGTTGGTCTTGTTTTTCTTTGACAGAGAACTTTTAAGTCAGGATCTGTTTAAAAGTGACTCCATGAGACAGCCCCATCATGGTTTCCATGTCTGTTTCTGGGACTCATGCAGCCTTGGCTTACTATTAAAGGAGGGTACGGAAGGGATGGCATGGATTATTGCCATCTAAAAACACTTTCTTCTTCTCATGGATCACTTAAATCAGGGTTTTTTCTTTAAGTTTTTTTGTTGTCTGTCAGACACCAATCGACTGTGCTTCAAAGCAGAAATAGAGACACAGAGGTAGAGGACAAACGTATGGATACCAAGGGGGAAAGGGGTGGGGTGGGAGGAATTGGGAGACTGGGATTGATGCATATACATTATTGACACTATGTATAAAATAGACAACTGATGGGAACATACTGTGTAGCACAGGGAACACTACCTAATGCACTATGGAAACCTAAATGGGAGGGAAGTCCAAAAGGGAGGGGATATCTGTATGTGTATGCCTGCTTCATTTTGTTGTGCAGTGGAGGCTAACAGAACATTGTAAAGCAACCATACTCTAATAAAAATTAATTTTAAAAAAGATAAAAGAAGACTGCTTTTAACTACAGCTCTTATCTGTCTATTTTAATGCACCTACAGCCATCTACTATCATTTGAATTTTACCTAATTTTTAAGTTTTAGAGATTTGTCCATGAATTAGCATTATTTTAGAGAGTTAATCCCAAATTTACCTATCCTACTCCATATTACTCTATATGCACTGATGCTAATCAACCAGTATGCAACACATATTCTATTTATGAAAAAAAGATAATTTTAGCTCTCTTCACTCATTCTTCCAATTCTTGAGTTTGCTTCAAAAATCTTTATGATAAAATCAGTATAATTTGTAGCTTTGTAGGATGGTATTGTTACTGGAATCTAGAGGCTCTAGCATTTGGAAATGTTTCTGCCTTGTTTCTTTGTTGACTTACATGGAACATGGAAGAATTTGGAGTATGGAACTAGTAACAAATTATGAAAAACTTTTCTTTCTAATAGAGCTACTTGAATATATATTCTATCTAACAGATCCCACAGATAAAAACAACTAAATAGCCTACATAAAAAGAAAATAAAATTTCTATGAACCAGTTAGGAGTATTTGGAGGTCAAACACATTCACTATATGTATGCCTTGAAACTTGGTAATAGATTAAGCAGAAGAAAACTTCACTGGCAGTTTATAAACATAAATTCACATGATCTGGGTATTGTAAATAAAAAGAAATTATTTCAACAAACATAAGCTCACAGTTGCAAATCAAAAAAACATATACAATAGACCATTGAGAGCCAGAAAATTTAAATGAAAACAGAATCAGATATGCAAATATTGTATGTATCTGAATTACTAGATTCAGAATATATAATAATTATGTGTAAAATACTGTAAAATAAAATAAGGTTAAAACTATTAGTAACGGGCAAGAAACTTTAAAAGTAAACAAAATTTTAGATACACCAAAGTGAGATTTACAGAACAAAAAATATATCTGAAGCAGTTATCTGGAATTTAATATTGAAAGATAAATAAATGGGAAATGAAGAAGAGTTAATGTGTATTTCCAGAAGTGGAGGAGAGAGAGAGAAGAAATATGAGGGAGCCAATATTGAAGGCACTTGAAAGAAACCAAAAGCAGAACTAGGGAAACTTCAACCCATGAAAGGAAGGAAACACATTGGATGATGTTAATACATTAATTCAGTTTTCACCGTAAGGGAACTACCTAGCCCAAAGCATACAGAAAAGAGAGTTTAATAAGAAAGAATCAGTCTTACTGATGTAGGGGAACAGAAGTCAGAATTTCAGGCTTCCAAACCAGTTGGAAAATAAAGAGGAGCAAAGTATTCAATCAAGGAGGGAACCAAAGAGTAGGACCTTGCAAATCTGTGTGTACATTCCACTCAGTTTGAACTGCATAAGAGGAAGATAAGAGTCCTATTCAGGGGTGGGGGGGAAGATAAATTATTTCAAAGCTGAGAAATGATATAAGCAGCTGCTTTACATTGGGAATCCAGATTTTAGAGTTCAATTCTTGAGAAGTTAAAGGAGTTTGACTTAATTATTCCATTAAAACTCTGGATATGGCCACTGTTTAGAAATAAGAACTATATCCTAAGACTAAGGTTTTCACCTTAGGAATATGGGCAAAATTGAAATCTATCCTCTCTATGAAAATTTAAAACCAAGCTTCTGCAAGGTCAAGGTTAGCTGTAAGTAATTTAATGCAACTCAACATTGTACAGAGAAAGTTAATAGAATCCAGATTTGTCACATATATCATCTGTAATGTCCAATACACAACAGAAAAATACTAGAAATGTTTTAAAAAGTAAAAAATAACATATAGTAAAAAAAGTTAGTAGAAACAGACTAACAGATAATCCAAAAGGTAGAATTAACATACACAGACTTTAAAGTAATTATAGTACATGTATTAAAGAATCTGTAGGAAAAATGAAAAATAAATTGGAGGACTTGGGGAAATTTGAGGAAGATATAGAGTCTCTTAAAATAAACCAAATGGGGGCTTCCCTGGTGGCACAGTGGTTGAGAGTCTGCCTGCCGATGCAGGGGACACGGGTTTGTGTCCCGGTCCGGAAGGATCACACATGCTGCGGAGCGGCTGGGCCCATGAGCCATGGCCACTGAGCCTGTGTGTCCAGAGCCTGTGCTCCACAATGGGAAAGGCCACAACAGTGAGAGGCCTGTGTACCGCAAAAATAAATAAATAAATAAATTAATAAAATAATAAAATAAACCAAATGAAAATTCTAAAACTAAGAACTACAATATCTAAAATTAACATTAATTGAATGGGAATATCAGTATTGGCAACAGAAGAAAAAAATCAGTGAGTTTGGTGATAAGTCAATATAAATTATCCAAACTTAAGTTGATAAAAAATGGACAAAGTCTGTGATCTGTGGGTATCAAGTGGGCAATAATATATGTAATTAGAATTCCAGAAGGAAAGGAGAGATAAAGTGGGGCTGAAAGAATTCAAAGAGATATTGGCTGAAATTTTCCAAATTGGATTAAAAATACCAAACTTGTCCAAGAATCTCCGCAAACTTTAAGAAGAATAAATATAATGAAAACCAGACTGAGATATGTCACAGTTGGACTTCCAAAAATCAATCACAAAGAGAAAAATCTTAAAGATGCCAAATAAAAGGATACATTATAAACCAGGAAATAAGAATAACAGTTGAAGTTTTGATCATATGCAGTGGTAATACATACAAAGCAAGATAATTTGAAGTTTTATAATGTAATTTTTAAACATGGTATTGCATTATAACTACATTAAAAGTTAATTTAAAAGCAAATTCCAAGATTGGGAATATAAGTGATCATTGCTAGGATATCACTGTAACAACTAGTGCTGTTGGCTCTCCATATCTGTGGTTTCCTCATCTGCAGATGCAACCAATTGTGGATTGAAAATATCTGGAAAAAGAAAGTTCTAAGAAGTAAAACTTGAATTTGCTGCATACTGGCAACTATTTATATAACATTTACATAATATTATGTATCATAAGTAAACAAGAGATTATTTAAAGTATACAGGAGGATGTGCGTAGGTTGTATGCAAATACTATGCCACTTTATTTTATTTTATTTCTTAATTAATTTGTATTGGAGTATAGTTGCTTTACAATGTTGTGTTAGTTTCTACTGTACAGCAAAGTGAATCAGCTATATGTACACATATATCCCCTCTTTTTTGGATTTCCTTCCCATTTAGGTCACCACAGAGCATTGAGTAGAGTTCCCTGAGCTATACAGTAGGTTCTCATTAGTTATCTATTTTATACACAGTATCAATAGTGATTATATGTCAATCCTAATCTCCTAATTCATCTCAACCACCTCCTTTCTCCCGTTGGTGTCCATATGTTTGTTCTCTACATCTGTGTCTCTATTTCTGCTTTGTAAATAAGATCATCTATACCATTTTTCTAGATTCCACACATATGCGTTAATATATGATATTTGTTTTTTTCTTTTGGACTTACTTCACTCTGTATGACAGCAATGAACAGATTTAATGCAATCCCTATCAAATTACCAATAGCATTTTTTACAGAACTAGAACAGAAAATTTTACAATTTTTATGGAAACACAAAAGGCCCAGAATAACCAAAGCAATCTTGAGAAAGGAAAATGGAGCTTGAGGAATCAGGGTCCCTGACTTCAGACTATACTACAGAGCTACAGTAATCAAGACAGTATGGTACTGGCACAAAAACAGAAATATAGACCAATGGAACAGGATAGAAAGCCCAGAGACAAACCCATGCACCTATGGTCACTTAATCTATGACAAAGGAGGTAAGGATATATAATGGAGAAAAGACAGTCTCTTCAATAAGTGGTGCTGGGAAAACTTGACAGCTACAGGTAAAAGAATGAAATTAGAACATTCCCTCACACCATACACAAAAATAAACTCAAAATGGATTAAAGACCTAAATGTAAGGCCACACACTATAAAACTCTCAGAGGAAAACACAGGCAGAACACTCTTTGACATAAATCACAGCAAGATCTTTTTTGATCCACCTCCTAGAGTAATGAAAATAAAAACAAAAGTAAACAAATGGGACCTAATTAAAAGCTTTTGCACATCAAAGGAAACCATAAACAAAACAAAAAGACAACCCTCAGAATGGGAGAAAATATTTGCCAATGAAGCAATTGACAAAGGATTAATCTCCAAAATATGCCATTTTATATAAGGAACTTGAGCATTTATGGATTTTGGTATCCATGGGCTGATCCTGGAATCAATCCCCCACGGATACTGAGGGAATCCTATACATTTGCATATTAAGCAAATTGTTAGAATTTAAATCTACCAACATAAGCATATAATGGAACAGTAATTCACATAACTTTATATGGTTTATAACATAGAATATTATGAAATATATATGTATATGAAAGATACAGTTGGTCTTGAAGTTTAATTAGTTTTAAAATATAATATCCTTATTAAACTGGGAATGTATGATCTTGCTTTTAAGTATTGTCTAATCTACAAAGTAGTTACCATTGAACAAAACATGCAGGTAGTTGGAATGACTCTAGATACATTAAGACTATTCAATATTTCCATCCTTGTTTGGTAGAAGAAATGATAATATGCCCATTAAATTTTTATAGTATACTAAACTTAAAACTGCTAAGACTATATAATGGGAAATGATGCTATTAAAAAAATCAGGGCTTCCCTGGTGGTGCAGTGGTTGAGAGTCCGCCTGCCGATGCAGGGGACATGGGTTCGTGCCCCGGTCCGGGAAGATCCCACATGCCGCGGAGTGGCTGGGCCCGTGAGCCATGGCCACTGAGCCTGCGCGTCCAGAGCCTGTGCTCCGCAACGGGAGAGGCCACAACAGTGAGAGGCCCGCGTACCGCAAAAAAAAAAAAAAAAATCAATGAGTGGTCCATTATAGTTTAAGATAATTATGAAATTCATAAAGTTATAAGCAAGTATATATGCTTTCTCTTAACCTCAAGTAAAGAATTTTGTGTGGTGAGACATAAATACCTCAACATAATCAGAGATGCCATCTGTGCATATAAATAAATGAAATAATGGTGACTAGTAACCAACAAAAAATATAAAATTTTACCAATATACATTAATCTCTTTTATTCAAATATGTTCTCAAAATCATACTTTGTCAAATCAGAATACATATATATGTGTGAAGAAAAGATTGCAACATTTTTAAAACATATGATTATACATTCAATAACAAATTAATTGAACTGGGACAATTTCATATTGCATAAATATATCAAACATTCCTATAATCAGTTTCAACTTTACATAGCTATTGTGAAAAAGAGAGAGTCAGTCAATAGAGGTTTGGGTTTCACATAGTAAGTAGCACTACTGGTAGTAACACATGTACAAATTGTTGCCATGAATATTTATTGAGCATTTTTTATGTGGATTTTATCTTACATAAGTGTTATCCACTTCACACATGAGATAATAAAGTTTAATATGAGGCAGCATACAATGTTGCTTTTAGAGCTTAGACCTTGCCTTAGTCAGTTTAGCCTGATGTGATAGAATACCATGGACTGTGTGGCATAAATAACATTTATGTCTCAGCACTGTTCTGGAGGCTGGGAACTCCAACATCAAGGTACTGGCAGACACAGTACCTGGTGAGAACACCCCTCCTGGTTTGCAGATGGCTTTCTTTTAGTTGTATCTTTACATGGCCAAGAGAGAAATCATCTTTCCTGTCTCTTCTTAAAAGGATACAAATTTGGCTCATCAGAGATCAACCCTCATGATCTACAGCTGACCCTTGAACAGCTCAGGGTTTGGGGTGCTGACCCTCCCCACATTCGAAAATCTGAGTATAGCTTTACTGTGGGCCTTCCACATGGTTCCACATCCTCAGATTCATGCAACCGCAGAGCTGTAGTACTGTATGTATTTACTGAAAAAAAATCATTGTGTAAGTGGCCCTGCTGCAGTTCAAACCTGTGTTGTTCAAAGTCAACTGTAATTATCTCTTAAAGCCCCTGCCTCCTAAACCATCATATTGGGGGTTAAGATTTCAACATATGAATTGGGGGCAGGGCACAGACATTCATTTGGTAACTAACCTGTAACTAAGCCCTAATTCATCCACTTATTGAATACATGAGCATGGACAATTTTCTTAATTCTATATCCCATTTTTCTCATGTATAAATTGGGAATAACACTAATATGTGCTTGATAGTGTTCTTGTGAGGATTAAAGGAAAAATAGATATAATTTTTGGTAAACAGTAAATAAACAGAATATATCTTTTTTTAATAAACATTATGGTCACAAATCAAATATAGACATTAAAATAGTCTTATAAGCAATTAAACTCCGTTGGTAGTGGGACTGAGATGTTTAGCATGAAGGAACCTAATTTCTTGACATTTATATCATAAGAAAGGAGGATGGCAGCCTTCATTTGTAGTCACAGAGTCATAAAATAAATTTTGTCTCCCTCAGTAGTCCTGAACTCACGAGTTTCATTAATTTTCTTCACAATCAATGTGTTGGCAGCATTTAGCTAGGGGTCTATTTGCTGATCCTGAGGCAAATTGAAAGTGGCTTCAAGCTACATGCACTCAGGCAATCCTCATCTTCTGATAATGCACAAATAACTCAACTGAGCTGAAAAAATCTGATGACAAATCTAATCTTTTCTAATAGTCTGTGCCCATGTGATTATTCAAAGGCATTACTCAACAGTTTAGCTGCTAATGTACAAATCAGAAGATACAAAGATATAACCTGCTATATATATATGTTTGTTCAGACATCAAGCAAATGACAGTTCAGATCACTCTGTAAGAAAACATACTACAGATCTTTTACATTATTATGCTTGTTGTATCACTGTATTCTTATCATTTGGCATTTCCTTGAAGGTAGAGAACACACTTTGATTTTATGTCTACTACTCTTTAGCAGAACAATGAATGTCTTCTCATTCATTGAGAATGAATAAATTAATGTTCACTTTTCCCAGGGAATAGTTTGTATTATTTTTTAAATTTTAAATGAGATAAGCATCCTGGATAATGTACAGGAATATAAAGCAACATATGTTATATATATTTGGAATTAACTCTAATTCTAGATTTTTTTTTGCAGAAAGAGTTTTATTTCTTAACTTAAATAGTAATAATCAAGTCACAGTCTTTCCTCAAGGGAGTTAAGATTAGTTTAAAAGTAATTGCTTAACATAATTTCATACTTGATACAACTTGCATTCTCATAAGAAGTTCCATGACTCCTTTGGTCACTATTTAAGTAATCTTTCTCACCTTATTCCACTAATTTTCTCATGTTCATTTCTTGGTTTTGTTTTGTTTTGTTATGTTGGCCATGCTGCATGCCATGTGGGATCTTAGTTCCCTGACCAGGGATAGAACTGGTACCCCCTGCAGTGGAAGCACAGAGTCCTATCCACTGGACCGCCAGGGAATTCCCCCATTTCTTGTTTTTAACAGACCTCATGGAAAGTAGGAAGAGCCCAGTTTTAAGTTGAAAAAATTAGTGAATTTAGTAAATCCACATTAAAGGAATACGACTAGTTAACAATCTTTCTCTCCCACGCACAGTACTGTAGTCTCCATTTGCCTGAATTATTTGGAAAATTCAACTCTGTACTCTCAGTAAGGTGACTGACGAAACATCAGAAACTTAAAGGTGGGAGGTGAAAATAGTGGGAGAGGGAAAGGAGAAGACAAGTAGAGAATAAAGAAGTATTTTATATTTGTATGTTAGGAAAACAAAAGAATGGCACAATACATTTATTCATTTTCCAGTCATTTCTATTGGACCCAATTGTTCCTAAGTATTTATTTTTTTAAAAGTTTTGTCTTTTCCAAATATTGTCACATTTGTGATGAATGTGAGTTGATTTATAAATAAGTAAAATTCAGTGCATGAACTCAGCATAAAATAGTGAGCAAGTGCATTCAAATCTTTTCATTGCTCATAAAGCTTTCAAACTCAGAGGTTACATTTGCCAGAAAAAGAGGAACTGAATGTAATTGCTTTTCAACAGTGAAATAAAATGCTTCCTCTCTAGGACATTTCAGTTTTGTGTGTTCGTGGGCAGTGGGGAGAGGTGACACCATTGTTAAGCTGCTAACTACTGTGAGGAAATTTTCCTAGGGTTAAAAGTATAATAAGTCAGTCAACAAACAGTATTTGTGGTGAGTTACCACCAGTACTAAACATGATGTGCCTCCTAGGTTTAATGTTGCATTAACTTCATTTTGCATTAACTTCAAAGCCATTACTGAATTATGGGTCCACGGAAAATCCTTTTTGTTTTCTGCTAGCATTTATTTGTAAGATTCTTCTGATTGCATCAAATTTCCTATGCCGCCTTCCAATAAGGACATTGTTTCAGCTCTGAGAATTTATTAGGAAATATATGATGCTTGCAGTTTTGCAGAAGTTGATTCCCCCCTGTGGAATAATCTCCATTCTGATTTGACTGTAAAAATCCCATAAATTATTTCAATCTCATTTTAGACTGGGACATATTTCATTGATCGTTAATAGCCTAAATTACTTTTTATTGTGATTGTAATGTTTTCTTGTCAAATAGCAAGAGACAGTAAATTATAGAGTAATTTAACAGGTGGAAATATACACAAGCAAGAATTGTTAGAAACAAAGATAAACCATTAGAACAAATTGTAGTCTGCACATACCTAATCAGTTCTTTCATGTCTGTGCCTTACAAAATCAATTCTTTCTTCCACAAAGCTTAATTAATCTGGAATTCTGAACTAATATGCAAAATAAAACCTGTGTATTTGGGAACCATGGAATCATAAAATTAGAATGCAACAAAATATACTTGATGGCATTTATTTGGGGATGAGAATGCTTTCATTTAATACCACAAACTCTATATTGAAGGACCAGTACTAAACTATAAATTAGTAAATATCCCTTGGTCTTAAATGAGCTTTTCCACCACAAACTTAGACAAAATAACGTCATCACTCTATAAAAGAGAAGTGGATTGTACACAAGGAATATAATTGCTCTGAGAATATTGTAAGCACAGGGCTTTTGTGCTTAAAATATTCTGTGCACTTCAGATGGAAGCCCTAAGGGATTTCTAGTGGGCTCTAATCAGAAGTGAAAATTTATGAAAATCAGTTTTCTTTCATGGAAAGGCTGAATCTGCAGAACCTCAGAGTTATCTGAGTGGCACTCTTATTTAATCTAACATGAATACTCTATTTCTAAACCTAAATGAGATCCACTTTAATGATCTTAGAAGATACTCTGACTTTTCCAGAATCCAGGAACATAAAGAAAACATAGTTTTAGAGATTTTCAACAACTCTTTATCCATGGACCTGTCTTTTAAAAATTTTAAAATCAATAAAATTTACTAAATTGGTGAATTAAATTGGCGATAGTTGGTTCCTACATAACCAAATAAGTGAAGAAATGCAAAAATTTGAAACAATGATATGCCAAATACTAAAATATGTTTTATATTGGAAAATGTTGAATGCTTGTATATATGAAAATGTGTGACTTCATTTGTGCATTTGTATATCTAAGTAAAATTTAAACACTTCACTTAAATTTAACATTACATTTTAACCACTAGAATGTATATATTATACTGATATTAAGTTCAGTTAAAATAAATGTACTGTATTGTTTCCTCAAGGAAGTAATGGAAATAACATGAGTTTATGAGCCAAAAAGGCCTAGATTCCATCCCTGGATCTAGTATACATTTTTTATATACTTTGTTTATGGAATCCTTTTCTACATAAATATAAAATTGGTAGGATAGTACCTATTTTAACTCATGGTGTAAAGATTAAATATAATGTTTACAGTTGCCTTAAATCTTTCCTGAAACAAATAAATAATGCCATAGATTGTTTAGCATAGACTGAACACTCAATAAATTTTTACTAAATTTTAAATTTGATTTCACTGAATCCAAGCTATCAATTTGTAAGACACACTTTGTATTCCATTTTGAAAAGGCAAGTAAATAATGATACTAATATATAAAAGTAGTCCATTATGGCATATGTTTTGGTCCCATTAGCTTCTACTTGCTTTGAAATCTCTTCTCTCTCTTCTGAGAGATTTAAAATTTCTTTTGCCTTTGATTTCATTGCAATAACAAAATATACATAGTTTCAACTACTTGTATCTTCCTCTTTTAGGTCTAATAAACCACTTCACAGTTGAAATGTTTCATTCATAAAATGTATAACCTGCTATTATTTTCCATGACTGGCTGCATTCTCTTTTTGTTTCAATGCAAAATCAGTGAATAGTCTTTTTTCATTTTTAAAATAATTGTTCGAATAATTTTTAATGGAAATTACACTCAACATAGGAAATGCCAAAAATGCATGTAAGCCAATAGCAGTGGCTACAGTACGAACTCTTCTGACCAAATTGATTCCTGCATAGATGATAAGTCATGAATACCATCTGGCCCATAGCAAATATACAATGCTGTTGATTGTAAGTTTCAATTCAATTTTGAAGATTAGAAAATGTTAAGTATATTGCATCTTAGAATGGATGACATATAGGATTATTACTGTTGCAAGACATTTAACACCTATTGAGGTTCTATTATGTTCCATAAACTCTTAGAACTCTGCATAGCCTTAAGGGTAAATAAAAGAAGAAAACATATTCTGTGACCTAGAGAGGCCAATTAAAATGCCATCATGACTGTAGCAACACATTCTAATCTCTTACTGAGCTCAAGTCTTCCTCCAACTCAATACATCTCCCAATGGAGTGACCACTGGTTTCTATAATTGAGCCTCACTGTTGGTTCTGGCTATAGGTTTTTTAATGAAAGAACTTTTAAATGGGATAATTCGTTTATATTATTTTGAATAGTTTCTTCCATATAGCTGGTGTGATGAAATAGCCCTCTTGAGAAGAAGCAATCTAGCCCTTACGATATCTAGTTAAAACTGGGTGAACACAGAACAGTTAGAGCTTCCACTAATCCAGCTATTCAAAAAGTACTAACAATTGAACTATGGTCATTCACCTTTTCTTTCATTTAAAAAAATATCCATTGAATCCCTACTATGTGTGAGTCATTATATTAGGTGCTTCAGATACAGTATCTTTAATGAGCTGGAAACAAAACGTGTTTTGAATATAAAATCCTTGTTAATAATAAAAAGTTGTGAATCTTTTGAACATATACCTTCTCTACATTGTGGTAGACCTGAGGTAGCCATGAGTATTTAGGGGAGGGTTCAGTAATCTAATCACATTTTTTCAGAGAAGATTTACAGTAAATAATATACTTTAAGGCAACATTAAAGTTCATAGATTTATATATGTATATGTACATATACCTGTGCTTTCACATGTTTCATGAAGTTTCAGCAGGGTATGAATTTCATATGGTTAAATCAGACAATGAACACGCAAGTATCTATTAAATCAAGTGTCCTTCACCTGTTCATCCATAAAGGCTGCTTGACATTAATAGACAATATGTTAAAAGGGACACATTATAGATTATGAGATGTAATTTACTTAAGCAGAGGTCTGGGTAATATTGAAGCAATATGAGATCTGTAAAATATGTGTTAGTGAACTATTACAGAAGAGAGCAAATAGTTTATGGAAACCAAATGAAATGCTTTGCCAATAACAACAACAACAACAACAGAGAAAAATGAAGGGACAAAATAAAAAGAACAAATTACTATGGGAATATCAAAACAGGTATTAGATGAAAATAATTACCAAACTTCAATAATTGTGAATGATCAAAACAAAGGAAAGGTGGTTTCTCCTTTTAAATAGTACAGTGATTTGGGTATTATTTGCATGCCATTTATATTTCTCATTCCATATTAATATTTCATATCAAAATAAAAGGTTTCTTTTTTAAAAAATTGTTTAGTCATGCTGTGTGGCATTTTAGTTCCCCAACCAGGGATGGAACCCATGGCCATCCCTTGCAGTGGAAGGGTGGATTCTTAACCACTGGACAGCCAGGGAAGTCCCTAAAAGGTTTCTTATATATATAATTATCCAGGTCTATAGCCATCAACAAGGGACAAGTCACACTTATGAGAGAACATATTTAGAATTACTGAAATAGAGATTAAGTGTATATTTATCTTTCAGGGTTTTACATTGGGGCTTCTTATTTGTAGTATCTGAGAGGACCATATAATCAACTAACAGTTCTCCGAAAACTCTAGAAATAAATATATCTCCTAGAAACAGTTATTTCTTTTTTTTAAAGGCAAATTTCAATATATCGAGTTAGAAAAGTCTTAATCTGCACCCTTAGCCAATGTCAGACAAATACCATCATTTTTATGTGTTGTGGTCACTGATATCTTTCTGACTGAAAAAGTTGAGGATATTGATAATTAAAAATTGAAAATACTGAAGTTGTAAGGAGGAGAAGTTTTTAGTGTTGCCTCTGGGTATGGGATTACCATGAGTTATTGACAAGAAACAAATCATTAAGCAGCATCATGGAAGACACAACCATGAGCATGTCCCTTAAAGTCTGAGCTTTTCTCTCATAAAATTACACTGACTTGGGGGACTCTAGTTTCCCAGGGTACAAAAATGCCTTAATCCACTAGACCACTACATCATTTATTCCTACACTTCTATGTGTCCAGTAGGTGTTCCTCCAACTGTCTAGTCCACAACATCCATAAAACATAGATGTGTGTCTTCCTCAAAGTGAAGGAGGTTAGCCTGAAATGGCTTATGTTTCATCCTGTTATTACTCTGTAACTGAAACAAGCAAAGCTACTTTTGGGTTCCAGACTTAGCAGTCAAGCTACATTTTAAAAAGCCCTTCAGCAGCATTTTGCCTACCACTTTTTGCCCTAACAATCGCTCTACTTGATTCATAAATTTTAACTCTTCACTGAGAGCCTGTCCCTTGTTGCTACAGCACTTCTATTGCCCTGAAAAGATTGTTTATCTCTCAGAGCCACCGTGATAGCATAGCTTGAATTTTTTTTTCTTTTTTTCTTTTTTAACAAAATTAGTGTCACAAAAGCATTTGAACTTCAGTGGATTATAGCAAAATTCCCAATGTCTCTTATAGTGTAGTTTCTCATTTTTGCTACCATTTTGGCTTGAAACTTTATTTGGTGTACTTTAATGATTGCGTTCTGGCTGAGATTAAATTTGGTTCTCTGATTTGACACAGAATAAAGTTCCTAACCTAAACAACTGTCAAAGTAGGAGTTAATTTAGCAGATTTGACTAATGATAGCAGATAAAAAGTTAATCTGTAGCCCCAGATATAAATTTTGACAACATCATTTAAACTTGATTTTTTGTCATAGAAAACTGATATACAAAATATAGAAACCAGAGTGGCCATGAGAACTAGCAAAGATAAATCTCTTTAGGGGGGAAATGCTGAATTTAAATATATTTGCCCAAATAAATACCTTTGAATGATAACAACAAACATAAAGTGCACCACTTCAACCATAATCTATAAATCTATATGCTCAGTAATAAACATCCAGAAGAAGCTAGAAAAAAATTCAGTTAACTATATAGGTGTATTAGACAAATGACACTGATCATCAGAATATTTCAAAAGTTTCTTAGGAATCATGTATTCAAACACTCGGAAAATGCAAAAAAAAATTTTACATCCCTTACAAATAAACTTTGAGTAAACTCTTCAAATGATAAAGATTTCATTTGAAATCTAAAGCAGCCCTACCTTGCTGAACAACTGTAATTTTTACACAGAGTAAGTCACCTCCATCTCTACATGGTTGTTCTTTAAATATTTTAGGCACTATGATGTTTATATCTTTTACATGCCCCCTAGATAAATTAGACTTCTTCAATCATTTGTGTGTATATATGTATATATATGGTATAGATTATAACTAGCCAAACTAGCCTTTCTGACTCTGAAGTACTCTTGCTTGTCAAATTCATCCTAAAACATGGCTTCAAAAATTGAATCAGTATTTCATAAATTGCCTGATTAAGTCAACATTCATGGAAAGACAAAAGTAACTGGATCAACAATTAAGAGTGTATAGATTTAAAACACTTCATCTGCAAAACTGATATCAAATCATTGCACGTGTCTACAATTGCTCGAGAATCTTACATTTATTTTAAATTTCTCCTTATAAAAAATAGGAAAGAGATCACTGATTATCTAAAATGTTTTAAAAAATTCACTCCCTTGCCCTAGTGAAACCTGATTCTCTCTGAGGACACTGGTTTCTCTTCCTTGCTCTTGGTCTTGGCAGTTGTTTCTCCCACAGTCTCCATACCACTGTTCTAACTTTTCATTAATTCATTCATTCATTCATTCTCCCTTCCTTCTCTCTAAAAGCCCTCAGCGCCAGTCATCAACCTCCCCACATAGTTGCTAATATCTTTGAACCTACTCCCATTTCTCAATTACTTAAGCTCCTGACATTCTTATTTCTTGGTGATTTAAATAAACACACAGATGATGCCTTCCACACCTTAACTTCTCAATTCCTTAAATTTTGCTCCATCAATTATCTTATATTTTACCCTTCCTCAGCTTCTTCTCCCCATGGTCATACCCTAGAACTTATCATTACCAATAACCACATCTCTTTCATAAAGTCAATTCCACGCGTCTCAAAGATCATCAGCTTCCATTTTTCAAGAAAATTCTTTTTCACCTGATTCCAACAATCTTTTCACTCCAACTGAGATTGTTAATTATTTTTTCAACCATTCATCTTCCCTTTTATGGCCTCTCTCTTCTCCTTAACTAAGTTGAATTTAATAATAAATCATTATAATCATTCACTTGCATATACCTTAGATTCTCTTTTCCTCTTGGCTGTTCTCAGTTAGCAAAACCACACCCAAGTAATCCAATGCTTGACCTACTCCACATCTATACCTAAGCAGATGAATATGGCTGAAACCATACAAGTGGTTTCACTTTACATTTATGAGTTAACCCTTAAATGAATCACAATTCTGTTGTGCACTCACACTATATGTCTCTTCCAGTCGTTCTTTCAATTTTCTATGGCAGGGGTTGCTAAATATTTTCTTAAAGGACCGTGTAGTAAGTACTTTTGGCTTGCAGGGTTTACAGATTCTGTTGTAATTACTCAATTTCCATTGTAGCTTCAAAAAGCCATACATGATATTTAAACAAATGGGCGAGGTTATATTTTAGTAAAAATTGAAATAGACAGTTGGCTTGCGGAGCATAGATTGCCAACCCCTATGCCAAAAGACAATTTCATACCATATCTTCCCTCTCTCCTCAAACCTACAGCACCTGCTCTACCCTCTCACTCAATGGAACAGTTTGCTTTTAACCTCAATGAGAAAATGGAAGCAATCAGAAACAAACATCCATAAAACATCATCATTACATCTACTTAATTTTCAGCATGTGCTTCCATATACTCTGTCTTCCTTTATTTTACAACAGATGAACTATCCATGTTCCTTCTTAAAGCCAATCCCTTTACTTACTGGGAATGTTCTGTTCTCTCTCTAGTTCTTAAAGACATCTCTCATCACTTACTTTTCAACTCATGAAGTTGATGCCACATCATCTTCCTTAATCTCAGGCTTGGGTCTTTACTGCCACTGGGCTAAGTTCTGGGCCAACTTTCCTATCTGCATTCCTTCCCTTGTTGATCTTAGCCATCATGTATTTCAATGCCATTGTTGATGAAAATTCAATTAACTATCAAGAAGGAAAAAAAGGGAATTTTATTCAAGCCAAACTGAGGATTATAACCAGGGAAGCAGATTCTCGGAAAACTCTGAGAACTGTTCTGCTTGTTAGAAGTCAAAGGTACAGCCATATACATTTTTGAGACAAAGGACGGTAGATCAAAATGGCATACTGATATTTTTCATAAAGGTCACCAAGGATACATAGTCCAGATAAGCATGTGCAAAGTGAGCAGCAAGTCACCATGACCCCCTACAGAGCTGGGAAAGAACACTATTCTTTCAAGAAGTTACATTGCTGGCATCAGAAGAATGGAAAAAAAATTGATCTTTACAGTTGAGCAGGCACTCCCATCTTTTTTTGTGTGTGTGTGTGCGTGGTACACGGGCTTCTCACTGTTGTGGCCCCTCCTGTTGCGGAGCACAGGCTCCGGACATGCAGGCTCAGCAGCCATGGCTCACGGGCCCAGCCGCTCCGTGGCATGTGGGATCTTCCCGGACCGGGGCACGAACCTGTGTCCCCTGCATCAGCAGGCAGACTCTCAACCACTGTGCCACCAGGGAAGTCCAACACTCCCATCTTTGAGGAGCTCTGATTAATGTGTAATGCAGATGCACACTGCACATTAAGGAGGGAGGAGGCCCAAACAAACACACAGAGAGAATTTTATCTTTAATTTTTTCTTGCCCTACCTTAAAATATGTTTTATTTCATCACCATAGATATGCCAATGATTCCCAAATTTATAGTGAATATTTCTCAATACCACCATTTCACCTCATCTGAGCCACCATCATCATTTACCTGGATAACTGGTCTCAATGGTCCTAACCTTGTCCTTCCATATCTATGTTCAAACCAGCACACAGAGTGATCCTTTTAAAAGAGAAATTAGGTCATGCCACTCTACTTCTTTGAACCACCCTTCAAGCAAAGTAGAAGCCAACTCTCCTCATGTATTACTTCCCTAACCATATATTCCTTTTCAGCCACAGCAGTCTTCCTGCTCTGTTTCTTAATATGATAGGCATGCTCCAGCCTTAGGATTTGATTTAGGCTATTTCATCTTCCTTGAATGGGCTTCCTAAACATATCCTTATGGACACTGACCAATTACTTTAAGTCTTTGATCAGCTATCTCCTTGTCAAGGAGGCCTACCTGGATCACTTATTTTAAAAAATTACCTGCTTTTTGTTTTTCCACACCCATCTTGATTCTGCTTACGTTGTTTTGCTTTTTCTTTTTAACATAATGGACACTGTTTTTGGCCTTGCTCTACTAGAATGTAAGCTCCACTAATGCCACAAATATCATTAGCATTTTGTTTCGTTTTTAATACATACCAAACACATAAGATACTGCCCAGTAGTCAGGCACTTAATAATTATTTATTTATTTAAAGAATGGGTGCTTAATATAAAGAATGCCTTACCTTCACTATTTATATAACATACAAAACATTTTACAAACCTAGCTCACCTTTAGGTAAATCTGCAAAGAAACTGTTTTTCACTTAAAGAAAAATGCAATTTACATTCTCACTTGTGTAAAAGATCTATTCTGGTTCTAGAGAAGAATATTTTTAATTCAGAAACAGAACTTACACTACAAATGAGTCTTGTCCTTTGAAACAATTGTCTTGGGAGGCCAAGTGTTTTACTCTAGTTATGCTGCCATATTTGGAAATCATTTTTAAAATGTCTGCTTTTGGAAACAATTTATAAAGCATATGAAGAAAAACATTCTCATAGCTATGTATTCACATCTTATTTTTTGACCACAAATTGTACTATCCTATTTGATAACCCATTTATCCTCTGTGCTTAAAATGACATCCAATTTTTACCTAATTTAAAATCAACCTTCAAGGCATAATTATTTGCCACCATTTTGGATGTTCTAAAGAATGAGTAAAAGATTTGGAAGGCAATTCAAAAAACACATCTCTAGAAATAGCAACATCATTTAAATGCATTTTTAGAAGAAACAGTCATTTGAATATTTGAATTTTGGAACGTTTGTTAAAATATCGGTAGCATCACTGCATAGATATACTCTGTGTCCTCTACTGACATCTAGACACAAGCCTCTTTAAAAACGTTCAATAAGACAATAGCAAGAAAATCAGCAGGAACTCTCTTAATGTTATTCTCATATAATAATAACAACAACAGCATCACCATCATCACAACAGCAATAAAAGATGAATTTGTTCCCTTTCTTTTTTACATCTAAATTTTATATATGTATCCACACTCTCTTCTTTTTCTAACTCATCTCATCTACTAACATTCTGCAAATATCAGTTTCTACAATGCTAAATATATTGACATTTCTTTTAAGTGTATACGGTATACTCCATATATGCTATTAATCCTTATCCCATTTATCATAAATGTACTAATTACGTATATTTTGAGAATACACACTTTAGACAAATTTATGACAAATTATAACCTACAAATAGACCAGCACTTAAATTGGAAAGCATAAAGAGTAACAAGATTTGGGGGAAATATCTGAAATACAAAGTGTTTACAAAATTTTTCCTTGTTAATATAATTTCCCCTTAAGTTACTGTGTCCCAGTGTTTTAGATCCATTTTACTTAATTACTTTTGCTGGACATGAAAAGCTCATGTTCACCTTTTTTATCTGATATTAACAAATAAAATAAAAACAAATGTAATATTAACAATTTTTCTCCAGTTTATTTGTATTTGCCTCACTTGAGATTGTCATCTACTTCCATTTTATGGTATGGGTTAAATATATTCAATTTAATTTTAAAATGTAATTATGTAATAATATACTCTCATTTTCATATAGAATCATCTTATTAATGCTTTCCCAGATCACAATCTAATTAAAACCATATGTTTAAGATAAATATAGCCACTCCAATTACAACAATACATTAAGATAAATAAGGCACTTTATATAGCTGTTGATTCCAATGTCATTTTCCCCAGAAATAGAACAAACGATCCTAAAATTTATATGAAATGACAAAAGACCCCAAATAGTCAAAGCAATCTTGAAAAAGAAGAATAAAGCTGGAAGCATCACACTTCCTGATTTCAAACTATTTTACAATGCTATAGTAATCAAAACAGTATGGTATCAGAATAAAAACAGACATATAGATTAATGGGACAGAATAGAGAGCACAGAAATAAACCCACGCATATATGGTCAATTAATTTACAACAAAGGACCTGAGAATATATAATGGGGGAAAGGACAGACTCTTCAATAAATGTTGGGAAAACTGGACAGCCACATGCAAAATAATAAAACTGGACCACTGTCTTAGACCACATACAAAAATTCATTCAAAAAATATTAAAGACTTGAACATAAAACCTGAAACTGTAAAACTCCTAGAAAAAGAAAACAGAAATGGAAAGCTCTTTGACATTGGTCTCAGTGATAATTTTTTTTTAAGTTGACACCAAAAGTAAAGGCATCCAAAGCAAAAGTAAACAAATGGACCTACATCAAATTAAAAAGCTTCTGCCAAGCAAAGTGAACCATCAACAAAATGAAAATACAACCTATCAAATGGGAGAAAATATTTGCAAACCATATACCAGATAAGGGATTAATATCCAAAATATATAAAGAATGCATATAATTCAATTGCAAAAAATGATTAAATAATGGGCAGAAGAGTTGAATAGACATTTTTTCAAAGAAGACATACAGACAGCCAACAGGTATGTGAAAAAAATGCTCAAAATCACTAATTATTAGGGAAATGCATATCAAAATCACAATGAGATATAACCTCACACCTGTTAGAATGATCATTTTAAAAAGATAATAAATAACATGTTGGTGAAGAAGTGGGGAACGGAGAACCCTTGTGTGTTGTTGTTGAGAATGCAAATTGGTGCAGACACTATGGAAAACAATATGGAGATTCTTCAAAAAATAAAAAATAGAATTATCATATAATTCAGCAATTCCACTTCTGGGTATTTATCCAAAGGAAACAAAAACACTAACTTGAAAAGATATCTGCATCCCCATGCTTATTGCAACATTATTTTTTTTGTTGAAGTATTATGAAAGTTAAGGTGTACAATATAGTGGTTCACAGTTTTAAATGTTATACTCCATTTATAGTTATTATAAAATGTTGGCTATATTCACTGTGTTGTACAATATATACATGTAGCTTATTTTATACACAATAATTTGTACCTCTTAAGCCCCTACTCCTGTTGCCCCTTCCCCTCTTATCTAGTACATAGAAGCAACCTAAGTTCCCATCAATGAATGAATGGATAAAGAAAATATTATATATATATATATATATATATATATATATATATATGCAGGAGAATATTATTAAGACATAAAATAGAAGGAAATCTTAGCATTTGATACAACATGGATGGATCCTGAAGGCATTATGTGAGTAAAATAAGTCAGACAGAGAAAGGAAAATACCATATGATATCAATTTTATGAGACATCTAAAAGCAAACAAACAAAAAAACCCAAAACACCTAAACTCATAGATACAGAGAACAGATTGGTGGTTACCAGTGGCAAGGGGTAGATGAAATGGGTGAAAGTGGTCAAAAGGTACAAACTACATGTTATAAAATAAGTAAGTCATGGGGATATAATGTAAAGCATGGTGACTATAGTAAATTTTACTATATCTTATATTTTAAAGTTGTTAAGAGAATAGATCTTAAAGTTCTGATCACAAGAAAAATAATCTATTTTTTATGATGGATGTTAACTAGACTTATTATGTTGATCATTTGGCAATATATACATATATTGAATCATCATGTTGTACACCTGAAACTAATATAATGTTATATGTCAATTATATCACAGCTAAAAAGAGATTATATTTCACTCAGGTTGGTTACTACATTCATTATTTTGTTTAATTATTCCTTTCCAGCAGACAGTTTAAAGTTATTTCGAGAATAAATAAAATAACTATTATTTCATCACTACTCATGACCTCTGTAGCTATTCATAATCTGATTTGAAGAATATTAGGGCAAATTTGTTTATATAGCCCCAAAACTAAAGAAAATATGAAGTATGAAACAATTTATAATTCCCATATTATTATCCTTTATACCCTAGATCAAATGAATTTATGCCAAAATTGAAAACCTTGATTTAATTTTACTAATCTACTTAAAGCCAGAGGACTGAGTCATATTTTCTCAAGGTCTCTTATATAACTCCAATGAACAGAAAAATATCAATATTCACTAATTTGTAGTAGAGACCATGCCATTTACCTTTCTACTTTTGTACAAAAATGACTTTGCAAAGTAAGAATATTACAGATTATACCTAGAAAAATGTAACTTTAGTCCTTTAAATCCTTACCTAATTCATGACATGGAAATTGGTGGGAAGTTACTGCTAATCTAGAATATGACTGGTGCAGTTCTTAGAATGTAGAGTCAGGATTTTCCTTTAGTAGAGAACACAATGAACAAAAAGAGGTTGGAGAGCTGATGCTCAGGCACTTATTCATAAATTGTTATCGAGAGCATTCAAAATCTAGAATGAACATTTCAAAGAAAGAAGATAATATAATTTGGGCAGAGTCTCTAATCTACTTAGATTTTACTTTAACAAATATATACTGACTTCTTACTCTTTCAAGTACTGTCTTAGGTGCAAGGATAAATCTGTAAATAATTTAGACATGGTTCTTAAGGAGTTTCAATTAATGGAATCATCACACAAAGACTATTCATTAGTCTAGGTAGGTCCTTGGATTAGAAGCTTCACTGAAAATAATTGAGGGCTAAAATCCAAATTTATTTAATGGATAGTCTTATTGCCTAGAAGTTTCTAAAACCATAAGGAATGTCACTCATTTATAACAGGCTTATTTCCTATGAGGCTACCAAATAGTTCTCATTCCCACAAAAATATCCCTGAGTTGGAAATCCAGAGGGTGTTCATTTTACTTGGTAATAGTTTAGTTTGTTTAATTGTATTTTGGTTGTATTTTTATGTGATTTTTATTATTAAAAATAGGAGACAGTTAGGGCTTCGCTGGTGGCGCAGTGGTTGAGAGCCCGCCTGCCGATGCAGGGGACATGGGTTCGTGCCCCGGTCCGGGAAGATCCCACATGCCGTTGAGCGGCTGGTCCCGTGAGCCATGGCCGCTGGGCCTGCGCGTCCAGAGCCTGTGCTCCGCAACGGGAGAGGCCACAACAGTGAGAGGCCCACGTACCACAAAAAAAGAAAAATAGGAGACAGTTGAGAAGATAAAGAATTTGAGATTGTGGGTGGTGAAAGCTTCATTTAAAGTGGGAGATTTGTTGGGGATTCCTCAACAAAACAGGTGCTGCTTAGAACAGCTGATGATTTATGTAAGAATGAGTCGGTTTCTGTTGAAGACCTTGTGAATGGGTTTTCCATGTTTTTACTTATTTTCCAGAAAGTTTTTTTTTTTTTTTCATATAGCATAACTGGGAGACCTCTTGTTTCAAACTCCACTAAGAATTCTCTGGAATGTATCTCTCATCCCCTACCTTAGTTATCATTTCTCATTTCTCAAAGTTTTGAAATGTCTGTAGGTAAATTGTCAGAAAGTCTAAAGTAGTCTTGAATATTTTTTTAAAAAATTTAATAGCGTTTATTTTTTAGAGCAGCTGTAGTTTTACAGAAAAGTAAAAAAGTAAAGTATTGGTACATTTATTATTAATTAATTTAGTACAAAATTGATATTGGGTTTCATTATTGTACAGTTCTGTGGGTTTTGACAAACACATAATGTCATGTACCCATTATTAGAGTATCGTACGAATAGTTGTGTCACCCTAAAAATGCTTTTCTCCAATTCTTTTCTCCATCTATTCATCCCTCTCCTCTTTCTCCTGAACCCTTGACAACTACGAATATTTTTACTGTCTCTATACTTTTGCCTTTTCCAGAATATCATATAGTTGGAATAATATAGCTTATAGACCTTTCAGATTGGTTTCTTTCACTTCTCAATATGCATTTAAGGTTTCTTCAGGGTGTGTGTGTGTGTGTGTGTGTGTGTGTGTGTATCTTGATAGCTCTTTTTTTTATTGTTGAATAATATTGTGCTGCATGGAGGCACTACAGTTTGTTTATCCATTCACCTACTGAAGGACAACTTTGTTGCTTCCAATTTTGACAATTATTTAAAAAGCTGCTAAAACATTCATGTACAGGCTTTAGTGTAAACATAAGCTTTCAACTCATTTGAGTAAATACCTAGAAGCTCCACTGCTGAATCTTATGGTAAAGCTTTGTTTAATTTAGCTTTGTAAGAAAGTGCCGAACTGCCTTTCAAAGTAACTGTAGCATTTTCTACTCTCACCAGCAATGAATAAGAGTTTCTGGTACTCCACATCTTCCTCAGCATTTGGTACTGTCAGCGTTCTAGATTTTAACCATTCAAATAGGTGTGTAGCACTATTTCATTATTGTTTTAGTTCTCATTTTCCTAATGACTATGATGTGGAGCATCTTTTTATATGTTTATTTGCCATCTGTATATCTTTTTTGGTGAGTTGTCTTGGTTGTATATTTTTTTTTTTTTTTTTTTTTTTTTTTTTTTTTTTTTTTTTCCATTTTTTTTTAAGTTTATTTATTCATTTTTTTAATTAGTTTCTGCTTTATAACAAAGTGAATCAGTCATACATATACATCTGTTCCCACATCCCTTCCCTCATGCATCTCCCTCCCTCCCACCCTCCCCATCCCACCCCTCCAGGCGGTCACAAAGCACCGAGCTGATCTCCCTGTGCTCTGCGGCTGCTTCCCACTATCTATCTACCTGACGTTTGGTAGTGTATATATGTCCATGCCTCTCTTTCGCCTTGTCACAGCCCACCCTTCCCCCTCCCCATATCCTCAAGTCCATTCTCAAGTAGGTCTGCGTCTTCATTCCCGTTTTGCCCCTAGGTTCTTCATGACATTTTTTTTTTAAATTCCGTATATATGTGTTAGCATACGGTATTTGTCTTTCTCTTTCTGACTAACTTCACTCTGTATGACAGACTCTAGGTCTATCCACCTCATTACAAATAGCTCAGTTTCGTTTCTTTTTATGGCTGAGTAATATTCCATTGTATATATGTGCCACATCTTCTTTATCCATTCATCCGATGATGGACACTTAGGTTGTTTCCAGCTCCGGGCTATTGTGAATAGAGCTGCAATGAACATTTTGGTACATGTCTCTTTTTGAATTATGGTTTTCTCAGGGTATATGCCCAGTGTGGTTGTATATTTTTTAAAAGCTCTATTATGTGAATAGTATATAAAAATTACCCTTGCTGTCCCCCTGCACAAGTTGCAGTGAGCTTTTGAAACACTGGACAGTCTCTGGGAGGGGGAGTATTTTTCAGTTATCTGGAGAACACAGAGCAGACTATACCTGACAAAGACTCTCCTCTCTGTTTTCTCTTTCTTCTGAACACAAAACTAGACTAAATTTTTTAGCCTCTTCACAGTTAGGTGTAGTATATAACTGATGAAGAGTAGACATACTGTCAGACCCTTTCAGGTCTAGCCTATAAGAAACATTCACTAATGATTCTGTTCTTCCTACTTCTGCTGGATGGACATTGATTAACTTTGAACTTAAATGCTGAAGATGACAATGCTTCCATCTTCCTGGGGTTCTGAATGACTGTGTATACCACCATGACCACCATGAATATACCCATCACATACACAGAAATCTGTAAGTAAGAAGTAGACTCCTACTGTATTAATAACTGAGATCTTGAGTTTTATTTGTTAAAGCATCTAGAGACATCCTGTACCTACAAGTGTTTAAGGGTATTGAGATGAAGTTGCTTAAAGGCAAATTTATGCTTGCATGTGAAAAGTTTTCTCATTTACTTGTGTGTCTAAATTTTCTTTGATAGTTTTAAGAGATTCAATGTCAATAAATTATGAACAGAAAAACAAAACAGTGCAAGTAAATTGCTGACTGGGTTAGTCAAACACGTGTATGTCAACTGAGGTCACTAATCCATTAATAGCTTGATAAAGTTAGCTGAAGCCTCCATCTTCTTGCTTGTGAATAACCATATAGCATCCTAAGATTTCTGCAAAATCTAAGGGTCTTATGGCACTTTGGTGACCTCCAAGCTCATTGATAACCTTCAAGTTCATGCTTCTTTTAACTTACTTCAATGCATTAATTATCTTTCTCTTGGTTTTTTTTGGGGGGGGTACATAGAAGCAAAAGAATCATGTAACCTACTTATTTAATACATACACAGATATTCCCACATATATATAAGCTAACACACCCACATGCACACACACATGCATACACACTCTCACTCAAGGTTTCTGTATGTATAGAAGACTTCACTGAAGGTTTAGCAAAATAACCATAACACAGAAAAACTAGTAGCTCAAATTTGAATTAGAAACCTCTCTATTTCCTAAAGTTAGTTCAGTCATCCTACCACTGTGAATTCTTCACTTCCTGTTCTTATCACACCAAAAGCAACCATATCCTCTCTTCATCTTTTGATTCTTTTCTCTCTGTGTCCTCCTGTTGTGACCTCTTTTCCCAGACTCTAGCTTTTTTATACATTCATGAACTGTCACATTACCTTCCTAAACAAGACTGTTTTTTCCCTGTACTGATGCCACAAGGAATCAATTTATATTACTACACCTCTAAGAACAGTTATAAAAAATAATCTTCAGCTCCATTTGCTCACATTGAAATAGCACACTACTCTAAAATACTTGTTCATTCTTTCTTTTGAATGCTAATGCAAAACATAACTGCATAATAAATGCGATATTTATTTTAAATTCTTATCCTTGACTTCTTAAAATTAGGCTTATACAACTGTATTAAATTGCCTTTTGAATACATGAAAGTGTTACATATTAATGACAATAGTTAATAGAATAATTGATGAAAAGTCATTTTTTTTCATTTTGTTGTAAAAACACACCTAAGAAGCAATGAAATTTAGTAAACCATTTATGCCTTATAAGTTTTCTTATAAAGAAATGTCAAGCTACACTCTGATTAAAAGGTAATAAGGAGGGCTTCCCTGGTGGCGCAGTGGTTGAGAGTCCGCCTGCCGATGCAGGGGACACGGGTTCGTGCCCCGGTCTGGGAAGATCCCACATGCCGCGGAGAGGCTGGGCCTGTGAGCCATGGCCGCTGAGCCTGCGCGTATGGAGCCTGTGCTCCGCAACGGGAGAGGCTACGACAGTGAGAGGCCCGCGTACCGAAAAAATACCCAAAAAGGTAATAAGGAATAATGAACAAAGAGAGGGAGACAGGTGGGGACATATTTTTCAAATCAAAACAATTTAGTATAGTATTTTTCCTATCACATTTGCCTGGAATTTTATTTTCTATTGTAGCCTTCATTCTGGGATGCAGGTAAGTTATCTAAGAATCCAAAATAATATTTAAATAATCTGTTTGAATTAATAATTGAATTTATCAACTTGGATGGGGGAAGGTAAACATACAAACATCAATAATATATATTCTATCAGCAAATAAACAATAATGTTTAAAAATAATATACTATTTAAATACATCAGCAAATGTCAAAAAAGAATAAATTTTCCTCAAAAGTGCATAAACTCTACATAGACAAAAAACATTATTGAAAGAAATTTGAAAACACCGAAGTAAGTTGAAAATACGTCTCTCCTGCCTTTCACATGAAATTCTCTATTTTTCAATGCACACTAACTCCCAGTATGATGACTCTTCCTGCAATTCTTTGTCAGAGGAATACCCTCAAGCTGTTGGAGCTGACTTAAGTACAAGGAGAATCACAAGTGTGGAAATTGTATTCATCAAGGGCAGACCTTTCCAAAGGCTGATGAGGTTAGGGGTAAAAATACTCCAATTACTTTGACCCTGATTGGACATTGCTGATGGGCTACCTATATTTCCCCTAAGACTAGCCAAAGTAAATTTCATGGGAATTTACTTGATATAGAATTTTGATTGTTCACGATAACCAAGTTACAGAGGCAACCAAAGTGTCTGTGAACAAATGAATGGATCAAGAAAATGTGATATATGTCTACACACACACACACACACACAAACTGGAGTAACATTCAGCCTTAAAAAAGAAGGAAATCCTGTCATTTGTGACAACATAGATGAAACTGACAGCATTATACTAAGTGAAAAAGCCAGACAGAGAAAGACAAATTACAAATTACAGCACAGTATTACTTATATGTAGAATCTAAAAACAAAACAAAATAAAACAAAACAAAGCAAATAAACAAACAAAAAACTTGAACCCATAGAAACAGAAAATAAAATAGTGATTGTTGGGAGGTAGAGGGAGGGTGGAAATTTGGAAGAGGTTGGTAAAAGGGTAAAAACTTGGTTACCTAATGAACGAGACCTGAGGAGCTAATGTAAAACATGGTGACTATAGTTGCTAGCACTGAATTATATAACTGAAATTTGCTAAGAGTAGAACTTAAATGTTCTCATTACAAAAGGTAAATATGTGAGGTTACAGATCTGTTAATTAAGTCGATGGGGGGAATTCTTTACAATATATACATGTCAAATTCTCACGTTGTACATTTTAAATATCTGACAATTTTGTCAATTATATATCAATAATGCTAAAAGAGAGAAAAATTAGATTGTGGGACCCTAAAACAAAAAGAAAAGAAAAAAGAAACTTTGTTTTGACTCCTTCTAATAAAAGGGACTTAAACATTACCTTCTATTTATGACAGTTATTTTTATTTTCCATTCCTTATATATTTTATTTTCTTTGACTTAATTCATTTTCCAAGACTTCAAGTACCTTGCTGAATTGAAATGGTGATAGTGGGTATCTCTATCGCAATCCCAATAAACTGTTTTCTTTATTAAACTTTTATTTTGTTTGTAGCTCTAACAATGTTTTTTGCCTTAAAGCATGCTTAACAAAGATCGGAATAGCTACACCAACTTTCAGTGAATTTGTTTTCATGTTATAACTACTTCTATCCCTTATTTTCGTGATTTCTCTTTCCTTATTTTTAAAGTGTATCTCTACTAAGCAGCATATGCATGATTTATGTATGTTGTCTTTTGATTTGAGCAATTAGTCCATTTGTATTAATTATGTTAAAATTTACATCCTCCATCTTACTGTATATTTTCTATTAAACCTATCTGTATTGTATATTTTCTTCCCTACTTTTTCTCTATTTTGTATTCTTGAAGATTAATCAAGTAATTTATTGCAATTTATATCTCTTGACATGCCTATCAACTAAGTTTGATGCCCTACATTGTGTTCAAAACATTTGTAGTTGATGCCATAATCTCCTGAGAGCTTTTTCTTTTTTACCAGATAAAGTGGGGTCTTATTATCTTACACTAATCAGGGATTGAACTGAAGGGTTGATAGCTTGCACTTTTGATAAGGTCGTGTTTACTTCATTCTGTGCATAAGATGCATTACTCCAAGGTTTCAAACTGACAACCTAATGTGTTCACTTGGGTCTTAATTCTTGTCTTCTCAGCATGAAACAGGCAAAATCCCCACTGTACTCTTCAGAGCAATTTTTTGTTTGTTTATTTTTAAAATGTTCCTACCTTACATAACTTTGCAATTCAATAAATGTTTTGAGGGGAAGACTAGCCTGCAAGAAGTTCAGTTGTCAGACACAGACCACCTAGAATTCTCTCCCATATATTGGCCACTCAAGGTTCTGATTCTGTCTCACTATTTCTAGGAAACCTCCATAATCTGAGAACTATTAGTCTTTTCAAGTCCATCCCTCCATTTTTTTAACTTGTCAAGGTGTAGGGCATCATTTGCCCTGGTTCGCAGGACACTTTCCATGTATTAGCCCTGAAATTCCCAGGTCCTGGAAAATTCCTTAGTTTTAGGCACTCTTCTAGGAAGGAAATATTTGGCTAATAACAATGAATACATTTTATTTGGCTTTTAATCTTAGCATTGAGGTGGAGCTAAATGCACAACAAAATTACCACAAAGTAACTGACACCAAACCCTGAGTTGTTTAGAATGTGTTTCAAACATTAAAAAATTAAGCTTAAGAAGAATAGAGAAAAGCCAAATGTAGTAGCATAGCGAGGGGAAGGGGGGAGATGGAATAGAAGATGGTCATATTTCATTGAGAAAAATGAATATATTCAATGGTTGAAACAACTTAAATAGCTAATGGAGTTTTCTTTGTTTGGAAATTACATAAACATAGGTGGCATCTTAATTTGCTAGGGCTGCCATAACAAGGGACCACAGACTGGGTGGCTTAAAAGACAAAAATTTATTGTCTCACAATTCTGGGGCTGAAAGTCCAAGATCAAGATATCAAGGAAGGCTGGTTCCTTTAGACAGCTGTGAGAGAAGGACCTTTTCCTTGTCTCTCTTGGTTTGTAGATGTCTGTGTTCACCCTGTGTTTCTTCACATCACCTTCCCTCTATGCATGTCGGTCTCTGTCTTAATTTCCTCCTTTCAAGGACATGAATCATATTGGATTAGGGCACATCCTAGTGACCTCATTTTAACTTAACTAATTGTATCTGCAATGACACTATTTCCAAATAAATTTACATTCTGAGATACTGGGGGTTAGGAATTTGGGGCAGGGGGGGCACAAAATTCAACACATAACAGGTGGCAATTCCATACATGACCTGTGAGAAAGACATAGGATAGTAACGGGCTAGAAAAAAGGTAGTTTGAGGGCTGCATTACAATAAATGTCCTTTGTCAGATATAGGTATGGGTCACCTGTGTTCTTGTTTTTTAACTGTCCAGCAAGTTGCAAGTTTGTAAAGCATTATTTAACCAGAATATTTATTGGGACTGAAAACAAGAAGAAGTAGAAGACTTTTCCAAATACAAACACATTTGTCTAAAATCTTTATATCATACCAGGATATGAGCTATAGGGAACTGGTTGACAAAAAGGATTCTCTTGTTCCAGATCGTGAGAAAGTGTGTTTATATTACTGCCTGCCTCTTGATATTGTTTTTGCTATTTTAAATTAATAAACTTTGAAACTATTAAAATATTCACTTAACTTTTAAAGTTTTTAATTATATTTCACAGTGATTATGTTAAATTTCTAGTGAGTTTTAAAGTGCTTTAAAAGGCTATGAATTATTATATGTAATGGAAAAGATTGCATGAAACTGTTATTTGAAAAACGTTCAATTTGACTCTGATTCACTAATTTCCAGCTCAAAAAAAGCTTGCATTACTTAATATGTAAGAAAGATTTTTAAGCCATTATTTTCAAGCTAATTAATTCAAAATTGCTTTAAGTTTCTACCCACCCTTCAATTGGTTAATATAGAAAATATTTTTTTCTAACAAAACTTTGTAAAATCTCCTTTAGCTTGCTAAAAGCAATTTTAAAATCAAAATTAGCAGTAAAACATGGGACAACTATTTCCATTTTATATATGGAGAAATGGTTTCCATTTTCACGAAGAGGGAAGAAGACATTTCTATAACCTTTAAATTTTTTCTTCTCTAGGAGCAACCCTGCTTATATTTTACAAAATGGTACTATCCACTTGTTTTGCAAAAAACTAATATAATATCATTTGACCTTCCACACAAATTTCAGGCACTTAAGCTGAAATCCATAACACTCCATCTCTGTACTAACTGCCAAATTTCTATCACACCATATGCCCAACATACGATTTGCATCTGAACTGGGAAATGTAAATGTTGCTTTAATGATTTCACTTACTAAAGAATAAGGTAGACAGCAGAAAAGAAGAACAATACACATTCAATAGTCTTCTCATTTGTGATATTCTTTGAGTCATGACACTTTGCCAAAGAAAGGTTATATTCTATAGAGTTCTTAATGAATAATCATTCAGTAATCTTAATAATCTTTAAAAATAAATATTAGGTTTAGAAAGAATTAGAAGTATGACATAATACTCTTATGAGAGATCAGCTGTAAAGCCATGTTAAATTGAGCATTGACTATCCATTTTCACTAAGATGAATATTATGATTAGATGATAACTGAAATTCCATTTGATTATTTGATGCCTCACCTTAAGCACAACACTTAAGGTGCTTTTCAAAAATGAAACACAATTTATTAATAATTCAAACACTGTATATTTACCAAAAAATCCAACACATTCCACAAAGATACTAAAAAGTAACCCAGAATATGAGCCATGTTTCTGTTAAAATGACAAATATTCCTTGAGATAATCAAATGTTGACAATTCCGTTTTGTGTTTTCTAAATAAGTATTAAAAACCTATGTAATATGTAATTATATACCTTATTTAAAAATATAGGGCTTCCCTGATGGCGCAGTGGTTGAGAATCTGCCTGCCAATGCAGGGGATACGGGTTCAAGCCCTGGTCTGGGACGATCGCACATGCCACAGAGCAACTGGGTCCGTGAGCCACAACTACTGAGCCTGCATGTCTGGAGCCTGTGCTCCGCAACAAGAGAGGCCGCAACAATGAGAGGCCCACGCACCGCGATGAAGAGTGGCCCCCGCTTGCCACAACTAGAGAAAGCCCTCGCACAGAAACGAAGACCCAACACAGCCAAAAATAAATAAATAAATAAGTTTATTTTTTTTTAAAAAATATATATATATAATAGATATAAATATATAGTGACTAATATGTTAAAATTCCATTTGAAATTAAAAGGCATTAAAACAAAAATATATGCCATAGTTCATAAACATATTTCAACTATTTGAACAGAAATATACTGTAGATTGGTATAAGACTTACCCAGCTAGTAGGGAAATAAGAGAAATATAAAGACAACTAAGAAATAACTAAGAGAAAACTAAGAAATAATGTGCATCTTAATTAAGATGATAAACATTATGAATTTCCTAGATTATGAAGCAAAAAAGTGGGAAATAGTAATGAAAAGTATAATCTTACTCTAAAATAACATGCTTTTTCATTCTTACAGTTAACAGTGGATTGCCATTCTCAATGAAACAATGAATACAAAATCTTCAGAATGTACTTGATATGAAAACAGGATGTCACAGTTTACTATGACACTTGTTTTCACCAGATAAAACAGAAAAAGTAAAATAATTATGTTTATCTATAATATGTGTCAGTAAATAAATGGATATCTTGAAATATCCAAAGCTTTAACTGGATTTTAAATTAGTGTCACACTATCTTCAACCATGCATTTACAAAGAGACAAGTCATAGAATCATATAACTTTACACTTAAAATGTACTGTGGCAGTAACCTAATCCAGCTCTTCATTTTGTGGCAGTGGAAACTGAACTGCACTGAGATTAGCTGGCATGCCTATAGTTTCACAGAGGACAAACTGGGATCAAAATCAAGGTCATCTGACTAATGAGTCAAGAACCTCAACATAATAAAGGCCATATATGACAAACCCACAGCAAACATCATACTCAACGGTGAAAAACTGAAAGCATTTCCACTAAGATCTGGGACAGGACAAAGATGTCCATGCTCGCCACTCTTACTCAACATAGTTTTAGAAGTTGTAGCCATGGCAAATGGAGAAGAAAAAGAAATAAAAGGAATACAAATTGGAAAAAGAAGAAATAAAACTGTCACTGTTTGCAGATGACATGATACTATACATAGAAAATCCTAAAGATGTCACCAGAAAACTACTAGAACTAATCAATGAATTTGGTAAGGTTGCAGGATAAAAAATTAATGCACAGAAATCTCTGGCATTCCTATACAATAACAATGAAAAATCAGAAAGAGAAATTAAGGGAACAATCTCATTTACTATTGCAAGAAAAAGAATGAAATACCTAGGAATAAACCTACCTAAGGAGGCAAGTCTTGTACTCAGAAAACTATAGAACACTGATGAAAGAAATCAGAGATGACATAAGGAATTGGAGAAATATACCACGTTTTTGGATTGGAAGAATCAATATGTGAAAATGACTATACTACCCAAAGCAATCTACAGATTCAATGAAATCCCTATCAAACTACCAATGGCATTCTTCACAGAATTAGAACAAAACGTTTTTACAGTTTGTATGGAAACACAGAAGACTCTGAATAGGCAAAGCACTCTTGAGAAAGAAAAAACAGAGCTAGAGGAATCAGGCTCCCCAACTTCAAACTATACTACAAAGCTACAGTAATCAAGACAGTATGGTACTGGCAAACAATATAAAGAAATATAGGTCAATGGTACAAGACAGAAAGCCCAGAGATAAACCCAGACACTTATGGTCAACTAATCTATGACAAAGGAGGCAAGGATATACAGTGGAGAAAAGACAGTCTCTTCAATAAGCTGTGTTGGGAAAACTGGACAGCTATATGTAAAAGAATGAAATTAGAACACTCCCTAACACCATACACAAAAATAAACTCAAAATGGTTTAGAGACATAAAGGTAAGGCCAGGCACTATAAAACTCTTAGAGGAAAACATAGGAAAAACCCTCTTTGACATAAACCACAGCAAGATCTTTTTTGACCCACCTCCTAGAGCAATGAGAATAAAAACAAAAACAAACAAATGGGACCTAATTAAACTTAAAAGCTTTTGCACAGCAAAGGAAACCATAAACAAGACAAAAAGACAACCCTCAGAATGGGAGAAAATATTTGCAGATGAAACAACAGACAAAGGACTAATCTCCAGAATATACAAACTCATGGAACTCAATATCAAAAAAAATGAGCAACCCAATTGAAAAATGGGTGGAAGACCTAAACAAACATTTCACCAAAGAAGACATACAGATGGCCAAGAGGCACACGAAAAGATACTCAACATCACTAATCATTAGAGAAATGTGAATCAAAACTACAATGAGGTATCACCTCACACTGGTCAGAATGGTCATCATCAAAAAATCTACAAACAATAAATGCTGGAGAGGCTATGGTGAAAAGGGAACCCTCCTGCGCTGCTGGTGAGAATGTAAATTGATACAACCACTATGGAGAACAGTATGGAGGCCCCTTAAAAAACTAAAAATAGAGCTACCATATGACCCAGCAATCCCACTACTTGGCATATACCCTGAGAAAATCATAATTCAAAAAGAGACATGTACCACAATGTTCATTGAAGCACTATTTACAATAGCTAGGACATGGAACCAACCTAAATGTCCATTGACAGATGAATGGATAAAAAAGATGTGGCACATATATGCAATGGAATATTACTCAGCAATAAAAAGAAATGAAACTGAGGTATTTGTAGTGAGGTGGACGGACCTAGAGTCTATCATACAGAGTGAAGTAAGTTAGAAAGAGAAAAACAAATACCATATGCTAACACATATATATGCAATCTAAAAAAAAAATGGTACTGATGAACCTAGTGGCAGGGCAAGAATAAATACGCAGACATAGAGAATGGACTTGAGGATACGGTGGGGGTAGGGGGAAGCTGGGGCAAAGTGAGAGTAGCAGCAACATATGTACACTACCAAATATAAAATAGATAGCTAGTGGGAAGCAGCTGCATAGCACAGGGAGATCAGCTCAGTGCTTTGTGATGACCTACAAGGGTGGGATAGGGAGGGAGGCAGGGAGGCTCAAGAGGGAGGGGATATGGGTATATACGTATGCATATGGCTGATTCACTTTGTAGTACAACGGAAACTAATACAGCATTGTGAAGCAATTATACTCCAATAAAGATGTATTAAAAAAATAAGTAACACTAAGTTGCCTTTCTCTAACCATATAAAGCTCACTGGTAAAGGAGTTGTCATGTGTGTATCACCAAGAGCAGGAATACTTTGAATCCTAATTAATAGCCAGTATGTGATTTAATCTCCGAACAAGTAAATCTAAACATTTTTGATAGAGAAATATAGCTCTGCCTACCAATTTTCCTGTTCTTTTATTTTTTTCTTTCTTCTCTCTCTCTCTCTCTCTCTCACTCCTCTATTCCTTTCATTCTCCTTTCTCCCTCCCTTCCTCCCTTCCTCCCTTCCCTCCTTTCTTTTTTCCTTCTTTCCTCCTTCTCTGTCTTTCAGTAACAGATTCTACTCTTTACCACTTCACCTCAGTTTAAGCTCAGGATAGATTTATAAAGTTGAAACCTATATATCTTAGACTCCATAGCAGCAAAATGAAGTTTTGTGACTCCCTTGGATCCAATTGAGAATGGCTGGTAATGTTGTATGTATTAACAACTTCCTCACCATAGCATTATTGGCAGAGTTTCTTGCCCAGGGCTTGTTTTTTGTCTTCCTTCCTGGCTGGAGAAGGCAGTGGTATGGAAGCAAGTCATGGATTGCAATCAATTATCCTTTCTATTATTGAAATATTTTGTAGTGTATCATATGAATATTGTAGTTTTCAAGCTGTGATAAACATTCACACTTTTATTTAGAATTTTTGAATCATTAATTGAATCTAATAGAATCCTTTAAAAGATATAGAAATTTAAAACTGGATTAAAGAGAGTTTATGACCAAATACTTTGTTCAGGGTCTTTACTATGCATTGCTAACAGAAGCACATAATGAGATTCAAGTTTTATCAAAATGCCCACGAGTTAAAGTCAATTTTACATTGACATGTTTTGTTAATTTTCATAAATATTTTTATTTACAAAATATCTTTAAAAACTTATGTGCATATTTACTGTCATTATTTTTGGGAATAGAGATATATGCTATGAGCAATCTACCAATTTTTACCTAGCAGAGAGTAGAATCAGTATATTTGATTAGAAGAATGAAAGGGTAAGTAAAGTCAGAATCCAGTCCCAGGTCAGAAATAGACCAATACAACCATGGAGCCCTACATAACTTTAAGAAGGATACAAAAAAAATACGTTTCTAGGGATTAATATGTGTCAAGCACCATTGTAAACAAAATATATGAATTAACTAGTTCACTTAATTTTCATAATATGCTATAAAAATATTTTCATTATCATTATTATTTTTATTAATTTGTGGATAAGGATATTTAATGTCCACGGTATGAACATAGTAAATATTAGCACTGGGACTCAAATCCAGACAATCTGACTTCAGGTCATCTACTTTTAGCCACCATCTTGAAAAGCCTCCCATGATGTTAAGGGGCATCCAAGACATTAGTAACCATGTGTCTGCAGCTGGGAAACCAATAGAGAACATTGGGACCGGCTGCTGCCTCTCCTATTATATTCAGCAGCCAGTCCCACGTTTTCAAATTGAACAACTGGTATTTCAGTATGGACAGGTCACTTTGAGGGTCCCATCCTTGTGATTTCCAAGGTTAGAGAGTCTTACTGAGACAAGAGGCTGAAGAATCATTCCCTATCGAAAAAGTGATTGTACTTCAGCAGCGGGAACAATAGCAGAGATGCACATACAAGCACTACAATTTAAACTCAACACATTTTGTTAAAATATCTTAAACTAATTGAAAGGTATTTCAGGGAAATATCCCAGTGTTGCATGGATACAGACTAGATGCTAAATCAGCATCACAGGGAACCTTGCCCTGTGTCTGCTCATTCTCCATATTAGGCCTGAATCACTAAGTTTAGAAACTCTTATCCATGAGCATGACCTTCCTGCTGAGATTTAAAATAGAAAGAAAAGCACTCAGAAAATGTTCCAGCTTAATCAGTAATACTTTGGAAAGCTAGCCAACATGTATACCCATCATCCATCTGGGCAAAAGGCTTTACAGCTTTTAGACAATAAATGACTCACTCTGCAAAGCTCTTTTCAGACTAATGGTGGCTCTAATTTCTCTATTAGATGGACCAGAGTATTAGGGAGGCAAATCTTTGTTATTATGCTCCCAGAGAATGAACTCCCCCAAAGCATAGATGAGTGTAATAGCGGATAAAACCTTGAAAAATGCAAGGTTAAAATTGTGTTTATCTGCACCATGCCATCTGTATCTCCTAACAGCTTGAACAGGAAGGATTTGTTCCTTAATCATTATTAGTTTTGCTAAAACTTGCCCTTGTTTTGTGCTACCCTGAGGAAATAAATGGCGTTGTAAAAATAAGACCGCACTTATTATGACCTAAACGATGGACCACTTTTTCAAAAGTAATTTGGTCATTTGACATCATATACCTCCCAGTGAGAATAAATAGAAATAATGTCTTTTTGTTCTTTTCAAGTTCAACTTGCCCTTCTTGTCAGCTTTCCTTTCAGGTTCTTTTTAATCCAGTTAGTTATATCATGATTTGTTTATATTAAATAAAACTCTTCTCAAAATATTCCTGAATTTGTTTGTCAAATTTAATATTTTATGATTTTATTAACATAAATGTGTTATGTGTTATGCATTGTGTGTTATATGTTAGAAGTCACAATACAACTTTCCTCTTGAGAAATACTAACTTGGAGAGGGTTGAGGGGTACTTCTGGGTGCTGGTAGTATTCTACTTTTTGGTGTTGGTGCTGATTATGCAGTTGTGTTTCACTGTGTAAAAATTCACCAAGCCCCACACTTGCAATATGCTACCTTTTCTCTATAAATGTATTTCAATAAAATTTACCAAAAACTATGGTCTGTTTAATAAAATTTAGTAATACAGTACCAAGAACATCAGTTCAATAAAAGTTAATAGAATTTGGCAAGAGGCACCTTTTTTCTGAGGAAGGCAGAAATGGTACATTACGTCTACGATCTGCTTTTAAAGAAATTACAAAGCACTACACCATCTTAGCTATCTCTAACTAAATTAATACGTTAGAATAAGAAAAAAAATTGAAGGTATAATTTTTACTTCTCACAATAAGCTGTCATAATGTGTTCTGGATGTTATGCTTACACACTAGCAGGTATACTTCTACTAAATTATGATGGAGCAAATACAAAAGCTTTATAAAACCCATGGATGCACATGAGAAAAGTTAAAGTAGTACCACTGCAATACATATCTAGGTTGGTTATGGAGCATCCCTGCTATGATTAGAGTTCATTTGTGGTGCATAATATAAAAAGTTTAGTTTTCAACATTCAGCAACATGAGAAACTCTGAAAGGCACAGTCCCAAAGTGTTTTTACCTTGACTAAGAAAGAGACTGCTCTCAACCTTACAGTGCTGTTTGAAAAGCAATACATTCTTTCTTTATTCAGTACAAGAGTGGCATTATTAAAAATGAATTATATCTCCTAAATTATCTAGTCCATTGTTTTGTTAATATGACAGATTACTTGGAGTGCTTGTTAAAAATGCATAAGTTTCTGGGACCCGTCATGGACTTCAAAACAGTATTTGAAGAAGTAAGAAAGAAACCATAAAATGAGTAAGAAAAATTTCAGATATTATATTAATCAGGAAAGTTAGAGGAAAACTTATTTAGATATTCAAGTGTTCTAAATTTCTCTTATTAATTCATTGGAAGGAAGAAAACTCCCCAAATCAGGAATTTGTCCACCCAAAGGTATTTTGAAGATGAATAATTCTCCCTGGCAGGGCAAGGTATTTAATAGTCTCTGCACATACTTGCATAATTGTTAACAAAGTGATAGTCTGAAGATTGGGTAATATCAGGAGCAATTCATGGGGAAGTTGTATTAGTTATAAAGATACATTGGATAAATAACTTGTATCAATGAAGTAATGGGTCCAAGTGAAAGGCTAACATAAATATGATAATGTGATTAAAAGGTCCAAATTAGCTTCTCTGTCGAAGGAGTAAGTAAAATTTATAATGACTTTAATGATAATCTGCTGCAAAATACTTAATATAAAGTAAATAACTAATTACAGAAGCTGGACTTGTGGAATTAAACTAGAGAAAAGTGTAGAGGTTCCAATTTCCTTGCATTTCATAGTGTGGTAATTATTAGTATTGTTTGCTAATATTTCAGTCTTCACTCCCCTCCCAGGCATATGGTAGAATTGCACTCTTTTGCCAATAATCACCTGACGGAAAAGCCCTTCGTCGCCCCCTCCCCATGTGCTGACTCATGCTATAAGTAAGTGAAAGATAAACCTTTTTTCAATTAGCAGAGATTTTTACGTTCATTAATACTGCAGGATAACTTGGCCTAGACTTAGTCATACACATAAACAAATGTCTAATGTTCGTAAATGAAGAATCAGAGGCTTAGTAGGTATGTTATACTAAGTTATAAATGTAATTTAATAATGACCTAAAAATGATGATATCACTAACCAAAAAAATTTCTTAAGTGTAATGGGGGAGGCTAAATAATTTTGTACTTATATTGTTAAATGAAAGGCTCTCAACTTGTTCACACCTCCCTTTATCTACATACTTGGACAATAACCTCTATACCAACTCTGGTCTTAGCCATGTAATGCATTTTGGTCCAAAGAATTGTTGCAAATATGAAACAGACACATGAAAATGCTTGGGTATTTGAGCTTAATTTTGTTTTAATTGCTCTTGGAAACCTGATGACATGTGAAAAAGCCAAGATAGCCTGGTGGTTGATGAGCAACACATGGTCCCAGTCCACTGACCCAGCTGACAGGCAACCAACTGCAAGAGAGTAGATAGAGTGAGACCACCAGGACCAATGTCTGAGCAAGCTTACCTAGGCCCAGTCCATCCCAGAGACTCTGTGCTTTAAAATCACGAGCTGAATAAGTGGATGTTGTTTTAAGCCAACTGAGTTTTGGGGATAATTGGTTACACAGGAGAAACTAACCCCTACAGATATTGGTAGCAAAGGGCTATAGCATTCATCATGTGTGTCGAATTTGCTAAATGACTGTTGCTACATCAATCTGCAACTACCAGAAATGAGGGAAAAGGTTCAGGCTGTTAACAGTTCCATGCAGTATGAAAATACACTGACTTTGGCAGAGTTTATACTCTCCTCTTGTTCTCTTCCTTTACTCTGGGCAAGTTTAAGGGGAAAATGTATGCTGTTGTTAGTGCCACTGCTGTGCATGTTGAGTCACTGTTGTTATGCTGGTCAGGTGCAGAGGAAGCTTAGACACTGAGGTATTGAATGATCTGAGGCATACATTCTAGATAACAGTTTAGTTCCTCTTTCAGGCTCATTTGCTTTTTCATTTTTGTTGAAAAATTCCAATTGTAAATATGGGCATGCCTCATTTTATTGTGCTTCGATTTATTAGGCTTAGCAGACACTGCATTTTTTACAAATTGAAGGTTTGTGGCAACCCTGCACTGAGCAAGTCTATGAGGGCCATTTTTCCTACAGTGTTTGCTTTGTGTCTCTGTGTCACATTTTGGTAATTCTCACAATGTTTCAAAGTTGTTCATTATTAGTATATTTGTTATGGTGATCTGTGATCAGTGATCCTCGATGTTACTACTGCAAAAGATTATAACACACTGAAGGCTCAAATTATGGTTAGCAGTTTTGAGCAATAAAGTAATTTTAAATTAAGGTATTTACATTGCTTTTTTTAAGATATAATGATATTGCACACTTAATGGACTAAGCTATATTGTAAACATAATTTTTATATGCACTGGGAAACAAAGAAATTCATGTGACTTGCTTTATTGCGATGTTTGCTCTATTGCAGTGGTCTGGAACCAAACCCACAATATCTCCAAGGTATTCCTGTAAATATTTTAATAATTTTGTGAAAAAAAATATAGCATTACAGATAATGGTAGCAAAGTGCTGAACCTAGTAGTGGTGGAGCCTGGAAAGCAGCAAAGAAATTATTAGCAGAGGTTGGAAAATGACAAGTACACAGCCGTGGAAAAATGGAAGAATGGCGCATCATGTCATACAATTACAAAATAATTCACAAAACTGTCCTATGCAGTACCTTATAAGACAGAAAATGAACCATACCCAAACTTGGCAAGCCGATTTATAATCCAAATGTAAAGTGTCTGCTGGAGTTTAACTATCTATGGTAAGATACAGAAAGAGAGAAATAACTAGATAAAGAACTGTTAAACTCACAAGCAAAATGCAGAGGTAACATGGAGGAGCTAGAGCTTGCTATTTTGGAAAATAAAATTGTTTCTCATCTCTTGGATTCCAAGCCAATATAAAAAATTCTGAAAGTCAAAGAAGGCCTGGAAACAAAGATCAAATTAGTAGTATGGCTAGAAGACACTTTATTAAGACTTCTGAATATTTCAAGTGCTGACTAATATACACCCTCAAATAGACAAAAGAAATTCTAAGAATCATAAAGACATGGTCCCAGAGAAGTTAAAACTAAAAGTAGCAGTGTCTATTTACAGAGAAGCATGTTTGGGGAAAAATTGCCTATGTGGCTGCCATCAAATGGAGTGCATTATAAATTATATATAGAAGGAAATGACATTCTTAGGGTTGTTGTGGTTCCAACCTAAAGGACCAACAACTTGGACTGAATTTGCTTCAGTTGTAAAAAGGCCTCTGGGAACATTCAATGGGCAGAAATCTGGTTGAAAAAATTACTCCAGTGCAAAATGAGGCCAAGTCTTCTGGAAAAGTGAGGATGTCTCAGAGTGGAGCTGAGAGTTCAGAAAGTAGAGACAAAAGAAAAAAAAAAAAAGAGAGAGAACATTGGACAATTCCAGAAATAAGACAAAATAAACTGGGAAGTCACTCCTAGGAATCTGAGGGATTTAGATATTATGAAGGACCAGTGATCACTATGTGCCTTCACTTTTACCCCTTTGAGGGTATCTTTTGAAGTAATTCTGTTCTGTATTGCCATAGTGTAGTTCATATATCTCTGAATTAAAAAATAAACAAACAAAAAACTTGCTTCCAAGGAGCCACCCTGAGACATGATATAGAACAAGAGATCCTAGACTTTGATCCTGATTCTGTGATTAAATAAGACTTCCAGGGTTTTGAGAAGATATGAGAGCATTTTGCCTGTAGGAGGAATACCATACCTAATGGGTCCTTTGGGAGGCAGGTGTTGAAATAGAGTTAGATGTGCAAAAGATTTATGAGGAGAAACATCTGTAAAAAGAAAAGGAAGGAGCCCAAATTGGGAAAAGATAGCTGTCAGACTGTTATGCAGATCTGACAAAGTCTCTGCCAGTCCACAGCGAGCTCCTGAGCAAAGATACCTCATTAATGAAGTCTAGCATTGGACAGAAACAGTTAAGCCTTTACTGCTGTCTTGCTCAGTCAATGGCTTGGGACCCCCAAGCAAAGCAAGACCTCAGCTGAAAAGCAGAAGAGGAAGTGAAGGAGTTAACAGCTAGAGACTAGAGGCTAACCATATTCCTCCCAGCTGAACAAATAATCTTTTCCTCAAAGGGAAACTGAGCTCTAAGTCAGATTCAGCTGTGAATAATAAGGTCAGAGGCTAGAAATACATTGTTGCAGTTATGGCCCCTGGTTTGTTCCCAACTATCTGCATCTACACTCTCGGGTAGTATCCTTCCTCACTGGCTCTTTGACCTTTTCAGTTTTGACCTATGGGACAAAAGCAAAGGCTTGAAAAGGGCATGCCCATTGGAGCTTGCTTTCTTGCTGCTCTAAAACCCTGATAAGATATAAATAATCATGGACCAGCATGCTGGACAGGCTAGCCTGAAGCCCAGTTATGACTGTTACCTGTCCAAAAGCTAGCTAAATGTCAGACATGAGATCAAGACAACCTGTGGATAGACAATCTCCCACCCACCCATCCCCATTTTCCCATCACTCCTATCCTACTAATCTGCCAACTGATGACCAATACAGGAGAAAGTTATTGAGTGGTTTATTATGCAGCCAAAGTTAACTTAACTGGTAAGGAAACTTCTCAACATTCATGGCGAGGAAAGAATAAGGAGACAAGAAAAATCAATATAAAATAGAGGTATTATAATATTATTTAATTGTTCATTATATGATTATAATTTTATACAGTTATATAATTATAAATAATTATATAATTATAATTAATAATATAACAAAATCAAATATATGCTAATTATCTAATTGCAATTCATAATATGGAATATATAATAAAATAATATTATTAAAAGTAATGAGAAAATCCATCCTAATTATTTAAAATAGAAATCCTACAAAGCTACAGTAATCAAAATGAGATGGTACTGGCACAAAAACCGACCTGTAGATCAAAAACAGACATGTAGATCAATGAAACAGAATAAAGAGTCCAGAAATGAACACACACTCGTATGGGCAATTAATCTAGGACAAAGGAGACAAGAATATACAACTGGGAAAAGACAGTCTCTTCAAAAAATGATGTTAGGAAAGCTGAACAGCTACATGCAAAAGAATCAAAGTGTACTACTCTCTTGTACCATGCACAAAAATAAATTCAAAATGGATTAAAGACTTAAATGTAAGACCTGAAGCCATAAAACTTCTAGAAGAAAGCATAGGCAGTACACTCTTTGATATTGGTCTTAGTAATATTTTTATGGATATGTCTCCTCAGCAAAGGAAACAAAGGACAAATAAATAAATAAACAAATAAGACAACATCAAACTAAAAAGCTGAATAAGAGAAGATATTTGCAATCTATATATTCAATAAGCAGTTAATATCTAAAATATACAAAGAATTAATACAACTTAACATCAAAAAAGCAAACACTCAATTAAAAAATGGGCAGAGGATCTGAACAGTCATTTTTTCAAAGATGACACACAGATGGCTTACTGGCACATGAAAAGATGCTCAGCATCTCTAATCATCAAGGAAATGCAAATCAAAACCACAGTGAGATATTGCCTCATACTGGTCAGAATGGCTATTATCAAAAAGACAACAAATTACAAGGTTTGAGGAGAATGTGGAGAAAAGGGAACCCTTGTGCACTGTTGGTGGAAATGTAAACTGGTCCAGTCACTATGGAAAATAGCATGGAGATTCCTCAAAAAGTTAAAAATATAACTACTCAATGCTACTACTGGGTATTTACCCAGAGAAAATGAAAACACTAGTTAGAAAAGATATATGCACCATTACATTCATTGCAGCATTATTTACAATAGCCAAGATATGGAAGCAACCTAAGTACCCATCAATAGATGAGTAGATAAAAAAGATGTGGTGCATATATACAAAGGAATATTATTCATCCATAAAAAAACAGTGAAATCTTGCCATATGCAACAGCATGAATGGACTTGGAGGGTATTACGCTAAGTGAAATAAGCCAGACAAAGAAAAACAAATAGTGTATGATTTCACTTCTATATGGAATCTAAAAAATCAAAACAAAACAAAACAAATGAACAAATGTAACAGAAACAGAGTTACAGATACAAAGAACAAACAGGTGGTTGCCAAAGGGAAGGTAGGTGGGGGGAAGAAAGTAATAGGTGAAGGAGATTAAGAGGTACAAACTTTCAGTTGCAAAATAAATGGGTTACAGGTACGAAATGTACATTGTGGGGATTCAAAAAAAAAGATAAAAACAAATAAATGCTGGGCTAACTTCATAGGAAAAAATTCTAAAAATTACTTGTGAGCAGTGGGGAGGGAATGGGAAGGGGTTACTATGCAAGATATTCTTCACTTTATTCATGTTTGTGCCATTTGAATATTTACTTCTTTGAATATTAATCATGTTTATAATAAATACTCTCACAAGCAAAAATAGAATACAATCCTCTTCACTGATTTGAATACAAGGGATACATTAAACATTTGGTTGGTGGGTAGGTAAATAAGTTAAGTGTGTAATTTAAAACATTTTATATTGAAACAGCTGTATAACATGGAACAGAACACAGAATCTGCATTAGTTTTTATAGTGATATTGAGATATAATTGATGTAAAATAAACCACACATATCTAAAGTGTACAACTTGATGTGTTTAGACACATGTATATACCCAAGAAACTCTCACCACTATTAAGAAAATTAATGCTTCAACTTGAAAAGTTTCTTTGCACACCCTTGTAATCAATCTCACCCACTTCCACACCACCCCTAGGCAATAAGTATTCTGCTCTCTGTGATTATGGATTAGTTTACATTTCTAGAATTTTATATAAATGGAATCCTAGAGTATGTATACAATTTTCATGTGTGTTTTTCAATCATAACCATTATTTCGAGGTTTAACCATGTTGTTGCATATATCAATACTTTTTTTACTTATTATTAAGTAAAATTTCATTGTATGGGTATATAAGAGTTTTCTTATTCATTAATCTAGCCATAGACACTTGGGGCTTTCCGTATTTGGTTACTGTAAATAAAGCTGCTATAAATATTTATTTGCAAGTCATGAGCATATTCTTTGATGACCAGAAGGAAGTGGCCATCAATGATCTAAATAAAGAACATTACAATCAGATGTAATGGATCTTAATATGCAGGGGTTAGAGAAAGTAAGCAATTTGTGTTAGAACATATGGATTCAATGGAAGATGGCCAATTTTAGTTTAATAATGTTTTTCCTGTCATATAATGTTTGGTATCAAACAACTCAATAACTTAGTAGTGGACAATTCATATTCTTTCCCTCGTGGAAACAAAAATCTAACATCTCCTGGGCTTGGCTGAACTTGGCTCCAGACTGCAGCTCAGGTTCAATTTGGCTCTATCTTCAGCCTTGTACCCACAACTTTCCAGGGCATGTTTTCTTATGATGGAGGTCAAAACTACTAGAAGCTAAGCATTTCCATGCAAACATTTGGTTTGCACATATTTGGTTGTTCTTGGTGTATATTATATTCGCTCGTTCCCATTGCTCAAAGGAAGACAAATGGCCATATTCAAACTGAGTGGGTCACAAGGCAAAGATGTCAGGGAATAATGTATTAATCATCAGTAATCCAATCTATCACAGGAGTTTAAAAAGAAAAGCAGGGACCAGTTACTGTAGGCCTTGGTGAGCCAGTGTAAATATTTTGCATAATACTCTAAGGATTTTAAGCAGGAGTATGGTGTGATCTGATTAATTTTTTACAAGGATCCCTTGGACTGCCATTTGGAGAATGGATTACAGCAATATTATTAACTACATAAATCAAGTAGTTAGACCAACTGGGAAGTGATTGCAGGAGTCTGGATTAGACATGGGTGACTTGGCCTAGAATGGTGTCCTGGTTACTCACCATTTCCTCCCAGGTCATCTGCCACCTTCCTCTGCCCTACTCTGTGGCCGAGGATGCCATCTCTTATAGACTGCATCACACAGGCTTCACTGCTTGCTCGCTTTCCATTGTGTTTGCCAAAGAGACCTCAACATGGTAAAGGAATGTGCAAAGAGATAACAGTAAAGTTATTCCTTCCTTCTGCTCTCTCTCTCTCTGCTTCTTTACAGATGTAAGAGATGTGTTGACTGCAGCTCCTTCCTGCCAGGCTGCCCCTATTTCAAGAGTCTGGCTCTAAGTGGGTTTCAGAGCATTTCCTCCTCTTGATAGTACAAGCCTGGGTATGCAATAGCAACTTGCTGTTGCTAGTCCTGGTTGTCCCAATATCTCTTATAACCTTCTTTAATTCTATTCAACACCCTGAAATTTTTCCTTTATTCTCTCACTTTTAACCTGTTTAAGTGGATTTCTCTTCCTTTTCAGGACCCAGAAAAGTAGGTAATAATTATGAAATAGAAAAAAAGTGGGCCCCTTTGGGATATTTAGAGGCAGAATCAACATAAATGACTGGCAGATTGGAAGTTAAAGAGTAAGGGAAAGGAAAAAATCAAAGATAACACCTAGAGTTCTGGCTTAACCTTTGGATTGATGGTAATGACTTTAATGAAATGAAATAGACTATAAAAGGAGTGCTTATTGCCAAATATATGTGAGATGCTTATTAGATATCTATATGTAGATGTCAAGTAACAAATGGATAAATGAGTTTCTGGTGAGTCACTGGCAGATCAATAGCATTAAATCCAGAGACTATAAAAGCCATCAATCTGGTAGAAGGATAAAGGAAACCCCTGAGAGAGACCTGGACTATTTTAACCTACAGAAAAGGAGAGGCTAGCAAAAGAGTCTGAGAAGCAGGTGATTATAAAGTTCTCAGAAAAATAGAAGAGTATGGTATCATGGAAGGAAATAGAAAAGTTTATCAAGGATAGTTCATCAACTATGTATGTTGAGATATCAAATACAGAGAAAAGATAATTGAGTTAGTCAAGATGAAATTCACTGGTGACCATGACAAGGGCAGTCTCATTGGAGGTTAAAGGAATACAGCCCAATGTAGTGAACTATATATATATATATATATATATAGTTTCATTTTGAAAGGAACATAGAAACTGATTTAGAGAGATGTGAACCATTATGAGATGTTTGTGTTTATCTTTTGGATGGTTGGTTGTTCTGTTTTGTTCATTTAAGACAGGACATGCCAGAGCATGTTTGTAAACTGGAGCACAAGTTCCAGAAGAAAGAAGTCTGATGACATCAAATATAGAGGGTAATGTTAAGAGTAAAATTCATGAGAAAGCAAAGGATGGGCATTTAATACAAGCAGTGATATTTATTATTAATATAGATGGGAAGCCAAGGTGTATGAGAACAAATGCATATAAACTGGTAGTTTTGGTGGTAGGAAGATAAGAAAAACATTGTATGTTTGCTTCTCTATTTTAAAATAGAGAAGAATAAAAATGTAAGTTTAGAGAGGGATGTTAGGGGAGGAAACACAGGAGGCTTAAGAAGAGAGAAGGTAAGAAACTTTGTTTTCACCTATAGAATAAACTTCTAGTGCCTTCAAATAGACATTTTCTTTTTTTGAAGTAATTGGGGTAAATTGTTGAAAATTTTTGAAAAGAAGTAGTAAAGCAGAAAGATATTTGGATTTCAATCCAAGTGCTCTTACTAAATGCATGAATTTGGGCAGACTATATAACCATTTTCAGTCCCAACTTTTCTACCTATTAAACATTAATTGTTTTTCATCCTACATTCATTATGAAGATCAGTCAAAATTGGATATCAACATCAATAGTGCCTCATGACACCTCGAAATTTGTATACTAAAGTCCCATGTTCCTTTATGAAAATTGGACTTATGTGAGTAGTTTTGAACAAAGTGAGTCATTGATTTTTATAAAATTTTTCTTACCAGTATGAGTTAAAATGTAAAGTAATGCATTGTGAACACCCGGGAATCTGCAGACCTAACAGGGAAAGCGATAGTGTTAATTTTGGTGGGAGCGCCTTCTCAGATTCTTGAATTGGAAGTGAGCAAAGGGAAGTGTTCCCTTTACTCTCTCTCATCTTTGATTCACCTTCCCCCTTTCCTCCCACAGTTATTTGTTTTTCCTTTTATTCTTCTTCTGCTGAATATTCTGTATGAGTCTGCTCCTTTTAGAAGATCGGTGGAGTGGTTGGTGTGCATATAAATTAGCAGAAACACACTATTTTCATTTGCTTCCTCAAGCTCCAGCTCTCGGTGGCTCCCTATGGATGCTGAAGTAGCAGAAGGAGATTACAGCTAGTTACCTGGAAACGTCTTGATTGGGTTCACTGCTACCTGAGGGCACATAAGGTCTCAGAGAGCAATAAGGAGAGTATCAAAGCACCAATGAGACTGTAAAGACCCGTGAAACAAGAAATTGGCCCAAGTCCTTCTTTTACTTGCTACTCAGCCCAATTCCCTGTTTTCTACTCTGCCCAATGTCCTATCAGTTTGAGTAATGAGGCTAAAAACCAACACAAGATTAATTACTCTAAACCAAGTGAGTTTTAGGCTGGAAGCAGCTTTAGATAAATTAACCACCAACTTCATAAGAGGTGGCATAGAGGATTGGGGAATGAATAGAAAGTAATGCACATAGAAGAAAACTTATACCAATCAAATGTCCAGGTAATATAAAAAATGAATATAAATATCCACAAATATTAATATGAAATATATAATATTTTCCTTTGATAGGTAAACTTAGGTTTGGAAAACATCTAGGATCACAGAGTTTACTGAATGGCAGTGCTAGTCCTCAAACCCAATTTTTCTACCTTACTTTAGCCCAGATAATTAAGTATCTTGCTAAAAACTCACTAATCAAATTCTAAACAAGCGATAGGAAAAGCCCTGAGATGAATTAGAAATTGTTTTACTTTCATATACAAATTTTACATAAGAAAATTCAATAAATATTTCATAGAATTTGTAGAACAAATGTTGGTAAATTAATGTTATATAAAATGTCAAAATAATTTTCAGGAGATAATTTATAATGTTTAATAACATTTTATGGACAAATGATCTTTACAAATAACTCCATGTTGACCTACTTCAGCTACAAGAAGTTGTATGTTTCAATTTGTATTAATTATCCTTTATTCTTCTATAAACATAATTGTTTAACTTTGTGCATTTCCCTCACCCTCCTTCCCCCTCACCCAAAATGAAAGAAAATTATTCAAAGCAACCAGAGTCTTTTGACTTACTGATTGTTGCACACCATGACACAGAGCCTAATGTGAATTAAGTCCATGCTGCTAAATTTTCAATTAATGCTCTACTAAGCTAAATAAATCAGAGCCTCTAGATACAGTACACGGGAAGCTATGAGATTATATTGTCGCATTTGCTCTACAGGTTGTTTCTCTGTAGAAGGTTTTACAGGAAATTAAGGTTTTACAGGAAATTAAAGTAACTGTGACAAAATTGCTTGTTTCAGTAAATAAATTTACCACTTACTCTTTATGCCAAGAACTTGGAAACTCAATTGTCAAAATTATACTGGTAGTAAAATGGCCAGTAATGGCATTTTTTGTCATATTCAACAATAATAGTTCTCATATTTCTGTTGAGTTTGTCTCTCTTATACATATCTAATAAAATTACTCATGGTATTATTCAAAACCTTTACTTATTTTTAATTGAGGTATAATTGACATATAACATTATATTAGTTTCAGGTGTAAAACATAATGATTTGATATCTGTATACTTTGGAAAATGATCATAAAAATAAGTCAACACTTATTATCTTACATAGTTCCAAAAAATTTTATTTCCTGTAGTAAGAACTTCTAATACCTACTCCCTTGTTAACTTTCAAATATGCAGTACAGTATTACTAACTATAGTCACCATGTTGTACATTATATCCCCCATGACTCATTTATTTTATAACTGAAAGTTTGTGCCTTTTGACCCTTTTCACCCTACTTGTTTTTTCATGGTAACACTTATATAGTGCTTATATACTGTACTATGTGCAGGCAATATTCTAAATATTTTTACTAATATTCATTTGTTTATGCCCAAGTCTTAATTGAGGTCCTCCAAGTAGCAGGCACCATGATATGATGAGATGTGAAAGCCATTTATGATGGGAAATGTTCTGTGTAGGATAAAGGTGAGGAAGCAGTAGTATGTAAGAGAAGCCTTCAGAATCCAAAGCAGGTATGGCATCTGAGAAAGGAGAGGGGAAAGGAAGGACACTGGGGCAGGGAGAGCCTCAGACTACAGCACAGCACTAGGAAAGATTCCACAAGGTTGATGGTAGTCCCTGAGCCAAAGTTACCAGTGAGTGAAGCCCTGAATCCTTCAGGAAAAGGTGAGCACTAGAACCCCTGCCGTGGTCAGTCATTGACTGGAAGCATCCTGGGAGAAGGATGGCTTCAATGCAAATATCTTGATGGATCCAGAGGGTGGCATCTGGGGAAAATAGTCAACTTTGTTGCTCCTTGCAGCCAGTTTTATGAAGGAGATCTGAGCACTACTGTTCAATGCCTGCCACTACTTACAACAACCCTATGAGTTATGTATTACTATAGTTCCATTCTAATTATAAGAAAACAGAGAAATAGAGGTTAATTAAAGCATCCAAGGCCATATCTCAACGTCGAATCAAGGTACACAAATTTTCTTCATGTTATGTGATTGTTTCATACATTATCTGACAAAATTACACATCCTACATATCTCTTTTGGCTAATTAAGTAATTTATGACATCACCAGATAAGTCTACTACTGTATATTGACAGAATATTTGATCTCCATGTGATCTGTTTTTAAATTCTCCCTCAGTAGAAATTGCACTAAGTAACAGAGATTAGGAAGGTTAAAAAATAGATGGAAATATTAGAAGCTGCCTGCAATAGTAAATAAAAATTCTAAAGAAATTCAGAGAGATTAAGGCTCACTTTTTCATTAATTTTCATCTGCCCTTTTATATCAATGTAATATTGACAACACTAGGTAAAGGAAAAATTTAGACGCTATGACACTAAAATATTCCCAGGCTTGCTAAAATAAACAAACAGGGTCATCTCTCAAGGCCCATATCCTGTGATCTAAATGTTAATTTTTACTTTGTTAAATGTCCCCCCCTCAAAACCTGTGAATACTCTTTGCAATAGGAAAACACGGTAACCAAGATTCTAAGCAAGGTAGCAGACTATCAAACAGGGCGCTAATCTCCCCTTGAACATTTGTCTTAGGTCTCTAGATTTCCAGTTCCTCATCAATCCACAAGAGAAGATGCATCCTATCAGAAATGTGAATAAAGGATCATCAAAGTCACCTGAGACTCTATTAAAAAATATATAAATAATAGGTGTCCTGGCCCAAATAAAGAGAATCAGATTAAGTAAAACAGTGTTAGGCCAGGGAATTTTCTAAAAGTGCATTACAATAGGTTGGGAATCACTGAATAAGATGACCTGTAGTTATAAAACTCTTTTTAAAAACTCTCTACTTACTTAATGTTAACATTAAAAAACTCCTTTATAAAAATATTTGTATTTGATTAAAGTTCTCACAATTTTTTTCATCTATAGAGATCAAGAGAACACAAAAAATATTGCAATAATTTTTTAGCTAAATTTCACTTAATACAAATGTAAATTAGAAACATAAGCCACCTACTTAGTAGGATACTTCAATTTTTTGGATCAAAATTTAATTATATACATATAATATATATAACATATATTGTATACAACGATACGTTAATCAATTATCAGTAGAAACACTTTCCATCTATTAGAGACAGAATTTCATAAAATTACTTGAATGGAAAATTTTTTCAAGTAGATAAGACTGTGCATTTTGAGCCCAGCCTTCTACAATACAGTTTACAATTTCAGTTGAATGACGTTTTTAGTTCCTCTATTTTCATAAATCAGCACTTCATGTTACAATTACTGTGCTTATCTGTAAACGAAATTCAAAAACATGATGTGAACATAATGTGCTGTCAGCACAAGCAGAGACATAACTACTCCTGCTTCTGTCACACCTTATGTCAACATGCTCATTCATAATAATAAAAAATACAGCCTCTGGGACATAATTTGATTAAACCTTATCAGAGCAACTAACATTTCCCATTTGTGTGTAACATTTAAAACACTTCAAAAGCTTACAAGCTGACCTGAATAGCAGTGAAGTGCATCATGGCAGCATTTTTCAACATACATAAACAAGACACTAAGTTCTGTTCTTGTCTTTGCTGCTATCTTCATGCAACATTGCAGGTGTGCAGCAGAAAAACAAAAAAAGAATGTGGTGTTTTGTTAGTGTTGCTGTTGTTTTGAAACTCATACAGTTACTGTTTAAAGCCTCCCAAGTAGATAGCTTAATTTAAGTATACGGAATAACTTAATCCTGCTTCCCTCTTCTACTACCACTAGCTCCTGCCCAAACACATATGCTTCATATTATTTTAATCCAGAGTTTATCACTCTCTTATAGAAAGGTCATTAGAAACACTGCTGTTGTGCTATTTAACTACTAATTAGCTAATTAACTACTAAGTAACTAATTGCTCTACTCAATTCTAAACTCAGGAAGAACTCTGGAGTGAATTGAGGATGAAAGAGACACATGAAGGAAGACACATGTCATCCTTCTAGGTACTGTAAGGGAAATATTTTTAAAATGACATTTGAATTTGCATTATATAATTAAATGACCAATTTATGATCTTTGCAATAAATCAAGCAGTACAAATATACATAAGGAAAAACATAGTGTTTTTATCTTCACCCCATTTTTTTGTTATCTTAACCCCATTCCAGTTCCATCTCTCTGGAATAATCAGTATTAACTATTGAGCATGTGCTCTGCCACACCTTTATTTATGTTCTTTATAGATGTAGAGATTTTGAGGTTTACATATGTATTTGAATACAAATTACACACTGTTTAGTAACTTACTTTTTTTCACTTAACCTCTTCTCTCTCTCTCTTTTTCTCTTTTTCCTTCCTTTAATTTTCCTATGACTGTGTGCGCAGAAGGGATATTAAATAGGGCTCCATCAGGAAAACTGAAAGTAATCAAGGTTTCCTGGCACCAAGAAAGTAGGAAAGTAGAGTTCAAATAAAAACTGCTCTGAGCTTTCAGGACACCTGAGGTGCAGGATCTGGGGTGAGTTCACACAGAATTCATTGCAAGCCATGTGCTCTCTGTCTTTCCATCTGCCCATTATCCCCTCTTTCCAGTAGGTGTAGAATAGCCTTTCACTGGCAGCATCTAACCCAGATTTCTGCTGTCATGTGAATCTGGGAAATCTAGATCACAACGTCATCCTTGAGATGCATAGGAGAGTGTGGAGGAGACGCATAGCAGAGCAATGTTGAAATAACAACAAACAATCCAGTAAAATATTTAAAATTCTTGAAACTTTGAATAACTATAAAATTTGAATAACTATAAAATTCTTTACATCACAAATGATCAAAAAAATGACTAAAGATAAGATTTATGTTGGGAAGCTTTTTTTCTCTCTCTCTCTTTATGGCTAACTCTTGATCTCTCTTTCATTTTATGATCTTCTTTTAATATTCAGGTTTTTGACGTTTTACAAGTATAAACTTTTGTGTTTATATATATATATATATATATATATATATATATATATATATATATATATATATATATATATATTTTTAGTGGTACGCGGGCCTCTCACTGTTGTGGCCTCTCCCGTTGTGGAGCACAGGCTCCGGACGCCCAGGCTCAGCGACCATGGCTCACAGGCCCAGCTGCTCCACGGCATGTGGGATCTTCCCGGACCAGGGCATGAACCTGTGTCCCCTGCATCAGCAGGCGGACTCTCAACCACTGTGTCACCAGGGAAGCCCTGTGTTTATATTTCTGTTTGGATTGTTTAGTTTAATTCTTTGGGCTAGGCACTAAGTGGGTCGTGCAATCTGAAAACTAGTGCTTTTCAATATTAATACATTTCCTTATATATTTTTATTTGATATAATCTCCCAACAACATTTCTCTGTGGCTTTTCAGAAGCTCCTATTAATTAGATATATGCTTTACTAAATTGGTATCTATTTTTTACTCTATTTTATCCTGTTTTCGGTTTGTTTATAGTTTACTTCTATTTTCTAGAAGATATTTCTCACCTTTTATCTTCTAGCCTTTCTATAGGTTTGTTATCTTTTAAGAAGCTTGATAATTTCCAAAATTGTGTACTTAAGAAAAAATTACTGTTTTATAACACTTTTTTTTTCCCACAGATGATGGAATATCTTCTGTTAGATTTTTGTGGAAATTGACTATACATATGTTAATATTCTCCATTGCTCCTGAATTTTGTCACATTGTTTGTTTTGTTATGTCCTTTATGTGGGAGGTTTTATTGAAATGTCCGTTGATTTGACCATCATTTTTTATTTAGTAGTGAGGCAAAATAAAAAGTTATTTAAGCTCTGTGAACTGTGTGAGAAGTGTAGATGGATAGGTCTCATCTTAGGGTGACAGGTGCTAGGCTTTCTCATTGGAGGATGCCAAACTGGTCTGCCTCCTAAGGCAAGCACTTTCCAAAGAAAGATGCTCAATTTCATATGCAGGGGCATGTAGGGGCTATTTGCCTGCTTCATGTGACTTAATTTGCTAGGAATATTCATCTTTACTACATTTGTTTTAAACAATGTCTCAGTCTCTTTTTCTCTTAGACTTTGTTTATGGTAAAATTACATGTAATCTTTTCATTTAGTGTACCAAATGTTCTTCACTTGTGACTTTTGTCTCTTCTCACATGTCTAACAAGGTGTCCTTTCTGAGTGTAAACAAAGATTCTTTGGTAGTTTTCAACTATTGTTTTATTTTTACAACATAAATATTTATTCCATCTATAATGATCTCTTCCCCAAACCTTTTTATTCCTTTCAATTGATGTCTAATTATGCTAATAATAATTACTAAGTTCACCATCATTTTCCACACTTTTGAAAAGCCACCTTGGTCGTATATTGAGTTCACATAAAAACTTCAGTACATTTTAGTAATTTTAGTAATTACTGTACAGTTTAGCCAATTTAGCTGATCTTTTAATCATTTTCAATGTAAACAAGTGCAAATTTTTAACAGTAACATTATAGGACATGTCACTGTCAGATAAGAAAAATCTTGCTTTACTTTTCTTCCTTTTTAAAATTTCCACATTCTATTATTGGACAGTTTTCTCCCCTTTTTAAATTGCTGCTGAAAGAAAGCAGAGTAAATCTTGAGGACAAAATGCTAAATATTTACATAATAACAATATTTTATATGTTACAAACTCATAAAAATGTGCCTACTATGACATGAATTTACTATTTAGCCAAAAAATAATATTAATATCTCTTTCTCCCAGTTTATACTGATGTAAAATTGGAAAACCTTAGTCATTTTAAGACTAATGCCATTTTTTTAGTTAATAAATATATAATAATATTTATTGAAAAGGTATTAATTGTTGGGTAATATGATAATCACTTTATATGTATTATTTTGTTTAAATCTCACAACATCTCATGAAGTAGGCATTATTTTTTTATCCATTTGTTATATCAGCTAAATCTATCTGCTATCTCACATGTTTCCTGTTCTTGGACTGTAACTCGTACTATTTGTACTTGGAAGGTCTAGCAACCACTCACAATTTTATTCATTTATTTTATTTGCAGTTTGCTTTGTTCAGTAAGCAACGCGTTTCATTTGCTTATCTCAAACCCTGGTTCTGTCCTTTAAATTTGTTTAACTTTTACTTCCTGCTAATACTTCTTCTTCTGTCTCAATACTGGACTGAGCTCAGGCAATAGGGAAGCAGCAAGGAGAATATGGCATTCTAGTGAGTCCCTAATATGGTAACAAATTGTACCAATCTTTCTGGTATTAGTTGGATAGCATGTTCACGTGCTAATAACAGTGACTGGAAATAGCAGCGGCATCAGCAAGATATGCTTCTCCAGATGGAGCAGGGCTGCTCTGGCAGCTCTGTTGTCGGAGACGTCTAGTCCTTCTCTCTGTCCTGCCACCTTTACTTCCTGACTTGTATTCAAAGTAGCTTCATTGTCCAAGAACGCTTCTAATGTCCCAGCCATCATGTACAAATTCCAGCAGGATACTGGATAAATGAAGAAAGGTTAAAAGGTGATTTCCCATAAGTTTTTACTACCAATTCTTCCTTAAATAGCTTTGATCAGAACACAGTCACATGGCTATAATTATTTGCAAGGGAGTCTGAGCAGTGTTTGTGTGTGTGTGTCTGTGTGTGTGCGTGCACTTGAGGACACTTCATACTGCAATAATATAGATTTCTATTTCTATGTAAGTAACTTTAATCCTTTAACAGTCCACCCCTTTGGCAAACTAGCTGTCAAAGGAGATACTGATCCCCAAATACTGAGTCAATTTTTTCACAGTAGGGACAGACTCAAAATTTCATCTAGTTACCAAACCATCTCAAAGCTCAGGATGTTTGCTTCTTTTGTGTTTGTCTCACAGAGGATGGTAGATGACATATCACAGTCCACTGATCTGAAGGTAATAAATGAATCCTCTGTTTTCAATAATAATGAAAGCACAGTGGTGGGGATGAAATAATGTATCTGTAACAAAAATTCCTATTTAGAAGATGTTTACAGAAATTACTAGTGCAAATTACTACCAAATACAGCTGCTGGGCAGCCACAACATAAACTCCTGCTCTGGGGCAGGCTCTGGCTCTGCTCTCTGGGGGCCATTCCTTGTCAATATTCACTTGGCTATGATTAAGGTAGACAAGGGGGAAGATGGAATCCCTAAGGGATATATAGTTTGAGCAACCTACTTTCTGATGGTAAAGTTTCCAGGGCCTTGACATTTTTTTTAGGTACTTACAGTCACAGGCTACTGTAGGGAAGGAATATAGTTCCTTTCACAAAGGAAAGAATAACAATAAAAATAAAATATTAATATTGTCATTCCCAAATGTGAAATTTCCCTTACACAGTAACATCAGTGGTTACAATTTATGGTATATGCCACCCTAGTGGGACATCTAATACCTCAGTGAGAGATTTAGAATATTTTGGAACATGTGATTTTTTAAAGACCTAAGAAAATATAATGAGAGTATAAAATAAGATGTCACAAAATCTAAGTTTCTCTCTACATCTATATTTACTATATTTGGCTTTGAACAAGAAACAGACATTCCTTAACTTAGTTTTGCCTTCTTTAAAATGCTATTAACCTCCACAAGAAACAAATGAGATAATATGAATGAAAGTGTTCTGTGGATTATAAAATAGCCCATTATATCAAGTATTATTATGACAGCAATCACTGAAGAACACCGACTATAATAGAAAATTTTCTTTATATAAAATATGTCATAAGAGAAAAAAATTATATAATGTGCTGAGCATGCTATCAAGTATCGTATATTGCTCAAGGGATGTTTCTGTGAGAACTTGGCGTTGCTATTCTCTCAGTGTCCAATGCATCATTGTGGCTGCATTATAGAATGTCATTATTTGTGGTATCTTTCACAAATTTCACATATAATGTATATATATAATTTTCCTTTTTGAAGCAGAGTGCTGGTTTCTTATGATTGAAAAGAATTATACTTTATTGTAGAAATAAATTCTTATCAAGGGCTTTGTGCCCTTGTTTCAACAAACCTTTAGAGCCCAGCTTAAATATATTCCTTATTGGCTAATGAACTGTACAAAAACTTTCTGAACACTGGGAAAAATATGGAGCTATTCAGAATGTGCAAATATAGATATCCCAGTCTTGCTTCCTATTGTGCAGATGGATATTTCCCTAGTGTTCTGGGAATGAGTCCATAATATTCTGACATATGCACATATCTAGGACTCGAGCCCAGGGCAATTTTTTCACTATCAAGAACCAGTGTCAACAAAAATAAACTCAAAATGGATTAAAGACCTAAATGTAAGGCCAGACACTAAAAAACTCTTAGAGGAAAACATAGGCAGAACACTCTATGACATAAATCACAGCAAGATCCTTTTTGACCCACCTCCTAGAGAAATGGGAAAAAAAACCCCAAAAATAAACAAGTGGGACCTAATGAAACTTAAAAGATTTTGCACAGCAAAGGAAACCATAAACAAGACAAAAAGACAACCCTCAGAATGGAAGAAAATATTTGCCCATGAAGCAACTGACAAAGGATTCATCTCCAAAATTTACAAGCAGGTCATGCAGTTCAATATCAGAAAAAAAAAAAAAAAAACAATCCAAAAATGGGCAGAAAACCTAAATAGACATTTCTCCAAAGAAGATATACAGATTGCCAACAAACACATGAAAGGATGTTCAACACCACTGATCATTAGAGAAATGCAAATCAAAAGTACAATGTAGTTATCACTTCACACCAATCAGAATGGCCATCATCAAAAAATCTACAAAGAATAAATGCTGGTGAGGGTGTGGAGAAAAGGGAACCCTCTTGCACTGCAGCTGTGAATGTAAATTGATACAGCTACTATGGAGAACAGTATGAAGGTTCCTTAAAATACTAAAAATAGAACTACCATATGACCCAGCAATCTCACTACTGGGCATATACCCTGAGAAAACCATAATTCAAAAAGAATCATGTACCACAATGTTCACTGCAGCTCTATTTACAATACCAAGACATGGAAGCAACCTATGTGTCCATCAACAGATGAATGGATAAAGATGTGGCACAAATATACAATGGAATACTACTCACCGATAAAAAGAAACAAAATTGAGTTATTTGTAGTGAGGTGGATGGACCTAGAGACTATCATACAGAGTGAAGTAAGTCAGAAAGAGAAAAATAAATACCATATGCTAACACATATATATGGAATCTAAAAAAAAAAAAAAACAAAAACAAAAAAAAACATGGTTCTGAAGAACCTAGGGGCAGGACAGGAATAAAGACGCAGATGTAGAGAATGGACTTGAGGACACAGGGAGTGGGAAGGGTAAGCTGGGATGAAGTGACAGAGTGGCATGGACTCACATATACTTACAAATGTAAAATAGATAGCTAGTGGGAAGCAGCTGCATAGCACAGGGAGATCAACTTGGTGCTTTGTGACCACCTAGAGGGGTGGGGTTGGGAGGGTGGGAGGGAGATGCAAAAGGGAGGAGATATGGGGATATATGTATATGTATAGCAGGTTCACTCTGTTATAAAGCAGAAACTAACACACCATTGTAAAGCAATTATACTCCAATGAAGATGTTAAAAAGAAAGAAAGAAAAAGAACCAGTGTCAAAACACTGGCCTTAGGTCAGGAAAATGAAGACAACAAAGCTAAAATTTAAGCACCCGGACAGAAAATGCCAGATTGACTACCTAGATATTGCCTTTGTGTAGAGGTAATTATTTAGAAAAAGAGTGAATAACTCATTTTCATATAACCAAGTCAAATTTTTTCAACTTAATTTTCAGTAGTTTGTACATTTCAACATTATATATGTTTGGAGACTTGTGGCATGTATATGTGTGCATCATTTATATGCATGCACATATAACACATTACTTATATATATTTATATATAATTATTAGACTTATACAATGCAAAATCCATCTCATTCTCACCCCCATCTAACCTACAAATACACAAAAATAAGGATTATTACTGTTTTTTGTCTTTATTTCTTGATGTCTATATTTACACAAGTGACAAAAGATACATGCTGAATCCCTCTTATTTCATAAGAACTATAGAACACTATCACACTTTTCTGTACCTTGATTTTTTTCATTTAATAATAGGTAGTGTATGTACATTAATACATACATCCCTCATTTTTTAGACAGGTACATAAATTCCATTTTATTATGATCCATAATTTATTTAACTGGCCCTTTCTTGAAAGGCAGTAGCATATTAAATATAATATAATATTTAAAAAATACTTCAATGGAAACTCTCAATGTATTATTTCCTAGAGTGCAAGTAGACATGCTGGTCAACCTAGACAACCTAGAAAACTTAGCTTTCCTCCAGGACAACCTAGAAGAAATGGATAAATTCTTAGAAACATACAACCTCACAAAACTGAATCAGGAAGAAATAGAAAATCTAAATGGAGTGATAAGCAGTAAGGAGGTTGAATCAGTAATCAGTAGCCTCCTGACAAAGAATAGCCCAGGACCAGATAGCCTCACTGGTGAATTTACCAAACATTTAAAGAAGAATTAACATAAATCCTTCACAACTTCTCCAAAAAACAGAATTGAAGAGGAGGGAACACTCTCAAACTCATTTTATGAGGCTAGCACTGTTCTGATACCAAAGATAGATAAGGTCACTACAAGGAAGGAAACTTATCAGCCAATATCCTTGGTAAATATAAATGCAAAACTCTCAACAAAAATACTAGCAAACAGACTTCAACAGCACATTAAAAGGATAATACACCGTGATCAAGTGGGATTCATCCTTGGGATGCAAAGATGGTTCAATGTAGTCAAATCAATAAATGTGATATATCACATTAACAGAATGAAAAAGAAAAATCACAATAGATGCAGGAAAAAGCATTTTACAAAATTCAATAGCCATTCATGATGAAAAGTCTCAACAAATTATGTGTAGAAGAAATGTACCTCAACATAAGATACGTCATATATGAGGAGCCTGTAACTAACATCATACTCAATGATTAAATGTTGAAACTTATTCCTTTAAGATCAGGAACAAGACAGGGGTGCCCTCTTGTATCACTCCTATTCAGCATAGGACTGGAAGTCCTAATTAGAGCAATCAGGCAAGAAAAAGAAAAAAAATCATCAGAATTCAAAAAGAAGTAAAATTTTTCTCTATTTGCAGATGACATGATTTTATACGTAGAAAATCCTAAAGGCTCTATCAATAAACTCTTAGATCTTAATCAACAAATCCAGTAAAGTTGCAGGATACAAAATCAACACCCCCAAATCAGTAGTATTTCTATACATTAACAATGAATTATCTGAAAAAAGTAAAGAAAATAATTCTATTTGTAATAGCATAAAAAATAAAATTCTTAGTAATAAATTTAACCAAGGATGTGAAAGATCTCTAAACTGAAAACTATAAGACATTAATGAAAAAAATTGAAGAAAGACACAAATAAAGGGAAATATATCCTATATTTATAGGTTGGAAGAATTAATATTGTTAAAATGTCTATACTACCCAAAACTATCTATAGATTTAATGCAATACATATAAATATTCCAATGGCATTTTTACAGAAAAAGAAAAAAAAAGCTAAAATATGCATAGAACCACAAAAGACTCTGAATTACCAAAGCAATCTTGAGAACAAAGTTGGAGGCATCACACATCCTGATTTCAAACTATATTACAAAGCTATAGTAATCAAAGCAGTATGATACTGGCTTAAAAACAGACACTTAGACCAATGGAATGGAACAGAGACTCAGAAATAAACCCAGGTATATATGGTCAACTAATATTTGACAGGAAAGATAAGAATACTCAATGGAGAAAAGACAGTTTCTTCAATAAATCGTGCTGTGGAAATTGGATAGTCACATGAAAAATAATGAAATTAGGCCCCTCTCTTACACTACTTACAAAAATTAACTTGAAATGATTTAAAGACTTAAATGTAAGACCTGAAACCATAAAACTCCTGGAGAAAAATAGGGAAAGAACTTGTGACATGGGTCTTGGAAATTATTTTTTTGGATATGACATCTAAAGTAAAAGCAACAAAACCAAAAATAAATAAGTGGGACTATACCAAACTAAAAAGCTAATACACAGGAAAAGAAATGATCAACAAAATGAAAAGGCAACTTACAGAATAGGAGAAAATATTTGCAAACCATAAATGCAATAAGGGGTTAAAACCCAAAATATATAAGGAACCCATACAACTCAAAAGCAAACAAACAAATAAATAATCCAAATTTAAAAATGGGCAAAGGGGCGGCGTCCTCGGCTGAAATCTGTGCACTATGTCGGGTGGCCTCCTGAAGGCGCTGCGCAGCGACTCCTACGTCGAGCTGAGCCAGTACCGGGACCAGCACTTCCGGGGTGACAATGAAGAACAGGAAAAATTACTGAAGAAAAGCTGTACATTGTATGTTGGAAATCTTTCCTTTTATACAACTGAAGAACAAATCTATGAACTCTTCAGCAAAAGTGGTGACAAAAAGAAAATCATCATGGGCCTGGATAAAATGAAGAAAACAGCATGTGGGTTCTGCTTTGTGGAGTACTATTTAAGAGCAGATGCAGAAAATGCCATGCGGTACATAAATGGAACTCGTCTGGATGACCGGATCATTCGCACAGACTGGGACGCAGGCTTTAAGGAGGGCAGGCAGTATGGCCGTGGGCGTTCTGGGGGCCAGGTACGAGACGAGTATCGTCAGGACTACGATGCTGGGAGAGGAGGTTATGGAAAACTGGCCCAAAACCCGTGAGTGGTGAGAGCCCTGTCATGAAAAACTCACTCCTTTGGCCTGTTGAATTTGATGTGCATTCCCAAGGTCTGCGAACCTGCCTGTTTTTACCAAGCTTTATTTAATATGTCTCTGCTGAGCTGGAAGGCTCTTCATGGTTTTCCACTTAAAAAAATGATTAAAGGACAGAATCCAAAAGAATGCCTTTAATTCTGTAGTCTTAGCATCTTGGTTGTGTGTCAGATTACCAGAATGATTTCTGTTACCAGGTCAGAAATTGTGTTCCTTAGCAACAGCCTTCATGTGTAATGTTGCTCTATCAGCCAAAACACACCTCTTTTAGGAAGATTGGGAAAAAAATTTTTTAAGTGTTTACCATGTTTGTATCTAAGTAGGTTCATGGTCTATCATGGGGCCTGGAATTACTATTTTTAAAATTTTAAGTTTGCATGAGATAAAGTTTATTAAGTGGAGTTTTGCCATGTAATGTAGCTTTACTCTAAATTAGGAATAGATTTTGATAACTGAATTTTTTTCTATGTTGAATTTTAATCTCTAAAGGCAAACTTAGAGTCAAGGGAACTTCCTAAATAGTTGGTAAGCCTTAGACAGTCGCAGGGGACACCACTTCTTATGTGCTTTATATATCAGGAAATTAGGTCAGGACTTGAAGGGTATTTACTAAACACATTTTTCAAAATATGTTTTAGCTAATGCTAAAAAAAACACAAGGGTCTGTATTAGAGGGAACCTCAACTACTCTAAGGGCAGGGGGAGATGCTGTCAGTAGGAAATGGGGAGGAAATATCAGGAGATGTGAGTTAAATCAGTGCCTTGACATGAAGAAGGTTGCTGTGAGAGCCAGCAGATCTATTTTTTTCATTTTCAAACTGATCTTGGGAATTGAGTGGGGTTGTTTGTTTTGTTTTTTAAAAAAGAGCTTAAAGATCAAGAGAGAATGCCTAACAAAAAATCAGAAATGCTTCCCTCGGGAAATGTTTTGGCTCGTTCTCATACTGAAGTCTGTTTTGTTTTTTTCCCTAACTAACTGTGGTGAGTTTCAGAGCCTGGGTAGTGAGCTGGTGGTCTCTACAGAGAAGGGAGTCTGGAGGATTTGTTTTGCATTTGTAAGGCAAGAGAGAATTTCTCTAATATTATGTGAACTATTGCTCATTTTACACTGGTAGTCTAATATAATTTTCCCTGATGTAAGTGATATTTTTTCATCTAGCAACAAAGTAGCTCCTAATCAATTTCCAGTAGTTTGTGAAGTTGGGGCTGAAGTATCTCAATTGAACATCTTTCATGTTACAGTAAGTGTATGTTTTCTCAAATTTAAACTGGCTATTTGAACTTTAAAAGATAGATAGCTCTAAATTAGTTGTATTTAGGAAGACATTTGCAAATATCTAATTTAATGAGGACATAAAATTCATTATTAAAATCTTTGTATACTGTACTTTGAAATAATGTATTTTATATTTTGCAGTAAAACGTAACTCAGATTTCTATAGGCGTTAAAACCACAGTGGTTCCTATTTGAATTGTCTTCTGTAACAGATTTCAATAAAATTGGACCAACTTAAAAAAAAATAAAATAAAATAAATAAAAATGGGCAAAGGACCAAAATAGATATTTTTCCAAAGAAGACATATAACTGGCCAACTGGTACATGAAAAAGTGGTCAAAGTCACTAATCATTAGGGCAGTGAAAATGAAAATCTCAATGAAATATTACCTCACACTTGTTAGAATGGCTATTATCAAAAAGACAAGAGAACAAACGCTGGCTAGGATGTGGAGAACAGGGAACCCTTGTGCACTTTTGATGGGAATGTAAATTTGTACAGTCACTGTGGAAAACAGTATGGAGTTTCCTTAAAAAATTAAAAATAGAAATACCATATGATCCAGAAATTCCACTTCTGGGTAGATACCTGAAGGAAACAAAATCACTACCCCAAAGAGATATTTGCACTGCTATGTTCATTGTGACATTATATACAATAGCCAAGACATGGAAACAACCTAAGTGTCCACTGATGGATGAATGGATAAAAAAGATGTGGTATATTAGTCAGCCATGAAAAAGATGGAAATGCTACCATTTGTGACAACATGGATGGATCTTGAAGGCATTATGGTAAGTGAAATCAATAAGACAAAGATGAATACTGTATAATCTCACTTCTATGGAATATACATATATGTTAAAAAAAAAACCCTCATAGAAAGAGAGATCAGATTTGTGGTTGCCAGAGGTTGGGGATAGTAGAGGGAGGTAAATGAATAAAGGTGGTCAAAGGTACAAACTTCCAGTTATAAGATAAATAAGTTGTGAATTTCTATTTACAATAATGACTCTAGTTAACAATACTGTATTGCATATTTGAAAGTTGCTAAGAGAGCAAGTCTGAAAAGTTCTTATCACAAAAAAAGAAGTGTAACTATGTGAGATTATGGATGTTAACTATACACATCATGGCAATCATTTCACAATATACATGTTGTGAAAATGTACAAATCATCATGTACATTTGCAACTAATAAAATATTATATGCCAATTATATCTCAATAAAACTAGAGAAAAATACATTTAAATTAATATACATATTCTCTATCTTGAGATTTTCAAAATGTATAGTTAAAATTATTATGATTACAAATGAAATATTTTACCAAGTCTTTATGTAAAGAGGTACCACAGAAATACCCTATATGTTGCATCTTCCATGCTGATCTTCTGTATCACCAGGAAATTCTCATAAAGATTTCTGGAAGTTCATTATGTACATTTTTAAAAATATTGAAGGGAAAATCTAATTCTAGAATAATTCACATATAATCATATGCATTATTAAAATATCAAAAATATATGTAAACTTATCTTTATTAGATAAGACTTGTATAACAAAATACTATAAAGTGGGTGGCTTATACACAACAGAAATTTCTTTCTCACAGTTCTGGGAGCTGGAAGTCCATGATCGGGGTGATAGCATGTTTGGGCTCTCATGAGAGCCCTCTTCCAGGTTGCAGACTGCCTACATCTCATTGTATCCTCACATGGTGGACAGCAAAGAGAATTCTCTGGTGTCTTTTTTAAAGGGCACTAATCCTATTCATGAGGACTCCACTTTTATGACCTAATCACCTCCCAAAGATTCCACCTCCAAATATCATCACATTGAGTATTAGGTTTTAACATCTGAATTTTGGAGGAACACAAACTTTGTCTATAGCAAAACCACAATTAAAATGCCACTAGGGTTTCCCTGGTGGCGCAGTGGTTGAGAGTCCGCCTGCCGATGCAGGGGACACGGGTTCGTGCCCCGGTTTGGGAAGATCCCACATGCCGGGGAGCGGCTGGGTCCGTGCGCCATGGCCGCTGAGCCTGCGCATCCGGAGCCTATGCTCTGCAACGGGAGAGGCCACAGCAGTGAGTAGCCCGTGTACCATAAAAAAAAAAAAAGAAAAAGAAAAAAAATGCCACTAAATTAGCTGGTTTTAGGACTTGAAATACACTTTTATAATTTTTTTATTAATTAAAAAAGTGTTGATATGTCACAGACATAGATTCACACTTAAGCATAGATAAGTAGATACAAATAGAGATGCAAAAAGACTATATTCAATATCATTGAACAGTTCACAGAATTGTAGGAAAATTAAATAATTAGGAAAGAGTATAACCACCAAGAAAAAGTGGTGTTATCACCAAAAGAAAAGCAAGTGTTGTGGATGACTGTTAAGATATTTTCAGAAAACCTTTTAAAATTGTAAATTGTTTTTAATTAATAATTTTATTTATATATGTGTATTTATATTCATGTTTATAAACATATTTCAAACACCATGACTGTCACTGTTAATTCAATTTATATAAAATAACATGGAGGAGAGGGGTGAAGATGGTGGAAGAGTAAGATGCAGAGATCACCTTCCTCCCCACAGATACATCAGAAATTCATCTACACGTGGAACAAGATTTAAGATTTTTTCCCCTTTTCTTCTTTTTACAACGAATTATCCCAAATTGAGGAGGTAGACTTTGAGAGCAAGATTTAAGACTTTTTCCCCTTTTCCTCTTTTTACAACGAATGATCCCAAATTGAGGAGGTGGACTTTGAGAGCAAGATTTACGATTTTTCCCCCTGTTCTCTTTTTGTGAATGCGTATGTGTATGCTTCTGTGTGAGATTTTCTCTGTATAGCTTTGCTTCCACCATTTGTCCCAGGGTTCTATCCATCTGCTGTTTTTTTTTTAATTAATTACTTTTTTATTTTAATAACGCTACTATATTTCATCACACTTTATTCTACTTTACGTTATCTTCTCTTTTTCTTTTTTCCTACCTTCCCTTCCTCCCTCCCTGCCTGAGCCACTCCTTTCTTTCTTTCTTTCCTTCCTTCCTCCCTCCCTCCCTTCCTCCCACCCTCCCTTCCTCCCTCCCTCCCTCCTGCCTTTCTTTCTTTCTCTCTTTCATTTTCTTACCTTCCTCCCTCCCTCCCTCATTTCTTTCTTTCCTTTTCTTTCTTTCTTTCTTTCCTTCTTTCTTTCTTTCTTTCTTTCTTTCTTTCTTTCCTTCCTTCCTCCCTCCCTCCTTCCTTTCTTTCTTCCTTCCTTCCTTCCTTTCTTTCCTTCTTTCTTTTTTCTCTCTTTCTTTCTTCTATTAATTTGTTCTTTCTACTTTTTCTCCCTTTTATTCTGAGCCGGGTAGATGAAAGGCTCTTGGTGCTGCAGCCAGGAGTCAGTGCTGTGCCTCTGAAGTGGGAGAGTCAACTTCAGGACAAGGGTCCACAAGAGACCTCCCAGCTACACATAATATCAAGCAGCGAAAATCTCCCAGAAATCTCCATCTCAACACCAGCACCCAGCTTCAGTCAACGACCAGCAAGCTACAGTGCTGGTCACCCTATGCCAAGCAACTAGCAAGACAGGAACACAACCCCACCCATTAGCAGAGAGGCTGCCTAAAATCATAATAAGGCCACAGGAAACCCAAAACACACCACCAGACGTGGACCTGTCCACCAGAAAGACAAGATCGAGCCTCAACCACAAGAACACAGGCACTAGTCCCCCCCACCAGGAAGCCTACACAACCTACTGAAACAACCTTAGCCACTGGGGAAAGACACCAAAAACAAAGGGAACTACGAATCTGCAGCCTGCAAAAAGGAGACCCCAAACACAGTAACATAAGCAAAATGAGAAGACAGAAAAACACACAGCAGGTGAAGGAGCAAGATAAAAACCTACCAGGCCTAACAAATGAAGAGGTAATAGGCAGTCTACCTGAAAAAGAATTCAGAATAATGATAGTAAAGATGATCCAAGATTCTATTTCCAAGATCCAAAATCTTGGAAATAGAATAGACAAAATGCAAGAAACAGTTAACGAGGACCTAGAAGAACTAAAGATGAATCAAGCATCAATTATAAACACAATTGATGAAATGAAAAATACTCTAGAGGGGATCAATAGCAGAATAACTGAGGCAGAAGAACGGATAAGTGAGGTGGAAGATAAAATAGTGGAAATAACTGCTGAAGAGCAGAATAAAGAAAAATGAATGAAAAGAATAGAGGACAGTCTCAGAGACCTCTGGGACAACATTAAACGCACCAACATCCGAATTATAGGGGTTCCAGAAGAAGAAGAGAAAAAGAAAGGGACTGAGAAAATATTTGAAGAGATTATAGTTGAAAACTTCCCTAATATGGGAAAGGAAATAGTTAATCAAGTCCAGGAGGCACAGAGAGTCCCATACAGAATAAATCCAAGGAGAAATACGCCAAGACACATATTAATCAAACTGTCAAAAATTAAACACAAAGAAATCATATTAAAAGCAGCAAGGCAAAAACAACAAATAACACACAAGGGAATCCCCATCAGGTTAACAGCTGATCTCTCAGCAGAAACTCTACAAGCTAGAAGGGAGGGGCAGGACATATTTAAAGTGATGAAGGAGAAAAACCTGCAACCAAGATTACTCTACCCATCAAGGATCTCATTCAGATTTGATGGAGAAATTAAAATGTTTACAGACAAGCAAAAGCTGAGAGAGTTCAGCACCACCAAACCAGCTTTACAACAAATGCTAAAGGAACTTCTCTAGGCAAGAAACACAACAGAAGGAATATACCTACAATAACGAACCCAAAACAATTAAGAAAATGGGAATAGGAACATACATATCAATAATTACCTTAAATGTAAATGGACTAAATGCTCCCACCAAAAGACACAGATTGGCTGAATGGATACAAAAACAAGACCCATATATATGCTGTCTACAAGAGACCCACTTCAGACCTAGAGACACATACAGACTGAAACTGAGGGGATGGAAAAAGATATTCCATGCAAATGGAAATCAAAAGAAAGCTGGAGTAGCAATTCTTATATCAGACAAAATAGACTTTAAAATAAAGAATATTACAAGAGACAAAGAAGGACACTACATAATGATCAAGGGATCGATCCAAGAAGAAGATATAACAATTGTAAATATTTAGGCACCCAACATAGGAGCACCTCAATACATAAGGCAAATACTAACAGCCATAAAAGAGGAAATCGACAGTAACACACTCATAGTAGGGGACTTTAACACCCCACTTTCACCAATGGACAGATCATCCAAAATAAAAATAAATAAGGAAACACAAGCTTTAAATGATACATTAAACAAGATGGACTTAATTGATATTTATAGGACATTCCATCCAAAAACAACAGAATACACATTTTTCTCAAGTGCTCATGGAACATTCTCCAGGATAGATCATATCTTGGGTCACAAATCAAACCTTGGTAAATTTAAGAAAATTTAAATTGTATCAAGTATCTTTTCCGACAACAATGCTATGAGAGTGGACATCAATTATAGGAAAAGATCTGTAAAAAATACAAACACATGGAGGCTAAACAATGCACTACTTAAAAATGAAGTGATCACTGAAGAAATCAAAGAGGAAATAAAAAAATACCTAGAAACAAATGACAATGGAGACATGACGACCCAAAACCTATGGGACGCAGCAAAAGCAGTTCTAAGGGGGAAGTTTATAGCAATACAATCCCACCTTAAGAAACAGGAAACATCTCGAGTAAACAACCCGACCCTGCACCAAAAGCAATTAGAGAAAGAAGAACAAAAGACCCAAAAAGTTAGCAGGAGGAAAGAAATCATAAAGATCAGATCAGAAATAAATGAAGAAGAAATGAAGGAAACAATATCAAAGATCAATAAAACTAAAAACTGGTTCTTTGAGAAGATAAACAAAATTGATAAACCATTAGCCAGACTCATCAAAAGAAAAAGGGAGAAGACTCAAATCAATAAAATTAGAAATGAAAAAGGAGAAGTAACAACTGACAATGCAGAAATACAAAAGATCATGAGAGATTACTACAAGCAACTCTATGCCAATAAAATGGACAACCTGGAAGAAATGGACAATTTCTTAGAAATGCACAACCTGCCAAGACTGACTCAGGAAGAAATAGAAAATATGAATAGACCAATCACTAGCACTGAAATTGAAACTGTGATTAAAAATCTTCCAACAAACAAAAGCCCAGGACCAGATGGCTTCACAGGCAAATTCTATCAAACATTTAGAGAAGAGCTAACACCTATCCTTCTCAAACTCTTCCAAAATATAGCAGAGGGAGGAGCATTCCCAAACTCATTCTACGAGGCCACCATCACCTTGATACCAAAAGCAGGCAAGGATGTCACAAAGAAAGAAACTACAGGCCAATATCACTGATAAACATAGATGCAAAAATCCTCAACAAAATACTAGCAAACAGAATCCAACAGCACATTAAAAGGATCATACACCACGATCAAGTGGGGTTTATTCCAGGAATGCAAGGATTCTTCAATATATGCAAATCAATCAATGTGATACACCATATTAACAAATTGAAGGAGAAAAACCATATGATCATCTCAATAGCTGCAGAGAAAGCTTTCGACAAAATTCAACACCCATTTATGATAAAAACCCTGCAGAAAGTAGGCATAGAAGGAACTTTCCTCAACATAATAAAGGCCATATATGATAAACCCACAGCCAGCATAGTCCTCAATGGTGAAAAACTGAAACCATTTCCACGAAGATTAGGAACAAGACAAGGTTGCTCACTCTCACCACTCTTATTCAACCGAGCTTTGGAAGTTTTAACCACAGCAATCAGAGAAGAAAAGGAAATAAAAGGAATCCAAATTGGAAAAGAAGAAGTAAAGCTGTCACTGTTTGCAGATGACATGATACTATACATAGAGAATCCTAAAGATGCTACCAGAAAACTACTAGAGCTAATCAATGAATTCGGTAAAGTAGCAGGATACAAAATTAATGCACAGAAATCTCTGGCATTCCTGTACACTAATGATGAAAAATCTAAAAGTGAAATCAAGAAAATACTCCAATTTACCATTGCAACAAAAAGAATAAAATATCTAGGAATAAACTTACCTAAGGAGACAAAAGACCTCTATGCAGAAAATTATAAGACACTGATGAAAGAAATTAAAGATGATACAAATAGATGGAGAGATATACCATGTTCCTGGATTGGAAGAATCAATATTGTGAAAATGACTCTACTACCCAAAGTAATCTACAGATTCAAGGCAATCTCTATCAAACTACCACTGGCATTTTTCACAGAACTAGAACAAAAAATTTCAAAATTTGTCTGGAAAAATAAAAGACCCCGAATAGCCAAAGCAATCTTGAGAACAAAAAACGGATCTGGAGGAATCAGGCGCCCTGACTTCAGACTATACTACAAAGCTACAGTAATCAAGACAGTGTGGTACTGGCACGAAAACAGAAAGATAGATCAATGGAACAGGATAGAAAGCCCAGAGGTAAACCCATGCACATATGGTCAACTTATCTTTGATAAAGGAGGCAGGAATGTACACTGGAGAAAGGATAGCCTCTTCAATAAGTGGTGCTGGGAATACTGGACAGGTACATGTAAAAGTATGAGATTAGATCCCTCCCTAACACCATACACAAAAATAAGCTCAAAATGGATTAAAGACCTAAATGTAATGCCAGAAACTATCAAAACTCTTAGAGAAAACATAGGCAGAACACTCTATGACATAAATCACAGCAAGATCCTTTTGGACCCACCTCCTAGAGAAATGGAAATAAAAACAAAGATAAACAAATGGGACCTAAAGAAACTTGAAAGCTTTTGCACAGCAAAGGAAACCATAAACAAGACCAAAAGACAAGCCTCAGAATGGGACAAAATATTTGCAAATGAAGCAACTGACAAAGATTAATCTCCAAAATTTATAAGCAGCTCATGCAGCTCAATAGCAAAAAGCAAACAACCCAATCCAAAAATGGGCAGAAGACTTAAATAGGCATTTCTCCAAAGAAGATATACAGACTGCCAACAAACACACGAAAGCTTGCTTAACATCATTAATCATTAGAGAAATTCAAATCAAAACTATAATGAGATATCATCTCACACCAGTCAGAATGGCCATCATCAAAAAATCTAGAAACAATAAATGCTGGAGAGAGTGTGGAGAAAAGGGAACACTCTTGCATTGCTGGTGGGAATGTGAATTGGTACAGCCACTATGGAGAACAGTATGGAGGTTCCTTAAAAAACCACAAATAGAACTACCATATGACCCAGCAATCCCACTACTAGGCATATACCCTGAGCAAACCATAATTCAAGAAGAGACATGTACCAAAATGTTCATTGCAGCTCCATTCACAATAGCCCGGAGATGGAAACAACCTAAGTGTCCATCATTGGATGAATGGATAAAGAAGATGTGGCACATATATACAATGGAATATTACTCAGCCATAAAAAGAAATGAAACTGAGCTATTTTTAATGAGGTGGATAGACCTAGAGTCTGTCATACAGAGTGAAGTAAGTCAGAAAGAGAAAGACAAATACCATATTGTAACATATATCTATGGAATTTAAGAAAAACAAATGTCACGAAGAACCTAGGGGTAAAACAGGAATAAAGACACAGACCTACTTGGGAATGGACTTGAGGATATGGGGAGGGGGAAGGGTAAGCTGTGACAAAGCGAGAGAGAGGCATGGACATATATACAGTACCAAACGTAAGTTAGATAGATGTGGGAAGCAGCCGCAGAGCACAGGGAGATCAGCTCGGTGTTTGGTGACCGTCTGGAGGGGTGTGATAGGGAGGGTGGGAGGGAGGGAGACGCAAGAGGGAAGGGATGTGGGAACAGATGTATATGTATGACTGATTCACTTTGTTATAAAGCAGAAACTAATAAAAAAATAAATAAATAAAATAAAATAACATGATTGTCATTTTGTTTCATTTCTCAAAACATTAGATGTCATATAATAACTTTACTAAAAGTAACAAGTAATAAAAATGCATGTCAACCTTTCACTGGTAAGGAGTAATTTCTTTCATATCCTTCAGGTATGTGAAAGAAAATCACAAGAATCATATCCCCACCTTCTCTTGGCATTAAGGAAAATTTTTGTGTAATGTTCTAAAATATTTTCAATAATATACTCTATCTTAATAAAACTTAAAAAATAATGTCTTAATGTTTTCTAATATAATGTAATAGCCACTTAAAACTCATTTTTACCAAATATGTAAAACATCAATAGCCAAACTGACACAATAACATTTGTTTTTAGAAATCAAGGTGATGGAAAGTGTAAATTTAGTGGAATAATATATGTATCCCAAATTTCAGTCTAGGTATATATTAAAGAGTGATTTTTATAACAAGATTTTTGAATAAAAACCATCAGAGTAACTTCTTATCAAACAATTGACCCTCTGATACATGGCTCTGTTTAGGAACCCTTGCTAAAATGTTAATCGTTATAGACACAATGAAAACTATTTCATCATAATTTAATTCACTATTCTGAATATGGTATGAGATGCTGAGAGTAAAATGGAGCAGAGACTATATTAAAACCCTAAATTTTTAATTAGCTTTATATAAAATAACTCATTAAGTACATTAACTGCAGGGTTAATGTTGAGGTCCCCATATAAAACACTGGAAGTATAACTTTATATGTTTTAATTAAAAAACCTTTCAGCTGCAATTATATCTTTAATAGAAAGTAAGTTTAATTCTATACAGCAGCACAAGGAACTAGAGTTAGAGTTCTGATTTTACAAACACACAAACCCACACACAGTCAAGTCATATACACCTTATTGGTAACTTGGGTTTTCATATCCCTATGCCATTATTACTAAGGCAAACTTATTGGAGAAATTAAACAGTGAGATGAACACAAAACTCATTTGCACAAGAAAAAACTGAGATGAGATAAATATCAAACTTTACATTATGGGGTAACAATTTTTGTGTAAGGATTAACTTTAATTTATTTCAATATTGTGACTCATATATGCAAAGACTTAATCCTCAGATGCCATTTCTGTATCTTAAGTTTTATTTGTTGGCATTCTTGGCAAAAAGTGACTGGGGACTCTGCTTTGCAGTGGTGAGAAATCCAACTCAGACTAGCTGAAGACAAAGGCAAAGGAGCGTCTGTCATGAACCAATGACCAGAATGTATTTTAGCTTCAGAAATACAGAATCAGATTTTTGGATGCCTCTGGGCTCTCCCTTTCTCATCTCTGATTCTCTCTGCTTTAGCTATAGACCAGCTTTCTCTAACTAGAAAGAAAACATAGCTTTTCCCAATTTTTGAACTTTAGATTTGGTACTTTGAATAATGTGTAAGAAGAATAATATACTCCAAGTTTAGAAATCTCATGGAAACTATCCATTGCCCAGGCTAAAACTGATGCCTACCCACCCTTTGGTCAATCAACTAATTATGTCTCAAAAGAAAATTTGGAAATTTGGAATTAATCTATTTTAGTTTCCCACTTAAGGGATTTTTCTCTGGACTCAGTTTGAATAATTCCCACGACAAAGAATGTATTATTTTGGTAATTATTTCTAGCATAATGAAGCAGGCTGACTTGAGCCCCAATTGTGAGTTTACCTCATGTTCCATATGTGGCTTTTTACAAAAGCTTAACCTATGTAATCTCAAGTTCCTCACTATAGTACCAGTTTAACATACCTTCCTCTTAGCAGTGCTATAATAATTAAGTAGAATAATATGGCAGAACACCAGTCCTTATATGGCCAAAGATTCTAAAAATGTTAGTTCCTTTCCTGCCAAAACTCTTTTCATGTTCTACTACAAATTACCTTGATCTTTGGTTCACTCTTGATTTCTGTCATGGAGATCTATGCAAACTACATCAAACTTCTCTTCTTCATAAAAATACTTCAAATATTTGAAGATACTTAATATGTTTTCCTTAAATGTACTTGGTATTTTTGAACTGAATACAGAATTTTATCTGCATGTAAAATTTTATCTTGCTATATTTGACCTCTTATTCCAGTCTGCCAGGATTTTAACTATGGATTCTAGTATGCAGAATACTGGCTGTCAATCTCAGCTTTGTGTATTTGATAACCATAACTTCTATATCTTTATTGTATTCATTAGTGATAAATATTAAAAAGTGTAGAATAGGACAGACTCTGATCTTCTCACTATAAACTTTATCAAGGTTGACATCAATCAACATACTTTAAATAAATATATTTAATAATCTACAAATCCACCATTCACTTTATAGTATAGCCCACATCTTTTCACCTTGTCCAAAAGTTGTAATGAAAGACATTATCAGTGCTCTTCTGCATGTGAGATTTATAGGAGAGTTTACGTAATGTTGGTAAATCTAACTGCATAAATGCAGGCAAGTCCCTTACTATCTAAGGAATTCAGTCTTAATAAGATTAATGATGTATTATTTGCCTAATATTCAGAATTACAGTGAATATCACACATAATAATATACATGAAAGTGCTTTTCTATATGTAGAATCTTAGGCCACACCTGAGTCAGAATCTGAATTTTAATAAGATCCCCAGGAGATTATATGCACAATACATTTTGAGAAGCAGTGATCTATATAGTATACATTAAAAAAAAAACCAAGCTGATGGGAAAATCTACACATGCATTGCTGCTTGACATGCTAACAGAGGAATTACATTTCTCAAATGAAGTAAAGTGGTGGAATAATTTGAGAAAGTATGAACAGAATGCCATTTTTATATTTGAAGAATCCCAACTCTTCTACTATGTGACACTAGGCCAGAAATTTAATTGGTATGCACCTCATTTTCCTATCACAAAATGAAGTTAATAATACATATATTTTAGTCTTTTCATGAAACTTAGTTCTAATGTATATAAAGCACCTAGTATAGGTCCAAGACGTCACAGATGCTAAATCTAGAGTTTCTTATAATATTGGAAAGTAAGTCAGTTTGGGAGATGGGCCCTGGGGAAAGGTGGTTATTTGATTTAGCATCCAGAGGTTATAACATCACTTAACAACAGTGAGTTGAGCATCAGGAGAAGTGGATTCTAGCAAATGAATTTAATGTTATTTGTCCTTTAAAAGTTTTGACTCTTAGAGCTGAACAATAGTTTACTTCTTTAATTGTATCAGCAGTTTCTTTCAGTATCTTATGTTGCATTTTGATCTTGAAGAATTGAAATTATTTAAAATGGCTAGAAACCTGTAATGATTGTCTTAACTTATGTCTTAATTTTGGTCTACTCTTTGCATCTGAATATTATCTTACATGATAGGAATGACTTAGCAAAATATTGGATGTGTTGTTTTAATCTCTCTGTCATCCCTTAATAGTCCACAATTTATCTAAGGTAGTAGGTCATTCCTCCATCTTTTTAAAAAAAAATTGACCTTAAAGATCCATGTTCAGTGTCTTTACAGACTTTTTTTCTTTTTTTTTTTTGAGGTACAGCACACTGCTAGCTTGACCTTTTCTAAAATTTTCATACCTGGTTAGTGCCTCGTCTTATATTCATAGAACATGAGGTGTCTTTTTCTAAGTTCTACATTAATTTTCTCTGAGAAGAGACTTCTACCTACTGTATTACCTTGCTGTTGTGGGAGGGAAACAGTCATTTTTCCTCTACGTTTTTGAGTTCTTGGCTGCAAGCCCTGCAGTAAAAGATAGATTAACAAGAGACAAACAAACATAAGTTTATTAACATGTATGCTTCATGTGTACATGGGAGATACTCTGGTAAAAATGAAAAACTCTCTGAGATAGCCTAAGCCACTAGCTTGAATACCATCTTCAGCTACAGACAAAAGAAAGATAGATATGGGGATGTAAGTTATGGGGAGGTTACCAGGAGAAGTAAGGTTTTTTTGATAAGGCGAAGGTAAGGTTTGTTATGCAGATTTAGGTGGGGGTTTCTTCACTGATAAGATGTTCTTGTGATTTAGAGTTGCCCTCTTCCTGTACAGAGAGGGAGACACCTTTACAAATGGAGGTCTCCTTTACAGTTGGAAATCTCCATTACAGAACTTAACTTCCACTCTCTTTTCAGAGCTTCTCCTACATCTGTTATTCCTCAAAATAATCAGCTCAAAATCATTCTTATGTCAACGATACATATTTGGGTGGTAACATTCTGCTACCCTTCATGGGTATTTTTTCTATTTTACCCACAGACTTTGCCTACAGATTCTCCTCTACCCACTAAGAATTCTCAATTCCCATGAATTGAAAGCAATAACAGGACTATGTTTTTTTTAGACTCTAAGAATAATAGGTGTTGTGGGATGAGACTTTAAATGACAAATCAAGATTAAAATCTGAAGTATGTTGGAGATATCTATTTTACGACATGTTTTAACATCTCCTCCCCCAAATCCAATTGAAAATATAACTAAAGAAGATAACATCATACTCTACATTTGAAACCTTTTAAGAAGGTGAGGAGACTTGGTCATCCTGACCTCATTCACTATATTGAGAACCACTGGTGAAAATACTGTATTTTTCTTATTTTCTCCTTTCACTCATAACTTTAGTATACTTTATGCATACATCATGCCTAGTAATTAATTAGCATGAAGCAAGGGTTTCACCATACTTTTTATTTATTTATTTATTTATTTACGGTATGTGGGCCTCGCGCTGTTGTGGCCTCTCCCGTTGCGGAGCACAGGCTCTGGACGCGCAGGCTCAACGGCCATGGCTCACGGGCCCAGCCGCTCTGCAGCATGTGGGATCTTCCCGGACCGGGGCACGAACCCGTGTCCTCTGCATCGGCAGGCGGGCTCTCAACCACTGCGCCACCAGGGAAGCCCCTTCCCCATACTTTTTACACTCTCTTACAGCAGGGAGGTTATCTTGTACATAGAGTCAATGGATCTGGTAGCTATTACATCAGGCAAATTATTTTCCGACAAATAGGACGCACAATATAGCATACAGCTGCAGCCACTGGAATTCTTTTCAAATTATTTACAGCTTCTAAGTCTCAAACTAATCTCAATATGTGGTGAATTCCTTTTAAAATCTCATCTCAAATCTTTGACTAAGATTTCTCAGTCCAATAATCCTTTAAAAAAAATCTAGAAATGCTACTTAAATTTGCTTCCCTAACTTATGTGTGTGTGTGTGTGTGTGTGTATTTATCTGAATAGAAAGGAATCTTTCACCTATTTTGCTTAGGCTTTCATTTTTCAAATTTTAGGTAGAAGGTAAATGTAATTTGAAACTGGGATGCACTAGTTTTACTCTGAAGAAGTATAATTATTCAGATTTTCTGCATTAAAAGTATACATCCCTTAAAGCAAAGCTTTACTTAATTTAAAAGAGAGAGAACTAGAGAAGAGAAGATTATATAGCAGTCTTTTCTTATGCTCATTGTACAAAATGAGTTTTGCTTCTAGAACTTCGACTCTCAAATTTTCTTCTTAATATTTACAACTAGCTAGATATTAGGAACCCATCAACCTTCCAAAAAAAACACCTAGGCCTAAACATTATGAAAATGTTTTGTATACACATTTCATTGACAGTTTTACCTCCTTTGGTTTATAAATACCAGAGGTTTTTGGCTTCTATGTGGGAAACAGATGACACAATTCTTTGATAAAAATGGGAGGTGAAGAATGTGATTGATATAAGATAAAAAGTAGTGTTCATCAAAAACAGAAACATAGATCAATGGAACAGGATAGAAAGCCCAGAAATAAACCCACACAACTATGGTCAACTAATCTATTGCAAAGGAGGCCAGAATATACAATGGAGCAAAGACAGCCTCTTCAATAAGTGGTGCTGGGAAAACTGGACAGCTACATGTAAAAGAATGAAATTAGAACTCTTCCTAACACCATACACAAGATCAACTCAAAGTGGATTAAAGACCTAAATGTAAGGCCAGACACTCTCAAACTCTTAGAGGAAAACATAGGTAGAACACTCCATGACATAAACAACAGCAAGATCCTTTTTGACTCACCTCCTAAAACGAAGGAAATAAAAACAAAAGTAAACAAATGCCACCTAATAAAACTTAAAAGCTTTTGCACAGCAAAGAGAAACATAAACAAGACAAAACGACAACCCTCAGAGTGGGAGAAAATATTTGCAAATGAAGCAACTGACAAAGGATTAATCTCCAAAATTTACAAGCAGCTCATGTAGCTCAATATCCAAAAAACAAACAGCCTAATCCAAAAATGGGCAGAAGACATAAATAGACATTTCTCCAAAGAAGACATACAGATGGCCAAGAAGCACATGAAAAGCTGCTGAACATCACTAATTATTAGAGAAATGCAAATCAAAACTACAATGAGGGGCTTCTCTGGTGGCGCAGTGGTTGAGAGTCCACCTGCCGATGCAGGGGACACGGGTTCGTACCCCAGTCCGGGAGGATCCCACATGCCGCAGAGCGGCTGGGCCTGTGAGCCATGGCTGCTGAGCCTGCACATCTGGAGCCTATGCTCTGCAACGGGAGAGGCCACAACAGTGAGAGGCCCGCATACCGAAAAACAAACAAACAAACAAACAAAAAACTACAATGATGTATCACCTCACACTGGTTAGAATGGGCATCATCAGAAAATCTACAAACAACAAATGCTGGAGAGGGTGTGGAAAAAAGGGAACCCTCTTGCACTGTTGGTGGGAATGTAAATTGACACAGCCACTTTGGAGAACATTATGGAGGTTCCTTAAAAAACTAAAAATAGAACTACCATACGACCCAGCAATCTCACTACTGGGCATATACCCTAAGAAAACCATAATTTAAAAAAAAGTCATGTACCACAATGTTCAGTGCAGCCCTATTTACAATAGCCAGGATATGGAAGCAACCTAAATGCCCATCGTCAGATGAATGGATAAAGAAGATATGGTACATATATACAATGGAATATTACTCAGCCATAAAAAGGAAAGAAATTGGATCATTTGTGGAGACGTGGATGCACGTAGAGACTGTCATACAGAGTGAAGTAAGTCAGAAAGAGTAAAACAAATATCGTATATTAATGCATATATGTGGAATCTTGAAAAATGGTATAGATGAACCAGTTTGTAAGGGAGAAATAGAGATACAGTTGTAGAGAACAAACTTATGGACACCAAGAGGGGATAGCGGGAGGGATGCGGTGGGGAGTGGGATGAATTGGTAGATTTGGATTGACATATATACATGAATATGTATAAAACAGATAACTAATAAGAACCTGCTGTATAATAAATAAATTAATTTAATTCAATTTTTAAAAAGAAAAAAATGGAGCAAAAAAAGCACTGAATTCACCTCCAGCAGCATCATTACTCATGCCTGAAACAAGCTTATCTAAGACATATTTATCCCCCCATAACACACATCACAGTGTTCTTCTGCCATGGAACACGAAAAAGCACTTAAAAACTATTATTGCGGGGCTTCCCTTGTTGCACAGTAGTTAAGAATCTGCCTGCCAATGCAGGGGACACGGGTTCAAGCACTGGTCCTGGAAAATCCCACATTCCGCAGAGAAACTAAGCCCATGCTCCACAACTACTGAGCCTGCGTTCTAGAGCCTGCAAGCCACAATTACTGAGCCCATGTGCCACAACTACTGAAGCCCACTTCCCTAGAGAAAGCTCTCGTGCAGCAACAAAGACCCTACACAGTCAAAAATAAAATAAATTAAATAAATTAAAAGAAAACTATTATTGTGGACCATTTTAAACAGTGGAATCACCAACAAAAAGCACAACACAATTTTTTTAATGTTAGTAAATAGACCACAACTACAACACTTGTTTACTTTGTGAGATCAGAAAGAAGGCAAAGCATCACTTTGTTCGACCCCAGCTGAGATGTTCTTGTTGGGCAACTCAATTTTTTCACTATTCTCGCATGTCCATCAATCATCATGAAAGTGTCTCGAGTACTGATTTTGGGGTTACAAATAAATTTTAAAAGTAGGTGAATTTTCAAATACAGAATCTGTTAATAATGAGGATCAACTATATAATTATTTTGTAATGAATCATGCTTCTCTTTGTTTTCATATTCTGTGATAATTTCTTTAATCACCCTAATCTAATTATTTCCTCTTATTTTTGTCAACTCTCTCCCCCTAGCCACCACCATGCTTATTGTCTATGCTCCATATCACCATTTTTAATATCTAGGTCCAATGATGCATTTCCTATTGCCCACCATAAAATTCTCCATAGATAATCTATTAACATTTTAATTTTGCCTTACTATTTTCTTTTTAAGGACTGCAATTTCTTCTTAATTCACTATTTTAGTTAATGACACTCTGATGATTAATTTTATGTGTTAACTCGACTGAGCCATTGTGTGTTCAGACATTTGGTCTGAGCCTGTCTGAGGGCATTTCTGAATGAGACTAACATTTGAATCAATATACTGAGTAAAGCAGATTGCCCTCCGTGATGTGGGTGGGCCTCATCCAATTAATTTATAAAGCCTGAATAGCATAAAAAGACTAAGAGGGAACTTGGTCTGCTTGGCTTTTGAGCTGGGATATCAGTCTTCTCCAGCCCTGGGACTGGAATTTATACCATCAGCACATCTAAGGTCTTCAGATTTGGTCTCCTGGGTCTCCAGCTTGTTAACTGTAAATCTTGGAACTGCTCAACCTCTGTAATCATGTAAGCCAATTCCTTAAAATAAATGTGTCTATCCACCTGTCTCTCTACGTATCTATCTCTATATCTATATATATCATTTATATCTATGTCTCCTATTGGTTCTGTTTCTATGGAGAAATCTAATACAGGCATGATTCTCTTTAGAAGTCACCCAATTTTGCATTTAGCTTTGATTAGTCTCTTGCTCTTCTCTCTCACAACTAAATTTGTCAACCCCTCTCATTTACCTCTTTCATTAAATAGTCTAGTGTTCTAACTAGACTCTCTGCTTTAGATATCCTAAACATGATATTGGAGTGTAAATACAAATTTATTTAAAATAGAAGCCCACAGAACACTGATTTATAAAAGTATGTACCCTAACAGTACCATATGTAAGAAAGGTGTACATTATGTGGTATTTACAATAATTTTATAAAAGTTCAAATAACAGGAGACCAAAGAGAGTAAGAAAAATAAGTCTCTATTGTAAATGTGAAGTTTAAGTTAGATTGAAAGATGCATAATATTTAGATACCAGGGAAGGATGAGAAGAGGGCACCATCGGTAATAAGAATATGAGGATAGTCCCAGAGTAGAAATGTCAGGAGTATATTCAGACACTGAGAACCCTGCCAGAGTGAAGCAAAGAGTTGGTTTTAAATAATGATTAATTTTACTTTGTGAAGAGTAGAAATGGCCAGTTAATAAATGTATATGGAATTCAAATAGGAGTATTGATACTATGAAATCAGAAGTAACTGTGTTAGAACTGGTTACCTAAGAAAAGTGCTGTTTAGCAGTGGTCTGGCAAGAGTATACAAGATTGCTTGCAGTAAAGCAAAACCTGTAGAAGAGCTTGAAATGAGTTAGTTAGAAGCCCACAGTACTGAGTGCCAAGTGATGAAATCCGGATTAGTAGCATAAAGTTGGTAAAGGAGGAGGGAAACATACAAATGTGCTATAATTTTATCTTAATTGCTTCCAGATGGCATCCATTACAACAAAGTTTTTAAAAAATCAGAAACCACCCAGGAGCAATAGTTCTCAACAGGGACTGTACATACCTTCAAAGTCAGAGTCTGAAAATATCTGCAGAGATTTGGGGATGGCACAATGACTGGAGAGTGTCACTGGTATCAAGCACACTGAAGTAAGCATCCTAATTTCCCTTCATTGCAAGGGGAGTCACATATAACAGAGAAATGCTACACCCCAAATGGGAATAGTGTGTTAGCTGAAATGCACTGAGAGCAAGTGGTCATAATTAGAAATGTGTGGGTGGGATTTTAGCGATCAAGGAACCCCTGGAAATTAGAAAATACTGCTACCCCTTCATCTTTCTCTTAGGAAACAGCAGAATTCTTATGAAAAATTTAGCAGTGGGCTTCCTTGGTGGCGCAGTGGTTGAGAGTCCGCCTGCCGATGCAGGAGACATGGGTTCGTGCCCCGGTCCGGGAAGATCCAACATGCCGTGGAGCGGCTGGGCCCGTGAGCCATGGCCGCTGAGCCTGCGCGTCTGAAGCCTGTGCTCCGCAAAGGGAGAGGCCACAACAGTGAGAGGTCCGCGTACCGCAAAAAAAAAAAAAAAAAAAAATTAGCAGCTACTACTTCAAAGCACAAAGGTCTTTGCATGATAGTATGAATAACTCAGTGGTACTAAGAAATGCTATTATAGTAGTAAATGATAACAAAGACTATTACCTACAGGGAAATAGTGGATATCTGTGGTGGTTTTGTTGGCCATATAGTATTTACAAGTCAGGTAATGTCATATTCTATATCCAAACTCTAGCCTGCTCCTAATCACCAGGTAGGCTTGTTAACACACAGATTGCTGGCGTTTCTGATTCCATAGTAGGCCCAGGATGGGTTGAGGATTTGCATTACTAACAAGTTCCTAGGTAGTGCTGAGTATCATTTATAGTGGGGGAAGCTCGGGGAGGGAACAAAAACAGCCTCTAGAAACATTCTCCTTGCCTTTTGTTACATGATTAGATGGACAAGGCGTGACAGTGAGATTTTGGAAAAATATTGCAGTGTCTATTCTGTTTGAAGATTTCTTTCTCTTGGACATAAAATATGACATTACTTGATTTATGAATATTATGTAAACAATAAAACCAACCCAAATTCTCATGGTGAAATATTCTCCATTTCCCTTTAGGTAATCTCCTCTGTAGTCAGCTGTTAATATAATAGTCAGAAATCTCTAGTATATGCTGAAGGAAAGCAATCTTGAAATCTTAATGGCTCATGTTTATTTCTCACTACTGTGGACACAAGCAAAGAGCACTCAAGTGAGAGCTTCCTACAGCAAATGAATCAGCCACTATCATTTGTGTTTGCTCACAGACTGAGAAGTGGGAATGTCTTCCTGTGGAAAAAAGGAAAGGCTTCAGGTATGCCCTGATTGGAGACTGTTGGCAGGGGGAAGCTGAAGGCAGGCTGGATAGAAGTGGTTGGTTACAGGAGCATATTTAGCTTCTTCTAGTCAGTCCTAACTTGGAAGTGGAAACAAAAATGGGAATATGCCAATTATTAATCAAGTCCCAGATATTTTGGGCTGATTGCTACAGGTGGTCTGGCTTGCTGGGCTGATTGCTGCAGGTTGTGAGTCAGACAGTCTAGCTGTGGTTCATTTGTATATTCAGTCTCTCACTCCCACTACTTGTCAGCAGCTACAGGTCCAGGTCTGTTGCTGGGGATTTGCTCCAAGCTGTGGGTAGTTCAGGTTTCCTCATTCTTGTTCTCACCCCCAATGGAGGGGCTTATCCTTCTCATGACAGAAGGCACAGGGGCAGGAGCATTGCTGAAAACTTACAAGGTCTCTAAAATCTTCTGATCAGGATACACAGGACATGGGTCATTCCTGCTCACCAATGTACTGATCAGAGCAAGTCACGTGACCAAGACCAAAGAAAATGGAAGGGACAAAATAATTTTGAATACTATCATCATCTGTCAGAGCCACAGAAGGCTCATCTTTACAAAAGGAAGGGGGAAATAGCGGCAGCTAATGGATTATTAGTACATGGATATAGAGATAACAGTGTTGGTAAAAACTGATTTTGAGGCATCTATTATTTTAACTGCAATCCTAGACCATAGGTCATTCATGAGAGTTAGTATTTGATTATTATTACTGGTTACATATATATTTTTACATTATGCATAACCTTAGAAATTTGATGGCTAATAGAAAATGTGAAACTATTCCATTGTGCTACAAATTGTATGCCTTCAATTCATTTTGCTTTTTACCATATCACAACAATTTGTATTGCTCTGGTACTGCTTTCTCTGTTAAAGATGATGATGTGTTAAAATATAGTATTAAACATACATTTGTAATATTTGTATGTATCACTAGCAGAGTAATCCAAGGCTTATATTTATCTAATGATTGTAAGCTTGGCCTATGGCCTTTCTGCAAGTACAGACTTGAGTTCTATATTTTTTTCTTATTATTTATGGTATAAATTTAGTACCTGGGGAAATCTTTCCAGTGCAGTTTTTGACATCTTAAAATTTGTATCTTCTCTATTCCCTAAGGTTCTTAAAGACAGCTTGGTATCATCCAATTTTTTATATCTCACAATGTAGCACAAGCCTCACACACATTAGGAGCTCAATAAATGTTTGTTTAATAAGTAAATAAATAAATGAATATTATCTAAACTCTTAGGATAATGGAGGAAGAAAATGGGCCTGAAAATAATTAAGAGATATGCTCTTGTTGCCTAGCTCACAATGAGAGAGGCAAGGCTTGACCTTTTCAGGATTTTCTCCTACCACAGTGAACTAGCTCTAGAATGAATGCCACTATAAAAAAAAATGAGTAAAGATATGAATATATGTAAACACAAGAGAGTCTACAAGAATACATAAGCAGTAAAAGATCTAGTGTCACCCATAGTTTATCTTATTTGTAATAGTCTTGAAAATGTCCTCTTCTGTACTGAAAATTTTCCTCTTTTATTTGGAAACTGTGAGGAATATTCAACCAGTTGGACAGTGAGCTGGTGATTCAGTGTTTCTCAGTTTCAAACCCACATGCTATACTTTATTTTTGATACTATGGCTGAGACTCTGAAAATGTACATTTCTTCTTCACTAAGTGGGGGTCCTTGTTAGGTTATGCAAATTGGAAAACTAAAGGAAACCGGACAGCTGGTGGGGGATGCAGTGACTTGCTTCTCCATGTTTTGCTTCCTATTCCTATTAGCATCACTCCAGCAAAGGTTCTTCACCTTAATGGCAGCTGTTGGTGTGAGTAATAGCAGTTGACTTTAGTTTTCCATTTGCTTCTTGATTAGTCAGCATTCTCCAGAAGAAAAAAGGACGAACAGGATATATGTAAATATATATACGAGGAGATTTATTATTGGAATTGGTTCACAAAGTTATGGAGCCCAAGAAGCCTCATAATCTACTGTCTGCCAGCTGGAGAACCAGGAAAGCAAGTGATAAAATTTAGTCCAAGTCCGAAGGCCTGAGAACCTGGGGGCCAATTGTGTAAGCCCAAGTTTAAGGCTAGAGGCTTAAAAACTGGGAGACTGTGAGTATAAGTCTGAGTCCAAAGGCTCGAGAACCAAAAGCTCTGATGTCCAAAGGTAGAAGATGGAAAGGGATTTTGCCTTTTGATCTGTAAAGGCCCTCAATGATTGGATGATGCTCACCCACATTGGTTAGGGTATATATATCTTTACTCTCTGTTTACAGATTCAAACACTAATCTCTTCCAAAAACACCCTCACAGACCCACACAGAATTAATGTTTTACCAGCTATCTCAGCATCCCTTAGCCCAGTCAAGTTGACACATAAAATAACCATCACACTCCCCAAACTCCTAAAGCCAGCCTCATCAAACAACCTCAGGGATGCCACCACCAGCTAGCTTTCTTGACAGTCTGAGCTGTAGCTGCACAGGGCTGTACTTCCACATTTCTGCATTTGAATTATCCCAACCTCTTCCTATTGGTCTGTAAGATTTCACAATGGTAGCTACTTTCTGTGATTAGTACTGCTGTGTTATAAAACACTGGATAGCTATTTATATAATTCTTTAATAAATTTTTCCTGTTAAAATAATGGATGGTTAGGTTTCCTTACTCTGGCTGATAAAAAAAAGAGATTTAAATTAAGAAATGTCATCACTGAAAATGAAAAACAGATGAAGCCTTCGATTTTATTAATTTGATTATTTTCTTAGTTAAGACAAACTTCAAGTATAAAATAGGAGTTTACTAAAGTTTGCGATGAGGATGAAAAATAAGTAATGTTAGATTGAGAGGAAATGCAAAGAAAAGTAAGTCCTGGAGTTCTGTTCTCGGGGTGTTTAAGGTAGTGTAAAGGCACTGCTTATCCACAAAAAGGAACAAAAATAAATTATTTATACTCTTCTGATTTTTTTATGGGGCAAAGCCTACAGAAGCATAATGTATATGATGAAACAATAAATTATATTAAACACAGAATATTAGTCAAATATAGATGAAAACTGTCTTTAAAGTAATATAGAGATTTAAAAATAAGTAAAGGAGCCAAGAAAAATAAAAACTCATAATAACTCCTGCCTCCTACCTACCTTCCATACACCCACCCATACTGTTGCCACATTGTTTTAGCCATCTTGTCAAAATCTTTGAGCATTTTTTATATATTTTGCACTTTGCTTCACACTCTTTTACTCCCACATTTGTTTACCAGTCCAGCTCCTGCCCCTCTGGTAAGGCCCAGCTAAGCCGAGGTCAAATGTCACTATCTAGGGAAGTTTCCCCAGCCCTCAGGGCAGGGTTGACAGCTTCCTTTGCTGGGCTCTGACAGGCCTTGTTAACCTTTTAAAACTTATATATGCTGAATACAAGCGGTCCCCAACTTATGATGGTTCAATTTATGATGGTTTGACTTAGGGCTTTTTGACTTTACGATAGTCTGATAGTGATATGCATGCAGTAGAATCTGTACTTTGAATTTGGAATTTTGATCCTTTTCCTGGGCTAGCAATATGCTGTGATACCCTCTCTTGATGCTGGGAAGTGGCAGCGGGCCACAGCTCGCACTCAGCCACACCATCACAACAAATACACATACAATCATTCTGTTTTGTTTGTTTTTTTTGCGGTACGTGGGCCTCTCACCGTCGTGGCCTCTCCCGTTGCGGAGCACAGGCTCTGGATGCGCAGGCTCAGCGGCCATGGCTCATGGGCCCAGCCGCTCCGCGGCATGTGGGATCTTCCCAGACCGGGGCACAAACCCGTGTCCCCTGCATCAGCAGGCAGACTCTCAACCACTGCACCACCAGGGAAGCCCTGTTTTTTTTTTACTTTCAGTAGAGTATTCAATAAATTACAAGAGCTATTCAATACATTATTATAAAATAGGGTTGGTGTTAAATAACTTTTGACCAACTGCAGGCTAATGTAAGTGTTCTGAGCACCTTTAAGGTAGGCTATGCTAAACTATGATGTTCAATAGATTAGGTGCATTAAATGCATTTTCAACTTAAGATATTTTCAACTTACGATGAGTTTATTGAGACATAATACAACTGTAAGTCAAGGAAGATCTGTATTAATGTATTAAAATATATCATATAACACAATATATATGTAATAATATATAATATGCTGATAGTAATATGCATGGATGTCATATTGACATAGTGTTAAAATATCATATACGATAGTGATTCTAGTTACATATTTAGCGATCTATTTCCATGATGACTGAGTTCTGCTGGGTAGGAATTGTGCTTTATTAACCTATTCCTGCAACACTGTCTGATATTTAGCTGGCATTCAAAAAATATTTACTTACTGAGCAAATGACTAAAGATTAAGTTGCTTTGTAGTCATTGGCTAAGTATATTGTCAAAGTATGTGTACTAAAAATTCCACACAACAAGTAGTATTTAAAGTTTTCCATGCTTGGTGAATAGTTCAGGTTTTCTTTAAGTTATTTTCTATTTACACAGAGATGTTACTCCCATTTCAAAGCTAGTACCTAATCTGGATTTTATTTCAAAGCTAGGATTTGGGCCTAGTAATTTGTTCAATAGCAAAGGGCCTAAGAAATAAGTAAGAAAGGCAATGGTTCATGTGGGCATGTCTATTGGAATTTACTTTAGATTAGCTATTAAACGTGTGTGTACTAAATATTTGTTATATTCTTTTGTCTTCTTTTTCAGAACTATTTCTAATTTCATGTGATTTTTTTGCCCAGTTCTTCCAATCCTCAACCACAAGAGTGTGAATTTCATCTAGGTTCACCCTCTGGACAACAGGGATTTTTCTAATACAATCAAAAGTAAATAACAGGGCTTCCCTGGTGGCACAGTGGTTGAGAGTCCGCCTACCAATGCAGGGGACACGGGTTCGTGCCCCGGTCCGGGAAGATCCCACATGCCACGGAGTGGCTAGGCCCGTGAGCCATGGCTGCTGAGCCTGCGCGTCCAGAGCCTGTGCTCTGCAACGGGAGAGGCCACAACAGTGAGAGGCCCGTGTACCGGAAAAAAAAAAAAAAAGTAAATAACAGTGCCAATGAGAATATTTATTTTATGATCCCTATAAATGCTAGAGAAAGTAGATCTTTATGCTCTCTGAGATCAGGGAGTTTTAGAACTAGGTATTCCTAAACATGCATATTGTCATATTTCTTGGCATGTGAAGAGAACCTCCAAGAAAATAAAACACAACAGATAAAAGACCCACTGTAAGAGATGGAGAAAGAGGGAGGGGATGTACGTATCAAGAAGAAAGATTTCTAAAAATATCATTTGATCACTTTGATCTAGTTACGCCTGAATCTACCTACTCAAATCCAAGACTTTACAGCTAAGTGATTTTGTAAACTTCCAAAACAAGCTGTTTCCAGTTTGTTCTGGCTGCCACTAAAAGAGTCTTGATTATATTTCTTATTTCTTTGCATTAGCATGGTTTTTTAAGAGGTGATAACATAGTTGGTATAACTTCATATTATAGAATATGGTTATTAACATTAAAAATCTTTTAAAATTTATAACTCTGGCTTCACTAACGATATACTAAACAGTGTTCATTAACATAACCACCAAATTCTCATAGAAGCTATAGTCAAAAGAACCTTTATATCTTCTAGTCTACTTTTGAACAAGTGCAATAATTTGATACATTATACCTTGGGGAGATGGATCACCAGTTTAAGTTTTCATGTATCCAGTGAGTGGGAGCTCCCAACTTTATAGTGTAGACAACACCAACGAAGAGGAGAGCATGGAAAATTCTTGCATATGTTGATCCACAATCTGCTTTCTTGTAATTTTTAACTTCAGGACAATACTGAGTAAGCATCCTAATTTTTTTTTTTTTTAACATTTGGCAACTCTTCACATATTTGAATACATGTATTTCCTTTTATCATGCCTTCTTATTTCTGAGTTAAACTTATTTCATTTACTCAATTATTCCTATTAAGTAAAATACAGTATTATGTATGTACTATATTCCTTCTTTCCCATGGATGCTTTCTGTTTTTATTATGTAATTTTTCCTCTTAAAGTGTACTACCTTGAATTGAAATCAATGTGCAAAATGCTTTTCTGTCTAGCTTAGCATATAATGAAATTATTCCTAATCACGACTAGAACACAACCCAGTAATTTGTGCAGTCTAAGCCTGTGCTGTATTTTAGAGAGTTTTGGGATAATATTGAGCTGTGGTCTGTTAGAACCTACAGATCATTTACACACAAATTGCTGCAAACATTGAGCTTTACTAACTAACACGATGTGGAGAAATGAGCAATCCATCTGCTGTTTGCTTCTCTGCATATTTCATTATTAAGCTGTACAGACCAAATAATCATAAACTCAATATTTACCAGTATTATTTTAAAAATATTTAGCAGAGTATTTTATAATGACAATTTAATCTAAGTTGACTAAAATAATTAATTATCATAAATATATAGTAATCATACACATGGCTAGTGGATTCCCTTTTCATTTTTAGCTGAACTGTATAGTTCTGTTTAATTCATTAAATAAATCAATAGGTTAATACCACTGTAGACCCCACATTTCATATTATATCACATTCTGAGAGCCAAATTTTCATTAACATCTATTTTATGTTTTCTGATTTTAAAGTTTAAATATGCTTATTTTTAAAAATTTGGAATATAACCAAAGACATGAATTATTTAAAACACTTTTCAACACTAAAAGAGGGAAATTAGTAAGGCATTTACAGATACCCCATGGAACAATACACAATACACACCACTCTAGAAACTGGCCTTCTCTGTAGCTCATTAAATTCATTCCACTTTATTTAAAGGCAGCATTAAAATGTACTTCATCTTCAGTAGTACTCTTTCTAATTCTAACTGGTTCAAACTGAAAACCTAACTGCCCAGAGCTTATCTCATAACAATTTCCCTTTCTGTCTTGGATTTGTATATCTTTGTAAAGGAGCCAAGTTATATATCCACTACTATTTTGCAAAGCCCTATTATTATTCTGATTTTGCCTGTTCTATATTTTCAAGACAACCAATAACTTGGCAAGCACATTCACATTCTTGTATGGCCTCAAGGACATCTCTGAAATTAAACAGTCAAGTAACCACTACAAAACAAAAGCTTCCTTTCCTCCTAAAAGGTGGCTCCCTTTATTATATAAGGCTTAACAATCAAACATCTATTGCATTAACCAGGGACAGTCTCTGGAAAATACAGAATTGGAATTGTTTTTTACTTCTTTCTCTCATGCATTAAAACTCAGATACCAAAGAAGTCTTTAGCTTCCATAGCTTATCCTGCACATTAATATGTCTTTGACGATGAGTTTGATGACTATCTGTCACAGCACTGATTCTTAAAGTGACATTAAAATCCTTTGAGAATTTATTTTTCCCCCAAATCTTGCCCTTATCACTGTTCTTGCAAATGTCATCCCTTTCAAAGGTTTTCTTCTTCATGGAAAGGTCACCTATGGTAAATTTCTGAATTTGAGTGATTTTCATTAGTTTTTGTTTGTTTGTTTTTTTTCCTTAAGGGACTATATGACACATCTTAGGTATTTAGACACTCTAGCCTAGAATAACTAGGTAAGAAACTAGCCATAAGGATAAAGTGTCCTTTGAAAAGGAGCAGAAAGAAACATCTTTTTTCTCCAAGAATAAAAATTTGAGTTTCTAAGTGAAAAACAGTGTTATTAATTTAATAATTATGGATAATTGGGAAAATGTTTTGTAATATAAAGATGGTCAGGAAAAATGTAAAAGCTTGGAAATGGGCAAAAGAGAATACTGAGGTTTCTCTCAAGGGAATGCTGCGTGATGTCCAGTGGATTCTCTGGGGTTATCTGATGCTGCAGAATGTGTACCTATGAATGTCTTTGACTAAACTATTTTATAATTCTGCAGAGACAGAAGTTAACTTAGTTAACTTTTAGGTTTTTTAAAATTAATTAATTAATTTATTTATTTTCGGCTGTGTTGGGTCTTCGTTGTTGCACGCGGGCTTTCTTTAGTTGCGTTGGGAGGGGCTACTCTTCGTTGCAGTGCGCAGGCTCCTCATTGTGGCGGCTTCTCTTGTTGCGGAGCACAGGCTCTAGGCACTCGTGTTTCAGTAGTTGTGTCACGTGGGCTCTAGAGCATAGGCTCAGTAGTTGTGGCACACGGGCTTAGTTGCTCCACGGCATGTGGCATCTTCCCGGACCAGGGCTAGAATCTGTGTCCCATGCACTGGCAGGCAGATTCTTAACCATTGCGCCACCGGGGAAGGATTTAACTTAGTTTTAACTTTAGTCGAAAACTAAAAGTAATACAAATGTTTCTTGTTCATAGCAATGAAATAGTTCTCATTCATCCTGATGCAAAAGAAGTTTGGTAGAGGATGTAAATCTCTAAGATTCAAATCTTTATTTTACTGATTTTAAACTTTTACTAGTTCCCTCATTAATTAGTGTATTAGAAAAATATTTGATATGTTTATTTCACACTTATACGAGTGTAATGGTTTAGATTTTGAAAGTCTTATTTAACAAAATTATTACAAAAATTATGTGCGTGGAGAATAAAATAAAAAAATAAGAAAGGTTCTGTTCAGCCCCTAGTTAGAAAAAGTTTGCCAGATCTTGTTACTACAGGTAGCCTAAGTCATATTTATAAACACATGTTTAAGAAGTTGTGGTCTTAATAAACCAAGTTGTATTATATTTTAATATAAACGATTGTCTATGTTGAAAGTGAAATTGCACTTTTGTACATTATTTCACCTTTTAAGTATCCGTCCACCCAGTTTTCTTTTGTCCCAGGTTGTGCCCTCAGTCGTCACTGCTTTGGTGGATGTGTGTCTGCTTGTGTTGAGAACAACTGATCCATAAAGATAAGCACTGAGTGTCAGAAGACAAGAAGAAGACTGTACAGTCTAGATTGCCAATGATCTAAAATAAAGTTAGTTTGGCAGATTCCAGTGTAAGCCTCAGGTTTTATTCTTCATGTAGCTTTATTTAAGGTTGGGTAAATGAGATGTTGAATAATGATAATAACAAAAGGAGCAATCTTTTCTGTAATTTGAAAGGGGAAAATAGAAAAGAGGTACATTTTAGAATGACTGTTATCAAAAAGACAACAGATAACAAGTGTTGGTGAGGATGTGGAGAAAGGGGAACCCCCCTACACTGTTGGTGCAAAAGTAAATTCATGCAGCCACTATGTAAAACACTATGGAGGTGCCTTAAAAATTAAAAATAAAACTACCATATGATTCAGCAATCTAATTTCTAGGTATATAACCACAGGCAATGAAATCTGTATCTCAAGAAGATGCCTATACTCCCATATTCATTGTAGTATTATTCATTACTAATACTATTATCATTGTAGTATTATTATGGACAGCAAGACATGGAAATAACATATGTGTTGTTTAATACTTAGGATAAAGAAGTGGATAGAGACAATGGAAGATATGTATGTATTCATATACATATATGAATGGATAAAGAATATTGGATACACACACACAGTGGAGTATTACTCAGCCATAGAGTAGAAGGAAATCTTGTGACAGCATGGATAAAACTTAAGGGCATTATGCTAAGTAGAATAAGTCAGACAGAGGAAGATACACACTGTATATCTCACTTATATGTAGAATGTAAAGAAGTCAACTCAAGAAGCAGAGAGTAGAATGGTGGTTGTGGGGACTAAGAGGTGGGAGAAAAAGGAAGTTGTTTTTCAAAGAGTACAAACTTCCAGTTGTAAGATGAATACTTTCCAGGGAGCTAATGTACAGCATGATGATTATTGTTAACAATATTATATTTTATATTTGAAAGTTTCTAACAGAGTAGATTTTAAATATTCTTACCACACATACAAAAAAAAGAGAGTAACTATATGATGTGATGAATGTGTTAATTAACTTTTGTAGTAATCATTTCACAAAATAGATGTGTATCAAATCATCACCATGTTGTACACCTTAAGCTAACACAACGTTATATGTCAGTTGTATCTCAATAAACCTGGGGGTGGGGTATAATAGGGAATGCAATCCTGGCATGTGGCCAGCATCAGCTTCTGGGCAAAATAAATATGGGCAGCTGGAGCTTAATGGGATAGCTCTTCAGGCTCATCTGAGAAGAGGAACATCACTGAAACACACTGGAGCCCACCCCCACCCCAGATATAGCAGGGTGGGGAGATCTCAAAGGGAAGCCTAAGGTTTTCTTGAGACATGCAAATACGGACTTTAGTCTTGTGACCTCCTTTGTTTCCATAAATTTCTGAGACTTGAAAGACAATCTTTGAGATTATGACAAAGGCCTGGGGATACCATATATTAAATGTACAGTGACTTGCAGTGGGAGGAGTTTCATAGACTCCCTTGATTTAAATCAAATAGCTTTGATTAAAGACTTTCCCCAGTTATTAATAATTTTTCCCTAAAGTTGTTTTTCTTACCTACTATCAAAGTTCTCATTACTAGTAGCAGATTAAGTTAAAATTAATATATAAATTATTTTGTTGAGTTTTTTTCCCTTTCTCTCTCATATTTTGAGCTGCATGAACCTTTATAATTTTTAAAATACTTGTGGATGGAGCCTTGCAGTATCTACCTGAGGGATAAGAGAAACAGAAATCATGGTCAGAGAATAATTTGAAAAATCCAAATTTATAGGCAAATTTATGAAACAGTTATGTAATATTTTGCAACATGAAACTATTTTAGAAAAAATGTTATGAAATCTAAAATAACAGAAGAGAGTGGGGGGAGGAAAGAAATAGGTGAGGGAGATTAATAGGTACAAACTTCCAGTTGCAAAATAAATGAGTCATAGTTATGAAATGTACAATGTGGGGAATATGGTCAATAACTATGTACTATCTTCCTATGGTGACATATGGTAACTAGACTTATTGTGGTGATCATTTTGAAATGTACAGAAATACCAAGTCACTATGTTGTGCAACAGGAAATAACGTAGTGTTGCAGGTCAATTATACTTTAAAAACAAACAAACGGGGAGGGGGAGGGTGGGAATTGGATGAAAGCAGTCTAAAGGTAAAAACTTCCAGTTATAAGATAAATAAGAACTAAGGATATAATGTACAATGTGATATATATAATAACACTGCTATATGTTATATATGAAAGTTGTTAAGATAGTAAATCCAAATAGTTCTCACCACACAAAATATTTTGTATCTATTTTTAAAAATGCTGTATCTATATGAGATGATGGATGTTAACAAAATTTATCATGATAATCATTTCATGATGTGTGTAAGTCAAATCATTATATTGTACACCTTAAACTTGTGCAGGGCTGGATGTCAATTATATCTCAATAAAACTGAAAGAAAAAAAAATTTAAACATACTGTGTGACAAAAGGGGAAAAAATAAAATAAAATAACAGGAAGTTTTTGTATTTATATACTTTCCTTTGAAAAATTATTCCTGTCCCCTTTCTGGGATAATATCTGGCAAAATGTATTTGTGATTTCAGAACAATAAAATATATTTGTAATTTACGATCAAATTATTCATGTATCAACTCAATGTATTTTATTGAGCTCCACTCTGTACCAAGCATTTTTGCTCTGCCTGTGAGGCAGGGCCAAGATGAGGAGGAGATTAGAAAAGCATGTAGTCTAGACTTCAAGACCTTACAGTTTAGTGGTAAGGACAGATACATATACACAACTATTTTTCAAATCAATGTGGTTAGTATGTTAGGAGAATTAAAAACAGAGAATTAAAAACAGGTCTTATTTAAAAAAAATAAGACCACAAAGATGGAAGAAATTAATTCCAACTGGGATAATGTGTAAAGATTTCAGGGAGTAAGAAGAACATTTTAACTGAGCTGTGAAGATTGGTAGGAGTTTACTGAGCAGAGCTGTAGGGAAGATGGATGAGTAGGCACTAGTCGGGGAGAGACACCTTACAGAGTCAGAGCCATAACAATACACAGGGAATATCGAAAAGAGTAAGAAGTTCAGGATGACTGGAAGGTTGCACACACGTATATAATAAGAAGAGAGATGTGGTGTGCAGTGTGATAAATGGCTGGAAGATTAGATTGTTGAGTACACTGCATGTTAAAATAAGAAATACTGAGGAAATTAGTGCACCGTGAAGAGCCACAAATATGTTGTTCCGTTGTGAATTAATCTGACAGGGCCTTGTATTTGCATATTCTGACAAAAATGAATGACTAGACTAATAACTTAAAAATAGTAAATGACAAAACTGGTAGTAGAACCCAAATCTTGACTCTACATCAATTCACATCTAAAATTGTGAAAGTTTTCTTAAGTATCAGGTATTTTATTTTGGTTTGTATTTTTAATTTCCAAAACAGGCCAAGAAAAGATTGCTTGGAATAAATGTCAAAATCATTTAAAAATATATTGCTTTAGAGTTATTCCCTGCAGTATTCATTTGAAGTGTTTGCAAAGAATATAATATTATTGTAAGAGAAATATCCAATAATACTGACAAGTGCACTAAGAAAAAATAATGAAATTATTATTAATTTCATTAATTATTAATAATGAAGAAATCCTCAATTATACAGAAAGAAGGGTCATTTTTTTCAATTTTTTTTCCAGTTTTGTTGAGGTATAATTGACATACAGCACTGTGTACGTTTAAGGTAAATAGCATAATTATTTGACTTAATATATCATGAAATGATTACCACAATTAGTTTAAACATTCATCATCTCATATAGATCAAAAAAAAAAAAAGAGAGAGAGAGAGAGAGAAAAAGGAACAAAAATTTTCCATGTGAAGAGAAATCTTAGGATCTATTCTCTTGACAACTTTCATATATAGCATATGGCAGTGTTAACAATAGTCATCATGCTGAATATTACATCCCTAGTACTTATTTTTCTTATAACTGGAAGTTTATAACGTTTGAGACAGGTCATTTTTTAAAGTATGAAATTCAGTATCCAAAAGAAGATTGTGAAAGTTTCTTCAAACTACCGGCATGTATTTAGTTTATATTTTCTGTATTTTAAACATACTAACTTAGAGTTTTATCTTTTAATATGCAAAAAAGTAGCACCCTTGGTCAAATTACATAACATATAAGTCTATTTTATACACAGAAAATATCTAAACATATGTTTTAGTTTAAAATTTTATGGTGAAGTGAAAAATTTCCAAAAAGGCATCCCTTAAAGATTCTTAAACATTTCCATTTTTCCACAAAGCCTATATTACATCTAGTTTAAAAAAATAATTGAAAAAAACCCTCAAGCTAGAATTTATGGCCATTTTGTGTCACACTGAAAAGTCAAGTGAACTACAGATTTGAGCCCTGGAGATTTCTCCCCTACTATGAAATGGTCAGTATTATGAAGTATGCTATTATAATTTTTATGATGCTATTTGACCCCTACATGGGTACTTTCCTTATCTGACAAAAATATTCAATTTGCAAAACTAGCCCCAGCCATTTGAAAGTGCTCAGCACTCAGGGAAGCATTTGGTACTTTGTGTTGGTTTTACAGAGGGCCTTGTAGTGACCAGACTGGCACCTTCCATTTTTCCCTTTTTTTTTTTTTTTTTTTTTTTTTTTCTTTTTGCGGTATGCGGGCCTCTCACTGCTGTGGCCTCTCCCGTTGCGGAGCACAGGCTCCGGACGCGCAGGCCCAGCGGCCATGGCTCACGGGCCCAGCCGCTCCGCGGCACATGGGATCCTCCCAGACCGGGGCACGAACCCGCATCCCCTGCATCGGCAGGCGGACTCTCAACCACTGCGCCACCAGGGAGGCCCCATTTTTCCCTTTTAACAGTTGCATTGCTGATCTCACAAATCATATTTCACTTGGAAATGAGAGGTGCACCACTGCCAGCATTTTGTTAGAAATAATGACACACTTTATTACCTGCAAGTGCTGACCAAGTGCTTCTGCCTTTTCTTCCCAAGGTGACTGTAACACAGATTGATGAAAGATTCTGCAGGACAACAAAGGCTAAAGATGCAGACCTGGAACTAGAAGCCAGTGCTGACACTGATGGAGTGGAGTGCAATGAGAATGCCCACATTATTGTCCTATCCTCTGATAACCAATGTAATATGAAAACTGACTACAGAAGAAAGGAACAAATTAAATCCATTAATCAAGCATATCTCTGCTAAGCAGTTGTTCTAAAGAGAAGAACAAATGAAAAATTTACTGTTTGTTTTCATGCTTGCAAGGATTGGGGAAGAAAATTAATTATAAGGTACTGGCCACGCTATTAGTTAAGTTTTTCTTGAGGAAACTATTTATTGCTTTGTCAAAGGACAAATGAACCTCATTAGGGAGATTAGTTTCAGTTGGTAGTTAGCATTAGGACAAATTAATAATACACACTTCAAAAGATACCCTAAGTAAAATTATGAAAATGGAAAAGCCATTCTTTTACTTCTTCATTTATGAACTGCTTGAAAATGACCACTCTATTACTATCACGGAACCAGACAGAAATCAGACATAGTCTCACTTTTAAACCAAGTGCCTGAAGGACAACTATTTCAATGTGGGCTTTGCAAGTGTTGTGATGATGAACTTATGTATTCACGGGTTATAACTCAGCCATGGCATTTTACTCTTCTTATGTTGAAACACGTCAAGCAGAGCTCCATGTCAAAAGCAATTTTTGATAATCTCCTTTGAAATCCTTTTCTTTTCAAAACGTTTTAAGTGTCATGGACAAATAGCAAGCTGCTGTCTGGTATTCCGAATTTCCCCTTCAATCTACACAGTGTGGGACAGGAAAAAGAAAACACTGCTCTGCTGTCAATACTGTCTGACCAGTGGACTGAGGCTCCTGGGTTGGTCACAGTGAGTGCCATTCAGTTTCAGTGTTCATTTAAACCTTGGCCTTTCTTGTCCAGGTTGCTAACAAGGGGGCCAATTAGTGCACCATGTGATGGGGGGAGTGCTAAGCTGCAGGCACCTGTCTTCCAAAACCTGGAGCAAAACCAGACTCATTCCACCGAGTGTATAAATCAGCTGTGTAATAATAATGACTTTTCTGACTTCAACTGACATGGGCTGGATTCAGACGGCTGACCCAGAAAGGAGAGCTGTGCATATACCCTATTACCGATCCTGTGAGGCACTGAAGACATCCCCATCCAATTCTGACTTGCTTTTATTTACAGAAGTCTTACTTTTGTATATGGGAATGCAAGCCAAATTGACATTTACTTACTGTTTTTGTTTGGTTTGTTGGTTTAACTTCTCTAATTTAACAGTAGCTTTAGGGGCATCGCTGCTGAATGAAACAGGTCAAAATGGCATCCAAGTTCATGTTTCAACCTCTAAGCTCTGTTATTGAGGAATGATAGAGGTCGAGCTTTAAAACATTTTTCTTTATATAAAACTAAAGGTTTTTCTTTGGACAAATTATCTCATGACATCAAAAAATAGTTTCAGCATTTGTTTTTAAGATTATGTGAATTTATAACAGTAATTCCCACTGCCTACCCTGTTGGCTTGTGATGAGTAAGAAGCTTTCAGAATTAACTAATGGTTTTCTTTTTCCATAAGTATGCCACATTGAGGGGAGGATCCAGGTTGGATAGGCCTTGAAGTTTACACAATACGGGGGACCCTTTAAAGAAAAATAATACCAATTTGCAAATACAAAACCAAATGTCTTAGCCGGGGTTTCCCAAAACCAACCTATAGGAAGAGAACACGGGTGAAATTAACTTACATGGGGAGTGATCCCATAAGCTGTGTGAGGAAGTGAAGCTGATATGGAGAAAACCAATAAAGGGGCATAAATAATAGAGTCACCACTTCGAGCAATTGGTGTTGAGCCCTTTGAGAGACATTTTAGATCACACCACAGAATGTCCGATGTCCCCCTGAGGCAAAGGGGAAATGGGGTCTATACCACTCCTATTCCTCATTGATTGAGGGTTGTTCCTGAGGTAGTAATTCCTGGGCATTTCTGGCCTTCTCTGTGCTTGTGTGTGTGCACGGGCTATGCACACCCCTGCAGCCAGAGAAAGTCCCAAGGAGGGGATGGGCAGCCATACACGAGCACAGGAACTGTCCAGCAGAAAGACCTAGTTGAGTTTCTGAGTAAACTTGGGGCAGAGAATACTGGGAGAGTACTGACAACTCCTTCTATATTGGGTATGAACTTGGATGTTTAATTAAAAGAAAAAATAAATATCAGAAAATCACAAATTAAAAAGGTGTCAACTGTGGTCATTCCAGAGCTACCCAACATGTAAGTAAATATGACAGAGGGGAATTCAGAGTGAAGCGTGATAAGAGTAATAAATGACTGCTGCTAAGCTATCTTATTGTTGCCATAGAATAATAATTTATAATAATAATAATACCACATGAACACATTGCTAGGAGCTTCCCCAGTATCTCAAAAGGTATCAGCATGGAGTGAGGGCCCCTGAAACTTAAACTTTAATAATTTTTTGGTAAATTACCTATGGCTGCTATTATTGAATTTTTCTTATATTTTTTGTGTGTGTAGTTCAGAAATTAAGTTGAGCATCACCTGTCAATGCATTTCTGAATAAAAACAAAAACAACCAAAAATGGCGAAATAACTCAAAGCATATATTTCAATACATGCAAATATTTGTGATAATTCAGAAACTGTGATACACGTATAAAAAATGTTTAACATAAGATATTCACTAATAAAAAACAGTCTTATTTTATTCTTGAAAACCACAAGTATATGGCAAAAATTCCATTAAATTCAACTATCATTTAATGAACAACTACCAGATGTTGTAAAACTTTGCTAAGCTCCTAAAGGTAAGCAAGTATAAACAAGATAAACTTTATGCCCTCAAGAATTGACAATCAAGGAAAGGAAGGAATGTATATTTATGAATAATTGCAACATAACTACAAACATAATTAGGAAGTGTAACAAAGTAGTGTCAAATAGTGCTATTTCTCCCAAGTAGTATTCTGTGAATAAGTAATCCTAGGTATCCACAAAAAAATAATTTCCTTAGTTAAATAATTTTGGGAAATGCTGAATGGCATATTCCCCTCTTAGAGACATCCACACTATCATATAAAAGCCTCTAAAAGTCTTATTAGAAGAAACATCTATTAAAGTTTTTTTAACCCAACATTTTACAAACCAATTTGTACAGAGAAAAATTCTTTCACAATGAGATCAAAATTTGGTGAGCCATCAAATCATAAAAGATGCATTAGAGAATTAATTTCCACTGAAAGAGGAGAACAAACATAATAAGGAAAGTGCAATTTGAGGTGGGAACTATAAGATGTGGGAATTTTCATGTAGAGGAATGTTGATGGAGATCACTGCAGGTATAGGAAATACCAAGATTAGAAAATGCAAGTCATATCAGAATACAGCCTGATGGAAGAAGAAATGCATGTGGGAAGCTGTTCCAACAAAGATAAAATCTCAGCAGGGTAGGGCAAGTGCTTCTGAAATTTTAGGTTGAGTTCAGTGAACTTCAGGCTAAGATATCTGGACTTTATTCTGTAGGACACGTAGAGACACTGATGCTTTTTGAGTAGAACAATACGATCAGAATAGTAGCTTAAAATCAGAAAGTGGAAAGATTGAAGCAGGAAGCAAGTTACATAGTCCAAGAGAGAATTAACAGCATTTATTTTAGAAATATGTCTTGAGAAATATGAGCAAGTACACAGCTCCAGAGTCTCTACTGGCCCCTTCACTTAGAGATAAAGGCCACAGTTCTCAGCCAGTTATTTAAGGCCCTTCACATATTGGCCCACTTTATTTATTTAGTAGCTACCCTTCCCAGTCTTATCTCACACTGCCCTTTTCTTCCAATCTATACTCCAGTCTAACTGAACTATCTGCTGTTCAAGTAGCTGGGTCTATAAATCAGAAAGAAAATTAGGAACAGACATGTAGATGTGGAAGTAATCCACAAGAGATGTAAATCAGTTATGTTAAATAAAATAACTCTTTCAAAAAAATTACCCACAAAACACATGTGAACATACTTTGATTCTTATTTAGTCATAATACAAGATATTATCCAATTATTGTTATTATAATAGACAAGTTCAGGTCCTGGCTATCTCGGTGACTAGCATTGTGAATTTGGCTGGTCATCTAACTATTAGCTGTGTGTCTCTGGAAAGAATTACCTCTTCAATCACAGCTTCCTCAGTTCTTAAACAGAGGTTATGACAGAACTTACCTCCAGCATTTCCATGAGGATTAACATGCTCAGTGCAAACTCTGGCATATTCTAAGCATTCAATGATATTATTATGATATTAATAAATATTACCTAAGCACTACAACTTTCATCTGGATAAAAGACGTTATTGATACACCAAATTCCTTACAGACGCATTATGAATCTCAGATGAGCTACTCTGTGAAAGTGCTGTTTACACTGTTAAGATGCTAATTAAGTAGAAAATATTAAGTATTATTAGAGCAGTTTTTACTTCCATCTATAGTAATTCAATGAATCAAACTGCTTTCCTCTTCTACCCTGATTAGTCAGGTTTGTTTGGCATGGAAATCAGATTTCCAACTCTAGTTTTTGCTAAAGGATCCTTCTTTACTGGAAGGATATTGAAGTAACTCTGAGATGAAAAAAAATCTGCAGAAGCCAGGGCTCCTCTGATGGATATTAAGTATGAACCAGGTATTTAATCCAACAAAAACTCTCACCATCTTTTTCATCTCATCTCTTCTTGCTGTGGGTCACCTTTATTTATTGAGCTTTTTCTGTGGAGACATGAAAGCTGGTGGCCCTGAGACTACCTGTTCATAACTTCAGGACTCAAGAGAGAAGGAAATTTGCCTGCCAACTACACTTGGAAAACTCTAGATGAAGGAATTTAATTGTGTCTTGTACCACATTCCTATTCTTGTACCAGTCCATTCACTCAGTAAATATTATATAAAAAACCTATTATGTTCCAGGTCATGATCTCAATCTAGGTATACAGGAGTTAACAAGACAAACTCTTTCTCTCTTTGTGCATTTTAAATTACAGTGGAGGAATCAAAGAAATTTTCTCAAAGGAAAAGCATGCAGTTACCTCCCAGTTTATCCCAAAGACATGATGCTAATTAAACAAAACAAAGATGTCCATTAAATCCTCTTCTTCTGGTTTTTGCTATTGTAGGTGATTTTAAGCTTTGTAAAGGAAGTGATAAATACCACGGGTCACATTATAGATGGCCTCTTAGCCAACCTAGCTACGGATTACATTAATGGAAGATGTTGCTTAAGCATTTGGTCACTTAGTCAATTACAGAACAGTCCTAATTCTTCCAAGACTCTTACTCAGGAAGTAACAAAATTATTAAGCAACAATCTTGAGAAATCACTGAAAATTTTGAACAAAGTGTATTTCCTAAAAATTTATGAAAAATTACTATATGATAATGTGTATTTTGAACTTTATTGCACAACTAAAAAATTAAAAATTAATCCTTGACATAGTGATTGAAAGAATAAACAAATGACCAATCCATATTCAAATTAGAGTATTACCAGTTATTTTGTACACATTTGAGGGTGCTAATAAACTAATTTTCAACGTTAACTTTTATTTTTATGTGCTTTGTTTTTCTTCTGATGGAGTTGTAAAAGTCTGAAGATGACAGGAAGAGTATAGACAGACAGTTAATCATTCCCTCCTCTGTACTGCCTCTGTTCCTGGTATACAATCTTACTAAGCACTTCTCATATATTAGTTTAATTTATTTGTTTACAGTTCTGTCTCCCTTGTAGGCCTGGATGTGTATTAGGGATATTATTATTTATAATTCATTTTTCATCTCTAATTCTGAATGTAATGTCTGACATATCATCATGGCTTAGTTAATATGTATTAAGTAAATTAATGAATCCATTTCAACAATATCAACATTGAATGATGTTTTCTCCTTACCAGTAGGAGACTACTGGGGTAAAATGGAATGATATGAACATAGATTAAGTACTAATCTATTGTTCAAAATCTACTAAGCAATGTAATAAACAAAAGGCAAATACAACTTTTCCAATTTTAAGTAGGAGATCAAGAGAACAAAAGGAATGCCTTCAACTCCTCCTCCTGTTCCATAACAGTCTTGGAAAAAGTCTTTCTCGCTTTGTGGCCTCAATTATAACATTATTGCCTTAGAAAACCAGAATGGATGATGCAAACTGATGATTATTCATTTCACTTCTGATTACAATGTTGGAAGAATCGTATAATTGTTTCCCTTCCTCAGGGGTGCAATGTGGCAAACACAGGGATGGCCATGCAAACCCAGCTCAACCTTTCCAGCAATTTAACTGGGTGCTATTGGATGTTGTCTCTGTGGAGCATTTCCCATAAACAAAGGTTCTTTTCTGTGACCTCCAATGTAGTGAAAACTATTTGGCTCAATTTTATCTTTTCCAGAAAAACAGATCCAAGAGAAATTATAAAAGAAATGTAATAGCATTTTTACTCCTTTCTGCTGCAGGGGTTTGCAGTGTGACTGCTTTAAAACTTACTATTTTGCAAAAGCCAATTTTCTTCAAGAGGCCATTGGCACTCAAATCAGCAGCACAATAAACTTGCCAGAGTCAGACTATGTTTTGAGTGATGAAAAAAGTCGCTGCAATTTTATAGAGCAGAATGACTTGCTTTGTGATATTATTTATTTTACTATATAGTACATGTTAGAATAGAGAGGAAATGGGTTTTACTGGTTTAAGTTCAGTGCTTACTCCACAGTTTGGTGAACCCAAAAGCAGATACTCTATTATACTTTCAGAATAGGCAGCATCATAAGGGTTGACTATTCAGATATCTGAGCCTGACAGCCTGGATTCATACCTCAGCTCTGTCACTTAGAGCTGTATAAAATTATGTAGATTCTCTGTGCTTCATAATATGTGTGTATCTATATATAAACATACATTAATATGATATACTTTATAATATATATATATATATGTGTGTATATGTGTGCCTACATGTCAATTCCAATCATACATTCAGGAGCTAGTAAATATCTACTAAATTGGTCTGCAGAACCACTGGAACCACTGGACTTTTGCTATTATTGGACCTTGATGAACTGAACTAGTTCATTTTTCACCCATCCTCCATGTAACCCCTTTCTAAGAGGAGGGCCATAATGGCACTTCAGGTCATTACTGTATCAGGTATTCAGGTATCGATGTCAATTTAAACCCTGTATGCAGTAATCCTCTTCAGAATATCTAAACATTTCCCTTTCTTCAGTGAACAGTCACTTGTATACCTGCTCCATGACTGACACAATTACTAATCATCTTGTTTACGAACCAGTTCTTTACCTTTACTTGAAGTAAATGCTTATTAAGGTTTGTTGAAAATGTGCTTCATCCTTTGTTTTCCCTCAACTTCAGAATCATGACTACCTCTTCTTACTTCTCACTTTATTTCCTTTCTTGATTGAAAGCTTGGGTGCATTTCCAGTTTCTATCTCCTAATCTCTCCCCAACATGTTGCTCCCAAACATGGTCCAAGTTTCACAATCCTAGACTTCTCACTGACACCATGATGCTCCAGTCCAAATAAACACTGCTTAGCAAGAGCATATCACGAGCAACACAGCTCAAGTGACTACTTTTTCCTCTTCAAACTCTAAATCTCCCCCTTTTTTGCTGAACTTATTAGTATTCCTCTGTGTTATCAATAATGTTTTACTTCTTAACTTTCCAAGCCAATTATGAACTTATGTTTACATTGGATTTTATAGAAAACATGGTCACCTATGTTTTTCTTTTCTCACTATCATATTCTAAATTAATTTTTTAGATTACCACGACCATCTACTTTTTTTGCTCTAGTTGCCAAAACAAAGCCTGACTGAAAATTCAGAATGCTGTGAAGAATTAGAAAAATATATGACACTTAATTCTAACTGAATATTCACTCTGCTCAAGTATTTAAGCCCTAGACTACTCCACTGGGGACTGTTTCATATCCTCGTGTTTTTCTAAATCTTTGTAGATGACATAATAGTCACACAACTTATAGATTTAGCATTCTGATATCTTCCTTTTGAATTGAACACTTTATCATAATAAAATGTCCTTCTTTGGACCTAGTTATCAGTTAGGATGGGGCTCTATATTGGTGAGACTCCTTTGGTAAGATCGCCTTCTGGCATTACTTTCTTTCTGGGGCTTTTAATTGAGATCTTACAAGTCTTTGTCATCCCATCACTGGAAGATTTCGGGATATTGAGTTTTGCCCTTTAGAGGGTTTTAGCTCAGCTCTTTTCACCCCACACAACTTCAAAATTTGGTAAATGCCTTGAGATAAAGAATGGGTATGGGTTTGAAGATTCTAACATGCCACTTCAGCCCCATGTGAAGGCTAAAATGATTCCTGGTTATCTACTCCTCAGTATTTTTTTTTTTTGACCAGGACTTTTCCTGGGTTCTCAGGCTCTATATAGCCCCAATATAAGTGTGCACAGGTGAAAAGGAGCTCAAAATCCCCAGTGTCAATTAATCACTTTCCTTAAGGCTGGCTTATCCAGCCTCTCCGGTCCTCACGTTCCTTCTCCCAGGTGAGCAGCAGACCTTTTGCTCCTAAGCACTGCATGACAATGGACCATTTCACGGGCCCTTTCGGATTCAGAAAATGTCTAGCATGGAAAACTAACCATACATCCAAGGCCTTCAAGATACCAATTTTGTCATTTTAGCAACCCATGGCACCACAGAGAGTTTTGGTTATTTTGTTTATGACCTAGCAGGAACCCTTGTCTTGGTCCATGCTCAGCACCAACAAATGATTACAGGGAAAAATAATAGCTGCCAGTTGTCAGCTCACGTGTGAAAATTTCTCCCTTCTTCGGAGTTTTCCTTCATTTTAGTCCTCATTGCTTCCACAGCTCTTGGATGCTTTAAAGATACAGTGTTTGTGTCTTTATTCCTATCCTGCCCCTAGGTTTTTCAGAACCTTTTTTTTTAGATTCCATATATATTTGTTAGCATATGGTATTTGTTTTTCTCTTTCTAACTTACTTCACTCTGTATGACAGACTCTAGGTCCATCCACCTCACTAAAAATAACTCAATTTCGTTTCTTTTTATGGCTGAGTAATATTCCATTGTATATATGTGCCACATCTTCTTTATCCATTTATCTGTCGATGGACACTTAGGTTGCTCCCATGTCCTGGCTATTGTAAATAGTGCTGCAATGAACATTGCATGACTCTTTTTGAATTATGGTTTTCTCAGGCTATATGCCCAGTAGTGGGATTGCTGGGTCATATAGTAGTTCTATTTTTAGTTTTTTTAAGGAAATTCCATACTGTTCCCCATAGTGGCTGTATCAATTTACATTCCCACACGGGAGGGGGAAGGGTAAGCTGAGACAAAGTGAGAGAGCGGCATTGACATATATACACTATCAAATATAAAATAGATAGCTAGTGGGAAGCATCCGCAAAGCACAGGGAGATCAGCTCCTGCTTTGTGACCACCTAGAGGGGTGGGATAGGGAGGGTGGGAGGGAGACGCAAGAGGGAGGGATTATGGGGATATATGTATACGTATAGCTGATTCACTTTGTTATACAGCAGCAACTAACACAGCAATGTAAAGCAATTATACTCCAATAAAGGTGTTAAAAAAAAAAAGAAATACAGTGTTTGGAACTTATCCAGATTCCTCTAGTTGTTGTCAAAGGAAGCAGTGTCCCACAAAGACCAACTACACTAACTCAAAAGCAAGAGTTTTATTTTGTTTTAATGTTCAATTTGTACCTCTTGGCCTCTAGTTTTCTTCCCTATAAGTTGAAATTTCTATCTGATCCTATGTAGTACAGTCTCTAGTACCTATGAAAAAAATATTTTCTTTCTCACAAGGCTCACCTTGAGTTTTCCTGTTTCATATATAGAATCAGTCATTCTTGGTTCCTAAGAATCCTGGTTCTTAGGATTAGTGAAGAATAGCATCAGAGCATTAGGGGTCAAAATCTTGGCACTGAGGTTGTATTTCAGATTGTCTCATGTGACAGCCGAGAAAATGATACCAGAAACCCAATAGTTATTTTTAAAAGTCCCTTTAAAAAAGTAATGAATTCATCTATTTTCTAACGATTATAAATATTACTGTAGTAAGTTTATTGATCTGGGTCCCTCTTTTAATGCAACTTGATGCACTATATCATGATATGATAATATACTGTTTAACATACCATATTATAAATCTCCATTTTTTTCTTCCTTTTAACCCTTGAATTAAGTTTCCAGAGATTGGTCATAGAGAAAGGAAGTCAGTAGAAAATGATTGTCAGAATCACTTTAATAAAAAAAAATACTTCTAGCCTTTCTCTAAAAACAAATAATATAGACTAATAAATACACAAGCCTAGGAGGTATGTATTTCAGACAAAGTCACAATTAGTTAAGGGCAAGGAATTAAATAACACAGATCAAAATAACATTTTGGTTTGCTTTTTGTTTTCCTAAAGCTCACTTTCTCTCTGTGACATTAATGTCATTATTCATAAGTTAATTGCTCTTATCTGAAAGGATAATAGGCATTCCTTACTGTCTCAAGAGAGTCAAATAGCTATAGCCCAGACTAGGTCCCTAGATTAAGCTCCCCAAGTGCCAAGTAGACTGGAACACTATCTTTCTAGGTTTTTACATTTCGAGAGAATGAAGTACAGACCTGACAGACATCTCTAGGTCATAAAAGCCAGAGACAGCAAGCATTTATCTGGTCCTTGGGAAGATGTATTTACATTCCAAAAAGTTAGTGTGAAAATCCAGGATCCTTTCCACCAAAAGAGCAATGTGTTTTCCTTCTTTTGGGAAATACATACATACATATGTCTATACATATAAGTGTATATATGCATATCTATATACATAAATGAGAAAATCCATTGTTTTTGTCTCTCACCAATGAAGTGTTTGGCCCTTGTATAGGAGAGTTTTCAAACTGGCTTTCATCATGTCTCTGCAGGGTAAGCTCTGGGGCAAGGAGGCTGAAGCAGTGGGGTAGTTAATAGAAATCTGTATTCAATCCAGAGCACACTTAGAATAAAATGAATATAGGAAAGCAGCACTGTCAGTTGCTAACATATTTTATATTAAAAAATATGTAAGTATGTAAAGTTTAAAGTTTACATTATATTAGGTACCCACAGTATCAGAACATGCAAAGAATCATGATGTACGGTCTACTGCACCATATTATCATGCAACTATTCCGATGAGAGATTTCTCCATTGACCATCACCCTAAACTTTCAGCTCATAAACTCAGTTTTGAAATTTCTAATGCCATTGGATTTATATGTGTATGTGTATACTTGATATACATTATATACATATTATATACACATATATATCAAGATTTAATCTGCACAGTGTTATCTATTTAGCATCCTTACTTTAACAATTAAAAAATATATTTTATGATATGTCACTTTTTTTTTCCCCAAAGGTTTGTGGAAAGATACAATGCTACTATGCTCTACTTTCTTCCCAGTTTATATGCTACCAAAATTCTAGCCACAAGTCAACCTAAACTATTATTTTCTTTGTGGTCCTGAATAGAAAAATAATTTTATAATAATTCCATAAGCATTTTGTGAACCTCCATCTTATTTTTAAATTAAAAATGTCATCTTCCTCTAAAGAAAATTATATTGGGAGGAGGAAAGTTAATCAGCACATTAGTTGTAGTTCCTAGAGACCATTTCAATTCATTACATATAGTGCACCAGAAATGAAGGCACCTATAGTTATCAATTTCTCAGGCATGGATAGATCAAACATTTATCTATTGTATATAGTCTGGAATCACATATACATTTATATATCTATTTAACAAAACAAGAGGTTTCTTTTTGTATACCTTATAGAATTTTTTTACTGTCAGTTGAAGGATATTAGCACATGCCACCCCAAAATATTATGCTTTGGTATACTGATTATTTTGAGTTGAAGCCACTTGAAAAATAGCAAACACAGAGAGAAGCTTTCTCTGAATTCCCCTTATCTGCCTAAAGAAGGATCCTCTGAAAGGACATCAGTTGTCAGAAATCCTCTCCCAGGGAATTTCAGCAACCAGGTAAGATTGACTCTTCTCACAGGAGAGGAGATTAGAAGGCAACACTGCACCCAGACAAACTGTCGAAAACTATAAAACTTCCATCGACTCTTCTAAGGACCCATTCATCTTTCCTAAAAGTCATTTACACTTCCCTAAGTTGCCTACATTCCTCTCCTCTTTCCTTATTAAGATGGTTTATAAGCTCTCAAGTCTCACTGCCTTTTTGGTTTTCACTTTTGTTCTCATATTAAAAATTAATAAATTTATATACCTTTTCTCTTGTTAATCTGCCTGTTGCCAGTTTATTTTATAGACTCCTCTGTGGAACGTAGAAAGGTAGAAAGAAAGTCTTTTTATACACTACACAATTAAGTATGGTTATTTTTACTTTCATACACAAAAAGTGTCCAGTAACTTCTCTGTGATGATGAGACAAATAAAGCTTTTAGGCTCCCCTTAAACTGGCTTAAATGTCATTTTCTACCATTCTAACCCTTGTTCTCAACAAAGAAATTCTCAGATCCACTTTGATTTTAATACTTCTTGTCACCTTGACAGGGTACCACAGAAATTGCTGTATCTATATTTTCCCATTTAGTTTCTCCAATCAATCATGGATTTCTTCAAATTTTTCCACATTAACCTTCCAGTTTTAGAAACAAATTAGAGTGAAAGTTGAGTTTTTTAAGTCCAATACCCATTTCCCTTATGCCTTGTGGATGAACCTCTATTTTCCTTAGGGAATCATATATTCGCAACTCTCACTCTCTGTGAGTTAAATGGTACTGTTCCCTCCTGCAGTAACCACAGGAAAGCACCAGGCTCTGTCCTTCCAATCGACATGTTCCACCCTTTGGACCACAGTTCAAGAATGGTCATATTACTCAAGTCAGTCCAAGCAGAGATAGTCCTGAGATTTTAGCTGGGACAACCTGGAGGAAATGTGTTTTTTTGTTATTTGTTGTTTTTCTACTGTGCCTGAGAATTCTGTGGATTTATGCCTGAAGCCACAAGGGATGAAACATGGAAAAACCCTGGTTGGAATAAGGACAGTGAAGAGCTATGCAGAGAACAGAGCTGGGGAGAGCAAAAAAGAATGGGAGACAAGATGTGGGAAAGAAAGCTTGGCTCTTAAACACACTGTGAGAGCCCTAGAGTTTAGCCTTGCTTAAAACAATTTCCTTTCTTAAAAATTTCCCCCTTCATTTTCAGTCAGGGAAGTTATTGCATTTTACATCTCTTTGCCCTAAACCAAATGTTTAGGAGAAAGAGTTTCTGAGTGAGTCACACACTAATCAAATTTATATCACATTAATTACAATATATATTTTATCTTTTCAGAATCAGGATTGAAATTTTGTTTTTAAGATTTTTTTAGAGATTGTTTTAAAACATATCTACATAATAATCCACTGAATAGTTTAGTTGTTAAAGAAGTAGACATTCATAAATTTTCTTTTCATTTTCTCTCATGGTTCCAATATTCAATTATAAAATTATATTAAGCTATTCCAAAAGGGCATACCATATACTAATTTTTACTATTAAAATAAATATTTAGCTCAAATTAATTAGAGGATGATTTTATTTTCTTCAGGTCACATTGTTTATTTAGTGTTCTTCACAGTTATAATAAACACAATCCTAGATACAAAAACTGAAACAATATCCTTAAAGGAAATTATGTTTCACATCATTGAGTAAACAAATATGTCCTTAAAGAAGAAAAAATGTTTTCTATAAATAGTACAATAAAAAACATATTTTCCTACAAATTTTTCATTTTTTTCTTAAAATAATTTAGTCATGAAAATGATGTAAGAACATAGAAACCGAATTGCCTTTTTTTTTTTTTTTGGTCGCACTGTGCAGTATGCAGGATTAAATTTCCCGGATCAGGGATTGAACCCATGTCCCCTGCAGTGGAAGCACAGTCTTAACCACTGGACAACCAGAGAAGTCCCCTGATTGCCATTTCAATGTTAGTTCTGTTCTCATTCTTTCCTAAGTTAACTCTGGTAGATGTACTTTATTTCTCATATATTCACCACCACATTTTATGTAAGAAAACAAATAAAAACAGATTATGTTATTAATGTAATATATTATTCATATATATTCATATTACATGTATATATATTCTTTGCTATATTTGATTTTCAGTTCTATAGTTGATGTTAGATTTACTGCATATGTAACTATTAACCTCAAGATTAGTAGTGACTGCACCACACATATGATTATTTGAGATATCATCTAAACAAAGCATCTAATACTCAATCTTCTACTAATAGCCACAACCTAAAACGCATCCTATGATCTGAAAACCACTTGATCTGGGATACGTAATAGTACATATTTAAATAGTACAGATAGTTGGGTTCAGAATACTTCAGAAAATTTCCACAGTGCTCACAGTTGGCATGAAACAACCTAAAGAAAGTGGGCTCTTCGTGAGGAAACATATACAAATATTGACTTTTCCCTAAAATATTTGATTCATTGAAGCTAGGATTTTTAGAAATCTCATATATGAAATGGGGTGGAAAATTAAAAGCAAGTAATGGGATATAAAACAAACAATTTTTTAAATGTCTACTAGATGATACAGAAATCAGGATATTTTGCTCTCTCTCTATATTGAGTCATCTTAGTCACAGATGCTTTGAATTAGTCAAGATAGTAAAGGCCTAAATTTGGCCTACATGTTATTTGAGTAATATAATTACAGAAAATAATTTTTGCCTAAATTCTCTAAGTAGCTAGGGAAAAAAAAAACTAAAGAATTTGCTTTGTTGGCCTGCTGATTTATCACGTAGAATTATTGATATGATTCAGGTAAAAGTAGAATTTCTTCTAAAATTATTCAGTTTCTCAGAGCTGTTTTGTTGTTGTTGTTGTTATGAAGTATCAATGCTTATGATTCCAAAAGTTTTCTACTTCAGCTAGTTTTCCTCTAAAAAAAATGTCTCCTTGAGGTTTTCAGCACTGGCACTGGCTAGAATATTAGGTCTGCAAATGTTTAGTGGTGAAATCACTCTTCCAAAATAGTTAGACTCAACCTTGGGAAAGGGTTTAGGTCAGTTCTTAATTTAACCAGAGCAGGTAGCTCATCTCTAATGTGTTATATTATTAGTATGTTCCTAAAGTTAAATCTTGGATATATTAATTGTGAAGAACTTTAAAGGAGGCAATGCTGTGGAGTGCAGTGTGAACTTCTCAGGTTTCTGCTCATCCCAAAGCCCTCTGAGATGTTCTTAGAGTATAAATAAGTTTTCCAGTTATGCTATAATACATTGCCCAAACACTATAAAAATTAAAGATTTACTTAAGTCAATTGTAGCGTAAGATTCTTCACATTAATAAGCAATAAAAATAAGTTTACTCATGTTTTCTGTTTGGAGCAAGAATTCTCAGCCTGCATAAATTTTTCTTAAACATTAACAACTAGATCTAGGAGGAGATCAAGATGGCAGAGCGGGAGGATGCAAAGCTTACCTCTCCTTACAAACACATCAAAAATACATCTACATGTAGAGAAATTCTCACCAAAAAACAAATTTCAGACTGTCAGAAAGACTCTTATGCAATCAAGGCTGTAAAAAAGTTCCATGCAGAGTTGGGTGGGAAGGGAAAAGAAGCAATCAGGTTGAGACCTAACCCCTAGGATAGGACACAGAAGAGGAGGGTGATCACACAGGCTCAGAGATCCTTCTTGGGGAGTGAGCGGTTCAAACCGCATATTGGGCTCCCCAGACCTGGGGCCCAACACCAGGAGGATGAGTCCCCTTAGCTGGTTTGAGAACTAGTGGGACTTACAGCAGGGCTTTAAGAAACCTAGACTCACCCATGAAGAGTTCATACTCCCAAAACAAAGTGGAGGAAGCAGATTGAAACTTCCTGGACTCTGGCCAGTCTCCCTCGACCACCCCAGCATGCACCCCAGCATGAGCCAAGCACCTGCTCTGACCCCTTTTGCTCAGAGATACAGCTCCACACTAGGGGTATAGATGTCACCGCCAAGGAGACTGTGCAATTGTGGGGACAGAGCCGGCTCAGACCTGGCACAAAATCCAAATGGGGTGAGGGCAGCCATTACTGGCATTCATAGGGGGCAGCAGATAGGGAACATTCTGGAACTCTGATTGGTACCAGAACCATCTCAGCACCCACCCTGGTCCCTCTTGCTGCACAGTACAGCTCCCCACTAGAGCAAAGGTTGCCACTGCTGGAGGAAAGTGCACAGTTGCAGGGGACTGGATTCAGCTCAGACCTGGCACAGCTTCCAAATGGGGCAAGAGCAGCCATTAGTGGCACTTGCATAGGCAGCAGGTTGGGAGCAGTCTGCAACTCTGGTTGGTGTGCCTGGACTGCCCCAGTGTGCACCGCTGCCAGCAATGGGTGCCGCTCTGGCCCCCCTTGCTACAGCACTGCTCCCCTCTGGGGTGAAAGTACCAATGCAGGGAAGTAGGAAAGCACATACATAAAGGGAATAGAACCAGCTAAGACCGGCCCTCCAGGCTTCTGTTCCATAACTTGGGACCCGCCCTTGCCCCTAAAGAGTGGTGTTGGCCACTGATCAGAAGAGAAGCCTCAGCTCACACCTGGCTCTGGCTCTAGCCCTTCCCTCTCTGACCTCACATCCTAAGAATGTAATAGCTACCAGCCCACCCTGGGGGAAGATGTGACTAATGCTCTCTTCAGATCCAGATATACCACAAAGGCCACTGGACACACACAGACTACATAGGGACATTCCCACATGAGGACACAGCTTTTAAGACCAGGATGGGTAACTGTTTCATGTAATTTCATAGAGAAAGAGAACATTAAGCAAAATAAGAAGACAGAGAAATTTGTTTCAAACAAAAAAACAGAGAAAAAAAATACATGAAAAGAACAATTTAAGGAAACAGAGATAAATAATTTACCAGATAAAGAGCTCAGGCATTAGTAATAAGAATGCTAACTGAACAACAGAAGAGAATAGATGAACATGGTGAGAATTTTAGCAAGGAACTAGAAAACATAAAACAGAATCAGTCAGAACTGAAGAATACAATAACTGAAATGAAAATCACACTAGAGAGAATAACAGCAGACTAGGTGATACAGAAGAACACTTATGTAATCTGTCATCAGGAAAATGCAAATCAAAACCATAATGAGATATCACCTCACGTCAGAGTGGCTATCATCAAAAAGTCTACAAATAACAAATGTTGGTTAGGTTTCTCCAAAAGGGAACCCTCCTACACTGTTGGTGGGAAAGTAAATTGGTGCAGTCACCATGGAAAGCAGTATGAAGGTTTCTCAAAAAACTAAAAATAGAACTACTATATGACAAGCAATTCCACTCATGGTCATATACCTGAAAAAACAAAAACATTAATTTGAAAAAATACATGCACCCCAATGCTCATAGCAACATTATATACAGTTGTCAAGATATGGAAGCACCCTAAGCATCTATCATCAGATGAATGGATAAAGAAGATGTGGTATATATATACAATGGACTGCTATTTTGCCACAAAAAAAGAATGAAATTTTGTCATTTGTAATAACATGGATGGACTTGGAGGGTATTATGCTAAGTGAATAAGTCATAGAAAGGCAAATACTGTGTATCACTTATATGTGGAATCTAAAAAATATAACAAACTAGTGAATATAACAAAAATAAACAGATTCAGAGATATAGAGAACAAACTAGTGATTACCTGTGGGGAGAGGGAAGGAGGGAGGAAAAATATAGGGGTAGGAAATTAAGAGGTACAAACTATTATGTATAAAATAAGCTATAAGGATATAATGTACAACACAAGGGATATAGCCAATATTATATAATAACTATAAATGGAGTATAACCTTTAAAAATTGTGAATTACCATATTGTACACTTGTAACATACATAATATTGCACATTAAGTATACTTTAATTTATAAACAAGAACAGTTTAAGGGACCTCTAGCACAAGATTTAGTGTACCAACATTCACATTATAGGGGTCCCAGAAGGAGAAGAGAGAAAAGGATAAAAAATGTATTTGATAAAATGATAGCAGAAAATTTCCCAAGCTTGAAGAAGGAAACAGAATTCAAATATGGGAAGCAAAGAGTACCAAAAAATATGAAACCAAAGAGACATGCACCAAGACATATCATAATTAAAATGGCAAAATTTAAAGATAAAGAGAGGATTTTAAAGAGAGTAAGAGAAAAACAAAGAGTCACAAAGAAGGGAACACCCATAAGGCTACTAGCTAGGTTTCCTGCACAAACTTCACAGGCCAGAAGGAAGTGGCATGATATATTTAAAGTGCTGAAACAGAAAATTCTGCCGCCTAGGATACTCAACCCAGCAAGATTATCATTCAGGATTGAAGCAGATATAAAGAACTTCTCAGATAAGCAAAAACTAAAAGAGTTTATCAGCACTAAACACACCCTAAAAGAAATTGAGTCTCCTCTCAGACTACAAAAATAAATAAGAATATATAGGAAAGGAAGAATCCCAAGAGCAAAGGCAAATATATGGTAAAGTCTGTGGATCAATTACTTAAATAAGCTAGTGTGAAGATTAAAAGACAAAAACTGTAAAATCAACTCTAACTACAATAAACAGTGAAGGGATAAACATGAAAATGCAAATTATCATATCAAAACCACAAAACATGGGGGAGGGAATTAAAAAATGTAGATCTTTTAGAATGTGTTTGAACTTAAATGACTAATGTTTAAAACAAGTGGCTATAGTTATAGATAAACATACACTAACCCCATGATTACCACAAATCAAAAACCTACACTAGATACACAAAAACTAGAAAGGAAGGAACACAAGGATACCACTAAAGAATATCATCAAACCAAAAGGGAAGAAACAAAAATAAGAAGAAAATAACTGGGAAGAACTACATAAACATCCAGAAACAAGTAATAAAATGGTAATAAGCATATGCCTATCAATAATCACTTTAAATGTTAATGGACTAAATGTTTCAATCGAAAGACATTGATTGGATAAAAAAATCAGACACATCTATACCCTGCTTACAAGAAACTCACTTCAGAGCTAAAGACACACATAGACAGAAAGTGAGGGGATGAAAAAACATTTTCTTCATGCAAAAGCAAATGATAAGAAAGCTGGGCTAACAATACTCATATCAGACAAAATAGATTTAAAACAAAGTCTACATCAAAAGACATAGAAGAACATTATATAATGATAAACAGATTAATACAAGAGGTTATAACATTTGTTAACATATATACACCTAACATAGGAGCATCTAAATATATAAAGGAAATATTAAGAGACATAAAGGGAGAAATTGACAATAGTACAATAATAATAGGGAACTTTAACTCCTCACATCAATAGACAGATCATCAAGACACAAAATCAATAAGAAAACAATAGACTTAAATGACACATTAGACCAATTGAACTTAATAGAAATCTGCAGGACATTCCATCCAAAAGAGCAGAATGAACATTCTTTTTAAGTGCATAAAAATGTTCTCCAGGATAGATCACATAATACACAACAAAACAAGTCTCAACAATTTGAAGAGGATAGAAATTATATCAAGTGTTTTTTTTCAGACCACAGTGGTATGAAACTAGAACGAATTACAGGAAGAAGACTGGGGAGAAAAAAACACAAATGTGAGGAGACTCAACAATATGTTACTAATAAAAGCCAATGGGTCAATGAAGAAATCAAAGAGGAAATCAGAAAATACCTCAAGACAAATGAAAAAAAATATAGTGATCCAAAATTATGGGATGCAGCAAAAGCAGGTCTAAGAGGACATTTTATAGCCATCTCAAGAAACAAGAAAAATCTCAAATAAACAACCTAATCTATAATCTAAAGGAATTAGAAAAAGAAGAGCAAAAAAGCCCAAAGTCAGCAGAAGAAAGAAAATAATAAAGATGAGAGAGGAAGTAAATAAAATAGAGACCAAAAAACAACAAAAAAGACAAATGAAGCCAAGAACTGTTTTTTTTGAAAAGATAAACAAAATGAATAAGCCTTTAGCCAGGCTCATCAAGAAAAAAAGAGAAACAACCCAAATAAACAAAATGAGAAATGAAAGAGGAGAAATAACAACTGCTATCACAGAGATACAAAAAATCATAAAGGAATACTAGAAAGGAATATGCCACCAAATTAGACAGTATAAAAAAATTAGATAAATTTCTAGAATCATACAACATGCCAAGACTGAATAAGGAAGAAATAGACAATCTGAACAGACTGATTACTAACAATGAAGTTGAATTTAGAATCAAAACACTCCCAGCAAACAAAAGACCAGAACTAGATTGCTTCACAGGAGAATTCTGCCAAACATATACAGAAGAGTTAATACCTATCCTTCTCAAACTATTACAAAAAACTAAAGAGTAGGGAACACTCCCAAATTCATTCTGTGAGGCCAACATTACCCTGATCCCAAAGCCAGACAAAGACACTACAAAAAAAGAAAATTACACACCAATATCTCTGATAAATATAGATGCAAAAATTCTCAACAAAACACTAGCAAACTGAATTCAACAATATATAAAAAGGATCATACACCATGATCAAGTCAAATTTATTCCTTGTGTATAAGAATGGTTCAATATTGATAAATCAATCAATGTGATACTCCACATTAACAAAAGGAAGGATAAAAAAATCATGATTATCTCAATAGACACAGAAAAATCATTTGAAAAATTAAACATCCATTCATGATAAAAAAAAATTTTGTCAAAGTTCATATAGAGGAAACATATCTCAACATAAGAAAGGCTATTTATGACAAACCCACAGCTAACATCATACTCAATGGTGAAGAGCTGAAAGCTTTTCCTCTAAAATCAAGAACAAGACAAGAACTCCCGCTCTTGCCACTTCTACTTAACTTAGTAGTGGAAGTCCTAGCTACAACAATGAGACAAGAAAAGGAAATAAAAGGTATCAAAATTGAAATGGAAGGAATAAAACTGTCACTATTTGCAGCTGACATGATGCTATAGAAAACCCTAAAGTCTCCACAAAAAACTATTAGAACTAATAATTTCTCAGATGAGATGTGTGGGTGGAAATTGTTTTCTTTGTACAAAGCAGATTCTTTCTGTTTGTAGGTTTGTTATTCATTCTCTTTATACCTATAGTTTGGGAATTTTTTCAAGATGTATCTTTAAAAAAATGTCAATCTCAACTAGAAATCTATGAGTCCTTTCAGTCTCTAGGACCAGATATCTATATTTCTTTCCCGAATATTTTCTTTTTATCCTTTAGACTCTCTTATTTACCTCATATTGGCTGTTTGCTGTGGATATTCTCTCCCACTGGGACACAGACAATCATATAATCTATGTATTTCTATTTAACAGGACATTATAAGAAGATAAATGAGATAAATCATATTCTTCTAGGTTTTATTCATTTCAGAGCTAGGTAATAATTGAACTCACTAAAATGACAGAATATGAGATTAATATACAGAAAACTGTTTTTTTCTATATACTAATAATGAACCATTAGAAAAAGTAAGCAAAGAAAAAAAAATCACATCAAAAAGAATGAAATACCTAGAAAGAAACTTAACCAAATAAGTGAAAGAACCATACTCTGAAAACTATGAAACACTGATGAAGGGAATTGAAAATAATTCAAAGAAATGGAAAGATATTCCATGTTCATGGATTGGCTCAGACAACAGGGGACACATTTCTCCAATGATTTTTAACATAAAGGAATATTTCCTGTGAAAACTATTTTTAAATGCTAATTTTGTTTTAATTAGGTAGTCTTTAAGAAATAAACAAAATATACTGGTATGTGAGTGGTGAACAGATTGTCAGGTCTTACATTTCCTGAGTCAAGAACTACAGCTCTCATTTTCTGTAGTCACCTCTCTAGTCTCAGCATTACCTGCATTAGCATATAAAAAGTCAGAACATGTGATTAAGGTAGATAACCTGTAAAGTTTACAATATGTTAAATAATGAGAGAATTACTTTGGTACATCTAGATATTAAAAAAAGAAAGCACTGAGAAGGATTCAATTTTTACCAAATATTAATATTGTGGTTATAAACAATGACTTTATACAAAAAGGTTTAAGTGTGTACCATATTAAAAATATAAGTATCAATACTTTATTCATCCAAATCAATACTTTCAGTGAAAAGTCTGAATTTATGCACACAATAGAGATCATTGAAAAGTAATGATTTAGTTAGAAAAAGGTTAAATTCTCTGAGATTCTACAGGGAAATTAAGGCGGTCAATGACTGAAAATACGTTTACTCTTCATATGCTTTTAGCAGAAATAGCTTATGGGTATGACAAAGAAAAGCACGTTGCTCATGTACGTCACTCAGTACGATGAAACTAAATTACCAACCCAGCATCTGATAGGTCACTTTCATTTTCCCTTCAAGATAACATGATGGATTTTCAATAGTAGCTATGGTTCAAGCTTTCCAGAAGATCTAAATACCATTTGACTTGATGGCAAGTATCAATTTCTTAATGATACAAAATATCTATTCTTTGTGTAATCTTAGAGATCATTCTTTGCTATGTTAAATTCTGTTTTTGTGAATGGGATCCACATCCCTTCTGCAGTGCAACCTAGCAATCCAATACTCTCTAATACTCCAATTCTTAACAAACACTCTTTTTTCCACCCCTGGCAGAAATAAGTACCAGTGTAATATATTAATTCAATTATTCATTGATTTGTTTACTCTCCAAGTCATTCATATATTCACTCAACATTTCATTATTATGCAAGAGTCTAAGGATGTAAAAAATAGTTAAGGCACTCTCCCTTAAGGAGTCATATTTAAAGGGAGATGCAGACAAACTATTGATTTTAATACAAAGTGATAAATAGTATCATAGAGGTAAGCTGAGTCTCTCACTTGCTGTATTTCCCCAGGCATAGGACAATCTCTGTGTGCCAAGAAATTCAATACTTTTAGATTTGAACTTGTTAGAGCTTATGGCACTTTTTATTGTTTTCAAGTCATTGCATCAAAACCATGTTTAAGGATGGTAGTAAGTCCATGCTACAAAAACAACAAGCAAAATGTACATCTCTATCCCTACTTCCTCTAATTCTGATTCCATTAATTTTATACAGGTTAACTGTTGCTTGTTTTCTATTCCTTTTGGGGGCATAACAATAGTAGTAATGTTTCATTTATTTTAATTTGTTATACAATGTTCTGTGTGTGGAGGATACGTTGTAAGTCACCCTCTCACTGTCAAGTTACCTCTCCTCCACCCTCTCTTCTAACCAAGACTATTTTCTCTTTTCAGAGAATGTTTGTACATTAATGTCTACTACAAATTTGAACAAAGAAGGTATAGAAAGCAAGGAGAATGAAGCTCTCATAATAATATAGAGTGGGGTGACACAGGTTTGGGTCACTAACCATTCCCCAATATGCATGTAAAGCTATGGTAACAGATAGGAACAGACAACTAACATCTTCTGTGAAATTCAGGAAGTCTGTCCATAGGAGTTAGAAATGAGTATATCAGCTTGTACATCAAAGAAGGACACTTCCAAAAGATAAAATGGCTTATTAATAAAGTAAGATAGAATGTGTTATGTATTGGAAAAGGCATATGATTTATTACTGTTGAATTATCAGGTTTGTTGAAGAGAGTTCCAGGAAATTAACCCAGACAGATGACAAGTATTCACTAATAGAGAACATTATACTATGCAAGGAAGTCTGGATTTTAAGTGATATATGAGAAGATACAATAAATAATTTTAAGCAGAAAACTTACAAGATTTAAATTTGAATTTAGAAAAAATATTGTTTCTCAGTTGTAAGGGATGAATAGTCAAGAGTTGGTTCAGAATCCATGAAAACAGAATTACCTCTGAGATGAATAAAACCTAGAAGAATATGATTTATCTCATTTATCTCCTTATAATGTCCCTGTTAAATAGAAGTACATAGATTACATGATTCTGCCCCAATGGGAGAGAATATCCACAGCAAACACCCAATATGAGGTAAATAAGAGAGTCTAAAGGACAAAAAGAAAATATTCAGGAAAGAAATATAGAAATCTGGTCCTAGAGACTGAAAGAACTCATAGATTTCTAGTTGAGATTGACTTTTTTTCAAAGATACATCTTGATAAAATTCCCAAACTATAAGTATAAAGAGAATGTATAATAAACCTACAAACAGAAAGAATCTGCTTTGTACAAAGAAAACAATTTCCACCCACACATCTCATCTGAGAAAATAAATTATAATGACCCTAATAAAACACCAAAATAAATAAGCACAGAGATCTTAATAGAGACAAAGATAACTTCAAAGTTAAATCCAAATAGGGAATAAATACTGAAAGTTCCTTTCTTTCAATGGAAAAATCAGACGCCAATAAAAATGCTAATGCTAGTTTAGAACAAATATGCAAAATCTAGGAGAGCAAATTTTAAAGAGATGAGAAGGAAAGCAATCCAGTGTTCTTAGTGGGCAGGAAAGAGGTGAAACAGTAAAAGGGTTAAGGCATAAAAATATTATAAAAGTCTTATCTTACAGGACAGGGAGAAGGGACGCAAACGGGGAAGATTTGAGAGAAAGCATACTGCTGGGACAAATGGCTGAAATTTCATATATGAGTAAATAATTATATGTTTGATTATAAACACTGGCAAGCAGACATTAACAATGAGAAAAATTCCCAAATTAACATGGGGAGATAAAAGGAAGTGTTACAACATTATTAGAACATGTAAGACAAGGAAAATGAAAAGGAAACAACAATAGTAAAATGATTACTGTAGCTTTGTAGTATAGTCTGAAGTCAGGGAGCCCATTTCCTCCAGTTTCATTTATCTTTCTCAAGATTGCTTTGGCTATTCGGGGTCTTTTTTGTTTCCATACAAATCATAAAATTTTTTGTTCTAATCCTGTGAAAACTGCCATTGGTAATTTGATGGGGATTGCATTGAATCTCTAGATTGCTTTGGGTAATATAGTCATTATCACAATATTGATTCTTCCAGTCCAAGTACATGGTATCTCTCCATCTGTTTGTGTCATCTTTGATTTCTTTCATCAGTATCTTATAGTTTTCAGAGTACAGGGTTTTTGCCTCCTTAGGTAGGTGTTTCCTAGGTATTCTTTTTGTTGCAGTGGTAAATGGGATTGTTTCCTTAATTTCTCTTTCTTATCTTTCATCCTTAGTGTATAGGAATGCAAGAGATTTCTGTGCATTAACTTTGTATCCTGCATCCTTATCAAATTCACTGATTAGCTCTAGTAGTTTTCTGGTAGCATCTTTAGGATTCTCTATGTATAGTATCATGCCATCTGCAAACATTGAAGTTTTACTTCTTCTTTTCCAATTTGGATTCCTTTTATTTATTTTTCTTCTCTGATTGCCATGGTTAGGACTTCCAAAACTATGTTGAATAATTGTGGTGAGAGTGGACATCCTTGTCTTATTCCTGATCTTAGAGGAAATGTTTTCAGTTTTTCACCACTGAGAATGATGTTGGCTGTGGGTTTATTGTATATGACCTTTATTATGTTGAGGTATGTTCCTTCCAGGCCCACATTCTGGAGAGTTTTTATCATAAATGGTATTGAATTTTGTCGAAAGTTTTTTCTGCATCTACTGAGATGATCATATGGTTTTTATTCAGTGTATCACACTGATTGATTTGCATATATTGAAGAATCCTTGCATCCCTGAGATAAATCCCACTTGATCATGGTGAATGATCCTTTTAATGTGTTGTTGGATTCTGTTTGCTAGTATTTTGTTGAGGATTTTTGCATCTATGTTCCTCAGTGATATTGGCCTGTAATTTTCTTTTTTTGTGATAGCTTTGTATTGTTTTGGTATCAGGGTGATGGTGGCCTCATAGAATGAGCTTGAGGGTATCTCTTCCTCTGCAATTTTTTGGAAGAGTTTGAGAAGGACAGGTGTTAGTTCTTCTCTAAATATTTGCAACTGACAAGAGATTAATCTCCAAAATATACAAACAGCTCATGCAGCTCAATATCAAAAAAACAAATAATCCAACAAAAAATGGGAGGAAAATCTAAATAGACATTTCTCCAAAGAAGACATCCAGATGGCCAAAAAGCACATGAAAAGATGATCAATATGATTAATTATTAGAGAAATGTAAATCAAAACTACAATGAGGTATCACCTTACACTGCTCAGAATGGCCATCATCAAAAAAATCTACAAGCAAGAAATGCTGGAGAGAGTGTGGAGAAAAGGGAATCCACCTACACTGTTGGTGAGAATGTAAATTGGCACAGCCACTATGAATAACAGTATGGAGGTTCCTTAAAAAACGAAAAATAGAACTAGCATATGACTCAGCAATCCCACTCCTGGGCATATACCCAGAGAAAACCATAATTCGAAAAGATGTATGCACTGCAGCATACATCTGCACTTCTGCTGTGTTCACTGCAGCACTATTTACAATAGCCAGGACATGGAAGCAACCCAAATGTCCATCAACAGAGGAATGGATAAAGAAGATGTGGTGCATACATACAATGAAATATTATTCAGCCATATTAAAGAAAAAATAATGCCATTTGCAGCAACATGGATGGACCTAGAGATTGTCATACTGAGTGAAGTAAGTCAGACACAGAAAGACAAATATCATATGATATCACTTATATGTGGAATCTAAAACCAAAAAAAAAGGGTCCAAATGAACTTACTTACAAAACAGAAGCAGAGTCACAAACGCAGAAAACAAATTTATGGTCACCAGGGGATAACAGTGGGGAGGGATAAAATGGGAGATTGGGATTGACATATACACACTAATATATATGTAAAATAGATAACTAATAAGAACCTGCTGTATAGCATACTCTGTAATGGTCTATATGGAAAAGAATCTAAAACAAAAAAGAAAGAGTGGATATATGTGTATGTATAACTGATTCATTTTGCTGTACACCTGAAACTAACACAACACTGTAAATCAACTATACTCCAATAAATTTTTTTTAAAAATTAAAATGAATCTTAAATATTAATTTAAGAGGGAGGAACAGTATCAAGTATATAGGTTATGTTCCTGAATTCTTCATTCAAAGTTGAAAACTGTCAAACTGAGATTTTACTTAAAGCTTGAAATAAATAGATGGACAAAGGCATACTAAGTAAACATAAATATAAAGCAAGTGTTATAATATTAATACCAGACAAGATAGACTTTAACATCAAACAACAAAAGAATACAAAGAATATAAAATAATAATAAAGGTATTATAAACAAATGTATATGTGTACATACATAGTGCGAGATAAAAGGCAAAAACTTTTGCACAAATTATTTTGAAGCTAGAAATAATAAAATCTAACAAAAATAAAAGGAAACAACAGGAAAAATGTAAAACATTTCCCAAATCAAATAGGACTAATTACACAAAAAATAAGGTAAACAATGAATTAAAATTGTAATCAAAATCTTTATTTAACATATATGAGAAATTTTATATCCCTCAGCCAAAGAATCTATATATTACTTTGAATGACCACAGAACATTTTAAAAAACAAATCTTGTTTCCCACCCATTTTCAAATTCATCCAGTTAAATAAATTAGATTTTACAGACAATATCTTCTAAGAGCATTTCAATAAAATGACTAAAGAAGTTAAAATTCCCTGAATATCAGAAATTAAGACACAATCCCTAAATAGTCCTTAAATCAAGGGTACTATAAAAATGGAAATTATAAATTATCAAGGAAGCAGTATAAAAGAGAACATCTCATATAAAACTTGTGGGAAAAAGCATATACTGTGAATAAGTAAGTTTATCATCATTAAATGCCTTCTTTACTAATGAAGAAAATTAGTGAACCAGGTACTAATATTATGGAATTTAAAGAGACTATAAAGAGCTAAAACTAAAATTCATGAAACACATCCCTATAATATTAAAATAAAAAAAATAAATCCATAATGAATTTCTATTAAATCATAAAACAGGTAAAGCTTTTAAGAAAGTGATTAAGGAAAGAAAGTAAATACTGAGAATAAAATTATGCAGGATTATAAATAAGAAGATATATATGTGATATACATACAATATTTAATATATACTGTATATATACTATATATACAATGCATATTATATATATAGTATAGATATATTACATATATAATACATATAATACACATCATACATAATATATACAATAAGTATTTACTGAAAAATTATTGAAATACATAAAAATTATTGACAAATATATATTATATACATTATATTATATAAATATATATACAATGATCTGTATATATATTCTTATAATATATAATACAGATTACTGAAAAATTAGAAGCTTCATAAGAGTAATAAACAGCCAGTCAGAGCAAAATATTTTCACAATTAACAGTCAAAAGAATTTTACCAATATACAACTTACCCAATTTGATAGGAAAACGTAGAAATTTTGAATCTAGTTTCTATAAAAGATTATTTTAAAAGTGATTTAAAAACTGTTCTTTGAACACAAAAAATAAATGATTTCACAGAGGAATTCTAAAACAAATTAAGAAATAGGTAATAGTAACATTATTTAAGTTCTTCTAGAGCATAGAGAATGATGAAACATCCCCCTAAATCACTTTATAAATCTTATTTGGCTTTAATAGCCAAAACTGGTAAAACATTTGTATTAATAATATAGACCAAACTCACTTATGAATATAAATACTAATATTCTACAAAACAATAGCAAATGGAATCCAACCATATGTTTTAAAATGTTATATTATAGCTAACAAATATTTATTACTGGAGTGAAAAAATGGTACAATATCAGAGAAATATATCAATGTAATCTATAGCAGTAACAAACAAAAAGAGCAGAATCATAGATTCTTATTTATAGGTGATGAAGAATCAACTGAAATATATGTCAGTTTATTATACTTATAATATTACACATAATATATAATATAAATTATAAATATAATATGAATACAAGAAAACTAAGTATAAATAAGAAAAGAAAAATTGCCAAACACTAGCTATTAGAACTTCCTCTTGCAGCCATTATGGGAAAATAGGGACCAAGTTTACAAAATTAACAAGGAGAAAACTGGAATATGATATATAAAAAGTGGCTTTCAGATCTTGGACAAGAGGCAGAACAAGGAAAGAAGGAAGATAAATAAGGTGGGCACTACAATGGCCTAGAAAAAGCATTCATACTGCAGTTCGGGGAGAATTAACCCAAACAGAGCACAGTAGTCTCTATGAGCTGAGGAAAGAAAGCTCATAGATGGGGAGGCCAGAGAGAGTTGGTAGATTGAAATATCAAAGAGGAGGGAGCTACACAGAGAATTCTGGACATCTGCAAAACAATCCTTTTGATTCGTTTGTCTGAGTATTGATTTGTATATGCAAGGGAGGTAACTACCTAAAGTTGAGAAAAAACCTCTGGAAAGGAATAGCCAGAAAACCCCACAGGTTACATAGGGTTTGTGCTCCAGCCAGGCAGAGCAAAAAGACTTCTTAATAGATGGAGCACCAAGGACAATTCTAATAAGTATACTGCCCTGGTGATGGAGCCAAATTAGCCCTGAACCAAATGCTGTCTGAACCTTACCTAGTATAGCTGAAAAGCAAATTTTGAAATGTAAATTATATAAAAGCACACATAAGTAACGTTTGTGTGTTCCTGAAAAAAGCCCAACAATATTTTTAAAATAATGACAAAATCAAGCACCAAATGTATAAAATTTTAAATGTCTGCCATCCATTTAAAAATAATGAGGCACGTAAAAAATAATATACAACCCATAAGTTGAGAAAATTTAATCAATAGAAGTAGATCTGGAAATGGCAGCAATAATAGATCTATCATATAAAGATATTTAAAACAGCTACACAGAATTCCATCATATATTCAAGAAAGTTGAAAATGATAAAGAGAGACAAGGAGGATGTGTACTTTCAAAATAACCAATCAGATATGTGGAAATCAAAATATATGTAATTTAAAAAAATGTAGTCCAAGAAGAAGGGGAGGTGGGCAATAATAACAGTTGGAAAAAAACAATGCACAGGGCTTCCCTGGTGGCGCAGTGGTTGAGAGTCAGCCTGCCGATGCAGGAAAAGCGGGTTCATGCCCCGGTCCGGGAAGATCCCACATGCCACGGAGCAGCTGGGCCCGTGAGCCATGGCCGCTGAGCCTGCACATCCGCAGCCTGTGCTGTGCAACGGGAGAGGCCACAACAGTGAGAGGCCCGTGTACCACAAAAAAAAAAAAAAAAAATGCACAAAATGTTTCCAAACTTGATGAAAACTATAAATCTACAGATCCATGAATCCCAACAAACTCCAAGGAGAAGAAACATGAAAGGAAATAACATCACAATGCATCATAATCAAATTGCTGCCAAGTGTAATTTTAAAAAATAATAATTGTAGGATGGAAGAAAAAAGATGCATTTTCTACAAAGAAACAAAGATAGGAATAGTGGCAAATTTTTGTAAAAAACACACAGGCCAGAGGACAACAGAGCGTCATCTTTAAAGGCACTAAGTAATGTTTGTAAAAATGTTTAAAAGCTGTTAACCTGGAATTCTATACACAGCAAAAATATCCTTCAACAAATGAGGCAAGATAAAGATTTATTCAGACAAACAAAACAAAATAATTAATTTTTTAAGAGAAAGAATTTTTTAATGTTTTTCAACTTAATAGGATATGAAAAGACATGACCTAGATAAATTTGCAGCAGAAGGGTACAAGAAAAGACCAGAATTTGGTAGAGAAAGAAAGAATCAAATAGAGTCAAATTCATAAGAACAGAATGGAAAGAAACCCCAAATTTCATAGAATATTTAAAATTCACATCTGAGATAATAAAGTGCTAAAATGATACTGCTGGGACTGCAATGGGTAAAAAGACTTTAATTTTTTTCCACAATTTAGATTGCAATACATAATGTGAATATATAAAAAAATAATTATATTTATTCAGTTTTAACCTGTCGCTTTCAGGCAAATCACTGTTCTACTTTAAATTCCCTGTTCTTCAACCAAAATGACCGCTCAATATTCCTCTTACCAACTCACATGTATCTCTGTTCAAAGTATTTTCTCCATTTCACACCCCTCTCTCCCTACTACTAAAGATTAAACATTGTTATCTCAGTAGTAGATGATTAAAGTCTGAATGTGATATCTTCTTCCTTTATACTTTAGGGTAGACACTTTGGATGATTATGTGGAAGTATGATCTTTATTATTCTAGACTATATTCTTTAAAATGAATTGGAGAAAAAGAGAAAAAGAGAAAATTTTATTTAAACTGAATTGAATTACCATTATCACTATCATTTTCTAACACTGTAAATTCTAGAGAATACTGTGACAAGAATAAAAGGCAATTAAAATAAATATTAGAAAATGAGAGAAAAAACTATCAGACACTGTAACTGGTATAACTGAATATGTGCAAAAAATTCAAGAGACTGAGAATTTGGTAGAGTAACTGGATATGAGAACAACATATAAAAGTCAATGACTTTTTCTATTCCTATAGTAATCAACTACACACAGAAATGGAAAAGATATCATTTAATTTATAAGACCAACAAAAGCTATAAAATTCAATGGAAGAAAATTAGCAAAAAAATCACAGGGCCAATAGTGAAGAAAACTATAAAGTCATAATGAAGGGAGTAAATCTGAACACAGAAAGACTTCCCATAACCCTGTGTGGAAAGCATTAAGTATCAAAAAAAGTCACTTTTCTTAAAATTCATATAAAATTAATGCAATTCTAATTAAATTATACATGTCCTTGTGGAAATGAATAAAATATTCTTAAAATTTATATAGAAAATAAACTATAATAGCCAGGAAACCTATGAGAAGATAAGAGCAAGGCCCTGACTTTTTATATATTATAACTATAAAACACTATAATTAAATCAATATTTTATTATATAAACAGACAAATAGATCAGGGAATTAGAGTCGAGGGGAAAAAATGTGTATGTGTGTGTCTGTGTATGTATCAATCACAAAATGTCAGTTAAATGGGAAAAAAATGTCTCTTTAATAATTAGCTTTGTATAATCATCCTTATCTCTGCTAAATAAAGATGAATACATTTCAAATAAATTAACAACATGAATATTAAAACCACTGTAACAAATATTTTTAAAAATCTAGAAGGATGCTTGTATAGTTTAAGGATGAAGAAAAAATTTTAACAAATCAGTATACCAATATCTATAAAAAAAAAGACTACCTTGACTATACAACTTTTAAATACTTCAATGCTATTAGTCAATCAAACAATGATACATTTGGAGGGAAAACTACAAGTGAGATGATCAGTTTAGGTTTTTAAAAATATGGAGATAAATTATAGAAAACAATTTAAAATGTACAAAAATATATTAGAAGGTCCTCAAACTCCTTAATAATATGGAGAATAAAAAGTACACTAAAATTAGGTAATATTTTACACCCATTTTATTCTAGAAAAAACAATAAAAACAATGATAACACACTACTGGTAGGAATGTTGGAAAAAGAGTTGTATCATAAATTGTTGACAGAAATGTTAAGTTTCACAACCTTTTTTGGAAAGCCATATGGCAACATGTATCAAAATTTTAAAAGTACACATACCCTTCAATCCAGCAATAGCAATAATAATCATGACAATTAACATTTGCATAAAGCTTATTTTGTGTCACTCATGTATTCTCAGCACTTTATGTAATTGGTTCATTTAATCCTCATAACAATTCTCTGACGGATTTACTACTATTATTCCATTTTACAGATAAGAGAATTGAGAACAAAAACTTGTCTGAGAAAATGCCAAAGGTGGTCTGAATGTAGGAAACCTGCCTCCAGAGTCATACTTCTAAAAACTTCATTGTTTTGCTTATATTTCACTTCTAGGAATCTAGTCATAGAAAGAAAAGCGAGTATTTAGTAAACTGTTGTTAAGCAGAACTGATGCTCTGAGATGATATATATTGGGGAAAAATCAAAGTCCTGAACAAAGAAAATAAAATGTTAATTAATAAGGGGGTGTTGGAAATGCACAGTACATCTAGAACATGGAATGTCATAAAGTCATTAATCAACATAATTTAGAACAATAATTGATGTTTTGGAAGGATCTGAACAAAGTATTCTTGGGAGAAAAAAAATAAGATACAGAGGCTGTGTCTATTATAATTTCATTATTTTAAACTACAATAATAAGAAAAGGTTTAGAGATAGATGATGATGATAGATTAGACAGATAGATGACAGATGATAGATAGATGGATGGATAGATAGGATAGAAAGACAAAACACAAAAGACATTAAGAAAGTAGAGAGGGAGGAAAGATGGAAGGGAGGCAGGGGGGGAGGAAGAAAGGGAGGGAAAAAATGTAAAGCAGAGAGAGAAAAATGAAAGGATCTATCAACATTATTCCTGGGTGATCTGGAAGATGTTGATTGGAGAGAAGAGAATGATCAAGCACATAAGAAAAAATAAAATTGTTCAAAACTCTCTAGTACATATGACATGGCCCCATTCATGTAAAATGACATATATGTGGGTATGCAGAGAGAAAATAGGAAAGTCTCTGCAGTTAAATATCTATCAGAATTGAGAAAGCAAAAGAATATCCATAAGACCTAGATCTTGGTGAAGAGGACAGAAGATATAAGATGAGCCTTTTCCATACACATTTTTATATTATTTTGTTCTCTTTCATATGTGTTACTTAGGCAATTTTAAAGCATCAAATTAAAACCCCCTTTAAAGAGAAGTAAATTAAAATCTATTAGAATATATGCAATGAAAAGGCTTTAGCCCTTGAGCTATCATGACCCATATATACCACTTCCTTCAAAAATACTTAGAACTACAAAATTTAAATATTCAAGAACAAATAGCCCATGACTAAAATCATAATAGTAGTTGCATGAAGAAAATCACTGATTATAATGACTTGATACTACATAACAATACTAATGATCATTAGTATTACTGTAAAAGAACAATTATCACACTAATATACTAATATGGTTTAATTATACAAAGAGGTGGTGCTTTTAAATATTAATGAAATCTTCATTTAATCAAAGGCTTGTTTTAAAAGTCCACAAAAAATGAATGCACCTAGCATCATTAGCATACAAACTATGTATATATTTAAGACAACATATATAATTCTGTCAATATAAGTAAACAATAGTCAATTTTCACAACTCCAAATGAACAATATAAAATACCAGCAGAACACTCAGGCTAGTGGATCTGACTCTGATGTATGCCTCTGCAGAAAAATATAGACAGTTCAATCTTGTATATGGTTCCTAACAATAAATAATTAGTGTTTCACAAGAGTAAAAGAGCATCTCTAGAACATCCCTGTAGCATCTTCTTAATGTCTTTGCACCATTTGTTGAGGGACTCATATATTCCAGTTTCTTGCAGAAGATTTATGTGCCTGCATGTGGTGTATGTGTATAAATAGAGAGAGTATAGGGAGAGGTGTTTTGAAATTGCCATAGAAGTTAAATTCACCCCGTAAATAAAATTCTTTTCTTTGTTTCTCTGGAGAGGCACCCTATGTGACAGCTGAAAATTATTTCTGAACTCCTATAAAAAGGTCATCACTAGAGAGATATCTGATTGGACACCCAGGGCAGTTGACAAGCTTATACACTCTGCTGTCAAAACCAAAATCCTTTAAGGGATTGGCACACTTTGATGATTCTTGCTACCTAGGAAGATGGGATTTAAGTTTAGTGGGAAGAGGTATATCTACCGAGGCAAAGTGCTGGTCATCTCAGTTAATGAAAAGTGTAGTGTAGTAGAATGACTAGAGTTCTAGAAAATAAAAGACCTGGCACGGGGCTTCCCTGGTGGCGCAGTGGTTGGGAGTCCGCCTGGCGATGCAAGGGACACGGGTTCGTGCCCCAGTCTGGGAAGATCCCACGTGCTACAGAGCGGCTGGGCCCGTGAGCCATGGCCGCTGAGCCTGTGAGTCTGGAGCCTGTGCTCCGCAACGGGAGAGGCCACAGCGGTGAGAGGGCCACATACTGCAAAAAAAAAAAAAAAAAAAAAAAAAAGACCTGGCACGACCAGTAAATCCCCTCTGTGGCTTTGGCTCAGCCATTTAGCTTCCTTGTACCCTGTTTCCTTTACTCTATAATGAGGGCTTTGTAGCTTATCAATATTTTACTGACTTTTGCTTAAAAGAAAGGCTGAGTTCCTCAGATGTTAATGGAAGCACTAAGCTGTATCAATTTAGGAAACACGGCTGATCCAGTGCACATCATGGTACTAAACACGGTGTGAAGTCATGCATTAGATAAATCTGTTTAAATGGTTTAATTCCAAAACCTGTTTCACTACAGACAATTCTGTTTTTATCTTTTGCTCAGAGCTTTGAGACTTTACAGAATATAATTTTGGAAATAATGTGCTAAATGATATTTAATGTCCCTTCCAGGCATAAGCACACAAGATTTATTAAATTAATCATTCAAACTGAGTAGAAATGTTATATCATCATTATTATATATTTATTTATTTATTTATTTATTTTTGCAGTACGCGGGCCTCTCACTGCTGTGGCCTCTCCCGTTGCGGAGCACAGGCTCCGGACACGCAGGCTCAGTGGCCATGGCTCATGGGCCCAGCCGCTCTGCAGCATGTGGGATCTTCCCGGACCGGGGCACGAACTCGTGTCCCCTGCATCGGCAGGCGGACTCTCAACCACTGCGCCACCAGGGAAGCCCCTCACCATTATTTTTTCATTAGAAACTTGACACAATTTTTCACATTTAGCAATGTCCTGAAATAATACGAACACAGGAAGAGAGCACTTTCTCTCTTGTAACATAAAAAAAAAGAAAAAGAAGTTTTGTGCCTGTAACTTTTTTCTTAAGAAAAAGTTTTGTGCCTGTAACTTTTTTCTTCTACTCATCTACCCACCAATTATACTTAACATTTATTTTTGTACATAAACACATTTCCTAGTATAATATATTAGTATGGCTACAAAAAATATTTATTATATTCCATTAAGTAGTGATATATTTAATGTACTTTTTCAAAATGTATGTTATTTGTTTGAATCTGGGGGTGAGAATTTAGAACTACAGTGATGTTCCTCACCCATCCAACTGAAAATGACAGACTTTTTTTTTTAATATAAATGGTTCCAAAGCAGTGCTCACAGGTATACTGAATATGTAAGAATCCAAAATTAATTATTTCCCTGCCCTCTTGAAATACTCCTGAGCCCAGAAGATAACTGTCATAAAAGGAACTTACTTAATTTATACCAACTTTAAAATAACCTGGCTATGGCAAAGCATGACCAGAGAGCTGCCTGCAGCCACAGTCCTACATTCAGTTTATGTTTAATGAACTATTTTGGTTATATAATGAGAATTGCCCAGCTCCCCTAGATCTGTGCTATCTTGAGCAGCTTACAAGGCTTTGAGAGTTTAAGCAAAGAAACAGTGAGAGGCAGAAAAAGTAAATGGTTTCTGATAATTGCCCCTTCGGCACCAAACAGAAGGGTGAGGTAGGCATGGCTGAGCCAACTTGACTCTGCAGAACGTATTCTCACCCAGAGTCAGGGCAACATACAGCACCTCTTCAGTTACACGTTTTCCTTCTGTTTTCTGCTCTGTTAAGTTTTTATTTAAATGCAGAGATCTGACTGGAACATCAGAGAATTGCTTTCCATGGAGTGGATATCCAATTATTATGACAATAGTCAGCAAAGAAAAATTAATTTTATATGAAAAGTGACAAAGCTCAAACAAAATGTGATCTTGAATACAGATGTATTTATATTGGGGAAAGAAACTGCCCTTTCTTCTCAGTCACTCAGATATTAGCTTAGTTACACAGGGAATGTGCTTTCTTGTAAATTTATTTTACGTTTTAAGTATTTTAAATATTTGGGTACCTTATTTTTCACATCAAACCTGAAAAATTTTCCTTAAAACATGGAAAACGTTAAAGGCGTTACTGGACTCCTAGGCCATACTGGATATTTCTCACACCATTTAAAAGTCTTTTTCATTAGGGAACAAAAATGTATCATCATAAGGCAAATATGAGCACAGCTTGTTCTAGGAAGAGGAGGAAGGAAAGCTGGGGCAAATGTAAAGGGGTGAAGGGGAGGGGTGAGACCATATGAAGAACTATTAGCAATGTTCAGGGGTTTGATTTTTATTCTACTGGCATTAAGTCATTGTAGTATTAATAAACATAGTAGTATGATATTGATTCATCAGGTGAAGAAATCACTTGGTCTGCAATCTGGAAAATGGATGTTAGAGCAGGGTGGGGTGATGATATTTTGCACTAGTACAAAAATATTAGAAATGAGGGGAATAAAGAAATTCAAAATATATTTTTAGTGGTGCTGAAAGATGTGCCCATAGATTGGATATTGGCGGGTGAAGAGTCAGTTGTTAATCAGTTATGATACCCTGGACCATTCCCTGTTAGATCTGGGGACAGTATGGTGTAGAGGGCAATTATTGGGCTGATTGATAGACTAGAGATAATGATAACACTCCTAGTTACTTCTCAGTTAGGCTGCAAATGCTTCTCATGTTTCTAGCGCTCTATAAAATGGCCTTCATGTTGCCTTCCTACTTGAGAATGCTATGAATGCTCCACACTGCAATCCATGTTACTGCTCATTGTTTTCATGCAACTCCTTTTTCTGTCTTAATTGCATTATGCTATGCTTGTTCCTATTGAATAAGAGAAACATTCAGTTCCATTTGTTTTTCATAACTTCACCAATTTATCAAAGTCAACTGAATCCAATCTTATCCTCCCAAGGTGCTGACCTTCCCTTTTATCCCTTTTTGTTCTCATGTGTATTCCTAATGAGGTAAATTTTCTCCTCTGTCATTTAGATTCTGGATTCTTCTTTCAGTATTGACCTCCACTATTCACTCACTTTTCCCATGGCCCATTGATAATCATGCTTTTTAAACCCCTTGCTTCCTATTGGTTTTGTCTGTGAAATGGTTTTAACTTTTAAGACAAAAAAGTTATGCTTCTGAAAGATATATTACAATCAATATTCTACATAAAATTCTATATCCAACACCCTGGATTCAGGACAGTATTAATCAAGGTTCATTGCAGAAACATGAGGCTTCATACTGTAAATTCTACCCATATGAACACATATTTCACATTGTGGTAAATCTTATAGTTGTAGGAAGTAAATTTACAAGTATGAAACTTCTAGTTTTACAGTAACCAGCATAGATGGGATGGCTTAAAAATCACATATATAAAATGTTTATTAAAATCATACACATTAAAATATATATATTAAATATGTATTCAAAATATATATTATTAAAATGTATCTCACAGTATCACTTCTAATGTTGGTTTGACTATTTCCCCTTTGTCTGGTTTTACTTAATGCCCCTTTTTGATAAATGCCAGAGTAAAGAGAGAAAATAAGTGTTAAAATGCCTATTTTTCTGCATTGAACATACTGTATTTATTCCCATTCCTGTTCTCTTATATACAATACAAATATATGCATAGTCAATATTAGGAATATAATTTAATGTATAATGTCCCTTGCTTATGTTAAATACATGACCTTTAAATAATAACTATTTTAATCTTGCAAACTCCACTCTGCAGAGAATAAATGTCTAATTACATGGGGAAAATAATTAAAAATAAGACTGATCTTTCTGTATGATTTCATATTGTATGTTTTTAATTAGAAAAAAAGTTAATATAAACCTGTGAACACAGATAATCATTTTAAAATATCAGTATGTGTCCAACTTAATATGATTTACTATTATAATAGTAATATGGCTTACTATTCTGGATCAATGACTGCTTTCTATTCATTAATGCTAATATATCAAACTTTGTAAGAGTATGACATTTTATAGCAATGAGCAATTCTTTTATTTGTCATTATAAAATTAAACATGGAAGATTTAGCTTTGAATGCTAAAAGAAATCTACTAATCCACCTAAAAATACACTAACAGCATGAAGTAACACAGTACATGAAAGTTTATTTCCAAGCTTTCTCAAAATTCCTCAAACAATGTATCCTAAATAACATATCTATAAAGTGGTTTATATATTCATGTGTTTGCCCTTAAGGGTATAGCTTGACTGTAGTAATCATTTCACTATGCATGTGTATATCAAATCATCATATTGAACAATTTAAACATATACAATTTTTATTTTTAAAAATAAAAGAAAATACAAAAAACATTTTGCCCTAATAGAAAATGTATATTATTTAAAATAGCAAATATAAACTCTCCCAATGTTAGACTTAATTTTATATATTTCTCTTAGGCAAATAAAATAATATGATAAATATATCAACTATACCTCAAAAAATATGATAAATATATATTATGTGATTAAAAACAATAATTGTTTTCTAACAAATATCTTTAACATGACTAAAAGCAATGATTCTTCATATTTTTCCATCCTTGAGTCAGTAAACTTATTTCCTTTTCCTTATGTATCCATCTTCAGAAAATTAAAACCTTAGAATTTATCAGTGGAATAAAAGAGGATATCAACAATACATTATAACATGACTACAATAAACCATAGGCAGAGGAAATGTCTAAAAGTTCTAAGACTGAAATTTAAATTCTTTTTATTAGACCTTAGATATGACATCAATCACTAATATTGGGAATATGCTCAAAATAACAGCATGTCAATTACTTTACCCACAGTTCAAAGGCACATTGGGACAAATCCTATGATAGGAATTTTCTTATATACACAATAATAAATGTCTCAATTTTGTGACAGGTTTTATAAATTATTTTGGCTATATAAAACCACGCTGTCACTCTTAAAATACCAACGTATGAAACATTATTTTAGTCAGGTGAAGACTTCATCACTAAAAGCCTTGAAACAAATTACTTGAAGAATGTATTTTTAAAAGCAGGCAGTCAGCAAGAAGTCAATTGGTCCTAGAAAGTGTAATGGTTGTCTTTATGAAAAGTCAGTCATCTTAAAAAGGATGCCATCAAAAGTTGGAAGTAGTGGTCATATAAAAGAAACAATTATGGAAGAAAATTATTTTGGGTGACATAATTATATGTGTCCTTCTATGCTCATCATTATTTGAGTCACTTATTTAAGAACAGAATTTTATTGCTCCATCAAATATTAAAGAAAAAGTTTTCTAACATTTTCTTGGTATACATAGTTCAAACTCTTAACACTTATTAAAATGATAGTGGTGACAGTTTTATCTTCCTTGATAATGTTGGTTATGCTAATTAGAAAAGTATCTGCATAATTTTAGTAAAATATTAAGAAAAGCAGGAAGGTCAAAAAGTTGATGGCATGTTCTACATCTGCCCTGTCTAATATGACAGTCACTATCAAGACTATTGAAATTAAAGTTAAAATAATTAAAATTAAATAAAATTAAAAACACTACCAACATTTAAAATGATCATGTTTCTACAGTCTACAGCATTGGACAGTGCAGATACAGAGCAGCTTCATCATTGCAGAATTTTCTCTTGGACAGCATCAAATAGGACTTTCTACATATCTTGAATTCTCAAGTAAAAGTCAATTTGTTTCCATATTTTCCTTATGAATTCCATACACAAAGTGAGATGAAATTAAATAATATGATGATGTCTTCTTAAAGGTGAATACAGTTAAAACATATTCAGTTTGGATGTAATTCCTTTTCAGAGGGCCAGAAGACAGGAATGCAATTCTAACCCTAAATATCAGTGATTTCTAAGTTTTTCACAGTAAAGAAGTAATCATCTGTATTAAAAGACCGATATTCACACTACCAATTGATAACACAAATTCAATGTTAGACTCAATCTTATATACAGTAAGTTCCCTAGATACAAACCTTCAAGTTGCAAACTTTCAAAGATGTGAACATGTGTTTGCATGTCCAATCACATAAGTTTGTTTATGTGTCTGGCATACATTGTCATGTGTGTGTATCCTCTACAAGTGGTTGCACTTTTGTGTACTTTACTGTACAGTACTGTATCGACTACAGTAGTACAGTATCTTTATTTCAAGCTATATCTGCAAGAGGACGACTTAATTGAACTCCTTGCAGTGCAACAAGGGGAGCTTACTGATGAAGACCTGATGGAATTGGAGGCCCAGAGAAAGGACGAAGAGAGACAAAAGGAAGAAGAAGTAACTAAAGAACCGAAGAGATTCATGAGGCAGGAAATGGCAAGGGGATTTTCTTTATTTGAGGAGGCATCGTTAGTTTTTGAGACACAGGACCCTAACATAGAACCATACTCGAAGGTTGCAGCAGCCTTTCAGAATGAAATCCAGGGTTACTGTGTCATCTATGATGGGGAAAAAAAAGAGCTACTACCCAAACATCACTGGATAGCTTTTTCAAGAGGGTAGATAGAACTGAATCCAGCAAGGAACCAGAACCTATACCATCAACGTCAGGCATGAGTGAAATTGCAGCTTGCCTTCCATCTCCTATTGCTGACGATCTTTCAGCTCTACCATCTCCCACCTCCTCTCCCTCCTCCAGTCAGTAACTTCTTGCCTGTTCACTTGATGCCAGTCCCTGTATGACAGCTGTTGTACTGTACTATTGTACTTTTCAAGGTACTGTACTATAAGATTAAAATTTTTGTGTGTGTTTGTTTTTTATGTATTATTTGTGTGAAAAGTATTATAAACCTATTACAGTATAGTACTATATAGATGATTGTGTTAGTTGGGTACCTTGGCTAACTTTGTTGGACTTATGAACAAATTGGACTTATGAATGCGCTCTCAGAATGGAACTCGTTTGTATGTAGGGCACTTACATATTTGAAATGTAGGGATGCATTTATAAAGAATTATTAACAAAAGTCCTCTAACTAATGTCTTTTGCTAGGAGGGACATGTAACAGGAATCACAAAGTTTCAGTGATGAAATGAATGCTTCTATGGACAAACACAATTACAATCTGCTTCGGTAATTTCTTCATGCCTGGATCAAAACTGCTGATTAAACACTCTATATCAAGCATATCATCACTGTATATCAACACTCTATATACAGTATGCCAAAGCTTCTAGAGAATACCACTCTCTAGAGTTAGCCAATCAATTAGCAAATATATAAGCTCTGATTTTCAGGGTAAGGAGGGAAGATAATTTGCTTAAAGCTGACACTTTAGACCCTTTGACAACTCTGAATCAATCCACTGACCTATTATCATATTCAAGATGTTGGAAGTAGTTGGAGCCTATTATGTACATATGCCAATATAACATGTGAATTTAACACATAATTTTATTCATCAAAGGAATGTCAAAAAGAATCTGCTTATCTTATTACAAACTCATCGTTTTAAATATATAAATCATGCAGGTCTTTTTTTGGGGGGGGGTCTCTCCTTTTTATGTGGTTGTGATGGTAAAACATATGTTGAATGCTTTTGATTAAAAGTTTTAGAAAATTATTTATTAACATATATGTTTATATATGTAAGGTATAGAACCAAAAAACAAATAGATAAAAGTAAGGATGTCTGGAGGTGAGAAAAAGAATAAGAGAGGGTGCAGAAATAGATTGGATCTGGATGGTAGCTCCCTATACCCATGGCCAGAGTGGAGATGAAAGTTAGCATCTATGGAGTGCTCTGGAATGTATGGTCATTCCAAGACCAGGCAGAGGATCAGAAAAGTACTGCAGATGAGGAGAGTTTCAGAGAAAAACTCAGTAAGGGTCAGAAATAAAGGCAGTCAAGCACCAAGGGGCAGTGACAGGGGCAGTAGGTATGAGTGGACCCAAGAACAAATTCCAGTAGAGAAATGAAGATAATGGATTTAGCAGCAAGGGATTATGATACAAGTATCATTGATTTAAAAGTATGTAAAACCTCAAGCAGTTAATGACATGCTCACAAATTATTGAGATTATATTATATATATATTCTTCTGGAATATTATACATTCCATTAGAAATCATCAACAATCTGTAATTAGCTTTTATTATGACTTGAAACATTAAAGTCCATGGTGTCCATGGACTTTTTCTTCAATTCATCCTTTGTCAGTCACCAAATACATTATTTTTTAAACAATTTTTCATTTTAATTCCTTTTCTTCTCATAAGACCTCCATCCCATTGATGTCCTCATTATCTCTGGCCTTAATTACTATGACAACTCAGCATATTCCCATTTGCCCCTTGTTTTCCCCCAAACACTATCATACCATTAATCTGCTCAATAGTGTCCAATGGAAAAGAACAGAGTGGCTCCATGTGACAAGTAAGATCTACTTGAACTATACAACCCTGTTACTGATGCAAAATCTTTCTCATTCAAATTCTCCACCATAGTACCAGTGATTATCTTGGGGTTCTCCAGTTATACCAGGCTTAAAATGGGCACCGGGTCTTTGCCCATGATATTATATTGACTTGAGACTTTCTCTTTGTTTCCCTTCCCTAGGTTCCCAAAATTATTTATAAAAGAAAGCACAAAATCTACTTCCTCCTTAAACTAATTATAGTGCTGTTTACATGGTAGCCTTTCTAAACCAATATCTTTAACCTTTAGACCAAAGATCTAAGATGAGGGGCTGAGTTAGTGAGAGGAATTAGAAATTCATAAGTACATAACACACTGCCTATAGACTGTAGAAATAAACATCATGCAAAAAGTATACAAGAATATTAAAAATACACATATAATTTTATGTATATATAGATATAACTTCTTTACAACATATTTCAGTAATTTTTACTTAATATTTATAATTCAAAACAATGGTCTTGCACTTCATCACTTAGAGGTCTTTCATCTAACTTTTCAAATTACAGGAATGTAAATTCTACTACTATTTAATATTTGATGTTTGTTAAATTTTTGGTTTTAAATTCAATCCAGTGATTCTGGGGTAAAATATTAATTAATCATTGTTTTCCTCTATAGATAAAACGTCATTAATTTTGAGGTTAGATGCTTTAGGCAAGATGTGAGGAACTTCTTTTTGCTTCATGTATTAAAAAACCTATGGCCCTTAGTTTTTCTATGAAAAATATTTTCTTGGGGAAAAGAATATCTGACAAGAAACTTGGACATATAAGATTATATCAAACTTTACTGGACTAAAAAATAGATTATGAAACTATACTCTTAATATGACTTAGGCAATACATGCCAATATTTGCACTATTTTCAATTTGTTATGATACTGTATACTCACACCTATCCATTATTCCTCTTTATTTTAAGTTAGAGAAATGGTTTTATATTTAATTGATCTTACCAAAGCCTACATGTATTCTGATAACTGAAAAAAAAAATCACCAAGATAAAACTACTCCAAATCTTTCTGAGTGACAAAATTTTACTATTATTACTCTGGTCTTTTAAAATATAGTATGTGGGGGGGACATTTAGATTTCTAAAAGCAATAAATGACATTAGCTGAGAATGTTTTATGTGAGGAACAGTTTAAAATATATTAGTCAGCATTTTAATGGGGAAAAGTGAAAGATGTAATAACAGATTTGTCTGTCTTCAACATGTCTTCCTATTTACCACAAAAGGTACCAAATCCAATATCCTATAAAATTCAAAATGATTGAAGCATTTTTAAAATTCAAATTGTTGACAAAACAACAATAAACCTAATATAAATAGCTAAATCAATTTGGATCACTTTTTGAAATGAAAACCTCAATTCTACCCAAGGTTAGAATCTACACTTAGAAATTTTCAGATGTGGGATGAAGAAATGGAATGATCTGCCACCTATTCATGTCTGATGGTACCCCATAGGAAATATTTCTCTTGGGAAATTTTTTTACAGAAAGTATATAAAGAGAATTTATTCAGTCATCTTGACTTTCATTAAGACTATCAGGCAAGTCTGAACCTGCCTCTAGAGAGGTGCCTCAATCTCCAAAGAAAATAAATTTAGAATCTCTTCTGCTGTCAGAGGAATCACAGAATTAGGATAAACCATATAGTTTCAGTATGTAGAAGAAGACATAAACTGTTGCCTGGCCACCATCCAAAACAAGTACTTCTATCCTGTATTCACCAATGAAAATGTTTTCTACCATGTACCTCACTTCTGAGTAACTCCTCTTAAGAAATAAGCATCAGATAGAGTGACAACATGTGAAAACAAAAGGAAAGCCTAGCTCAACTAAAAGATTTTTCTATATTTTAGGTAGATAAAAATTTTCTAATATCCACCTAATATCACTGGCTGGTATCTCTTAACTAGAATATTTGGTTCCAACTCTGATCAAAATATAAATTTGGCCCGATTGAACTAATAGAATTGTTAGTTAGTTATCAAGATAAGTATATTTAATGATGTTTATTAAAAGTTTTCTCTTAGAGTTTTTTTCTGCATGAAAAATATAAAAGTTGCTTGCAGGGCTTCCCTGGTGGCACAGTGGTTGAGAGTCCGCCTGCCGATGCAGGGGATGCGGGTTCGTGCCCCGGTCCATGAAGATCCCCGCTGAGCCTGCGCGTCCGGAGCCTGTGCTCCACAACAGGAGAGGCCACAAGAGTGAGAGGCCCGCGTACCGCAAAAAAAAAAAAAAAAAAAAAAAGTTGCTTGCAAATGTGTGTCAATACACAATCATAGCCATTGAAATCAATAAGATAAATTATTAATTTGAATGTAAAATAAAGTTAACCTGATTTGTTTAACAAACAAAATAATTTTTTCATTCACCTTCTCCTTATAAAGGGATTTTAGTAAAACACTTGTGTAGCGACTTAGCAATGACAAGGTAACAAGTAAAAAATTGAGGAAAGAGGACATGTCATTAATTCCTATATATGAATGATAATTTAACAGGATGCAAAGGCTACAGAAAAATGCTGACAAACTGCAAATGATTTTGTTTGATTGTATTCTTCCAAGTAGTTGTCTGTTTAACAGAATGTTAAACATGGCATTTGCTTTAAAACCTGCTATTGTAAAAGTTTTGTAATATATGTTCACCGATCTTTTCTTTGAGTCTCAAGGCAATAGTGATGTGCTGCAAACTCTAGAGTTGGACAGATTTAAGTTTAAATTAAGGTATCACCCTTTACTCAGTGTTTGAACTTACACACTATACTTTTATTTTTTACTCAGTGAAAGTCTAAAGTAAATGTTTCTGGTCATCCAGTAATTGTGGTATGTGGTAGGGAGAAGCAGGAGACATGACTTGGTAGAGGAGCAATACAAGAATAAATGTTCTGCCATCTTCAGTTTGTAACTCTCAGTGTTGCCTAGATACTACTTCCTAGTCTCCTGAAAGAAGAAAAGATCATGCATAATCAAATGTGTAAGCTGTATGTGTCAATCACATATCACTTCTGCTCATCTTCCATTGGTTAAAATTTAACTATATGAGCACACCTAACTGTAAGGAAGGCTGAGATGCTGTTTGACTCTGGTGGCTAGGAAGAGGAGAAAATGAATTTAATGAATAGCTAGAAGTCTCTGCCACCTACCTACCACATACAGCTATATTGCAGATTGAATGACATAATATAAAGTTCAGTCAGTATTCACCATGTTAAAACAATATTTGCTATTATTATTAATGTCAGTGTTACCATTCTGAGCTTCATTTTTCATTATAGAGCTTTCAGGTTGTGAAAGACTGTAAATTGGTTAAATATTTACTCTTTCCCAGAGAGAGTCTGAAAATATCCTTTCTAACACTCTGATACAACATTTGTACTTTGATATAATGAAAAAAGAATGAACTTTGGAGTTATATTAACTAGAGACTAAACTTCTACTTTCCTACGTAATTAATACCTGGGTAACTACAAATTAACAAATAGTTATTGAATTCACCTTGTACTGCGCTCTAAGAACATAGATAAAATTAAAGTTTGGGTGGATAAACATTAAATAGTGACAATATTTTTAAATGAGTCCAATTATAGTGATAAATTCAGAGAGTGAATATAGTCAACGTGAAATGCAGGTGACATCATACCAACTCATGTCTCCCACTTCTCCCAACTGCATACCGCAATTCCTGGCTGACCAGAAACATTTATTTAGACTTTCACTGAGTAAGAAATAAAAGTATAATGTGTAAGTTCAAACACTGAGTAAAGGGTGAAGCCTTAATTTAAACTTAAATTAGGTGACATCTAGTAGGATGGTTATTGTGCTAGCCCAGGCAAGAAATGATAGGGACTTGAACTTGAGCTGTGGCTAAAAGAAAGAAGAAAAACACATTTGACCGAGCTTTTACATGTGTGGTAGCAGTACCTGATTAATAATTAAAAGTTTGAGAATTAAAAAGAAAAAAATTCAAAGGCATTTTCAAGATTTATCACCTGAAGGAGATGTAATATTACCTGAGTAGAAAACACAGGAGAAAAAGTAGATTTAGAAGAAAAGATAATAATTTAAGTCTTAGGTATGTAAGTTTGAGTTCCCTGTTTGAATTACATTGAAAATGCCTTGTTGGTCATTAAAAATTGCCTGGAAAACAGAAAATTTTATGGTTAGAGATAAAGATTTCAGAACAGTGAACATAAATGTGAATTACTGGGTGAAAACTAATCAGAAAAAAAAAGTAAAGAAAGGAACTCTGGCAATAGACTAGGAGGAACTTAGAGAAAAGAGAAGTGAGAGAGCAGTGATGACACAGAATCAAAGGATTAGAGAGACAAGAAGGAGGAAACACTTCATCCCAGTTTATAGCTGATTCACTTTGTTATAAAGCAGAAACGAACACACCATTTAAAGCAATACAGATGTTAAAAAAAAAGGAAACAGTCCACAAAATTATCAGTTGTTTTTAATATTAATTTTTATTTTCTCAGGTATTTGGAAATGCCAATTTGCATGAGGAGCAAATCAACTAGAGGTCCGGATTGCAGTTAGTTGAGAAATAAAAGAGATTAGAGAAAATGGATACTGTAACTGCAGACAAATCATTTAGTAACCTTCTTGGTAAGGAGAAAGAAAGAAGTATGGAATTAACATAACCAGAAAACAGGTCAGAGATTTTAATTTTTAGGATAAAGGATATCTCAATATGTTTGAAAACTGAGATGAAGGAAGTCAGTGGGGAAGAGATTTACATAATAATAGGAAAAAAAAGACAATGTGAAAACCATAAGCTTGAAAAGGAGCTGAAATACTGCTTCTACTAAGACAAGGTGAAGTCAGGGTCATTCCATGGTAGATGAAAAGGAAGATGAGGAAACCATGGCTCTCTCTGTTTCTTAGTGAATAATGAACAACGTTATCTGTGGCAGGTAAAGAGAATGACTTTCAAGGTACATATTTTACTTATTCATTTATTCAGAAAAATATCCTTTGAATTCTAAGTTCTAAACACTAAGATAGGTTCTGGAAACACAAAATTGAATTCAACATGCTTCCTAACCTCAAAGTGCTTACATTTTGATAATAAGACAAATAAGGAAACCAGTGATAAGGGAACTGTGTGGTAAGTACTATGATAGAGATGGGGACAGGATGCTTCTTAACAGAAATGGAGCTCTAACATAACGCATGGAAGAAGAGAAAAAACAAGTAGCGTTTCCTGACGGAAAGAAAGTTAAAGATGAGTCTTAAGACTGAGTAGTCTTTAAAGAGACAACTAAGGAATTGGGAAGGGTGTTCTTGGTAGGGAAAACAGCACGACTGAAGGCAGAGTCAGAAAAAAAGAATGATGAATTCAGAAATGAGTTTGTGTATACGGCTGGAGCTTAGGACTTGAGTGAGGAATTTATAAGATTAGAGATACTAAAGAGTCAAATTGCAAAGCACTTCTTGGGCTAAGCAATGCAGTTTAGCATTGTATTTTCAGAGAAGTTATGGTGAGCTATGTTAACATTTAAAATGTGAAGGTAAGCTCTTCAGATTTGCATTTGAGAAAGAGTACTCAGATTCAAGGAAGAGGATGACCTGCTAGAGGTAGAAAGACTAGTTTAGGGTTTAGGCATTATTGCCTAAACTGATCTAAGGCAAGAGAGATGGAAAATAGATGAAAAATATAAGACCTATTTAGGAATTGAAGCTTGATTGATCAGGCTTGGAAAGGGAAAGAAGTATCCTAGTATGAAGCATAGGTCTTTAGTGGATAGTGGTACCAATAATAAGATACAGAATAGAGAAGACTGAAATGGGGAGGAAGATAATCTGGTTTTGAACTTTATTAAATGCATCAATCAGAGTTCAACCAGAGAAGCAGAACCAGTAGTATACACAGAAAGAGAGAGAGAGAGAGAGAGAGAGAGAGAGAGAGAGAGAGATTTATTATAAGAAATTGGCTTATGTTGTAAGGACTGGGGCTGGCAAAGCAAGGCCAAGATCCATAGAATTTCCTTTCTAAGGCTTAAGTGACTCGAGTTTATTTACCATATATGCTGAAGGTGAGAATCTTTTGAAAGTCAGAAAGGAGTAAGAGTAGAATGGTGCAAAAGAATGGAGCAAAACAATGACCTGAGTGAGGAAGTGAAGAATCAGAAGGATTTGGACAATTCCATCTGGCCCCTTACTAGAGGGAAATAAAAAGGCTCCAATTGAAAGGTTACATGGGTACCCAAGTTGTAGGGACAAAACCATTTACCAGTATATATGTGGAAGTAGAAATAAAGTAAAAGAATTTAAGAAATTTTCTGGACAGTAGGCACAAAGGTTATAATTTAGTTTTAATGATAATATTAGACCACTTGTAGTCAGAAGATAAACAAAAAGGATATGGGGGAAATTGGACCATAGGTTGCTATTTAGCATCTGGATATGAAATTGTGATATTGCCATTAATTCCACTCTCAGCACCATGGTTTTGGCTTATTGTATCAGTTTTGAGCTACAGTGGAAAGAGATGGGCACTGTATTACTGTCATAGCAATAGCGCCATAAGGGTAGTGGAAAGGTCAAGATTTCCGTATCTAGGGGGCTTCCCTGGTGGCGCAGTGGTTGAGAGTCCGCCTGCTGATGCAGGGGACACGGGTTCGTGCCCCGGTCCAGGAAGATCCCACATGCCGCAGAGCGGCTAGGCCCGTGAGCCATGACCACTGAGCCTGCGCGTCCGGAGTCTGTGCTCCGCAACGGGAGAGGCCACAACAGTGAGAGGCGGGCGTACTGCAAAAAAAAAAAAAAAAAAAAAAAAAAAAAAAAGATTTCCCTATCCAGTGGCCTTTATCTTACCAGAGCTTTGTTGTCAGCCCAGGGAGTTGTAACTCAACAATTTATTCTGCTGTACATAGGTTTATGTAAGTTCCAAGTGCTCCTAGAATATCCTGTAGGTCACTTATCTCAGGGAGACTCTTGAAAATTAAGGAAATCAGTTAATACCTAGATTGCATGTACATTTAGATTTCACAGGGAATAATGTTCTTATTATAAAATCAAAAAAAAAGAAGGAAGAGAGGAAAAGATAGGAAGGATGATAAGAAGGGGGCAGTAAAGGATGGAAGGAGGATGGATGTAATACTATGTAATTCTTTATCTTGGTATGCATGTAATTAAATTAAAAACATAACCACACAATAATAACAACATTGTATTAGTTTCCTAGGGCTTCCATAACAAATTTCCACAAACCACGTGGATTACAACTACAGAAAGTTAATTTCTCAAATTTCTGGAGTCCAGAAGTCCAAAATCCAAGTGTCAACAGGGCCATGATCTTTCTGAAGTCCCTAGGGAAGAATCCTTCTTTGCCTCTTCCTAGCTTTTTGTGGTTGCCTACAATCCTTGGCATTCCTTGGCTTGTAGCTATATCATGCCAATTTCTGCCTCTATCTTCATATGACCATCTTCCCTCTGCATGATTCTGTGTCTCTGTCTCCAAATGTCACTCTTCTTTATCTCATAAGTACACCAGTCACTGAATGTTGGGCTCACTCTAATCCAATATGACCTCATCTTAGCTTGATTACATACACAAAAATTCTATTTCCAAAGATTCTATTTCTTAGCTTGATTACATACACAAAGATTCTATTTCCAGGATATAGGACTTGAACATATCTTTTGAGGGTACATAATTAAATCCACTACAATCAATGTTTACCGAAGGAAAAAAAATGTTCTATCTTAAATTATTGCAAGTTCTGAAATAATTGAACTATCATTTCTTCCTAGTCTTGTCTCAATAACTTAGTTCTCTCATCTATAAATTGAGGACAATATTAGTTTCTACCTCCTCAAGTTATTGTGAGGATTAAATTTATTTACGATGTCTAGTGTTTAGAATAGCTCCTGGCTATAGTAAGCACTTTATAGGTGTGCAATGGGCAGCCTTGAAACACCTGCCAGCCCCTTCCACAACAATGGTCCTCCCAAGACTTCACTCTGAAGAAATGAAAAGATTAGCTAAATCTTATTGTTCACACAGTGTGGGAAGGAATTGATCTATTAGTGAGACAGCACTAATTAAATATTTTTATCATGTTTCCCCTATTGTTTCTGCAACTTACTCTATAATTGGACAATTTACTCTATTAGACAATGACCTTGGGTATTGTGCTTGATTTTAGCAGTCCATTCTCAGTCGATTTCTAACAGAAGCAGGTGAACTCTCTTAATTGGTATGCCGGGAGAGAAATATAAACATGTCAAATGAATAACCATTGGGTAATAGGCAGTGTTGGATGACATTCACTTTCTCCTCTGCCAACTGCCTTTAAGGTAACTTGGTAACAAAGCAGGACGACTCTTCCTTTTCTATACAGAGGTAAGATTAGCTCATCTAAAAGGTATAATAGGGGAGGAAGGCAGCCTAAAGTGAACAGGATAGGCCAGCAGCATCAATTTTCACTTAGCAAGTGTTATTAATAGACAAGCCTAGGTTGTGGAAAACAATAGCTGTGCTACTTAAAGATTTGTTTTAGTCCCATATGTCAGTCAAAATTCCCTTTATTGATTTATATCTATTACAGAAATAAAGGTACTAAATCTCTTCCTAGCCATCAGCCCAATTAATTGGTAATGTTATTTTGCAAAGTTGGGAAATTCTATTAGAGCATTACCCTAACCTGCATTATGTTTTTTGTTTGTTTGTTTGTTTAAACTACAGATACATGAAAAAAAACAATGATTTCTCCACTAATTTGTGATCCTAAAGATCTATCTAACTAAACAGTGAATCTCAAAAGGATGAATAATCCCCTTTTCTACAAGAGCTTCACTGTGAAGAAAGAATTAACCAGGGAGCTGTAATAAACACAGTGAATCCTAATCCTGTGCAATTTGAGGTTAGCTTGGCAAAGTGTCCTATAATCCATTGACAGCAGCCAGATATTTGAATCTTTTATTCTCATACTGAATCTAGGGGGGTAATAAGGGAAAAGAAGGAGGACAGAATTAGTCCCAATATTTTAATTAGGAAAAGAGAAAACTGATATTTTCTTACCTGTCTTGCTCTAATGACATACACACACCTATATGTAGATACATTTAAAATAAACTAAAATCCTTCTCTCACTTTCTGTCCTAGTTATTAAGATAGCATTTTCATCAAAGAGACTTAAATCAGTGCTTCTCAAACCTGTTGGTCTAACATCGCCTAGAGTCATTTTAACACCTTGTGATACCTAAACTGGACCTAGACCAATTAAATCAGAACTGGGTAGGGTAGGAGATGGGATTGCTACACAGGTATTTTTTTCAATCATCCTGAAATATTCTACTGTTCTGGGAAGTATCCTTCCTGAAGTAGCTGTGAACCACTGACTGATAGGGCTACAGTTTCATATTTTAGGTGCTTCATTTTGTTCATCTTCCACACCTGTTCCTTGTTATTTCCCCAGTTTGTAGAAATCACTACTCAGTGTTAATAAGGTTCTTACATCGAGAAAGCACATTTGCTTCTTTATTTTCCCTTTCCCTTCCTTTGGGATTTCTAGCATTTGCTGTGTGGGTATTAACTTCCTGACCTTTCTAAGGTATAACCACACTAGGTTAGTTCTATGATAGCATTGATAGCAAAAGTGCCTATTAAGGACCCTATTCCTGTGTAATTGTCTAGAAAACAACACAAATATAGTTAATGTTTTTTTAGAATTCTGTACTGATAATAATTGAAATACAACCAAAACACGTTAGCTTTAAGAAGGGTTCAATCTACTGAACATTCACATTAGCAGCAACTCAGGTTTTCTAGCCATAATTATACCAATTTTTCGTAAAGCATGCCCCTTCTTGTTGCTTAAATAGCCCTTTAGATGTCAGATTACCCTTCTAGAAGTCATATTACTGCTTATCCTTTAAGAATTGTGAGTAGTTTAGTAGGGCCATAAGGTCTAGAACAACTCAGTAACCTCAGACGCAAGAGAACTGTGCATTAGTCTGTTTCCAAAAGGACAATGACCTGAGATGTAGTGTGCATTATAAATAAAATGAACTTCTACAGCAGTGTAATTTCAATATTTATTCATTTATTTCCACAACAGAATAAGGAAAAAAAAAACCTATGTTCATAGCTAATAGCAACATACATATTTCTCACATTATTGCTTCCAAGATGTCCCAAACAATGCTATTTTCAAGTAAGCATTCATTTGTAAATCTGGCAGGCTTCATTATCTATTTCTAAGATATTCTTACCAACTTTTAAAACTGGGAGGCAGGTACATTTATTATGACAATCCTGACGAGTATTGTGAAAAAATAAATAAATAAAATAAATGAATAAACATGTTACTATTTGAAATAAACTAGTGTAAACTTTAAAGGCGTTGACTAATAGTTTAACCACCACTACTACAAAATTTACCATGGGGTGAAGGCTACATAAGAGCAGGCCTACAGGCAACTTCATTTTGTGGCACTTCATCAGATCTGAGCATTGACTTGAGTTTTCTCATATATTACATTATTGATATCAGAGTTACAGAATCAATAGTAGAGGCGGCCCCACAGACCACTTTGTTAAATTTATGAGTATCTATTTAGGATCAAGAGTCAGTCAATTTTCTTCTATCCTGTTCCTCATTAGTATGTCTTTTTCTGTGGTTTGTATTGTTTTGTTTTGTTTTGTTTTTGCAGGATTGCCTAACCCATTTGAGAGAGCAATTTAAGTGGTCTATCCTTGCATACACTATCAACTTCCAATTAAGCCCCTCCATGGCAAACATAATTTTGCTTCCAGGCAAAAGAAAAAACAACAACAACAAATTGTTCCCTTTTATCATTGTTCTTCCCATTGAATTAACTGGCAGAGGTCATTCACACACTGGCTAAAAGAGTGGGGTGATTTTCATCTCAATCACCCTAGAAGGGAGAGTAATTGGATAGGATTTAGTTGTGAACACAGGAATAAAATGTCAGCAAAAACTAAAAACTTCTGTATATTTAACACAACGGTTATGGGTTTCTTATTGTGGAGCCTGTCCTGCCTGTCAGCCAATAAATATGTATTAGATACCCACAACTTCCCCTAAGTAATTAAAAATTAAACAGATTTCTTCATCTCCTGGGCCTACAGTTCACCATAAAATCATAATCATCAAAATTCATTCTTATTCACTTCGTTCTCTGATATATTCAATCTATAAATATTTATAGCATGCTGCTTTCTCCTGTTGAAAAGTTTACAGTCTTGTATGAAGGATATAACCAAGCACATATAACTAGCTACCTAAATGAGCTAAGTGCCATGAGACAAGCATGAATGAAGAGCTATGGTGCAGAGTACAGGCAGTGATTCTCTTTACCAGAAGCCCATCTGCCAGAGTAAGTACCAATGTAAGTAAGCAGAATTATAAAATATAATTGAGGATATATAAGTACATAGAGACTGTAGGTAGCCTATAAGATGGTAAGATAACTTATGCCAACAGCGGCATGAAGCATCTTCTGTTCCTGGCCATAAAGGATAACTGACAACAGACTAGCCCTCCCTTTGAACAATACAAAGTTGGATAAAATAAGTGAAACAATGTTTTAAGGTATTAGACTACAGGCAGCATAGAACTGAGTGAAGGGAAACTGGTAAGGGGAGTTATACTCTCCCCTCATCTTTCTGTCTAGAAGCACTTTGTACACCAAGGTACAGGGGAAGGAAGCCCAAACAGAGAAAGGCAGTCTCATTTAGTGGAGAAGACAGATAAGAGGGAGCTGTACAGAGAAGGAGCTCCACAAATCTCCATTAACTTCCCCTCACATCAGTATCAGGATACTAAACTGCATATAAAAAAGTTCATGAAGGCTAGAAATACTTGATTTCTTCCCAGAGGTATGGATTACACAATTGCGCATTTATTAAAACTCACCAAATTCTACATTTGAGACTGATGCACTTCACTTTTTGTAAAATATATCTCAATTTTTTAAAAAAGTGGTGACATGACCTGGCTCACCTTTGAATGAGATCACTCTGGCTGTTCTGTTCAATTTTAATCAAGTGAGGACACATGGAAGCAAGAAGAAGCAGTAAGAGCCTATTGCATTAAGTCAATAAGAGATGGCTTGACCTGGACCAAGGTGTTTATCAGTGGACTTGTTACAGTCCCGAATATATTTTGAATCTAGGACCATGGATTTACTGGTGAACTGGAGAGGGGTGGGAGACAAAAAGAGAAGTCAAGAATGGCTCCAGGGGCTTCCCTGGTGGCGCAGTGGTTGAGAGTCCACCTGCTGATGCAGGGGACATGGGTTCGTGCCCCAGTCTGGGAAGATCCCACATGCCGCGGAGCGGCTGGGCCCGTGAGTCATGGCCGCTGAACCTGTGCGTCCGGAGCCTGTGCTCTGCAACGGGAGAGGCCGCAACAGTGAGAGGACCGCGTACTGCAAAAAAAAAAAAAAAAGAATGGCTCCAAGTTTTGGCCTGAATAAATAGAAGGATGAAATAAACATGTACTGATATAGGAAAGAATATGTGTGAAGCATGTTGGAGTGAAAAAATCAGTTTTAGATGTGTTGGAAAAGTTGGCTGAGATCACCAAGGGATTGCATGTAGGTAGAGAAAAGAACCATTCGTGGTCTGATCCCTGGGAAACCCCCATAATAAAAAGCCACAAAGCTGAGAAGAAGCCAGGAAAAGAGATGAAGTGGTGTGTGAAACAGGATAAAATTCAGGAGGATGGATGTCCTGACAGCTGTGTTAATCATCTGTCTTTTGCTGCCCAGAGGTCAACCTCTCCCTATCAACGAGATCCTTAGACTTTGAAACATATTCCATTCTCTTCTATTTAAACAAAACAAACACCCATTCACCCCCATTCACCCCAGCTATAAACCTAGCTCCTTTGTTGCCAAAGTCAACACTTTAGAAAAAGTTGTCTCTTCTTCCACACTTTCCAGTCACTCCTTAACTCTCTCCAGACTGGGGTCATCCCCTAGTGCTTTGAGGAAGGTACTAACGTCACCAAAGTATAGGTGTCTGGATCCAAATTTTAGGTTCTCCCCTAGATCTGATCTTACTTGAGATGTCTCATGGGAATTTGATATCTTCTACTTACTCTAATTTTCAAGAATCACACCTTTCTCGGTTTTTTCCCTTCCTTTCTGGCTTCTCCTTCTTATACTTTTTGGCCTCACCTGGCCTTTAAATGTTGGAATTTCTCAAAGCTCAGTTATGAGCTCTTTAATCAATCTACATTCAATCCTTAAGCAATCTCATTCATGACAGATGGCATAACAGAATGATTAAGAATATGAATGTATTTTCCAATTTGTCTGGGTTCAACTCAACATGTCCAAAACACAACTCAAGATCTATTCCCCAAAGCCTTGTGTTCTTTCAGGTTTCCCTATTCCACAGAATGACATTACAGCTCAGAAAACTAGGCAATAACCTCGACATTATAATTTCCCTCACCACAACCTTCACACTCATATTCAATGCATACCCACATGTATTGATTATACTCTTTACATACGTCTTCTATCTCCTCCTTTTCAATAAGCTCTGCACCCACTAACCTATTCTATTCTAACTTTACTTTCCACTACTGAATTTTTTTTTCAGTTTTAAAGAATTCTTAATTAAGATTAAAGAAACAAAAATTAGACTTAAAACAAAAAAACCCAACATAAATATTCCCTGATTAAAAATCATCCCAACTTCTCAGCAATTCCCCAGAACCTTCCTCCTACAAGTAATCAGGAAATAAATGAGTTGGAGGCCAATATTCAAGGGCTAAAAAAATGACTGTCTTTGTCTTATGACTGTCTACAAAACCAGAAGCACAAATCTAGAAACAATTCAAGACCCAACTATCTTTACCAGTCCCCAGGCCAGAATACTGAAGCAAATGCAATAGTTTCTTATTTTGACACTGTGCATCTATTGTTTCTTCTATCCTCTATGATGCAGCCAGAACAATCTGCTGCTTATATTCTCCAAGCTCAGCATAAAATATTTCATTGATTTATTATGATTCAGGGAAAAGCCCAAAATTCCTAACATAGCTTACAAATTTCTCCATTGCTGATATCTTCATGGTCTTATTTCTACCAATCTCTTAATTTTTAGTATTTCTCTTGCTTTCAATAAATTCTTTTAAAAACACACACGCTCAAGGGCTTCCCTGGTGGCACAGTGGTTGAGAGTCCACCTGCCGATGTAGGGGACACGGGTTCGTGCCCCGGTCCGGGAAGATCCCACATGCCACGGAGCAGCTGGGCCCGTGAGCCATGGCCACTGAGCCTGTGCATCTGGAGCCTGTGCTCCGCAACGGGAGAGGCCACAACAGTGAGAGGCCCGCATACCGCAAAAAACAAACAAACAAAAAACACACATGCTTCCTTCTGCAAGAGAGCATTTGTGCATGCCCTTTCCTCCTTCATTCTACTTATTCAATTCTTAATCTACACTCAGAGTTCAGCTCAATAATCATTTTTCTTAAAGCTTTTCCTGCCTCCGGGTGTGGTAAACTCTGCCAATTCATGCAGACTTATCCATATACACGTCTCTTTAGTCTACATATCATTGTGACAATTTTACCTTTTTAAATAATAACTTGGTGAATGAAAACTCCATGAGCATAAAAACAGGGTCTACATTTGCTTATCATTGCAAGCCCAGTATTGGTCAAGTTAGGGGGCCTAGGGGCACTGATAACCCATGTAGCTGAAAATCTGTGCATAACTTTTTAACTCCCCAGAAACTTAACTACTAATAGCCTATTGTTGACTGAAGCCTTACAGGTAACATAAACAGTTGATCAACACATACTTTGTATGTTATATGTATCTGTTATCTTACAATAAAGTAAACTAGAGGAAAGAAAATGTTATTAAGATAATCATAAGGAAGAGAAAATGCATTTAGAGTACAGTACTGAATTTATCCATACTGTAAGTTTACATCATCTATTTACCAGATGAATTGTCTGTCAGTAGCTACATCAATATTGTTTTATATGACATAAAACACTGCAGATGTTATATGTATTACTAACACTAGATATCAAAAATGAAAAGATAATGTGAAAAATAAATTCATATTTATTTACAGGTATATCATTTCATACATTGATAACAAAGAAGCAGCAATATGATTGCTTTCTGGTAGCTTAGTGTAATCAGGATGATTGCTTCACCATAGCCTAGCCATACACTAATAAATGAATCATTATAAAATTTTTGTGGTGTACAGTAGTGCAGTTAATTTTTTTAAAAAACTACTTACATGTGATGATAGGCTGATATGCAGTTTCTCCAATTACAAGAGAGAGGCATACTGTACAGTAATGTATTTATTTGAAAGAAAAGTTATAAAACAGGAAGAAAACTAACACATTATTAATTTTATATTAAATATCAATCATATTATGCCTATGTAAGGATAGTCTGTTCATTTCAATATACGTCTTGCACACAATATTCTACAGGATGAATACTTTGGTGATGATGATGATTAGAAACAAAAACATTTCATATGGTTCTTGCTATACAGTTATTATATTTTCACACAAATACATTCACACATGAACATAACAGATAAGTTTATTAACTGTACAGTATGATGATTATTTACTACTTAATAAGTGGAAGTGGATCATCATAAAGTTTGTTGTCCTCACATTGAGTAGACTGAGGAGGAGGGAAAGGGGGTGTTGGTCTTGCTGTCTCAGGGGTGGCAGAGGGAGAAAAGGTGGAGGAGAAGGGGAGGCAAAAGAGGCAGGCATACTGGGTGTAACTTTATGGAAATACATCATAATTTCTGTCTATTTTGCTTTTTCATTTCTCTAAAAATGTTTCTAAAGGGTACCAATCCTTCTTCCACCATTTGCTTTAGTTTTAGTGCCCATATCATAGAAGGGTCCATGTCATAAAATAAGTCAAAAGCAGTCTTGAATAACTGGAACCCTTCTGTCAGATGTCTAATGTCAGTTTGTTTTCTGGCTCTGCTTCTTCTACATCTTCCTCCTCATCATCTGGTACTGGTTCACAAGCACTCATCTCACCAAGTCATCTTCTGTTCCTCTGGTGTGGTGTCTGTTCATTCTTGAATTTCTCCAAGATTCACACCTTGAAACCCTTCACTCCCCACCTTTTTTTACCATATCCACCATCTCTTTCATGATTTCCTTGATTAGCTCCATTGTGAATCCTGTGAAGTCATGTACAACCTCTGGACAGATTTCTCTAGCAGGAATTTATTGTTTCAGGCTTGATGGATTTCATGGCTTTTTCTATAACAATGATGGCATCTTCAATAGTGTAATCCTTCTAGACTTTCATGATCTTCTCTATCGGTGTTCTCTTTCATAGCATTGACAATCCTTTCCATAGAGTACCGTGTATAATGAGCCTTAAAGGTCCTTATGACACCCTGATATAGAGGCTGAACTAGATATGTTGTTTTGGGGAGCAAGTAGGCCACTTTGATGCCTTTGGTATTGAATTCATGGGGTTCTGGGTGGCTAGGGGTGTTGTCCATTATCAAAAGAATCTTAAAAGGCAGTCTGTTACTGATAAGGTACTTCCTGACTTCAGAGACAAAGAATCAATGGAAGCAATCCAGAAAAAGTTCTTGTTGTCCAGGACTTCTTGTGTACAGCCAAGGGACTGGCAGCTGGTGTTTATCTTTTCCCTTCAAGGCTTGGGGATTAACAGCTTTAAAGATAAGGACAGTCCTTATCATAAATCTGACTGCATTTGCACAAAACAGTAGAGTTGGCCTATCCCTTTCTGTTTTAACTCGTGGTGCTCACTTCTCTTCCTTACTAATAAACATCCTCTGTGGCATTTTTTTTTTTTCCAGAATAGGGCACTTTTGTCTGCATTAAAATCCTGTTCAGGCAGATATCTTTTCTCCTCAATGATTCTCTTAATGGTGTCTGGGAACTCATCTGCTCCTTCTTGGTTGACAAAAGTTGCTTCTCCTCTTATCTTGACTTTTTTTAGGCTAAATCTCTTTCTAAAAGTATCAAACCATCCTTTGCTGATATTAAATTATCCAGCTTTAGATCCTTCACCTTCCTTTTACTTTAAGTTGTCATATAATGACTTTACTTTTTCTCAAATCATATTAGAGTCTATATGTATGACTTTATTATAGCAATCCTACACCCACACGAAAGCTGCATTTTCAAGGTAAGGTAAAAAGGTACGTCGCCAGAAGTGCAAGATTTTTGTGCCTGCTGGTGTAGTTGCACTGACAGCTTCATGAATTCCCTTTTCCTTTTTTACAACCGTCCTGATGCTGGATTCATTTATCTTGAAATGACTGGCAACCACAGCTGCAGACCTCAATCTCTGGTATATATTGAGCAATTCAATTTTTTTTGTAACTTCATGACTTTTCTCTGCTTCTTAGGAACACTTCCAGTATCACTAGTGGCATTTCGTAAGGGTCCCATGGGTGTTATTCAAGATTTACAGTTTTGGACTTCCCTGGTGGCGCAGTGGTTAAGAATCTGCCTGCAAATTCAGGGGACTCGGGCTCGAGCCCTGGTCCCGGAAGATCCCACATGCTGCGTAGCAACTAAGCCCAAGTGCGCAACTACTGAAGCCTGCGCGCCTAGAGCCCGTGCTCCACCACAGCGAGAAGCCTGCGCACCGCAATGAAGAATAGCCCCACTCACTGCAATTAGAGAAAGCCCTCATGCAGCAATGAAGACCCAAAGCAGCCATAAATAAATAAATAAATTGATTTAAAAAAATTTTTTTAAACTTAAAAAAAAAGATTTACAGTTTTGTATTAAACACGATGAAACATATGAAAGAACCAGGAGAGATTACTTTTTACTGCAATACACAATTTACTGGAGAGACGAACTGCTCACGCAGAGATGATTAGCGTCACATGGAGTTTTAAGAGGATACTTGCAACACTTGAGCTCAACACAATAACAACAGGAGGTGGCTATGAAATTATTACAGTAGGTACAGTATGTACTGCAATTAATTTTATGCAGTTATGATTTAATACTGCATCTTTATGCTTGTTTATATTCCTCTCTACTGAGAATGGAGCTACTACAATCTGTGTTTGTGTGGGTGAGTTTTGATAAATTTTAGCTTTTTATAATATATTTGTGTACATTTTATGGTAGTAAATGATAAGACTAGTATCTACATATCTTTTATGCATTCATGATATACTTAACTTTTTCTAAATGTTCTTTTTCTATTTCTAGGCTACATGATTCATCTGTTTTTTTTCAAATTGTCTCAAATTTTTCCAATATATTTATTGAGAAAAATCCACATGTAAGTGGACCCACGTGGTTCAAACCCATGTTGTTCATGGGTCAACTGTAATATGAAAGTTGTCAGTACATATTTGTTGAATGCATAATATCTCTGCAATACTTACTAGTAGGAAAAACAATCAAAAAGTTTCCAATAAGGTGTGAAAAAAATAAAGCAGTTATGTGTAACGAACCATCAGCACAAGCACAGAGTTAAAATATGTGTCCAGTCATGAGCCACAGAGCATTTTTGAAGAACAAACATCTCAGAGTGCTAAGATTGACAAGCAAACATCACCTTTCCAGAAAACAAGTATTATTTCAGATGCCCTCTTGTGAAGGGCAAAGAAGCAGAGCTCTAATATGTTTAGTGATCTTTAGACTTAAAACATAGTACCTGCAATTTTTTCTTTATAAGAACCACAAAGCCAAATTAACTCATGAAAATTTAGGTGGAAAAAATAGGCCAAGACAGTAACAGGCATATAGGAGCCAATTAGGAACACGTGACGGAATAGGTTCAGCCATTAGACTGTTTCACTCCAGTGATCAGCTTGGTATGCAGACACCTGTAGGACATTCAGTATTTTCTCTACAGGCTCTCTGCATATGGACAAGGAGTTTAACAGGAAGCAGACAACAGGAGGTGGGACCATCCTTTATCAGTTTCAGAGATGATAATGTCTCTCCCTGCATGGAGCTGATTAGTCAGAGATGCTGAGCAGGGAAAAATATGGTAAATTGGGCAGCATGCCAACTCTCTCCTGAGTCAGCAATTCCACCTCCAACTTCATTTTATAGTTCAAATTAAAAGGGCCCAAAGTAGACAGAATTGACAGCAGGTCAAATTTATGGAATACCAAGACTCTTTCTTCACCCCAAATATTGTCCTTGTTAAATGACCAGTGAATCTGAAATCTCTAGCAGAGCTAATGAGTAAAGATTTTTACAGAAATAGATACCTTTAAACTAACTTTCTAAACTTTCAAAAATAATGTTGTCTAGGTGAGTAAGAAGATGGTTTACTATCACAGATTAGTTTATCTAATGTTAATAAATAATACAACAAGACCAAAATGAACTTACTTACGCTATGCCCCAGGTCACCAAACCGAGATTTAATTATAGTTTCGGCTCTCCCAGAAATGAAATCTTAAGCTAGTTGATCAGGAATTGCCTGATTAGCACTGGTTAGGTAATATGCTTGATAGGTAATATACTTACCTAAAAGTAAGTAACTTTGCTATAACCAACCCCATTTTTTGCCCAGTATAACTCTCTCATTTCCACTCCCTTCTGCCTGTAAAAGTCTTTCATTCTGTACAACTCTTCAGAGCTCCTTTCTATTTACTATATTGGATGCTGTCTGATTCAAATCAATTTTTGCTTAAATAATCCCTTAAAATTTTAGTGTGCCACAATTTATCTTTTAACACTAATAAAGGCCATTTGATTGCATGAGTTCCTGAGAATGGTATTTGAGTTTCGGCTGTAGGTATATAGAGGAAACACTTAACACTAGTATCAGAGCTACTTGATCATATAATAACACTAGAATCAGAGCTACTTGATCATATAAGGTCGAAGCAAAGAGAGATAATATCAGTGAGTTGAAGACATCTTGCATAGAAAACAAGTGAGGTTTAGCTACAATGAATAAACAACTAGGCACATTTCTTAATAATCATAGGAAACGGTGGTAAAGTAACTACCTTGGATCACCTTGTTCATACTAAATTGTCCCAGATAAAGACTTCTACTCATCTAGTTTCCTTATTTATATCTGGGATACCAGAAGAAACCTTACTGTTTACATGAATATTCTTTTTTTCTCACTACCAAATTACTCTGGGTCCATCTGAAGTTCTTGTGTTCCAAAAGTAATCCATTTGACACAGTTGATTCTCATAATCTCTCTTCTAAATAACTGTAATCCTCCTATATCTTTCTTCTAAGTTGAAATTAAGGTGTTACTTCTGCTAAGCAGTCTCTAAAATCTTTGCTTCAAGAAAAATCATTTCCCAAAAGTCCTCATTTGGCATCTACCTCGATCAGGTACACCTGTGCCCCTTTGCCTCACAAATCAAAGGTTCTGTTATGGCTTTGTTATGGTGCCACCGCAACAGACTTCCTGTTACAGATATTGGTATATATCATGTGAGTCCATGTTTACAGTTCTGTGTGGTAAAAGGCTGCTCTACATTCTTCTTTTGTGTGATCTTATGTATTTCACGCATCTAAGTGAATACTCTTTGACCATTCAGGATTCAGGAACAGACTGTCCCCTAATGAACAGGATGGAACTGGAACATATCTCTTCACATTCACTGACAGATTAATTTGACAAATACGCATTAGACCATCTGACAGCTTGCTCAGTTACTCCTATTTGCTTTAATTTATTTGGCAAAAGACCCTGATCTATCAAGTTAAATGCCTTCAGTTCACAGATAGTGAAGTGTCCCAGGCTACAACCAGATTATCAATCTGTGAAAGGTGAACATTTGGGTAACTCATTAACTGAGCAAGGTCTAAAACCTCTAATATTTTAAGTTACTGGAGGCTATGGCTGAGCTATAATCTTCCCCTTGTCAAATATTACAAACTTATAAGCAGACATTTGTTTCTATGAACTAACCGAGCTCTAAACAAATGTATTTTCCCCTGAAGTTCATTCCTGACTGTGTATTTATTCAAGAGATCTTCATTCTATTATTATATTGGATATACTTTGGCTTGTGCACAGAAATTATATTGTTTTGACAGCTCTATTATTTTTGCCAGTTGGCTCGCAGCGATTTTTCTTATAGTACGTGAGGAATTTACTTTTTAATTGGCTCTGCTTTTCTTTATGAATGTGTTTATGAGGTACTACAGCAGTTCAACGTTTTAATGTTTCAATGGTTTCCACCAGTTCAGTAATCTTGTAAACAGTAGTGTTTCTGAAGGGCCTCAAGCAGTTCTAAAAACAGGATTAAAAAGAAAAAGCTAGCAAATGTAGTTTTATCTTTAATACTTGCCTTCCTGGTAACAGCCTTAACTATATATAAAGGATGTGGTGATATTTGGGCTCAAAGGTAAAACAAAGCATAAAAAATTCTGATCAGAGTAAGACATTTTAAATCCCTTTAAACTTTGTTAGGAACTGAGATAAAAGCTGTTATTAAAGAAACAGAATGTTAGTTTTCTGTTACTGATATCACCATAAGAGGCTGCACATCTTTTAGCTTACTTTGCACATCAAACACCAAAGACCTAATACCCAAGTATTTAACTTTTATCTCAGAATGCTTAACTCAGGTAGCTGGAAATGAACTATTTTTGACCATTGAACAAAAAGTTTAAAAGTTAAATAATTTCACAGGTAGGGCTGTTTTTAGACCCATTAGTTTTCATGGACCTTAACACAGATATATAGCTTAACCAATTAAAACATGCATTTTGTAACCTAAGTCTATGTAACAAGGATCTCTGAAATGTTTTGCAATTATGAAATAGGTAATTCAAGAATTTATTAGCTACCATTTTGTTTCAAAATAGCTGAAAATAAACCAAACAGGTACTCTGTAAGATTTTGATACAATTTAGTAATACATAAAATTTCATCCAAAAATTCAACTACTTGTAACACAGGCTAATGCAACTTACTAGACTTATGTATATATTTATTCATTCAGCAAATATATAATAAGTATTTTCTAAGTGCAAAATATTGTGCTAGGAGTTTTAGAAAATTCAAAGATGACTAATATCCTTAGCATGGGTTTCCACTGTCTCTTTATGTGTACGTTAAAAATGCAATATGAAGTAGAAAACCATAAATGTGTCATTTTCTGATGGTGTTAACTAAGTACTTTGAAAACCCACTGGAGAGAAAGAGAGAGAACTTCCAAAAAGTAGGTATAGAAATTAGACATGAGGAATGAGGAGAAAATCAATTCAGGAGGAAAAAATAGCATGATAAAGAAATAGACAGGGCTTCCCTGGTGGCTCAGTGGTTGACAGTCCACCTGCCGATGCAGGGGACACGGGTTCGTGCCCCGGTCTGGGAAGATCCCACATGCCACGGAGCGGCTGGGCCCGTGAGCCATGGCCGCTGAGCCAGCGCGTCCGGAGCGCCTGTGCTCCGCAACGGGAGAGGCCACAACAGTGAGAGGCCCGCGTACCGCAAAAAAAAAAAAAAAAGAAATAGACAAATTCTATATGAACTCTACTTCATAACCAGGTGACCACGAGTATCTGAAGGAGACAACGTATCAATGCATGGCAGTATGAGGGACAAAGTGACTCTCACTAGCTATATATTAGAATCACTTGCCTTGAGTACCACCTCAGATCAAATAAATCAGATTCCTTGGTGATGAGATCTGGGTTAGGCATCATTTTAAAAACTCACCTTGGTGATCCAATACGAAATCAATATTGGATTCAATATCCAATCAATGCAGTCAACAACAAGTACATCCATGGTAGCAGACAGCATCAACTGGCCATGAAATGAAATAACTGCAGGTCCAAGCATACTTAGGGCATTCTTCCCAGAGTCTTGTTGGCCTTACAATAGCCATCCTTGTATCTGGAAATTTAACTTATGCTCTTAAAATACCTCATCTTCTCTCCTTTACTGCTGTTTTATGGTTAAACCTTATTTTCTCTCAGGTACTGAAAACTTTATCACCAATATAATGTCATTCATCTCCATCCTTGATACTATCATAGTTCTAAAAAATGCTAGGATAGCCTTGCTTCTAAATTCCTTGAGTTTTTTTATCTACAGACACCTTTTCCTGCACTTGGTCTGATGGCCAGCTCTTGAACTCTGCATCATCATTTGCTGCTCCTCTGGAGCCATTAATTCAATAATTCTAGTCTCTGGTGAAAACCTTCTGGTCGTTCTGCCCACTTTCTCAAGTTTGTCTGCAATAATTCTGTAAATTCATCATTCCATAAATCCAATAACCCTTCCATTTTCACCTAACCATTGTCTCATTTCTACTTTTACTTCTCTTCAACTCCAGCTAAGGTATAATAAATCATTACAATTACTGCCTAATAAACATCCTCAGCTTCACTGCACCCTCTTTCCTTTTTATTTCAAAAATAAACCTTCAATTAACCTAACAACCTGCTTCTTCATGATTATAATCCAAAAGATAAACATCACTAGAGAAGATATGCCTAACCAATGATATTGGTATCATTATAATTCATGATCTTTAATCTCATCTAGGCTTTCAATACTGTCCAGGTTTTTTTAACCATATTTCTCTGGTACTATTTTTCTCCTTTTCTTTGTAAGATATAGTCCATGATCTCATGTTTAAACTCCCCCCCCCACCTCCCTGGCCACTCAGAAGATACCATGCCATAAATAATTTGCATACTGACCTCTACCCCCTGTCTTCTCAACATCAATCATCACCCCCTCTGTAACGGCTATTTTCATTAGAAATAAATAAGGTGACCACAATTCCTCTCCATTTTATCTGTTCTTTTAAAGCTAAACTCTACATTTTTCTTCAATTCCTTCAGTCCCGTACCCCCCTGAACCTAATTCATTTAAGTTTTCACCAATTACCTTCACTCTGCTAAATCCAAGGATCAGTTCTCAGTTAGCACCTTACTTCACTTATCAGCAACACTTGAGGTTGTTGGCCACTTCTTCCTTCTTACAACACTTCTTCATTTGGATTCAAGGGCACTACACTAAGTTGATTTCTTCCATTTTAAAAATCACTGCTCCTTCTCAGTCTCCCTTATTGGTTGGTGATCATTTTCCTGACCTCAAAAACTTTAATTGCTCTACATCTCAGCCCTAAAAGTTTTCTTCTTTCTCTCTACACTCACTTTCTATCTACACAAGTCCAATCTCATGACTCTAAATGCCATCTACATGCTGCTTTATAAAATTTCTTTTTACAGCCTAGAAATTCTTGTCTATAATCTAGATTGATATTTTAACTACTAGTCACTAGCCACTTCATATCTTCACCTAAATATCTGATTTATATTTCACACTTAAGAGAATACATAATCTTCATATACTCTCTTCATCTGCACCCCCAAAATCCTACACCTCAATAATTAAATCACCATCCTTCAGTTGTTCAGTCTAAAATTCTCAGTCATTCTTGACTCCTATTTTTTCTCACAAATCACATTCAATTAGTTGGTAAATCCTGTAGGCTCTATCTTCAAAACATATCCAGAATCCCATTACACACACTATCAAAATATATCCAGAATTATATTTCTCATTAAATTCATTACTTCCACCATGGATCAAACTTGGATTATTTCAGTTTTTTTAAATTCATTAGTGCTTCTACCAAAAACCCTTCTACTTTTTCTCTAAATGGGCTCTTGGATTCATCTTTGCCTACTTCAGTCTATTTTAAATACAGCAGCCAAAGGATTTCTGTTAAATGTAATTAAAATAATGTTGTTCCTCTGATTAAAAACTTGTAATGTCTTCCTGTGTCAGTTGGAGTGAAAACTACTCTCTATGCTGGAACCACAGACATTTCTTATTTCTTGTTGAACACTTCAGGCACATTCTTACATTGGGGACTTTCTTGAAATAGCTGATTATATGCTCTTTTCATTTCTCACTCTTACTCACTTTTCAAGTATCTACATTCTTAATTCTGCCTGCCAAAATTTCACTATATGCTTCCAGTTACCAATAAACTGAAGTTACCAACAAACCTCAGTGAATAATTTTCAGTAATAATAAGAGTAATTTAAATATTTAATGAGGTTATATTATATGCCCAGTCTGTTTTATACACTAAGGTTATTGGAATACAAAAATTAATAAAATATAGTCCTTTTAGCCCTGCCAAAGACCTTGTGAGATTGGTACTATGGTTTTCACTGTTTATCAATGGGAAACTGTACAATAAAGAGGTTAAATAACCTACTTTACATCAAACTTGGATCCAATTAGCATGAAATCCAGGAGTTGTGCCCAGGTAGTTTAATTCCAAAGCACCGTCAAAAACAACATTCTACAACCTCCTCTTATTTTATTGATTTATATAGTTTCTGGGAGCTTTTCCCTATACTTTTCTGATTCTTTTATCACTATCTGATCTGTAAATGTTGGAGTTCCTTTAAAATCATTCTTGGATTCTTCTTTTCACCATCTTTGTACATCTTATGGGTGAGCTTATCTCTGATGACTTGCCAATACCACTAGTCTGCCAACTTCTCAATGGCAATATTCTGAAAGACCTTTCTTCTAGACAAACTTACTTAACAGTTTCACCTCACTCTCACATAGATTCTTAAATGCATATTCAAAGTTTAACTCATGATTCCTACCCGTTGTTCAAACCTGTTTTACCTCTAGTGTTTCCCATCTCAATTACTGGCATCTCCATTCACCAAATTCTCCAGTCAGAAAATTGGGATTCTTACTTTTTTTAAAATTAATTAATTAATTTATTTTTGGCTGTTTTGGGTTTTCATTGCTGCACATGGGCTTTCTCTAGTTGGGGTGAGTGGGGGCTACTCTTTGTTGTGGTGCATGGGCTGCTCATTGCGGTAGCTTCTCTTGTTGCGGAGCACAAGCTCTAGGCACGTGGGCTTCAGTAGTTGTGCCATGTGGGCTCAGCATTTGTGGCTCGCGGGCTCTAGAGCGCAGGCTCAGTAGTTGTGGTGCACAGGTTTAGTTGCTCCGTGGCATATGGTATCTTCCTGGACCAGGGCTCAAACTTGTGTCCCCTGCATTGGCAGGTGGATTCTAAAACACTGCACCAAAAGGGAAGCCCTGGGATCCCTTCTTGACATCTTCTTTCCCCTCTCTTCTTTCATTCAATCTGTTAATAAATTATCTTGATTCTAACCGCCCAAAAATTTAAGTCCTTTTATTCTCTCTATCTTTACTGACACAATTCTAGACTTTATCTCTTTCAAGAATGTACAAATAAAATTGCTTATCTATTTTTCATACTTCCACTGTTACTTTCTGCTAAACCATTCTGTACAGAAACATACTCTCTTGCTTAAAATTGTCTGATAGTTCTCCATTTTCCTTAGTATTACATCTTTTTAAATTCCTATTAGGCTTAAAAGTCTTACAGCTGGCCCCTGCCTACCTCTGTAAACTTATCTATCCCCATTCCTTTCACTCACTATACCTCAAATAGACTGACTTAATTGCAGTTCTACAAATATTCCATTAGTCCATACCTACTGAAGCTGTTACTCCTTGTTTATCTGAGTAACTACCCTTGTGCAAAGAGCTGTAATCCCCAGAATTCTTCTCTGGTGGAAAGGTTGGCCCTGAATTATAAGGAGGAATAACTGGATAAGTAATTTCATGGAGGTAGGCAAGAATAAACCTTATAAGCATTCTTTATCAAAAATATCTTCAAAAATATCTCAAAAATATATTCATCCTAATCCACAGAACCTGTGAATGTTCCTTTAAATGGCAGAGGGGAATTTAAGGTTGCAGATAGAATTAAGTTTGCCAGTCAACTAACCTTAAAATAGGGAGATTATCTTTTATTATCTGGGTGAGTCAAATGTCATCACAAGGGTAGGATCCTAAAAACGGAAGATAGAAGTAGAAGAAAAGAATCAGAGAAAGAGATGTGAAAACGGAATCAGGGTGAGAAGATGCTATGTTAAAGAGGAAGCAAAATGGCCACCAGACAAGGAACGTGGATGGACTCTATAGACAGGAAAAGGTGAGGAAATGAATTCTCCCCTAAAGTCTCCCTCCAGAAAGGACTGCAGCCTAGTGTATCTAGGCTGATTTGAGCCTAGTGAATCTTGGGTTGGACTTTTAACCTAAAGAACTATAAGATCCTAAATTTGTGTTGTTTTAAGCCACTAAATTTGTCATAATTTGTTACAGCAGCCATAGAAAACTAATACAATGTGTATCTGGAAATGTACTCTATTTAGCGGGAAAAAATTAAATAAATGTCAAATTAGATTGTGTATTTAGAAGATAAGCTATATTAAATGATCATTAAGGTATTTAACAATAAAACTGAAAACATTAGGAAACTAGAGAATTACATTTTTTTCAATACTTCAGCAAATCATGTTTCAAGACTATGAGATGGATACCCATGTATATAAAATCCTAATGTATATATGCTTATATCATGTGTATGTGATGTATACATATACACACACAGTATGTAGCTCACACACACATACACAGGCGCATGTGCAAATGAACTGCATCCAGTTGAAAAACATTGGCTTATATTCGGTAGTGAAACTCCACCTTTAACAAAGTGGAAATATATGTTTATGCTGTATCAGCACTGTTTAACATCAAAATTAGACAAGGGCCTTTTCAGAGAATTTTCAAGTTTTTATATTTTAGTATTTTTTTTTAATAATTCAGAGCTTTTGTTCCTCTTTACATGTTTTCTGAGTGGTTTTATAGTCTAATTGTATTCTTCCAAAATAATCATTACTTTCTCTCTCTTTTAAAATGTATGATTCCTACTCTACTTCCTATTTTAGATTGTGGTGATTCTATCCACTCATGCACATAAGCTTGAAGATAGATCTTCCTAACCTTTTCCCTCTTCCTATCATTCATGTCAGTAAAGCATTGTTTATTTTGCAAAAAACATCAACAACTAACTCATCCTTAAATATAGATTTTCCTCTCCACTTTTATTCCCTTATAGTTCAGATCTGTCTCATCACTCTCCTGAGCTACAATCATAAACCCTTAATTTATTGGCTGATCCATAGTATTTTTCCCCATCATGTCTTCTGCTTGCTCTTATCCATTGTCCACACTGCAGTCAAAGTTCTCTATGTGAAAGATAAATCTGATCAAACCTTAGTACTTCTAAAATTTTTCATGGATTCTTTTAATTATCTGGACCAATACTTGGATCTCATGGACTAACTTGTAATATTATGTTATTTATGAATGCACAAGTTAACTGAGGAACAAACGTACAATTTTTAATATATTATTTTGTTGGTAAAAAGTAAAAACTTCCATTCACTACTGACATCATTTTGTAAAGGAAAGAAATTGTAAAATCAATATATAGGAAAAACAACATCCCATAATATGGAATATTCCCCAAGAGAGGACACAATAAATGTTCATAAATATGTATGATGACAAAAAGAGAGAAAATTGAAAAAATAAGGAAGGAAAGAAGGAAGAAATGAAGGAAGGGACATAAAGAACAAATTTAATATGTTAGCATATTGAAAAGGATATGTCTGATTACAAAATCAACAAAAAGCAATGTAGATCTCTATTCAAATTTCTTGTTGCTGCAATGTGTTTGTGTGATTGGGGGTACCACGTACTCATTATTAGCCCCTAATCCTATCAAAATTCCACCTTAAAAATAATATAATTAATGTTAGTGAGGGAAAAACATGAAATAAAATGCAGATTATTCATTTGGTTAGGAGAATAGATAGCTATATGGGAGATCAGAATCTAAAAGTGGTATTTAGAATCCATAAGGTAGTCAGTTTATCACTGTCAAAATTGATTTTTGCATGTAAGGGAAAGAAACATAAGTTCTTGCTGCTTTTAACCCTTCTAAATGAGTCAAAAAAATCCGCACAAAATATATCAGTGAGTATATTGTGCACAAATAAAGACACTGCTTTGAAGGAACTTTATTGATCAATGATAGGAATATACTCTATTTCTGTAAGCCTTTCAATTAAATAATGTGAAATATTTGTGGTGTACAATAAAGACATTTAGAAGAATACTTGGCATACTGAAGTTTTATGCATCTATCTGAGAACCCAAGTGTAGATTGTGAAAGGCTCTATTTATGCTCATTACTAGAGATAGAAAGTAAAACATTTTTTCCATTTAATAAAATAAATTCAATTTCTTTGGCATTGGAAATAAAAGAAGGAGAACTTAAGAAATGGCAGCAAAGGATATCTATTGGAGGATAATATCAATAGCTAAAATAACTTTGCAATGTTTATTTTATATTAACATAAACTTATATAAGAGAGCCAATAAAAACACAAAAGATATTATTCTATAATTTGTTTTTCTGTTTGTTCAAAAATAAGTGCAATGTTCAAGTTCATATTTAAATGATCAATAAAATGTAGATATTTTAAAATAAAATCTCTCTACACATACACTCATCTACAGTTAAATAATATTTGAAACACTACTTTGGAAAATGCCTATGTGCGCAAGCAAAATAATTAAGTCAAGATTAAGATTTTAATTTAAATGGTAAATAAAAAAGTATTATAACCAACATGTAGCACAAATAATATACATGAAAAATAATTTGGTACAATACTTCTCCCCAAAGACAAAAGGTTGAAAGCATCTATTTATTTCACGCATTATTAACTCTAGAAACTTTTGAATCTTTCTTTAAGCAGGAATAAGTATGAGGTGCAATCGTATACATACATGAACACACATACACACATACATAAACACACCCCTTTCCAGTTGATATTAAGGCCACTAGAAAATTTTCTGTTACTTTTAATACATTTCTGCCTTTATAGTTTTAAATCTAGAACATTGAATAGAAAATAGTATAATATCACCTGCTAGCTTTAAAGAATGATAAGTGAAAACAGAATTCTTGGTAAACTGCAAATTATCATGTTAAAATCCAGCTTCAGTATTATTTTTGATTACAAAGGAAATGTAGATTTATATCTCAAGGTTCACTAAAGCCATCAGACAATTTTTAGACTTTCTAATCAAACCTGACACATTGATAAAACATGTCCCCTCACAAAATAAGAGTTAATACTACAACTTTTCCAATTTTAGATATTTGATTTCATGAATATGTATGGTTCATCAAAACTTCAAAACGTACATTTCAAGGCATTTACCTGAAACTACGGGAACTGATAACATAGGAATATACAATAATACTGATCTTTCTTTAGACATTTGAAAGTATTATAACATGGTAACAATTCTGGGAATAAACCATGTAGACCTTATGAATAACAAAATGACATACTATTAAGAATAGACACTTACACCAAAATTTCATTAATATAATAGAATTTGTTTAGCTGGCTGTGATAAAACATGTAAATGCAATATTTTTGTTATCTTTTAATATTTAATTGTAGCCAATGTTTCTGATCTAAAAAGTCTTGAGTAATAATTATACAACACAAACGTCTTCAGCTGGGACTTTTCTTCTAGAATATAGATTGACATACCTACCATATATTTCCACTAAATTTCATAAGTCAAGATAAATGAACCCAACATGTCCCCTATAGCTCCAGTCTGTTCTTCATTCAGTGTTATTCATCCATATTTATGGATCACATACTATTTGCCAGGTATTATTCTAGGAGCTTGCGATACAACAGTGAACAAAACAGATGAAAATTCCTGCCTTCTTGGAATTTACATTCTAGAGATCAATGTACTGCCCCAAACATCCAAATGTCAATCATGATTCTGCTATTCTCTCACCCTAACATCTCATCAAAACCAAGTTCTTTCTATGCTACCATTAAAGAATTCTCTCACATTCATCCAGTACTCTGCATTTGATGCTACCCATGTCTAAGCTAGAATAATTTCTCTCCACAGCTATTGCCATCTTTTCTAACTTTTCTTTCTGCCAGCTCCCTTCCTTCCTTTCATTCATTTTCCACCTATCAAGAGAGATTTTTATAAAACTAAACATGTTGCTCACCTGCATAAAATTCTTCAGGGTAATGCGAATTCTATTGCTGTCTGAAGAAAGGAGCAGTAGGTCTTTGCTCCTGTGGAAACAACAAGGGGATAAAAAATCAGTGGATTAAAAATTCATACGTTAATATGGAATATCAAAGAGTTGTACATTCAAGACACTCTTGAAGAACTGAATGCAGGGAAGAATGAGAAATTCCCCAATGAACAGAGAATGATGTGGTAGCTTTCATAACAAAGATAAGCACCTAGTTTGGGCACCAACACAGACTAGGAGGAATCAGATGAACTTCAAAATCCCCAAATGCAAAATTAATCATTATTAAAGTCCATATTTTTTCCATTCACTCTTCCACTTCCAGATATTTGGTGAGAGAGAGGTGCTTGAGGAAGGTCTGGGAAACAGAGAAAATTCATACAACCCCATGTATCAAGTGGTGCTTAGATTCCAGGGTACTGCTTAAGTTAAGCATAGTGGTAAACCAAAAGTATCTAAAACTAATTCTGACATCAGAACAATCAGAGCCACACTGGTGGCAACGTAAGAAATTGGGTACTGTCTTGATAAACAAACTCAATCTAATTAAAGGTGTGGCCCAACCCCAGCTGAAATTAATTATTGGAAGAATCTGAAAAACAGTCTCTTACCCTAATGCCACATAGAAGAAATGGCTTACACTTTTAGGATTGAGGGTATTGCGGTAATGTTTTGCTTCTGGAGTGACTGTTTGTTTTGTTTAGTTTGTTTTTAATCACAATGTCCAGAATACAATTGAAAAAAGATATGAGGTATGCAAAAAAGCAGGAAATTGTATTCATAATTTCAAATACTCTGATAGAACTGGAGCTATAAATGAACCACTTATTGGTCATAGGAAAACTTTAATATAGTCATACATATGTTTAAGAAAATACATAATACAATGAGTTAAGGGATTGAAAAAGACAAATGGGACTTCTAAGGAGAAAAAATAAATAAATTCTAGCACCAAAAAAAAATTCTGAATCATCAAATATTTTCAATTGGCACTTCAGAAGGATACTTAAACATGCAGACAGTGCTAGGAAAGAAACATATTTTTAGATGATTAGTTAAGTTTTCATGCTTAAGGGAGAGAAAAAGATGAAGTTAAAATCAAAGTAAATAAAAGTAAATAAAATTATGGAGTAAAACTAGAAAACAATGAAATAAGTCAAACAATGGAGAAAACAGAAAAACAAAAAAGTTGATTTTTAAAAGGTTTAAAAACTACTAAGATCCTAGGAAGACTGGTGAAGTAACAAAAGAGAAAACAGAAACTATCAATAAATAAATGTCAGAAACTATCAACATCATGGGCACATTATTACAGATCTTATAGACCATAATAGGATAATGATGGAATATTATAAACAGCTTTAGGTCAATAGATTTAATAACTTAAATAAAATGGACAAATTCTTATAAAAATAAAATTCGAAAAAAACTTGACCTCAATAAGGAGCCCATGAGAGCAACAATAAATCAGAAATGGCAGCAGAGTTCTGGTTGCAGTCCTTTTTCAGAGGCAGAAGGACTCACGCACAGTGGACCATGCTTGGAAAATGGACAGGTTTCAGGAACCACATACCCTTCTCATCCCAGTGTTGGCTTGTTAAGTTTTTGCAGATATAGTCTAAATGAAAAAGAATGGCTGTCTTTTGCTGTTATGTGACATAATCTGTGCAGAGCACTTGCATTTCTGTGGCCATCAAAACTGAGAAACATTCCATCCACAAAAGTTGAGCCAGAAGGTTTGTTTTAATTGCTGAAACTTTCTCAAAGCATTCAAAAAAAAAAAAAATCTGGGACAAGATCTTAATATCTTTTGTCTTTTTAAGAAATTAAATATATTATTACAATGAAAAGCCTCCCCAAAAAGAAGGCTGCAAACCCAGATGACTTTAATCCTAAATTTTATCCAACATTTAAGACAAAAAATAAACCCTTCATAACCTGTTTCATGAGGGCAGAATTACCTTGATATCACAACTTAACAAAGATAATACAAGAAAATATGGCAGGACGTCAATAAGATGGAACAACAGGAGGTCCCATGGTCATAGCCCATTCAGCAAAAGCAATTTGGCAGCAATCCACAGACAAAAGTGTTTTTGTGGTGCTTTGGGATACAGCTAGGATATTGTGAAACTCAAGTGGAGCCCATGACCAAGTAGGGTGGTATTGAGAAGGCAGGTCTATGCCAATGTGACAGACTCACTGATTATGTCCCCCAACAGGCCCAGAAACAGCTCTGTCCTACTGTTGGCTACAAACCCATTTGGCCTTGGTCCTGCCACCAGCTCCATTGGCTGAAGGACCTGTCAAGAGTCGTTCCTGCCAGGGCTCCAAGGTCGCAGATCCTCTGATTTTGGTCTCAGCTGCGAACCCTGAAGCAGAGATTTGGTACCAGCACCTCTCAGCTGTGATCCAGGACCAGTTTTACCCACCCAAGGAATTGAACAGTGACCTGTCAAAGCCCTTCCAGGGACTCAGAGGGAGTCACACCCATCCACATACCAGGTAACAGGTCATCATCCAATATCCTGAAGCAAACCTTTATCTCAGTGCCAGCCCTACTGACCAAGATCCTGAAGGTAGCTTTATTCACTAGAGGACCAAACAAAATCCACGTCCACCTTAGCCCCCAATAACAGGCCAGACAACCATGGACTACACTGCAGACCCTGCAGCAGCCATGTGGCTGGACTCAAAAGTTTATAGCAATAAATACCTATGTTTAGAAAAAAGAAAGATCACAAATAAACAACCTGATTTGGCATGTAAAGGAATGAGTAAAGGAAGAACAAACTAAGCCCGAAGTTAACAAATTGAAGGAAATAATAAGATTAGAGCAGAAATGAATAAAACAGAAACTAAAATGACAATAGAAAAGATCAACAAAACTGTTTGAAAATATTAACAAAATTGACAAAACTTTAGCTAGATTAACCAAGAAAAAAGAGAGAAAACACAAATATGTACGTATGTACTTATTGCCATTATTTAAATTATTTCCTGGCTGTTTTTGTTGTTCCTCTCTGTTCCTCTCTTCTTCTGTCTCTTTTTTTTGTGATTTGACTGTTTTTAAGTGTTATGTTTAGATTCTTTTCTCATTTTCTTTTATTATTTTCCATACTTTCTTTGTGGTTACCATGAGGTTTGCATATACCCTCCTGTGTACATAACTGTCTCTTGTAAGTTGATAGTAAATTAATTTTGAACAATTTCCAAGGCTTTATATTTTTCTCCCTCCCCACACCATGTATCCCTTAACTAATTATTGTTTTTTTTTATTAATTTTACTACCTTCTCTTTTACCCTTTATGCTTAACTTTATGTTATTGTTCCACTACCTGTATTATTTATGTTTTCCAGTGAGATTATTACTTTCATATGTTTTCTTATTATCAATCAGTGCTTTTTCTTTTTGCTTAGAGAATTTCCCTTAACATTTCTTGTAAGGCCAGTTTAGTGCTGATGAACTCCTTTAGCTTTTGCTTATCTGAACAAATTTTAATCTCTTTTTCAATTCTGAATGCTAACTTTTCCAGGCAGAAAATTCTTGATTGGCAGTTTTTTCCTTTTAGCACTTTGAATATGTTATGCTGCTCCCTTCTGGCCTGTGAAGTTTCTGCTAAAATATCTGCTGATGACCCTATGGGGCTTCCCTTGTACATAATTAAGTTGTTTTTTCTATTGCTGCTTTTTGTGTGTGTGTGTGTGGTACGCAGGCCTCTCACTGTTGTGGCCTTTCCCATTGCAGAGCACAGGCTCCGGATGCGCAGGCTCAGCAGCCATGGCTCATGGGCCCAGCCGCTCTGCGGCATGTGGGATCTTCCTGGACCAGGGCACGAACCCATGTCCCCTGCATCAGCAGGCAGACTCTCAACCACTGCGCCACCAGGGAAGCCCTATTGCTGCTTTTAAGTTTCTCTTTTTATCCTTAACTTTTACCATCTTAATTTTAATGTGTCTTGCTGTGTTTCTCTTTGGGTTCATCTTATTTGGAACTCGACGGGCTTCCTGGATCTGGATGTTTGATCCTTCTTCAGATTACAGAAGTTTTAAGCCATTATTTCATAAAATAATTTTTCTGCCCTTTTCTCTCTCTCTTTTCTTTCTGGGACCCCTATAATGCAAATGTTATTCTACCTGATGTTGTCCCAGAGGTCCCTTATGTTTTTCTCACTTCTTTTAATTCTTTTTTTTTTTCATTTTGCTGCTTTGTCTGGGTGTTTTCTAATTGATTTGTCTTTCAACTTGTTGATTAGTGCTTCTATTTCATCCATTCTTCTGTGAAATCCCTATTGTGCATTTTTTAGTTCAGTTATAACATCTGGTTGGTACTTTCTTATATTTTCTCTTTGTTGAAGTTCTCACTGTGCTCATCCATTCCTCTCTCAAGAGCAGTGAGCATTTTTATGAACATAACTTTTGAACTCTTTATCAGGTAGGTCGCTTATCTTTGTTTCATTATGGTCTCCTTCTGATTTGCCTTGTTTTTTGTGTTGGAACATATTCCTCTGTCTCCTCATTTTACCTGTCTGTCTGTGTTTATCCATATGTGCTAGGCAAAATGCCTTGAAGGAGTAGTCCAGTGTAGAAACTGTTCCTTGTGGCCCAGTAGTGCAACCTCCCTTTGCCACCAGAGCCAGGCACTCTATGAGCATCCTTCATATGGGCTGTGTGCTCTCAATGGCTTCTGTGTATGTGTGTGGGGGGTTGGGGGTGGGAGACAGGGCTCATGGTGCTCACCCATCCCAGATATAGTTCAGTCTCTGTGCAAGTTGGGTGAGGCTCGGGGTGCTTGCCTGGCCTAGTTGTGACTCAGCTACTACACTAGGAGGATGGAGCTTGGGGAGCTATCCTGGCCTGGTTGCAGCTTGGGTGCTATGCAGGGTAGACAAGAAGGCAGAGCACTCGCCCCGCCCTGTTACTCCACCCTCCAGTGCTATCAGGCTACAGCGAGGGCACCCAAAATGGTACCTGTCAGCCCCATCACCAGAAAGTTAGGATGAGATTGCAAACATGGTGTCCCACCAGCTCTCCTGTCCCCAGAGAGAGTCCCTACAGATTTTTCCCTCTCTAGAAACTACTTTAAAATTAGTAAGTAGGTGTCCTTCACTTGTGGTCTAGGTGTTTTTCAATTTGTTGCTTTTGCACTGGACCTACTCATGATCAAGTAGGTTTGCTCATGAGCCCTTTAAGAGCAAGTATTCTATTCCCTACAGTTCTATGATTCTCCTGATTTTAATCCCTGTTGATTTTCAAAACCAGAGGCTTGGGGAGCTTGTCTCCAATGCCAGCCCCCAGGGTCAGGGTGCCTTATGTGGGGTACAATCCCTTCACTTTTTGAGGGAGAGTTCTGTATTTTGGGGGTTTCTCCCAATTGAGGTGGGGTGCTAGGTGAGGGGTGTCTCTGCCTCTCCTACCCTTCTCTATGTGTCCCTTTTGTCTTTTGTTGTGGAAACACTGTTTGAGCCCAGATGAGTTAAACTTAATGGTATGCAAGGAAAACAAACAGAAATGTGTTCTTTCATCTGTCCTTTTAATTACAATCTGCATATTCATTCTTTGTTCTTCTCTGCCTACCTATGAAATTTCAGACAAGACTCACTTTTCCTGGATACATTAAGATTTTTTTTAATTTCTTGTCATTTTCATTCATAACAGCAGTATAAATTAAATGATAAAATTTAATTTTTATCAATTTTAAATTTTTATAATTAATTAAAATTATAGTTAATTTATTATAATTAATGTATCGTTTATTAATTTCCAGCCAATTTAAAGCTGCTCTCCCATTCATCCCTTTAGTGCTTTCAACACAGAAGTCAGGACTGGATAGAGTGTTAAGGCTGTCTTCCTTTTCGCCATACCTTGTTTTTCTACTTCCCACCCACCTCACACTAGGATGCCTAGAGATCCTCAAGCATTGGATTAGGGTCAAAAAGAAGAAGTAAAGTTTATCTGACATGTATGGAATTGGTATTAGTTCCCTCTGAAATTGACACATTACCCAGTGCTGATTCTTTCCCTCCTATTTTGTGAACAGGGCTAATGGAAACTTACAAATGATGGGACAGTACCTTGGGTCTGGCAAAAATGGAAGCTGTTACCACCCCTAAGCCTGAACAGAAAAATAAATGTTTACCAGAGCCAGAGAAAGAATTATAACTATAGGTAAGAAAACTGTTAACAGGAGTTGTGATCATCAGTAGAGAAATTCAACCACTACTAGATTACTGGCAAGGTTGAGAGGGAACCAGGGGAATCAATACCTTAAAATCACTTGACTGTTTCCCTCTGATGTCCTGCCAGCAACTCTAATTAACTGAATCCAACCAGAAGCCAGAGGGCAAAACCCCAGCTGTGGATTCAACCTCTCAGGGCACATAGGAAGGTGAAGAATCATGAGAAGTTGGCCTGAAAGGGCAAAAGACAAAAATCCAGCATATCTCTTCAGACCAATGAATCTAGCACAAGATGATGCAATAAGCATAAAAAAAAAAAATCCAACAGAAACAAAAAAGTATTAGATCTATTAGGAGAGCTCAGCAAGCTATCTGGATACATAATCTACTTAAAATCAATCTACTTAAAAATCAATTTTTCTTATGAGCAATAGGCAACTAGAAAATATAATAGAAAATAAGACATCAGTCTCATTATTAACAAAATGATTACATATTTAGGAATCAGTTCAGTCAAAAAATACATATGAACTTTCTGGAGAAAATATATATGTTCTCTTAAAAGACACAAAAGGGGATTTAAATATGTGAAAAAATATTCTATGCATAAACAGAAGCATTTAACTTTCTCTCCAAACCTACAAATTCAATAATACTCTAATTCAAGTTGAAATATGTCTTTAAAATTCAACAAACTAATTCTAATATTCATATTGAATATAAATGTTCACATATATTGTATATAAGGTAATTTTGACAAAGAACAAAGATATGTGAATTATCCAACCAGTCAGAATATACAGGAAAGAAGCTTAGGCCAAGAATGATATAGCACCAGTGAGGAATAGGTAAATAAATAAATAGAGGATGTATATATGGGTTTCTGATACACAATAAGATGCCACCACAATTATAAGAATTAATATTGTTAAAATGTCCATACTACCTAAAGCCATCTATAGATTCAATGAAACCCCTATTAAAACTTCATTGAGGGGCTTCCCTGGTGGTGCAGTGGTTGAGAGTCCACCTGCCGATGCAGGGGACACAGGTTCATGCTCCAGTCCAGGAAGATCCCACATGCCACAGAGCGGCTGGGCCTGTGAGCCATGGCCGCTGAGCCTGCACATCCGGAGCTTGTGCTCCGCAATGGGAGAGGCCACAACAGTGAGAGGCCCGTGTACCGCAAAAAAAAAACAAAAAACAAAAAAAATTTCATTGAAATTTTTTACAGAAATGGGAAAAAAAATACTAAAATTTGTATGGAACTGCAACAGACACCAAATAGCCAAAGCAATCCTGAGAAAGAGGAACAAAGCTGGAGATATCACACATTCAGATTTCAAGCTATATTATAAAGCTATAGTAATCAAAACAGTATGACACTGGCATTAAAAACAGACATATAGACCAACAGAATAGAATAAAAAACCCAGAAATAAACCCACATATATGCAATCAACTAATATTTGATAAAAGAGCCAAGAAAACCCAATGAGGAAAAGGGAGTCTTTAATAAATGATGTTGCGAAAACTGGATATCCAAATGCAAAATAATGAAATTGGACCCCTATCTTACACCACTCATAAAAATAACTTGAAATAGATTAAAGACTTAACTATAAGACCTGAAACTGTAAAACTCCCAGAGGAAAACATAGGGAAAAAGCTACTTGACATTGGTCATGGCAATGATTATTTGCACATAATAACAAAAGGACAAGCAACAAAAGTAAAAATCAACCAGTGGGACTATATCAAATTTAAAAGTTTTTGCACAACAAAAGAAACAATCAACAGAATGAAGAGGCAACTGACAAAATAGAGAAAAATACTTGCAAACCATCTATCACTTAAGTGGTTAATATCCAAAATATATAAGGAACTCATACAACTTAATAGCAAAAAGCAAATAATCTGATTAGAAAATGGGCAGGGGGTCTGAATAGATATTTTCTAAAGAAGACATGCAAATGGCCAGCAAGAACATAAAAAGGGCCGCCTGTCTGCCCTGTGCGGAGGCAGCCACCGGATCTGTCCCGGTTCTCCCGCCCAAACCCTGCCCCGGCCGCCGGCCACCCCGTGAGCCAGGAGGGAAAAGTGAGGCTCCAGGACTGTCTTCTAAGTTAAAACAAAAATCGTACTAGCTCCCGCCCTTACGTCTGTGTTCACGCTGCCAATTCTGAGGGTAGCTCTTGATGGAAAGAAATAGACAAAAGAAATAAATGAAAGGCTATTTTTAAAGGCAAGTTTGGGGAGAGAGGGGGAAGGTGGCGGAAGTGTAAGACGCAGAGATCACCTTCCTTCCCACAGGTACATCAGAAATACATCTACACGTGGAACAACTTCGACAGAACACCTACTGAACGCTGGCAGAAGACCTCAGACCTCCCAAAAGGCAAGAAACTCCCCACATACCTGGGTAGGGCAAAAGAAAAAAGAATAAACAGAGACAAAAGAATGGGGACAGGACCTGCACCAGTGGGAGGGAGCCGTGAAGGAGGAAAAGTTTCCACACACTAGAAGCCCGTTCGCGGGTGGAGACTGCGGGTGGCAGAGGGGGGAAGCTTCAGGGCCGCGGAGGAGAGCACAGCTACAGGGGTGCGGAGGGCAAAGCAGAGAGATTCCAGCACGAAGGATCGGTGCCAACAGCACTCACCAGCCCGAGAGGCTTGTCTGCTCACCCGCCGGGGCGGGCGGGGCTGGGAGTTGAGGCTCCGGCTTCGGTCAGAGCGCAGGGAGAGGACTGGCGGCGTGAACACAGCCTGAAGGGGTTAGTGCACCACAGCTAGCCGGGAGGGAGTCCGGGAAAAAGACTGGCAAGAGACTTTTTCTTCCCTCTCTGTTTCCTGGTGCGCAAGGAGAGGGGATTAAGAGCGCTGCTTAAAGGAGCTCCAGAGATGGGCGCGAGAGGGGGCTAACAACTCGGACCCCAGAGACGGGCATGAGACGCTAAGGCTGCTGCTGCCGCCACCAAGAAGCGAGCACAGGTCACTCTCCACACCTCCCTTCCGGGGAGCCTGTGCAGGCACCACTGCCAGGGTCCCGTGATCCAGGGACAACTTCCCCGGGAGAACACACGGCGCAACTAAGGCTGCTGCAACGTCACGCCGGCCTCTGCCACCGCAGGCTCGCCCTGCACTCCGTACTCCTCCCTCACCCCAGCCTGAGTGAGCCAGAGCCCCCGAACCAGCGGCTCCTTTAACCCCGTCCTGTCTGATGTAAGAACAGACGCCCTCCAGCGACCTGCACACAGAGGCGGGCCAAATCCAAAGCTGAACCCGGGGAGCTATGCAAAGAAAGAAAAGAAAGGGAAATCTCTCCCAGCAGCCTCAGGAGCAGCAGATTAAATCTCCACAATCAACTTGATGTACCCTGCATCTGTAGAATACCTGAATAGACAACAAATCATCCCAAATTGAAGAGGTGGACTTTGAGAGCAAGATTTATTATTTTTTCCACTTTTCCTCTTTTTATGAGTGTGCATGTGTATGCTTCTGTGTGAGATTTTGTCTGTATAGCTTTGCTTTCACCATTTGTCCTAGTGTTCTGTCCGTCCGTTTTTTTGTTGTTCTTGTTGTGGTTGTTTTTACTTTTTAAAACAATTCTTTTCTTAATAATTATTTTTTTTATTTTAATAACTTTATTTTATTTTACCTTACTTTATTTTATTTTCCTTTATCTTCTTTCTTTCTTTCTTTCTTTCTACATTTTCTCCCTTTTATTCTGAGATGTGTGGCTGAAAGGCTCTTGGTGCTTCAGCCAGGAGTCAGTGCTGTGCCTCTGAGGTGAGAGAGCCAACTTCAGGACACTGGTCCACAAGAGACCTCCCAGCTCCACGTAATATCAAATGGCAAAAATCTCCCAGAGATCTCCATTTCAACACCAAGACCCAGCTTCACTCAACGACCAGCAAGCTACAGTGCTGGACACCCTATGTCAAACAACTAGCAAAACAGGAACACAACACCACACATTAGTAGAGAGGCTGCCTACAATCATAACAAGCCCACAGAGACACCAAAACACACCACCAGATGTGGACCTGACCACCAGAGAGACACTCATCCACTAGAACACAGGCACTAGTCCCCTCCACCAGGAAGCCTACACAACCGACTGAACCAAATTTAGCCACTGGGGACAGACACCAAAAACAACGGGAACTACGAATCTGCAGCCTGCAAAAAGGAGACCCCAAACACAGTAAGATAAGCAAAATGAGAAGACAGAAAAATACACAGCAGATGAAGGAGCAAGAGAAAAACCCACCAGACCTAACAAACGAAGAGGAAATAGGCAGTCTACCTGAAAAAGAATTCAGAATAATGATAGTAAAGATGATCCAAAATCTTGGAAATAGAATAGACAAAATGCAAGAAACAGTTAACAAGGACCTAGAAGAACTAAAGATGAATCAAGCAATGATTAGAAACACAATAAATGAAATGAAAAATACTCTAGATGGGATCAATACCAGAATAACTGAGGAAGAAGAACGGATAAGTGACCTGGAAGATAAAATAATGGAAATAACTACTGCAGAGCAGAATAAAGAAAAAAGAATGAAAAAAAACTGAGGATGGTCTCAGAGACCTATGGGACAATATTAAACCACCAACATTTCAATTATAGGGGTTCCAGAAGAAGAAGAGAAAAAGAAAGGGACTGAGAAAATATTTGAAGAGATTATAGTTGAAAACTTTCCTAATATGGGAAAGGAAATAGTTAATCAAGTCCAGGAAGCACAGAGAGTCCCATACAGGATAAATCCAGGGAGAAACACGCCAAGACACATATTAATCAAACTGTCAAAAATTAAATACAAAGAAAACATATTAAAAAATAGCAAGGGAAAAACAAATAACACATAAGGGAATCCCCATAAGGTTAACAGCTGATCTTTCAGCAACAACTCTGCAAGCCAGAAGGGACTGGCAGGACATATTTAAAGTGATGAAAGAGAAAAACCTACAACCAACATTACTCTACCCAGCAAGAATCTCATTCAGATTTGATGGAGAAATTAAAACCTTTACAGACAAGCAAAAGCTGAGAGAGTTCAGCACCAACAAACCAGCTTTATAACAAATACTAAGGGATCTTCTATAGGCAATAAACACAAGAGAAGGAAAAGACCTATAATAACAAACCCAAAACAATTAAGAAAATGGGAATAGGAACATACATATCAATAATTACCTTAAATGCAAATGGATTAAATGCTCCCACCAAAAGACACAGACCGGCTGACGGATACAAAAACAAGACCCATATATATGCTGTCTACAAGAGACCCACTTCAGACCTAGAGACACATACAGACTGAAAGTAAGGGGACGGAAAAAGATATTCCATGCAAATGGAAACCAAAAGAAAGCTGGAGTAGCAATTCTCATATCAGACAAAATAGACTTTAAAATAAAGACTATTAGAAGAGACAAAGAAGGACACTACATAATGATCAAGGGATCGATCCAACAAGAAGATATAACAATTGTAAATGTTTATGCACCCAACATAGGAGCACCTTAATACATAGGCAAATACTAACAGCCATAAAAGGGGAAATCAAAAGTAACACATACATAGTAGGGGACTTTAACACCCTACTTTCACCAATGGGCAGATCATCCATAATGAAAATAAATAAGGAAACACAAACTTTCAAATATACATTAAACAAGATAGACTTAACTGACATTTATAGGACATTCCATCCAAAAAGAACAGAATACACATTTTTCTCAAGTGCTCATGGAACATTCTCAGGATAGATCATAGGATGTCACAAAGAAAGAAAACTACAGGCCAATATCACTGATGAACATAGATGCAAAAATCCTCAACAAAGTACTAGCAAACAGAATCCAACAGCACATTAAAAAGATCATACACCATGATCAAGTGGGGTTTATTCCAGGAATGCAAGGATTCTTCAATGTACGCAAATCCATCAATGTGATACACCATTTTAACAAATTGAAGGAGAAAAACCATATGATCATCTCAATAGATGCAGAGAAAGCTTTAGACAAAATTCAACACCCATTTATGATAAAAACCCTGCAGAAAGTAGGCATAGAGGGAACTTTCCTCAACATAATAAAGGCCATATATGACAAACCGACAGCCAACATCATCCTCAATGGTGAAAAACTGAAACCATTTCCACTAAGATCAGGAACAAGACAAGGTTGCCCACTCTCACCACTCTTATTCAACATAGTTTTGGAAGTTTTAGCCACAGCAATCAGAGAAGAAATGGAAATAAAAGGAATCCAAATCGGAAAAGAAGAGCTAAATCTGTCACTGTTTGCAGATGACATGGTACTGTACATAGAGAATCCTAAAGATGCTACCAGAAAACTGCTAGAGCTATTCAGTGGATTTCGTAAAGTAGCAGGATACAAAATTAATGCACAGAAATCTCTGGCATTCCTATATACTAATGATGAAAAATCTGAAAGTGAAATCAAGAAAACACTCCCATTTACCACTGCAACAAAAAGAATAAAATATCTAGGAATAAACTTACCTAAGGAGACAAAAGACCTGTGTGCAGAAAATTATAAGACACTGATGAAAGAACCTAAAGATGATACAAATAGATGGAGAGATATACCATGTTTTTGGATTGGAAGAATCAAGATTGTGAAAATGACTCTACTACCCAAAGCAAGCTACAGATTCAATTCAATCCCTATCAAACTACCACTGGCATTTTTCACAGAACTAGAAAAAAAAATTCACAATTTGTATGCAAACACAAAAGACCCCAAATAGCCAAAGCAATCTTGAGAACGAAAAACAGAACTGGAGGAATCAGGCCCCCGGACTTCAGACTATACAATGCTACAGTAATCAAGACAGTATGGTACTGGCACAAAAACAGAAATATAGATCAATGGAACAGGATAGAAAGCCCAGAGATAAACCCACACACATATGGTCACCTTATTTTTGATAAAGGAGGGAGGAATATACAGTAGAGGAAGGACAGCCTCTTCAATAAGTGGTGCTGGGAAAACTGGACAGGTACATGTAAAAGTATGAGATTACATCACTCCCTAAGACCATACACAAAAATAAGCTCAAAATGGATTAAAGACCTAAATGTAAGGCCAGACACTATCAAACTCTTAGAGGAAAACATAGGCAGAACACTCTATGACATAAATCACAGCAAGATCCTTTTGGACCCACCTCCTAGAGAAATGGAAATAAAAACAAAAATAAACAAATGGGACCTAGTTAAACTTCAAAGCTTTTGCACAGCAAAGGAAACCATAAACAAGACCAAAATACAACCCTCAGAATGGGAGAAAATATTTGCAAATGAAGCAACTGACAAAGGATTAATTTCCAAAATTTACAAGCAGCTCATGCAGCTCAATAGCAAAAAAACAAACAACCCAATCCGAAAATGGGCAGAAGACCTAAATAGACATTTCTCCAAAGAAGATATACAGACTGCCAACAAACACATGAAAGAATGCTCAACATCATTAATCATTAGAGAAATGCAAATCAAACTACAGTGAGATATCATCTCACACCAGTCAGAATCGCCATCATTAAAAAATCTAGAAACAATAAATGCTGGAGAGGGTGTGGAGAAAAGGGAACACTCTTGCACTGCTGGTGGGAATGTGAATTGGTACAGTCACTATGGAGAACAGTATGGAGGTTCCTTAAAAAACTGCAAATAGAATTACCATATGATCCAGCAATCCCACTACTGGGCATATACCCTGAGAAAACCATAATTCAAAAAGAGACATGTACCAAAATGTTCATTGCAGTTCTATTTACAATAGCCAGGAGATAGAGACAACCTAAGTGTCCATCATCGGATGAATGGATAAAGAAGATGTGGTACACATATATATAATAGAATATTACTCAGCCATAAAAAGAAACGAAATTGAGCTATTTGTAATGAGGTGGATGGGCCTAGAATCTGTCATACAGAGTGAAGTAAGTCAGAGAAAGACAAATACCTTATGCTAACACATATATATGGAATTTAGGGGGAAAAATGTCATGAAGAACCTAGGGGTAAGACAGGAATAAAGACACAGACCTACTAGAGAATGGGCTTGAGGATATGGGGAGGAGGAAGGGTAAGCTGTGACAAAGTGAGAGAGTGGCATGGACATATATACACTACTAAACGTAAAATAGCTAGCTAGTGGGAAGCAGCCACATAACACAGGGAGATCAGCTCGGTGCTTTGTGACCACCTAGAGGGGTGGGAGAAGGAGGGTGGGAGGGAGGGAGGGAGATGCAAATGGGAAGAGATATGCGAACATATGTATATGTATAACTGATTCACTTTGTTTTAAAGCAGATACTAACACAGCATTGTAAAGCAATTATACTTCAATAAAGATGTAAAAAAAATTTTTATTGAAAAAAAGGTATTCGACATCACTAATCATCAGAGAAATATAAATGAAAACCACAATGAAATATCTCCTCATACCTGTTAGACTGGCTATTATCAAAAAAGAAGAAATAACAATAGATGGAGAGGGTTTAGAGAAAAGGAAACCCTTGTGTACCATTGGTGGGAATGTAAATTAGTGCAACCACTATTGAAAGCAGTATGGAGGTCTCTTATGAAACTAAAGGTAAAACTACATGTGATCCAGCAATCCCACTTCTGGGTATATATCTGAAGGAAATAAAATCACTGTCTCAAAGAGACATATGCATTCCCATATTTATTGGAGCATTATTTACAATAGCCAAGAGATGCAAACAACCTAAATGTCTATCAGAAGATAAAATGGAATATTATTTGGCCATAAAAAAGAAGGAAATTCTGCCATCTGCAACAACGTGGACTGACTTTGAAGCCATTATGCTAAGGGAAATAAGTCAGACAGAGAAAGACAAATATTGTATGATCTCACTTATGTGTGGTATAAACAAACACACAAACAAACTCATAGACACAGAGCATAGAATGGTGGTTGCCAGGAGCTGGGGATTGGTCTAAGGGCACAAATTCCCAGTTATAAGATAAATAGCTTCTGGGGATCTAATACACAGCATGGTGCCTATAGTTAACAGTATTGTATTATATATTTGGAAGTTGCTAAGATAGTGGATCTTAAAAATTCTCACCGCACACACACACACACACACACATGCACAGAGAGTAATGTGAGGTGATGAATGTGTTAACTAACCTTATTCTGGTAATCATTTTGCAATATATGTAAAATAAAAAATGTACATTAGAGCTGTGAGTGGAGTTTTATTCAGTGCCTTACAGCAGATTATAGCCCAGGAGACAGCCTCTCAGATAACTGAGGACCTGCTCCAAAGAAGTAGCAGAGGAGCTATTGTGTGTATATATATATATATATATATATATATATATATGACTTTTTTTGGCTGGTAAATACATGTAGTCAAGCATACATCTTGGTAAAGGATTACTGCTAATCACAAACAAACAAATAAATAAAACAAACAAACAAACCCCAGATATCATAAGTTAAAGATTTTAGTGCTTATCTATGTATGGGAAGATGCAAGAATCTGGGGTCTTTGAAAATCTTCCTTAGATATACGTCTTAACTATCTAGGGGCCTGTATATCCAACACCCAGAATGTTCATCCTGAATTCCTTTCAGGATGTACTTGTAGATAAATGATTGCAGCAGCTAATGATCTGATCCTTGTAGAACTGGAATGGTGGGCAACATTCTTTGTTTACATATATATGTATATCAAATCATCATGTTATCTTATATTCATACAATGCTATATGTCAATTATATCTCGACAAGGTGGGGGAAAGGACAAGTCACGGGGAAAGGACAGATTTTTTTATGATATTATATGGAAAATTGTCTCACTATATAGAGAAAATTAAATCTGGATTTCTACTTTACACAATAGATAAAAGACCCAATTAGAGACCAGATTAAAGGCCCAATTATAGAAAGGTAAATATAAAGTTAAATTATCAACTGAAGAAGATATTTGTGATCTAGCTATATGGAAATAAATATTTTAAAAATCTAAAAAGCAAAAAATCATAAACTAAAAACAAATGGATGTGATCTCATCAAAATTAAGGACAATTTAATAGACAGGGCAGATTGGAAGAATATATTTGCAACATCTAAAGCTGATAAATGATTAAAAAAGAATATATAAGAGTTCATTGTGATTTATAGAAAAATATATATTTGGTCATTTAGAAGGCCCAATATATATTTCTCGTCCACATTTCCTGGTTCACAGCTCCCAAAACCCTTGGAATTTCCTGAGTGATAAGAGCAATAGGATAATATTGGGGCTTTTGTCCTCATTCCCATAAAGGCTTCAGAGGAGGTGACTTTTGGGTCCCACCCAAGGATGGGGGCTGGTTGCCAGGAGAACCATGTGATTAGAGGGTTAGAACTCTCAGACCCACCCCCTGAATTCTGGGAAGGGGAAAAGGGCTGGAGATTGAATCAATCACCAATGGTCAATGGTCCTGTCAATCATGACTATGAAGCCTCCATAAAGAGCCTAAAGGACCGCTTTTTATTACTTTTCAGAGAGCTTCCATACCAGGGAACAAGAATGTATCTTGTTCCCCGGTATGGAACCGCTGTGCCACCAGTCCCTTGCTCCACAAGGACAGAAGCCCCTTTGTTCAGGACTTCACTCTCTGTATCTCTCCATCTGTCTGTTGATAGGTATTAATACCACTGACATCTTTTATAACAAATCAGTAATCTAGTGAGTAAATGGGTTTTCCTGAGTTCTATGAGCCATTCTAGCAAATTAACTGAACCTGAAGAGAGACTGGTGGTGTAAGCAGATAGGGTAGGGGGTCCCTGGAGAAAGAGAAACAGGCATGGCTTTCTTGACATAAGAGAAGCCATCTTTGGCATAAATAATTTTATGATCTAAGCCTGGCCACAGTGCTTGCCCTTGAACAGGTCTCAGTAACTCATGATCTTCAGGGAACAAAGGAACGCAGGATCAAAGGAAAAGCAGTTAAGGAACAACAGTTCCTCCTCAAGGGATATACATAACAATGTAATACATATCTTTGAGTTCTGAAGGAACTAAGACCCCTGGAGATTGGTAACTACATGATGACCCCAGACTGGAATGATGATGTCGACCTTTTCTGACTCTCATAATTTCAGTCAATTAAAGGTTGGACTCTGTCAATCTTTACCCCACTTCTATGTGGAATTCTCCTCTGCTCAAGCCCCCTCATGAATATGCATACACTGCCCAAGCCTCTTCATGAATATGCATGTATGCTTAGCTTAAAGCTTCCCCAATTTTCTGTTCAGACATTGCTTTGGGAAAGATTCCTGGTGTTCTTCCTATTTGCTGCAAGTAATAAATCCTTCCTGCCCCTGTTCTTTGGCTTTAGTTGTATCCTTTGGCTCAACCCTCACCTAGAGGCAAACACAGTTTTCAGGTAATAGTGGGAACCTCTGATTTACCACCAGTTGGTCAGAAGTACAGATAACAACTTGGACTTGCAATTGGCATCCTGAGTTGGAGGGGGTTGTGGGAATCTCCAATTTGTAGCTGGTTGGTCAGAAGCATAGGTAACAACCTGGGCTTGTCACTGGTGTCTTAAGTGGAGAGCTAACCTGTAGGACTGAACCTGCAGAATCTGTTTCTATCTCTAGATAGACTGTATCAGAATTGAGTTGAATTCTTGGATACCCTACTGGCATCTGAGAATTTCTTGTTGGTGTGGGGAAGCCTCCACTTACAGTTTGCAATTGGGTCCAGGAACTTTTGGAACAAGTAACTGCAAATCTCCAAGAAAAAGATAGAAACCTTGATAGAAAAACGAACTAAAGATTTGAAAAGGCAATTCACAGAGGAATCTAAACATATGGCAAGCATACGTAGAGTTGTTCAAGCTTACTCTTCATCAAATGATTGCAATTTTAACAATGAGATATAACTTTATATTCATCAGAATGTTTAAAATCAGAACATGGGAACATTCCAATTATTGGCAAGAATGTGGGTAGACAGGAATTTTCGTGCCATGCTAGCAGTGTATACTGCAACAGCTATTCTGGAAAGCCATCTGGCAATATTTAGCAAAATTATGTATGCGTGTTTCCTATGACACAGAAATCTCAGTCTTAGTATATATTCCAGAAAATACTTGCACAAATCATTATGATGATATTTATAGAAAACTTATCTTAGCATTTTTTATGGTAATAGAAAACATAGGCATCCTAGGTATCCATCACCAGGAAATTGGTCAGTAAAATGTGATGGATATGGACCATAAGGCAGCAGTAGAATGCAGTGAGCCACATGTACATGTAGAAATATAGACAGCCTCAAAACAGAGCATTGTCCAAGGAGAGAAATTGATCAAGTGCACCACATACACATATACACATGTGTGCGCACACACAAATACACACAAAATAGTAGTTATTTATTCCATCATTTAAATGAGTTGGAATGATATGATTTTAGGCCAGATATGTATGTTTAACAGTAAAAATCTATGGAATCAACTGTGTGTGTATATATATATATGTATGTGTATATGTGTGTATGAAACATATACTTTTAATAGGCACAGTTAAGGTTATCATCTGTCTTAGTTGAGGCTCCTATAACAAAGTACTATAGAATAGGAAGTTTATAAACAGCAGAAATTTATTTCTCAGAGTTTTGAAGGCTGGAAGTCCACGATCAGGTTGCTGGCATGGTAAGGCTCTGGTGAGAACCCTCTCAGATTACGAACTGCCAACTTCTCTTTGTGATTTCACATGGTGAAAAGAGAGTGAGAGAGCTCTCTGGGATCCTTTTATAAGGGCATTAATCCCATTCATGAGGGCTCCACCCTCATGACCTCCCAGAGACCCCAGCTCTTAATACTATTATATGGGGAGTTAGGGTTTCAACACATGAATTTGGAGGGGACACAAACATTCATTCTTATTGCATCATCACAATATATAAGAAATTTAAACATCTTCATCCCTATGATTCAATTATAAAATGATGGTATTTAAATTTTCTGATATTCAAAGTATTTAGAAAGGGAAGCTTGGAATATTGCCTTAATTACAACTATAGTGATTCAATGGTTCTGATATTTATTTTGTGAGAACTGTTGAAAAAAATGCATAGAACTGCTTTGTAGTCAAGTGGTGATAGCATCAATTATCCTTCATATGATTTAAATAGTTTTCTGAGCTTTCTGTGAATTTGCAGATTATAGCTGGAGTCAGAAGAGTGTTCTGAGAACAAATAAGGGACAATAAAATGAATTTTGCCCTTAAAATTTTTGATGGAAAAGAAAAGAAAATTTAATCAGCCACTTTACATTTACATTATTGATTACCAGCCGGATTTTAACTGTCCTAGGTAAATGTCAGGAATGTTAATTAGATTATTTCAAAAGTTATGTGAAAACTAACAGTAGAGTTTATTGCATATAAAATGTAAAGTCATAAGAAGGAGTTTTATTCTTTTAAGTCTTTTCTTTCTTCATAAGGCTGCTTTCCTTTCCTATATCTTTCATATCCGTAGGATGGGGATCAAACTGTGCACAGCTCAGAATATAGATTGGTGCTAGGATGTTCTGTAAGTTTAAGTATGCAGACTGTGTGATTTTTATCCCTGATATACCAAGAGACTGCATAACCACGTGGAAAGATTAATTATGGCTCACATCAATTTTGGCCTCTAGATGTCATGTAAAGAATATAACAGGAGAGAGGAAGCTGCAGAATTTTGATTACGGCTATCTGAAAAACTGTATGAGTGGGAATGGGAGAAAGAAAAAAGGGGCTCTTGTATTCTTTTACATAGAATACATTCTTGCATTCTTTTACCAGACAGGCAAAGGCAGATAGGCTTAAAACATTTTAGCAGTGCTGTTAGGAAATGCTCACCTCACTTCAATTAGTTCACTCTTAGGATGAAAAGAAGAGAGATGAGGACTTATAAGAGGTGTGTTCCTATGACCCAACTTTAAGACTGAAAGTGTTACTGATGAAGCATTCAGAATATTCAAAACAATGCAGCAATTAATACTCTACTGAATATTTAAGAGAAAAATCAGAAAGGAAAAAGAACTAAGATTTCTGGGCATTTTAATGATCTTTCCTTGAAAACAGAATAAACAGGAGAGAAGCAGATTTGAATGAACCATAATTAAATTATTATATATATTTAATTATAGTGTTTTAGTGTGAGACCAGACAAATGATATAGGCTGCAATTTTTGTGCAAGCTGTTTCACAGCAGGAAAATAAAATGTGTTTCAGCCTGTTTTGCAAAACCGAGCAAAAAGGGGACTAGATGAATCACAGAAAAAAATCCACCACAGAAATTGTATAACATGGATTAGAAAAGGAGACCATATCTGTTCGTCCTTATGTTTCTTACAGTCTTCAGTTAATTCATCGCAGAGTAGCTCCCTGGATATTTAAGGACAATGGGAAATGTCCACAAGCCCTTTTCTTCTTTCCATTTGTAGCTCTACAGTGCAGTGGGCTGGCAAACAACAAGCTATTTAAATGTCTCCCAAGCTGCGAGTAGGCAAGCTTGCTGTAAGATGAGCAAGGAAACACAAAGCAGACAGACAGTGTGGACAGGGAAATTATGCAGAAGAACCAAAAGGAAGGAAGAGGAGCAGAATGTAAGAAAATGAGAGTCTGCTTAAACCGATGTATGATAATAAGCTCAGACACTGGAAAAACTTCACAGTCGAACGTGAAAACAGCGCATCTGGTTTCAGAAGCAGAACAGTGGAATAATGAATAGTGTTGAACCATTTGGTCTTTAAAACTAGGTTCAGATTTATCCCCAGGAAAACTCTAGTGATTGAAAAAGTACTAGATTCCCCTTGAGTTGCTAAAGTTGAATTTCTTCTTTTTCCATGGAGCTGCCAAAATAGATAAAAGTCTCAGAGTAATTGCTGGACTTGGTCTCATAATTATAGGTCTTGTTTGTGCATCTGAATTAAGTAACTTTTAACCAAAGAAAGTTTTCACTGCATGTACAAGAAAGAGCATTATTAGTATTTATAAAACTAAATTATACCTTTGCTCTAAAAGAAAAGCCACAGTATTCTCAAATCATCATAATATTAATCTCAAGCATTTTTAAAGCATATGCCAACCAATCTTGACTATCTCTTTAATTGTTCATTATTTGGAAGCTTCTCTACAGTAGAAACAATATTAAAAGAGATTACTAGGCCCAAATCAGAGAATGATTACCAGCTGACACCTGCATGCCTGTAGTTCAAAGGCAAATAGAGGGAAGTTTCTCTTTGTAAATGGCATGTCACCCGGCTCATGAACAAAATTCCTCAAGATATCAGTCAAGTGTATATGAAAGCATGGACACAAAAGATAAAACTCACAATAGCATACACCATAATTCTTGATCAATCTATTTCTAGAATCTGTAGAAATTTGCACTAACCAACAGTTTGTTGGAACTGACTTAGTGTGTCCATTTAGTGTGTATATCTGTGGGCTCTCCAGTCTCAGCCACCAAGAGTCTTGCCTAATTGGAAGTAGGAGGAGGACTCTGTCTGTATTCCTGATGTCACTGGATCAGCAACTGAAGTCCCATATCAATGAACTGGGAAATTGGACACATGGCCCCCATCACCTTATAGAATATTTTTGTGCTTCTGTCAAGACTCCTTCACTTGTATGTCCCTCAACTTCCCCTGTCTCACCATCAATATTTGCATTAGATGACTGGGTCCATTCTCATTCTGTCCTTTGTTTTCATTTGTCATTCACCACAATAAGCACAGAATTACCATGTAAAACCTCATGACAATTCCCCTATCCCAAGCACTGAGAACCACTGAGAAACAAAGGAAAACTAAATGGGAAAAAGAGAGACAGAGACAGACACAGAGAGAGAGAGAATAAGAGAGGAGCACTTCTTAAAAGTAAGCAGATAGAAGGTCAAGAGATGCATTTGAAGTCCTTGGTGTTCAAAGGACAGAGGGACAGAGGAACAATTTGAGGAAGAGAATAACAAGAAAGACCTAGGGACAGTAAATCAAAATAGGCTATCTTTTCCCATCTTCATGTTCTATTTCAACCTCCACTTGCTTGGGGATAAATAAGCCATTTTCTGTTCTCTGTACTTAATTTTGTGTTCAGTGGAGTATGTAAGCATGCTTCTTAACTCTTATGAGTAATAGTGCATGCACTGCATACTCGGAGAGAAGTGACTTAAAGGAATGAAAGGGAAACTGTACAGGTTTTTTAATCAGTAATTTTGTTTTTCCAATTTTTTAAGTCATACGTCAAATCCTAGAAATTTTGTAATATCTAATGATAACTATAGATACCCTAAAATCATTGCAAACTCAGGAATTTTTCTCATATTGCATAATGAATATCCAAAATAATTTATCACTCTTAGAATTGTCAAGTGTGGCAAAATTTTTCTTCTTTCTAAATTCTTAAAGCCAAGAATTGTAGTCTCTAACAGTATATTTTTTTTACCATAGCACTGTAATGTGTTGCTCAATAATTACTGATTAATTTTTCTTAACTAAGAAATGAGAGGAAAAGAAGACTTTCATAATGTTAAGCCTAGCTATTAGAAAAAGAAACTTTTTTTTCCTTAACAATAGATTAGTCAGTCAAGCTTACACCATAGTTTACAGACACTCCTCCAATTCTTACACCGAAAGAGTTCAAGAAATCATTGCAACACAGGTCTAGAAAGGACTCCAAATGACAAGTTCTTCTCCCTTCACAGCTGATACATTCCAAAAATAAATAAATTAGGGCTCATCTTCTCTCCTCATGTCCTCCCTGGACAGGGTCATAACAATAATTTTTACCTAATAGGCATTGTAATTCTGAGTTTATCATCATTATACGTGATTATGTATACACAAACTCAATGTTGTTTTTTTAAGTATTAACCAGTCTCAAGAAGGTTTCTTCAAAATACATCTTTACTCATCTTTCTAAAGAATATTTTCTAGACCTCGTGTAGAGCTCAACATACTCCACTGAGCACAAAATTAAGTACAGAGAACTGAAAATGGTTTCTTTATCCCCAAGCGAGTGCAGATTGAAATAGAACATGAAGATGGGAAAAGAGAGCCTATTTTGAGTTATTGATCCTAGGTCTTTCTTGTTATTCTGTTCCTCAAACACTTCCTCTGTCCCTCTGTCCTTTGAACACCAGGGACTTCAAATGCACCTCTTGACTTTCTTTTTTTTTTTTTTTAATTTTTATTGGAGTATAGTTGCTTTACAATGTTGTGTTAGTTTCTACTATACAGCAAAGTAAATCAGCTATACCTATGCATATATCCTCGCTTTTGTGGATTTTCTTCCCATTTAGGTCACCACAGAGCACTGAATAGAGTTCCCTGTGCTATACAGTAGGTTCTCCTTAGTTATCTATTTTATACATAGTATCAATAGTGTATATATGTCAATCCCAATCTCCCAATTCATCCCACCTGCCCTTTCCCCCTTGGTATCCATACGTTTGTTCTCTACATCTGTGTCTCTATTTCTGCTTTGTAAATAAGATCGTCTATACCATTTTTTCAGATTCCACATATATGCGTTAATATATGATATTTGTTTTTCTCTTTCTGACTTACTTTACTCTGTATGACAGACTCTAGGTCCATCCACGTCTCTTCAAATGATCCAATTTATTTCCTTTTTATAGCTGAAGGATATTCCATTGTATATATGTACCACATCTTCTTTATCCATTCCTTTATTGATGGACATTTAAGTTGTTTCCATGTCCTGGCCATTGTAAATAGTGCTGCAGAGAACATTGGGTGCATGTGTCTTTTTGAATTATGGTTTTCTCTGGGTATATGCCCAATATTGGGATTGCTGGATATGGTACTGGCACAAAAACAGAAATATAGATCAATGGAACAGGATAGAAAGCCCAGAGATAAACCCGCACACCTATGGTCACCTAAGCTATGACAAAGGAGGCCAGAATACATAATGAAGCAAAGACAGCCTCTTCAATAAGTGGTGCTGGGATAACTAGACAGCTAGTTATCACATGTCTAGTTACATAACTAGACATGAAAAGCATGAAATTAGAACACTCCCTAATACCATACACAAAAGTAAACTCAAAATGGATTAAAGACTTAAATGTAAGGCCAGACACTATAAAACTCTTAGAGGAAAACATAGGTAGAACACTCTTCGACATAAATTGAAGCAAAATCCTGTTTGACCCACCTCCTAGAGTAATGAGAATACAAACAAAAATAAACAAATGGGACTTATTGAAACTTAAAAGCTTTTGCACAGCAAAGGAAACCATAAACAAGACAAAAAGACAACCTTCATTATGGGAGAAAATATTTGCAAACGAAGCAACTGACAAAGGATTAATCTCCAAAATATACACAGCACATGCAGCCCCAAAAAACAAACAACCTAATCAAAAAATGTGTGGAAGACCTAAATAGACATTTCTATTAGAAATGGTCTTCTATTAGAAGACCTAAATAGACATTTCTTCTTCAAAGAAGAAGACATACAGGTGGCCAACAAACACATGAAAAGATGTTCAACATCACTAATTATTAGAGAAATGCAAATCAAAACTACAATGAGGTATCACCTTACACCAGTCAGAATGGCCATCATCAAAAAATCTACAAACAGGGTTTCCCTGGTGGTGCAGTGGTTGAGGGTCCACCTGCCAATGCAGGGGACGCAGGTTCATGCCCCAGTCCGGGAGGATCCTGCATGCCACAGAGCAGCTGGGCCCGTGAGCCATGGCTGCTGAGCCTGCGCGTCCAGAGCCTGTGCTCCGCAACGGGAGAGGCCAGAGCAGTGAGAGGCCCACGTACCGCAAAAAAAAAAAAAAAAAAAAAAAAAAAAAATCCACAAACAATAAATGCTGGAGAGGGTGTGGAGAAAAGGGAACCCTCTTTCACTGTTGGTGGGAATGTAAACTGGTACAGCCGCTATGGAGAACAGTATGCAGTATGGAGTATGCAGTATGGAGTTTCCTTAAAAAAACTAAAAATAGAACTACCATCTCTTGACTCTCTTCCTACTTACTTTTAAGAAATGCTGCTCTCTCTCTCCCCTTCCTATTTAGTTTTCTTTTCTTTCTTTTTTTTCCCCCTCCGTGGTTCTCAGACTTGGCATGAAGTTTTACCTGGTAATTCTGTGCTTCTTGTAGTGAATGATAAACAAGAACAAAGGACAGAATGAGAATGGACCCAATTGTCTAATGTAGATATTGGTGGTGAGACAGAGAGCTGAGGGGCATACAAGTGGAGGAGTCTTGATAAAAGCACAAAAATATTCTGTATGGAGATGGGGGCCATGTGTCCAATTTCCCAATTCACTGAGAACCTTTACTCAGGACTTGAGTAAATGATAATGTCATCATTTCCACTGCTTAATCCCAAATCAATGTACTGCAATTTCAACCACTTCTCTGGTCATTCTACCATCACCCCCCACCCCCCACATACAGCTACTACCTAGATCAGCTTTCATAAACTTAGAAAGAAATAGTAAGCTCCCATGGCCATCTCATTTTTGGAATAGATTCAATGTCCTTAATTTTCCTGTTATTTTTTTCCCCAACCAAATAAATCCCATTATTTCCTGGGCTTCCTGTGGGTATAGTATGTCAGTTTTCATTTGCTGGATCTTGGCTGGGCATGTTTCTTAGAAATAAAAAAGACCCATTCCTGGATATGTATTATTAAAAAGGAAAATTTCCTACATCAAAATTAGTATTTTCTATGGATTTCTCTTCTAGATAGGGCAGTTCTAGCTTCTATAATATATGAACTCCAAAATCTTAGTGTCTTAATATAATGTAGTTTATCTTTCATGTAATGGTCCAACACTGGTGTTCCTTGTAGAATACAGATTTTCATATGGTGATTCAGGGACCCCCAACTCTTTCTATTTGGAAGCTACATCTTCCCAGAGAACAGCAGTGATCTAGGAACCCTGAAAAATCTCCAAGACCCTTTCAGTGGATCCATGTGGTAAAACTAATTTTATAATAAAACTAAAATGTTATTTGACTTTTTTATTCTTATGCTACAAGTGAACAGTTGCATTTTCTCTAACTAGATGATATGTGATACCACAGGCACTTGAATGAACAATTAAGAAAGACATAAAAGAGATTCCAAAATGTGAAACAATGCCACTTTTATCACTATTTCTTAATTTTGGAAAATAGAGTTACTTTTTGTAAACTTGATTGTTTATGTAACAGGTATTTGTTTTATGGTAACTTTATTAAAATAAACACTTTTTTAAAATTTCTCAATTTTTATTTCTAATACAGTAAATATTGATGGGTATAATTCATAAATATAAAAGCTCTTAAAATCTTCAATACTGTTTAAAGATGTAATAGGATCTTGAGACCAAAAATGTTGAGAACTACTACAGGAAGGCATCATGTATTTTCCTTTCAGGTGTGGCTGGGGAAAGAGAGTGAGGAAGACACGACCACATCTGAAGCTCTTTGGCCCAAAAGTGGAATGGATTGATTCTGTTGCTATTCATTACTGAGTGCTAGCATGTGGCCCAGGAGAAAAAGAGCAAAGGCTCTGGGAAACACAGTCCCTGTCAGCCACCTCAGAGCTACAATTCTATGCTCTGGGAAGAGGAGCACAAATCTTTGGTGGACAGATATATGTCCCTTCTAAAATTTCCAATAGTAACAGTAATTATTCTCTTGGAAAGTAATTTAAATTTTGTGAAAGAACATGCCTTGGTTGAGTTTCCTCCATTCCTTGTTCTTATAATTCTTACAAGGTAAATTAATCATTCTTCATTTGTTAACATAGCTCTCTTCCCAGAGCATGATAAGCAAGTACAATAAATATGAACATTGATTAATGAGTAAAAATTAATAAGGGCATGAAATATTTGAATATATCAGACTGTGCAAGGGTCATCATGGAAAGTTGCACAGTTCGTACATTGCATAAAGTTGACAGCTGCAGATCTCCTTGGGAGCTGAAGTCCAGCCAGGTCCTCTTAACAAACCATTCACCTGGCACTTGCTTATTTCTTCAAGAAAGAGGTATGTTTTCTTTAATAAAAAAAAGTCTGAATTCACCTGACAGGGTGCTTTTTAATAATTTGCACAAAGGTGCCATATAAGCCATCAACAATGCTGTGCACTCTATGAAGACAACATTTAGTATGTTTTTATTGTCATATCTCCAGAGCTTGATTAGTCTCTGATGTATAATAAAAACTCAATAGATATTTGTTGAATGAATATACAAAAGCACTGAACCATGGATAAGAAAGATGCTTATAACAGCACAGTTTTGTACTCTGACCTTGACTGTGAGCTGGTCAACATTTTTACTAATGCCTTAGATATAAAAAGAAAAATTATGTTGATTAAATTTTCAGATGACCCAAATCTAAGAGGATTAGCTAATGTAATTGATGATATTATCAAGGTTCAAAAATAAAAATGGCATGGTAAATGATGGGCCTAAACTAACACAAATCAATTTAACCAAAATTAATATCCTGCAAGTGAACTCAAAGAATCAATTTTATAATTATATGCTTAGAATAGCTTGACAAAAAGTAGTTTATATGAAAATGCCTAAAAGTTTGTGCTGACTAAAACTATGAAAGGAATTAATAATATGATTCAGTGCTTAAATAATAAATGATTAATGAAAATAAGGTGTTTAAACATAAACATAGAGTAGATTAACCAAATGCTGGGTTTATCATTCAACATATTAAGTATTGTATCTTTGGAATGTCGTATTTTAAAAGCTTGATAGAGGTAAAGTTTGTCTTAAGAAATGTCTGACCTGCAAGGAGAATGAGGGGGAAAAACATCTAGGACTTACTTGATATTTAAGTTCAGGTATTTGAAGGATTTTCCTGTCTTCCAAAAGGAATCTGACCTTACACTAAAGTTCTCTGGAGAGCAGGACTAGAATATATATTGGGAAGGCACAGGGAAGTACATAGCATCTCAACATAAGAAAAAGTGTCCACCAATTAAAGCTTACAGGAAAAAAAAAAAAAAAAAACAGGCTGTATTTAAAACCACTGTGCTTTCCCTTCTTGATAATATTCTCGAAGATCCCAGATGATAATACCATGTCTCTGAAGAATTGTCCACTTTACCAGGGAACATAGATCACTTCAAAGATTCCTTTCTTGGCCGAGATCCTATGCTGCACTGTGATTCTAATTCTAATTTGAAGTAGTATCAATAATAAGTAGGAAAAAACAACAGAAACTTAGTATTCTTGTCCCTTTATGGCCCCAGCAAAACATTTGTGAATTAGCTCATGTCAATCATTGAGCACTACCCCCAACCCCTGCCTGTCATCTCACCTAAATGTCAGGAGTTACAAACATATACATGGTTGCCCTCACTGATTTCTCTCTCTCTCTCTCTCTCTCTCTCTCTCTCTCTCTCTCTCTCTCTCTCTCTCTCTTCTCCTCTCCTCTCCTCTCCTCTCCTGAGATATTCAAATTCATCTATCAACTGTTCAGGTGGGCTTGTGGACTACCCATCAATTACTCCTTTCCCTTACCTTCCCAGTCCCCATCAATTCTTAACATTAACCTCTACAAATTTTTAACATATTCATGAGGTCATTTTGTCTACACAGAGGGCATTCTATCATTAGGGGTATCCAAAAAACCCATTCATATAAGAATCTTTACCCAGTAGCAAGTAAGGTTATCTTGTGTAGAGAAATTACAAACAAACATATTTGCTTGTTTTTTTCTGTCATTTTAAATCATGACCCTGCCATAGAAACAATTTTAAAAATTAGTAGATGGCAGTTGAACCCAACTTATCATATTTGTTTCTTACACAAAAAACTAGTTTGTTTTTGCTTTTTTTTTTACTCAAAATGCATATATTGGTTTCCCTAAAATATGAGAGAACACAATGAAATGATGGGGAGGAAAGTGGATTGAAAACATCCAGTTCATATAAACTATACACCTGCATGCATATACTATTAACAAACTTGCTGAAAATACTACAAACAGCACAAAGTCTATTTTTCTTTTCAAATTTTGTAGAATACAATGAAAATAACAACTGATTTAGAACACTGAATCCAAAGAAACTTTTCAATGGCACACAGCACAACTGCAGAACAGAATTAATCTCATGTTGCAAATACCAAGTCAAAATAAGAAGCCCCAGTTTTAACAAATATTTCATTCAGCAAGCAGTAAGTCATACATATCAGGCAGTAAATGTATCTGATGACAAAGGATAATCTGAGCCTAGAGATTCATCTAATATGGATCCTTTCAGACCAAAATATGAATCATAAAATTAGCCTCACAATGAATTACAGAAACAAGGTGAAAACTCCCACTGCTGCTCTTGACATTGTTACGTGCAGAATTTGAAACAGAAAATACGAGAAATAGATGGAAGAAGAGTTCTAACCTACAGTAGGTTGATAGTACTTAGGGGCAGTTCACTAATTTCTTCTTGTGAACCGTGAATCACCCTATAGTATCTTTCTCTCTTTCATGCAGTACAGAAGCAAGTAGATTTATACTCAGTATGACATTGCAAAAGTACTATGACTCTAAGTCCCACCAGCTTTAGCATAGAGAATATTTGCTTAAATTCTTTTGCTTTTCAAATAAAAAATTCTAAAAAGTGTACACTCCAGAGATGATTATAACTCACAAAATATTTGTGGGAACTTTTTATTGTGTCCTAAAGGCACTGTATGTTTTATTTAGTTCATTGGTCAGAAACTGACAAAGCTCATTCATATTACGTAAGTCGGGGCTAAAGCTAAATACATTGATCTTATCAACACATAAATAAGCTTAAGTCATTTCTTTAAAGTAAAGCAAAATATAAATTCTTGTTTCACCTAAAATAATGACATTCAAATAGATTTTTCTTAAGTAGACAAAAATATACCTGCCTAAAGTGATACAATTGTTATGAAGAAAAATTTAATAATATCTACTGAAATTATAAATACGTTTGAACTTTGACTCAACAATCCCATCTCTAGGAATGTATCCCAAATATACACTAGCAACAATAGGAAACAAAATATGTACAGGATTATTTATTGAAGGACTATTTTATATTAGCAAAAAAGTGAAAATAACCCAAACATCCATCATTGTAGGACTTCTTTCATAAGCTATGGTATGTTCCACAAAGTGGGACACTCTGTTACTGTAAAAGTAAATAAGTCTATTTCTATATATTACTGTAGTGTAATCTCTTAGATTTACCATTAGTTGAAGAAAAAAAAGGGGGAAAAAGTGAGTATATTATACCACAGTTTAACTAAGAAAGAAGAGGATGTATATATATATATATATATATATATATATATATATATATATATATATATATATATATATATATATATATATATATATGTTTATGTTTGACAAAAAACTAAATAAAATGAAAAATCAGAATTAAAAAAAAATGCTTACCTATACGTAGAGTGTAGGGTGAGGGTACAGGATCAAGGGCAAAGGAGTAGGAGCTGAAGATCTTTGAATACCCCTATTTTTATATACTTCAAAAAGAAATCCTGAAAAATAAAAAGAATATGACAAATAACAATAAACAACTAAAACTGTGTGATTGTTGGTGGCATAACCACCCAGAGAGTAGCTATTCCAAGAGTTTTTAACATAGTCATTTAACTTAAAAAAAATTTTTTTTACACTGATTTCCATAAACATACTGTTGATGAAAACTGTGATTGTCAGTGGAGCCTTTTGAGCATTTTGTGGCATAAAGCAGATGAGCAATTATGTGATATCCTCATTCTATCACTGCTATTAATGTTGGGAATTGATATTCTCTGTGTGGCAGAAAAGAGATTTAAATTAAAATGTTAGGATTGGGTAAATATAAATTCAGTAGTTTTGAATTGTAATTGAAAGAATTAGTTGAACTCATGATATATTTTACCTTTAAAGAGTAATCCTACCTGCACTCACTGATAAGGCCTAAAATTAATGACTCACAATTGCATATAACTAAGTTAAAAGGGCTCCTTGGAAAAATGTCCATTCCAGGTATGGAACTGAATACATACAAGATGAGCCTGGGAGCTTATAACTCTTAGCAAAGAAGACATCAAAGATTACTCCAGTCATACCAAAAGGAGTCACAAGTCAATTTGACTGGGCTCCACTGGCCAAAGAAATAATGAAAGAAATACATCAAGGGTATTTAAAATAACTAATTAATAATTGTACTAAAAAACAAACAAAAAAACCCTAATCGGTCACCACTGAAGTACACTAAAAATGGTAAGAGGAACAAAATAAATATTTATCCTGTGATTTCTATGTGAATTTTACCAAACAGTAACCAAATAGAGGATGAGTATTTGCCTTTCCAAAAGTAATCCAGGTAATAAATTTTTAAAAAATTTAAAAAATCAAAGTATCACCCTTTTGCTGTCCCTGAAATATTAATGAATAAAGACATTAATTATTAATGGCCACTAAATTATAGAAAGAGAAACAAAATTGCATCCCACCTAATAAGAGGACATATCCCTACCAAGGAAGGAGATTTAACTAATACATCACACTGAATTTGCTCAAGCTCTTAGATTCAACTACCAATGAACATAATATCAGTGGCTAGACAATACACTAAAAGATACCATGAAGACTCAAGTCAGCTAAATCTGTACTGTGGGTAACTGAAGAAAAATGACACAGTTTCTAACACACAAGTGTCAAAGAAAAAGAGAACGATGGAGAGGAAATCTTTATATTAAAAGAAATTAACAAGATACTTCAAATCAAATGTACTGTGAAAAATCTGGATATCAAGTGAAACAAACAATTATATTTGTGAGACAATTATAAATTAGAACACTAACTGCTATTTTATGAATTAAAGAATTTTATTGTCATATTTAGGTGTGATAATGATAATGCATTTTTAAGAGCCTTAACTTTTAGAGATATATATTGAAATACAGATGAGATGTTATAATGTCAAGGATTATTTCAATATAACACAGTGTCTTAGTGGGTGAGGGTTTTAGGTCAAGTTCCCCAAAAACAGACCTGGAGACAAGGATTCATGGGGCCATTTTGTTAAGTTGGTACACCCACTGCCACCCATAGAGAGCAGATGAGAGTAGGGGTGAACAGGTGGTATGTCACGGAATGTCCTGCAGAAGGTAGCTTCAACATGGTCCTGCAGTGGAAGTAAGGAGTACAGATCAAACCTTTGAGATTTACAGACCCAGTGCATAGAAGCTATGTTTCCATGCCCCACATATGTCAATAATTATTCAAGGGCCACCCAGGGACTAGTAAATTCCCAGGCACTACTGTTCTGGAGATTAGAATGAGGAGGTAGAAGCATACAAATAAGGAAATTAAGAACCGGCTTTGCAGGTTACAAGGATTGTGTGAAAAAACATTGGTCTAGTTGATAACTGGAGTCTGGGTGAAAGATGGTGGATACATGCATGCTGACTCTATTATTCTATGTTCTTTAGAATTTAACACCTCTCCAAAGGTTTAAAAGATGAAAATTTTAGATAAATAAACTGATTTCAAAGTATTCTCCTGGTGTTCCTTGGTTTATGGCAGCATAACTTCAATCTCTGCCGCCCTCTTCACATGGCCTTCTTCTCTGTGTCTCTCTCTGTATCTATGTATCTCAAATCTCTCCCTACTTACTTATATAAAAACAAGTCATTGGATTTTTTTTTTAATTTTATTTATTTTTGGCTGCGTGGGTCTTCGTTGCTGTGCGTGGGCTTTCTCTAGTTGTTGCAAGTGGTGGCTACTCTTTGTTGTGGTGCATGGGCTTGTCATTGTGGTGGTTTCTCTTGTTGTGGAGCACGGGCTCTAGGGCATGCAGGCTCAGTAGTTGTGGCTCACGGGATCTAGAGCACAGGCTCAGTAGCTGTCGTGCACCAGCTTAGTTGTTCTATGGCATGTGGGATCTTCCCAGACCAGGGATCGAACCCATGTCCCCTGCATTGGCAGGTGGATTCTTAACCACTGCACCACAAGGGAAGTCCCCAGTCATTGGATTTAAGGCCCATCTTAAATCAGGATTATTGCATTTCAAGATCCTTATCTTAATTACATCTGTGAAGACTATTTCTAAATAAGGCTCCACTCACAAGTATCAAGGGTTAGGAAATGGATGTATCTTTTTGGGGGGAGAGTTTCCACTAAACCCACTACAGGGTGTGTAAGGGAAGGGGAGTGATTCAAATGAACATGGCATGAAAAAGATGGGGCAGAGTCTTCAGGCACTGTTATCTCTCCTCTAGTTCTACGGCAATGTCCTTCGTTATCTAGTAGCTACTTACCCCTCTGTCATCTACTGCATGCTCTGGTTACCATTAGCTGTCAAATTTACTTTATGGAAGCCCACTCATAGGCTAGGAGAAGAAAGTCTGCAAATCAACTCCTCCTGAATGTAGGAGTACTTACTTAATGTAGTGTCTCCTATTTGGACATAAGCCTGAAGAGGAGAAAATGGGAATACTCTTCTAGCTTCTTAACTCTCTTTGTTCCCTCCTTCTTCTCACTGGCCATTCTCAGGGGTATGGAAATTGCTGGCATATAATTTATTTCTCTTGTATCTTATCCTCTTACCAGAAAATAGAAAATTGTAGACACAGTATATTCTCTTCACACCAAGACAGCTCTCTGAACTAAGTCAGCCAGGCTAGCCTTTAATATATTAAAGGAGAAGTCGATAAGGAAATTTAGGAAATCCTTTTCCAAACTAATCTGCCTGGTATAAAAGCCTACTATATCTTGCTGCCAGATCCTTTTAGGGAATGTAAAACATTAAAGGTTTTTTGAATATCTTTCTTAGTTTATTCCTGTAGCATTGCTAATAACTTCCCATTCTACCCCCAACTACCCTAACCCCGTTCACCCCCAGGGAGATGTATACCTGGACTAATTATGGTGAAAATCTTGTATTCAGTATTTTACTCTATCAAATAATAAAATAAGAGACATAAAATGAGAGAGGCTACCAGAAGATGATAATTAGTAAGAAAACCACAGAAGTGAAAATAAAGTGGAGTAAAAAGGGACCATCCTGAATCTTTGTAAAACCAGCAAATTCCAAGCTCCTGGCAATTTCTCCTCCTTAGCCCTCTCCCAAGGCCTCTCCTCCCTGTTTTCTCCTCCTCCTGTTCCCATTGGTGGGTCCTGGCGAGCTTTCCTTCATCAGTACTCCAGCAGGACACTTCTCTCTAAAAGGTCTTCCTCCTGCAATGTCGGTACCGTCACAGAGTTTCACCAGATGTTCAGCACTGATGTTGACGTCTCTTGTTTGGGGCCTATCCTTCCACTTCCCTTCCACCCCCCACTCCCCCGCATACTCAGCAAGCAGATGATTTTCTTTAACTCCAATTTAATAGCATTATCTCAAAGCCCCAGTGTGGCTGAAGCTTAAAAGAGCATCAGTTATGAAATACTTTGTGTATATGGGTTGAAGAAATCTGAAAGCCACACACAGAGTCCCTTATATGCCTTTCCCCAACTGAAGCAAAAAAGTTTTGCTAGTTAGGTGGAACAAAGGAGGGTTGGGAAGCTTTTCTTAAACTAACTTTGTAGATGCCTGAACAACTTTACAGCTCATGTTCAGCTTTCATCAGATTTCTGCACAGCCTCAAGACCTAACCTCAGTCTCCAGCACACAATGCTCACGTGCCTTATCCTGTAAAATCAGTGAATGCTCGGATGCACATATGCACGGTAGCTGACTTTACAAAATGGGTAGAAATAGCACTCTAGGGCCAAAGCTTGCCCTTTGTTTAAGGCTGGATAAGATTCATGTTACTTTTTTCTTTAAGATTACAAAAGTGTGATATTAGTTCCCTTGCCTAAAATACATCTTCTAGATTTAACAAAAATTAATGGTAGAAGTAGCTTAGGGCTAGAGGGCATTAAGGGAGGGAAAGAGTCTGTATCCTTTGATTTCTCATTAATTTCTTCCTTTATAAACTGTATATGCATCTTATGTGAACTTTATATGAATAACATGCACTCATCATCCAAAAAGGACATAAGCGAGTTCGGACTGAAAACAAAAGATGACAGAAAGGAAAAAAAAACAGCCAATAATACAGTAGAGCTCTACTTTTTGGCTAGCGTATCAAAGTAGTCAACAATGAGTAAATAAACTTTCTTCAGATTAATAAGGAGATAATCTTTCTCTCTAGTCAAACTCAGAACCTTAGTTGCCCTTTTTCTTCCCAAGTTTGTTTGTTTATTTACCACTTGGGAAAACATAGTTTCTGCTGAGTCTGGTTACCTAAATGTTCTGTCCTGAGTTTAATTTTAATCACATGAAAATGCAACAAAATTCTGATTTAAATTTTTTAAAAATATCCCTTTACTGCTATTCAAATTTAATGATTGTAAGAACAGTACCACTATATTAAAATATAATCACCTTACACTTCTTGGCTTCACGACAATGTTCATAAAGTGCTTAATATTCATGTAACATGCTACCTCACCCTGTAATATCACTATGTTTATGGAAAGAAATTGTAATCCTCTTTACTGGCTCAGGTTAATTCCAATAAAATATTAAATCCATTTTCTAATCTAAATGAGTTCATTAGGAGAGGCATGGTACTGAGAATACCAAACTCTCCACAGAGTTCAGCTTCATTACATTTCCGCAATGTGCGTTTCCAGAGCTGTTGTACTACATTTATGAGGATTTATCTGTACTGTTCCAAAAACATTCATCCTCATTCTGCTCCTTCTGTGCATGCTAATCATAAATATGTTAAGTGGAAAGACTAAGCTTGTAGCCAATCTCCTCCCCAGATGGGTTCAAGTTATGATTACAAGCAAATTTTCCATAAGCACTCTTAGAGCAGTGCCAGTGAGGAGGAAATGAAGGTTTGAAGCTATGCTAAAAAGAGAGAGAGAGCAAGAAGAAGAAAAGATAGTTTGAGACAGAGTAAGAATGTCATAGACGTTAGAGAAAGAGAGAGAGAGAGAGAAAAATAAGGGTATTTCCGTATTTCCAGATTGCTGTGTCTCAAGGAGAGCTTCAAGAATATATAAATAGATCTGTCCAAAGAAATTTAAAATAAATACAGGGATTAAATCATTAGTGTTAACTGCTTGGAGTCTCCAAAGTCCATAATCCGAAGTTGAACTCCACATTATTCAGCTCATTTCATCTAGCAAAGCTTTACTCCATTAAGCTCTCCATTTGAAAGAAATAATGGACCTTTTAGGAAGGGAAGATGAGACCACTCTGGGATGTTCAGGTAGTGGATAATTATACAGTCCCCAGCTGTTTGCCCATGGAGTGCTTTGACCTGTTTTTCACTATACCTAGCAGTTATTTTCTTTCCCTTGCAGGTAAAAAAATAATAATAATGTGGATTACATATCACATGAAATGAACCCATTAAGAATCTTTCAATCACCTCCAATTATGTTAGCATTTGCAGTAACCTCTGAGTAAAACCATCTTAATCTACATTTCAGATACTTAGTTAATAAAAGATTTCTCAAATAGACACGTGATGAATATCCACCTATTTTTAGTAAAAGATAAGATGGAGATGAGCAAGAAGCAAGTTATTTTGCATGCTAGCTATTAAAGCTAGATACAGGTCCTTGTTAATCTATATGATGCTGCAATAAACTGTCAGCCTAAAGTGAAATCGAGCAGCCACTGGTTGTCACTGTTGTACCACAAAATAGCAATGTAGGTATTAGAATTTCAAAAGACTGCCTTTAAAGAATAAAGTTTGAAATAGTGCATCTGACTATTTGGTTTATCACTAAAGCAGAGCATAGAAACCCATGCCAAGATCCAATGGATTTCAGACTAGTATTAGGTATTTTGATGTGGAAGTCTGACCAAGAAATAGTATGTGAATCACATAGAGATGTGAAATAAAGACCTGATTATATACTTAAGTAAATACCCTTTGTAATTAAATAGTCATGTGAGATATATGCTATATCTGTTAATTACAGCACACCTTTCTGATGTTTAAACTAAATATTATGTTAATGCCCAGTGTGCATAATTGATTACTTCAAGGCTTAGATACATTATCCAAATAAAGTTCTTTCTAATGATTGTGCTTATAACATTTTTAACCAGTAGATTAGTAGATAGCCTAGACATAATCTTCCCTTTTCCCAAATGTGATTAAAACTGGCAAGACAAGATATCAATGGAATCCTGAATATAAAATCCCCAAATATTCTGCTATGCTTGAAATTAACTAAGTACTGTGATGCAGGAGGCTCAAATCAATAAACATTAATGATGGTAGTGTTAAAGGTGGGAAGAGTTGGCAAGAAATCAGCATGGTATTCGTGGTTATAAGATGATTATCTACTCAATGATATTAAAGGTTAAAATTAGACCAACTATGCTTTGGGAAAATGCAGTGGCAGGTCTTAAGAGCCAAGAACGGTGACTGTGCTCCTGAATACAATCTTTCAAATTTGAAAGATTATACTTTTTAAACAAATGAGAGGGTAGCACTTCAATTTCAAACGTAATACTTTAGATACTTTCCAAACTGTGCTAACAGTAAAAAAAAAAAACTGGGCACTAGTGTTTTCCAGTGATCACAGCCAGAAATGAACACAAGAGAGGAGGCTAAAAGGGGGTGCTTTTACTTATCATTTGTACATACTTAGCTGGACTATAGGTTCTAATTTCATATGATTTCTCAAGATAAAGTACTATTGTTTTTCAAAGTCATTATTTCTTATTTTATTTATTCTCTTTATTCCCTTCCTTCCTTCCTTTCTTCCTCCCTTTTTCTTTCTTCCATTCTTGCTTCTTTTTGCCTTAACCTCAAACAGAAGTTATACTCCAGAAACAATGAGGCAAAACACAAAATTAGGAAAGAAGAGATAACTAATGCTACCAATATGGCTAATAGATATAAATATTTGTTTGCCCCATCTCAACATTTTTTCCTCATCAAAAATTGATAAAGATATAAAGAGACCATATCAATCACACCTCTTACATTTTCTTACATCTTACACTTTTATTAAGATGTAAACATTTTAAATACATTGATTTTTATCTTAATATGGCAAATGGGAATAATTCCCTTCTCTTGCAAGAGGCAATCACAGTGGCAGAAACAATTTCACAAGAGAATTGTTTATATTCAAAAATTTAAACTATGAAAAGAAACCCTATCAACAGTGCGCTATCTATTCATATAAACTTCCCATAGTGTGTTCTTTAAACCAAGTGTTCTTTAACATAAAAAGAAGAACAGCGACATAATCAGTAGGGATGCTCATGGAAAATGATGGTTCCTGGCCTTTATACAAGGCCTACAGCTTCAGAATCTCTCTGTAGAGTCTTTAAATACACATTTTCAGCAAACTTCCCACATAATTAGGAACATTAAACTTTGAGAGTCACTCTTTCTGTCTCATTAAAGAAGAGAAAACATATTATGACATTACAAACTTTATAATTATACCATTTTCATGATCAATAGAATCAAGAAGAAAAGTTATATAATATTACTTAGATGAACAGCTCTGAATAGAAGGTAGCATTTTTATTTCCTAATATGATAATTATATGTTTATAAAGGTATATTTCATAAACTATATGAGGTATGAACATTAATTGAAGAAAGAAATCTTTTGAAAATATGTGTGATGAAAGGGAATCCATGAAACGCATACTAGGTAGCCAAAAACAAAAACAAAACAAAAAACCCTCATCTCTTCTGTCCTATGACAGCTCTTGTATCATTGTCCTGCTGGATTTTGATACAAACCCATTTTTTCATTGGGTATCCTCAGATGGTTAGTAAATTACTTGAGGAAAGTTTCTTGATGTTCAAAATACTGCACTCAGCTCTATTCATGTGGTGTCTACAGAGTAATCATTTGGTGAATTAAAAAGATATTTAATAGCACACACTGTATACTTCCCTAAAACCATAGATATAGTCTTTAATCATTTAGGGTAAAGCAGATGTTTGAAAATTAACTTTCAATTTAATGCTTAAAGTAACATCATTTAAAATCCAAATATGCTCTAATGTCACATGCCTTCCATGTTCTCTGAAAGAGGTACAAATGAATGAATAAATAGGAAAATAAAAGATTAGGAAGGAGGGAGGCATTAAAGTGTAGTGTAAACATCACCAGCCTGAAATTTAAGACTGTGATAGATCCTAGTTTCCCCTTCTTCCTTTTAGAGCCAGAACTCATGCCGAAATTTTAGCAGGGCACAGCCCTGCCAGCTACAGACTACAATTCCCAAATGCCTTGGCCATGTGACCAAGTTCTCTCCAAAGAAATATGAAGTTGCACATACCCCTACCATAAAAGGAGACCTCGTTCCCTTTAGTTCCTTATTTCCTTCTCTAGAAGGTTAACATGTTAGCATGGTGGTGATCCAGCCGCACTGTTGATAGACTACAACCCCCTAGGGAAGGCAGACTAATGAAACAGAAGGAACCTTAATTTCTACTTTAGACAGGTGAGAAGAAAGTAAAGATCTAGCTTGTCTGAGGTGCTATATTTTTAGCCCTCTGTCTTAGCCTGTAACAGAACTAATTCAGCCACACACAAAAAATAGTGCTGTGATCATGTTCAGTACATTACTTCACTCACTTTTCTTCATCATGAGTTGACTGATTATGGAGCTGACCAGCAGAAATTAGGGAAAATGTAACTGGTACAGTAGGTGGAACTCCAGAATAAGGAATGACAGGAAGGCAGTCAAAACCTTGGGAGAGAGTTGATATAAATCTTATTACCACTGATGAAGAACATTTGGAAGTACAAAGTATGCTTTAGTCTCAAGGGAAAGTAAAATATTTAATATTCTAAAATGGAAAAAAAAACTTAGTTCTTGTCATGCCTAGGGATAAATGTCATACTCGGAAAGTATCTAGGAATCAGAAATACAAATTACTTAAGTAATTGTTTAACAAAACTAGAGAGCAAGTGGAGTATGAACAAAATCAAAAGTAAAAGCCCCAGTTTAAAGTAATTTAAAGCATACTTTGGCTTCCCATTTTAACTCATTTAATATAATGTTTTAAGACAGACATTTATCTTGAAAAAAAAAAAAAAGAGAGACACATGACTCCCTTTTGTGAGAGCACCAGAATCACAACTAACTGCTTAACAGTCACCAACAGGAAGACACTGGAACTCACCAAAAAAGATACCACACATCCAAAGACAAAGGAGAAGCTGAAATGAGATGGGAGGAGGGGTGCAATCATGATAAAATTAAATCCCATAACCACTGGGTGGGTGACTCACAAACTGGACAACACTTATACCACAGAAGTCCACCCACTGGAGTGAAGGTTCTGAGCCCCACATCAGGCTTCCCAACCTGGGGCTCCGGCAACAGGAGGAAGAATCCCCAGAGAATCAGACTTTGAAGGCTGGCAGGATTTGATTCTAGGACTTCGACAGGACTGGGGGAAACAGAGACCCCACTCATGGAGGGCATACACAAAGTAGTGTATGCACCAGGATGCATGGGGAAGGAGCAGTGACCCCATAGGAGACTGAACCAGACCTATGTGCTAGTGTTGGAGGGTTTCCTACAGAGGCGGTGGGTAGCTGTGTCACCGCAGGGACAAGGACACTGGGAGCAGAAGTTCTGGGAAGTACTCATTGGTGTGAGCCCTCCTGGAGTCCACCATTAGCCCCACCAAAGAGTCTGTAGACTCCAGTGTTGGGTTGCCTCAAGCCAAAAAACCAACAGGAAGGGAACTCAGCCCCACCCATCAGCAGACAAGTGGATTAAAGTTTTACTGAGCTCTGCCCACCAGAGCAACACCCAGCTTTAACCACCACCAGTCCCTCCCATCAGGAAGCTTGCACAACCTTTTAGATAGCCTCATCCACCAGAGGACAGACAGCAGAAGCAAGAACTACAATCCTACAGCTTGCAGAATGAAAACCACAATCACAGAAAGAGAGACAAAATGAAAAGGCAGAGGACTATGTGCCAAATGAAGGAACAAGATAAAATCCCAGAAAAACAATTAAATGAAATGGAGATAGGCAACCTTCCAGAAAAAGAATTCAGAATAATTCAATGAAGATGATCCAGGACCTTGCAAAAAGAATGGAGGCAAAGATCAAGAAGATGCAAGAAATGTTTAACAAAGACCTAGAAGAATTACAAACAAACAGAGATGAACAATACAATAACTGAAATGAAAAATACACTACAGGGAATCAATAGCAGAATAACTGAGGCACAAGAACAGGTAAGTGACCTGGAAGACAGAACGGTGGAAATCACTGCCATGGAACAGATTAAAGAAAAAGGAATGAAAAGAAATGAAGACAGTCTAAGAGACCTCTGAGACAACTTTAAATGCACCCACATTTGCATTACAGTGGTCCGGGACAGAGAAGAGAGAGAGAAAGGACCTGAGAAAATATTTGAAGAGATTATAGTCCAAAATTTCACTAACATGAGAAATTATTACAGCTCCATTATTACAGTGGTTACTCAATTTGTCCCATTCTGTTTTCCATTCTATACTTCAGTTTGAGCAGAAATAAGAATTACTGAACATTTGAATTCTTCTTCCTCTCAGGCTGCTATAGAACAGAAAAAAGAAACAAAAACAAAAACAAGGCTTATTGTTCTTATCTCAACACTGCCAAATAGACAGACATGAAATATCTAAGATTTTCATCCTTCTTGGAAATGGTTTCCAGCTTAAAGGCATTTGACCTGGAGTGAGGTTATATTTCAGTCAGCCGACTGAATGGTATCTAGAGAGGGCCATCAGCAGAAGCTTAGCAGAAAAATGTGAGTGAAGGTTCAAGTGCCTGGTAGCTGAGAAAGCCGGAGGAGGGCAAATTGGCTTGAATATCAAAGCTAAATTCTGTCAAAATGGCAAAAGTCTTTTCCAAAACAAGGCACCCCAGGAAGGCATTAATTGAGAAAACTCAAATAATAGTTGACCTATTTGACTAGGGGCATCTTAAAATGCTTTGATATAGTTCCTGGAGACATATAAGACCCAGACATTCTTATTAGGGGTAAAGGGATAAGATGCATGGCCAGTAGGTGTTGATATAATGTAACTAACCTCTCCCAATATCTGTGATGAAAATAACTTAGTTCAGAAGCCAAGAGTTTGACAAAGATTATAGCACAATACTGACCTAGCTGAGAAAAAGTCTAAGGAATTTTATTCTAGGATGTATAGCCAGGATGCTTATGAGCAAGAATCAATTATGAATTGATAGTAGAACTGATTGTTTCAGGCTGAGCATTTTAAAGACAGTATTTTCTAATATGTATAGAAATGATCAGGAGAGAGAAAAAGTTTAAAACTCATAAACTGGGACCAGGTTAATCAAGACAGCTGTTGGTGTCTGGGTCACTCTTCTCTGTACTCAGGGATGGTGGCACAGAAACCATCAATGTCTGATGTTATGGAATTTTTTTTTTTTTCCTCAAATTGAGCAACCTGATCTGTGATGGCTGCACATAGCATTGCCTGGGCCATTTGGCAGCAATTTTCAGTCTATTTCTGTAAATTGAGCCTTCCATTGTCCTTTGAATGTTTCCCCCTCTAGATTACAGGGGCTCCAATGCTGTTCAGCATACAGGACTCACTTTTGCCTTTAGCTGCCTTCCAATATATCGGGCCTAGATAAATTGAGTAGTGCACCTCACTTTTATCAGCTGAGTATAACACTGCCAGCAGAGCAAGGGGGAGTGCTTTTCAGGTTCAGTGGAACATGGAGGAAAATAGTCAAAAGGGGAGTTGGATACCTGATTTGAAGTTTAGAATAGCTGGAGACTCAAACTGCCCCACTTTCTGGCCCAGAGTTTCTTTCATGATTCTTCAAGATTTTTGTAGGAGATTCTTCAGGAGTAAGTGAGCAGGTGCTCTTATTCTTTTGCAAGCTGGTCCTTATACTGACTGAACAGCAGCAACCCAATATTATTGCCTTCTTAAGAACAGTGTGAGGAGGGCTTCCCTGGTGGTGCAGTGGTTGAGAGTCTGCCTGCCGATGCAGGGGACACGGGTTCGTGCCCTGGTCTGGGAAGATTCCACATGCTGCGGAGTGGCTGGGCCCGTGAGCCATGGCCACTGAGCCTGCACGTCCGGAGCCTGTGCTCCACAACGGGAGAGGCCACAACAGTGAGAGGCCCGCGTACCGCAAAAAACAAACAAACAAACAAAAAACAGTGTGAGGAGGTGACACGCATCAGGAAATTCCATGTAGGTGACATGTATGCTACTGCATCCCAGCATCCATATGCTTGGTTAGGAACCATAGTCCAAGCTTCTGTTCCCTGACATAATGATTCCTGTTCTCTCAACTTCACATGCATGAAATGGATGGACTTGGAGTAGATCTCAAGGAAGATCGTGGAGAGAGAACATAAATCTTAATTTAAAAGTTTCAAGCATTGGAAATGGCATATACATTTTGTTGATAATTTCCTTTCTACCTTCTACTCTGGGAGTTTTCCCATTTCTCTGTTGATAGGAAAGGAAAGCAGTTTGCTTACAGCAAAAAGATACTGCAATCCTATTTCAATTTATAAGTACTACCAAGGATGTGAACTCATAAACTGAATATTCATTTACTGTAAAAATATTGATAAGTTGAGGAGGCAGCACTGTGAGTCCATAAACCTCATTGCAGTGACCAAGAAGCAGAAAGGAAACTAATAGTCCTGTATTCCACCAACAATCCTTAAACATGCATGATTCCACACATACTGTTTAGATAGGTCAAAACCTTTTGTATATTTTTTATTCCACCCAGGTTTGCATTCGATGCCTCCCTCAGAGGAATCTAGATGACACTTTCCCACAAGGAGTCCCCAGACACCACCTATCTCCATGCTCAAACTTGGCTCACACATCCTCTGCAGGGAGTTGGTCATAAGGTCCACCCTGTTGCCACCATCACAGTCCTTCCTTGAAGATAATCCTAAAACCAATTATTTTTCCTCTAAATGTATGTACAACATATTTCTATGACAAAAACTATGTTTGAACTAGGATTTTGTTTTCTGCTATATTATAGACATTGGTTGATAATGTTAGATTCTCTTTTTTTTTTAACATCTTTATTGGAGTATAACTGCTTCACAATGGTGTGTTAGTTTTTGCTGTATAACAAAGTGAAACAGCTATACATTTACATACATTCCCATATCTCCTCCCTCTTGTGTCTCCCTCCCACCTTCCCTATCCCACCCCTCTAGGTGGTCACAAAGCGCCAAGCTGATCTCCCGGTGCTATGCGGCTGCTTCCCACTACCATACGACCCAACAATCCCACTACTGGGCATATACCCTGAGAAAACCATAATTCAAAAAGAGTCATGTACCACAATATCCACTGCAGCTCTATTTACAATAGCCAGGACATGGAAGCAACCTAAGTATCCATTGACAGATGAGTGGATAAAGAAGATGTAGCACATATATACAATGGAATATTACTCAGCCATAAAAAGAAACAAAATTGAGTTATTTGTAGTGAGGTGCATGGACCTAGAGTCTGTCATACAGAGTGAAGTAAGTCAGAAAGAAAAAACAAATACCGAATGCTATAACACATATATATGGAATCTAAAAAAAAAAAAAATCGTTCTGAAGAACCTAGGGGCAGGACAGGAATAAAGATGCAGACACAGAGAATGGACTTGAGGACACAGGGAAGGGGAAGCGTAAGCTGGGATGAAGTGAGAGGATGGCATGGACTTATATATTACCAAATTTAAAATAGTTAGGTTCTCTTTTATCACTGCTCTTGTGTTTGGTTCTATTTTATATTTTTCCAAAGTCTGTTTTCCTCCAATCATTAATCTTATTTATTTTGAAGTCATATTTGTACTTGATTAGATTAATAGTTATAACCATTGATTTTATTACTCATTTTACTTCTCAAACCTCTTAAATACAAAACATGAACACCCCTTCTGTTAGTTATACCTCTCTGAACCCAAAGGTATCTTTTAATGCTACTCTTGTATGAATGTAAAATGCCTCTAAATAAAAAGTTCTGTTTGAAGAGTTCAAGAATATGACTGAATATTTCCAATAATGTGGATTAAAACAAGCCAAAGCCTCAGCAGTCATAAACTCCATTTACCTACTTCAAAACAGAGCGTTTAGCCACTTTCCAACAATTAACATGCCCCAAACCCTTCTAGTCCAGGTTGCCTTATGTGTTACTTAAATGTTTAGAGCCTAGAGTGGATGCCAACTGTAAGCATCTCCAGTGGCACATTTTAAAAAGACTTAAGAACTTCTAGTGATATTCTTAAGATTTACACATCTTGTTACTAAGGATATACCAATATTTGAGTCACTGGTTCCTCTTTATAGGTGTGACCTAATTCTATGAAGTGCAAGGAAGTTTCTGTCAATGAAAAGAGCAGATGCTCTATCTTGTGTTGCTTGTGTCTGACACTATGCAAAACTTAAGCTATTATTCTTTATGTCAAAACTCAACAATGGAGGGCTTCCCTGGTGGCGCAGTGGTTGAGAATCCGCCTGCCGATGCAGGGGACACGGGTTCGTGCCCCAGTCTGGGAAGATCCCACATGCCGCGGAGTGGCTGGGCCCGTGAGCCATGGCCGCTGAGCCTGCGCATCTGGAGCCTGTGCTCTGCAATGGGAGAGGCCACAACAGTGAGAGGCCCGCGTACCGCCAAAAAAAAAAAAAAAAAAAAAACTCAACAATGACTGGAAGAGTACAAAAATAACACAGGAGTTACTCCATTTGTTCTCAATCCTTGCCTCCTGCCATGCTTTGCTTTCCTACATGAAACGATTATCACTTAAGTGCCTACTATGAGCCAGGCACAGTGCTGTGTCTTAAAATGAATTAAACCCATTTAATTCTCACAAAAGCTCTAGAGGGTAGGTAACATTATTATTGCCATCCTGTGTTAGAAAACTGAGTCCTAGAGAGTTGAGAATCTTGACCTAGGTTACACAAGTAGGAAGTGGAGTGGCACTCAAGTCCAAGTGATCTGATTCCAGGGAACATACTATGCATTATTGCATTTCACTGTCTCACCTTCGTGGTGCTTGATTCCTCTTAACCAAGTCTTGAGACAGACCCTAGTCTTGCCACTGGGAATGAGACTGAGGAGAGCTGTGGGGAGAGAATGTGGAAAGAGTTTCATCCTAAGCTTGGAATTCCTGGGCCTGTGCTCCCCTTACCAAGCAGCAGTCCCTCCCTAATCCATATGTGGTTTACCAGTCCTAAGGCTGGAACTTCTGCCTGACTTCTAAAGGCTCTCTAGCTGCCTTCATGTTTCCATAGCCCACCCCATTTTTTGGAAACTTGAACATCTGCTTATCTCTTGTCAAGTCCCCATTTGAATGATACTCCTCATGATCTCAATCTTATCCTAAAATCTTCCTTCGAGATGGTTGAAGTTTCCTGAGATTATGATAGAACCATTGAGATGTAAGGAAAGATAAACATCACAAGGTATTTTACAGAATTAGAAAGGATTATTTTCCCCTGAATTTCCCCCTGAACATTTCAAATTTCTCACCGCCCTTAAAACTGTGGAATCTGCCCTTGTTAGTGTGTGTGGAAGCCCTGTATTTCCACTTCTCCTCTTCTACTTTTGCATGTTTGGCCTTAAGTCTTATGCACCGCTCCACCCATTCCTCCAGCTCTTCCAAATTATTTTCTCCTTTTAAACCTACTGCAGAAAAGATGCTGCTTTCCAAAGGTGCTAGATGTGCATAAAAAACATACTTTGCTTTTTTATGTTATTTTAATTTGTGTTTACAGCTGTTTTTAATCTGAGTCTTTATTCAAATACAATTAATCCTAATCCTTTGTATCCTCCTTCCCTAATACTCTCTTAATGGTTTTGCTAGAAGAAGACAGAGAAAATTTTCTGTATTTCTTTTCTTTCCTGTCTCCTTTGATAGGAAAAGATAAAGAAAACATAATTCCATTGTTCCCATTTTTCCTTCACTGATGGATACATTCATTTGGTTTAAAGGAAGATCTAAGGTTCAGTTATGTATCTAGGAAAAAATCCAATCATCCTTGTTTTCTTTCACTCAGGCAAAATCAACTTTCCTCATTTGCCAACAAATATTTAACCACAATTCTATTTCCTTGGATATATTAAAATAATTCTTCATAACTTTTTCTAGTTTCTTTCCCTTTTATGTTTCCCTATATATGTGTGTGTGTGTATATATATATATATATATATATTTTTTTTTTTCTTTTTGTGGTACATGGGCCTCTCACTGTTGTGGCCTCTCCCGTTGTGGAGCACAGGCTCCAGATGCGCAGGCTCAGCAGCCATGGCTCACGGGCCTAGCCGCTCCGCGGCATGTGGGATCTTCCCGGACCAGGGCATGAACCTGTGTCCCTTGCATCGGCAGGCAGACTCTCAACCACTGCGCCACCAGGGAAGCCCATATGTTTCCCTATATTTGAGGCTTCATTCTTACATGGCAAATTCTGCACTGAGTACAATGTGTGAAAAAATATAGGTGCTCTCTAAATATTTATTGAATGAATAAATAAATTAAATATTTTCTTTATTATTATTATATTGACATAGCAAAATATTTAAAACCAAAATAAAATAAAACATGTCATTCAATTTAAAAAAATACATTTTAAGTTTCAAAAAGAGAGAAAAGCATAATTAAATATCCATACATACAAAATCTACCCCTTCTCAAAGTTAAAATTCTTCTTCCTACATTATAAAGAATCAACAGATTCTCATGTGGATAACCTTTTAATCACTACCATTTTCAAAGTTTCATTTTTTAATACTATGATCTAGGAAAACAACACCAAAGAGTTCTAAGACTCAAGTGTTGGTATAGGTTAAAACTCAGACTGTAGAAAAGTATTTATATATAAAGTGCAAATGCAACCTTGAGTATACGCTCTAGGCTGCCAGTTTTAAATCAAAATGAATCACATGTTACCTTTGGGGAGAGTTCTTGATTTCATATCACAGTGTCCCCAAGGGCAGGGGTAGAAGCTAAATAAATAATGTTGAATTGACTTTCAGCACTTTGAGAAAAGTAACTCTTTTGAGAATTGATGTTTCACTTCTCCCTCAATTTTTCTCAGCCTTTCCCAACAGTGAGAGAGAGAGAGAACATTATTTTTAATATTTGCTTTACATTTTCCAAGGTTTTCTTAAATTTTAACATTTTACAATGGTTCGCGGTTACTATTTCTACTTTTTATCAGGTTAAATGATAGAAAAAAGTGAAAAGAAACAAATTTAAATACAATAGAAAAGGGAAAAGAATGGAAAGAAATACTTGGAAGGCTTGAAAAACTGAAAAGAAGTAGCAAGGAGTTTTCTTATGTAACATGAGAATATGGGTCTGTATTTGTATAAATACATAAACACATGAATATATACATACACACACACCCATACATATACACACACCTCTACACCTGGAATTCATATGTTGTCACAAAATGAAATATGCAATACTTTAGGGATTTTCAGTAGGTTAGTTTCATAATATTGAAGTTGTAGAAATCATTATCTTTGGGGATTTTAAAACACAAGAAATGCATAATCAATATTTAAAAAATTATTTTCCAAATAAATATTTTCTCTTGAGACTGCAAACTGTCTGAAATATGCTTACTTTTCTAATACAAAATGCAGAAACCTGTTTGCCTTTATTAAAATATCTAAACTTTGAAAAAGCTATTTATTATCACAATATACATAGTATTTGTATTCTCCTAAAGTTTGATTATTTCAATTTTACAATAATAATAAAATGGGAGATAAAGAGCTGTGAAAGTGTTGGAAATATTTTCACATTTTACATTTTATCAATGTATATAGAAATATGCCATATTTATCATTTATCACATATGAAATTGGATTGGTAATTTTCATTTCCATTATTGAAATCAGATCCCACAGTTTTGTTTTATTTGTTGTGTGCTAAAACAATGACATGATGAATGTCTCAAAGACTTGTAAAGCTTGTTCTTTTAAAAGTAATATTTACCCCCAATTTTTTTTAAATGTCAGATTAGTCACCTTGGAATTAGTACAGCTTTCAAAAATCCTCAAATTCGTCCAGATTTTCTTCTGAGAGATGCCATGTTGAAGACAGTGGACTGTTATCCCTTGGTAAGCAAACTGATTATGTATGACTTGCCTATGTAAAACTGAATTACCACACTCAAGATATCAGTAAATAAACTGAAAGTCATCATCATTAAGTGACAATATATGGGTAAATTATTCCTATGTGGACATGAACTTGTGGGAAATATGGCCTCCTTTTTCTATCCTTTATTCTATTAAACAAAAGCTAAGTGATTTAAGTAACTAGAGGCAGATAAATTTCCATCAGGGAAAAAAAGATTAGTAAGTTAAGTGAAAACTAAACAAAATAAATATAAAATTTCTTACATACTGAGAAACTTATAATTATGTGATTATTTCCTATAGACTGTGAATGTTCTGAACTGGGTTTTGGGGATTTATTTTTTTACAATATATAAAAGAGCTAAATATGATAGTTTTTCTAACTCCCTATGTCTAATTTTTCTAATTTTATGTCTAATATAGCGTTTTGCACCCTAAAAACATTTTTTTCACCATCTTTCAATCGCAACAAAAGCCCAGCTGCTTACTCATGTGTTGTTCAGAAGTCTAAGCAGGTAATCAACTCTTTTCTACTTTAACTCCTTACCGAGATCTGAATTATCTATGGGATCTAAACATCATTTTTTTTTTACTTCCACTGCTTAATAAAGAAAACCATAATATAAATATGCAGTATATGCTTAACCTTTAATGAAAAATAAAGTGTGCTTTTTTTTTGTTTATCCTACTATTTCCCTTTCCCCAGCTGCAAAGGTCTCTGGGAGCTTAGCTGGTTTACTGGCAAGTAGTTATTAGTAACATCAGGGGTCACTAGATAAACAGTGCCCAAAACAACAACAAATCTTCCTTGGCTATAGCAAGTGACAAGAAATTGTTAAATTTCAGATCTACAAAAAGACTGATTTGGCATGCACAATGTATTTTCAATCAGCCAGAGAGATGTCAAAGTTCATAATCATGAGTCAACCTCTCATCTGCAAGAACAAAACACACCTATCTGTACAGACCCAGGATACAAGCAAATGCTATTTTAATGTGGATGTAATCTTTTGATACTTATCAAGTCTGCACTATGCAGAATGCTCACATGATCTCTGCCCTATATGAGATAGTGTTTCTTCATAATTTTGATATGTAAATATCAATTCATAAATTTCCAAATCACACATTAGATGATGCATAACTCAAGCCATCACAGCAGGATTTTCTTCAGGAACTCAATAATGATCATTTTTACAAGTTCTAGAGGATTTATACAGGAACACATCTGGAGAAGTAACTGAATGGAATGCTGTTAAAAATATGACTGAGAAGATAGTAGAAACCCAAGCCCTATTAGGGTGATCAGGGAATTCTACACAAAAATCAGATCTATAAATAGCCAAAGGACTGCAGGATTGGATTGTGATTGATAATTAGGGAAGTAAGTGGTCAAAATGATGCTCAGAAAAACAGGTAAGTTGGGACAGCAAGATGGTGTTTGTATTTATCTTTCCCACAAAGTAGGAGAAACACATTGGAGCAGGAGAAATGAAGATTTAGATGATTTAAAAGGTATTTTTTTAATGATCATGAATGTTCCACTAGACTTTATTCTATATGGATGAGAAATTCCATCCTAATACTCACCTCCATTTTGTTTTAATTCCAAATTTATTCATTTAGCAGTTCCAAAGCATCCTGACACTGAGGAGGGCATCCACAAGAGTAGTATGGGCAAATATTCTTGGAACTGAAAAGATTCTCATAGATTAATACGGGATAAGCCTGATTCATACATCAGTCCTTTGTGCACTGTATGAATGTGAATCAGTCCCTGCCAGTACAACATTAGCCTTAAATGAATTAACAGACAACTGTTTTGGAAACTTCAAAACTAGTGATCAGACATTAATGTAAAACAATCTCCAGCGAAGCACAGGCTCTGACTTGAGACATGTTTGTGAAGTCAGCTGGCCTCCTTAAGTAACATTAGCATGATCTTCTCACCCATCATGATCCCACTGGGGGCAGGAGTCATGTCTTATTAAATTTGTTGTCACTAGCACTGAGCAAGTGCCAGTCACATAGTAGGTGCAAAGTACAGTGTTATGACACGATTGGATGAATATCTCTGTTTCCTCCTAAATGTGACACATATTTAGTCATTGTGCCATTACCTTCTCAAACCTTTAGTTTTAATCTAAATTTGGTTCCCTTAACAAATATTTATTCGGTACCTATTATATGACAGGTACTGTTCTCGATGTTTGGGGTACATAAATGGACCAAAGATTCTTATCTTTGTGGAATTTACTTAATCTCTAGCATTTAAGGACTCTATCTTCTGTGTCTGATCACCCTCTTGTTGTCTTCCTCAGTTTCTCATTTCTCTGAATTTCAACCTGTTTCTTTCTGCCTTTCTTTGTTGGCATGCATATCTTGAATTATTTAATATTCATCTAGCATAATATATATATATATTATATATATAAAGCATGTAGCTTTGTATATATAACATATCAAATATAAATAAATCAGTATAGTTTTTCAATATGCATTGTGTATGCATATAGCATTATATATATAATATACATTTACATATATTTGCTAGATAAACATGAAATAGTTATATATATATTACATATATATATATATAAACTTCAAATTCCCAGTTAAATTATAGTAACTTTCATGGTAGTGAATATATCTTAGCATAAAGTCCAACAATCTGTTTTGAACTAAGCAAAGCTCCAGGTGTTCTTAACATAGATACTATTGTGGGTGCAACCTCTACTAAGGTCTTAGGTTAGGTTTTCTCCCAAAAAAAACTTTGATATGGAGAGAAGTCTACAGGAGGTATATTGGGGAGTGTTCTCAGCACAATACCTGCGAGGAAATAAGGGAAAGAGAATTGGACAGAGGCAGGAATTGAATTTTCTCTGCAATTGCAAGAGATGGCATCAAACTTGGCAAGCTCTGAAACCAAGATGGCCCTTTAGAGGCCAACTGTCCCTAACTGAATCAAGAGAGTTGGGCTTTGAACTTCCATATTTGATGAACATTGAATGTGGACTGGTGAGGGACCTGCTGTGAGCTATCAGTTGGCAAAACCCAATGGCAGCTGAGCAATGCATGCCTTGGTGCTGAATTAGAAGATTTGAGCAGTGAACCATATCATTCTCTGCTCTCCGCCCTAGGGTTCCTTTGATCCCTTTGTTTCATTTTAGCAGTTTGCAGTATCTCTCCAGGATTCTGGATACTATCTTTTCCTGTGGAATTTATGTAAGGAAGTTTTGTGGAAGAACTATGGTCCCATTGCCACAGCTAATCTCACGGCCACAGGCCCCTGCTAGCCCTTCTACAGGTCAAGTTGGGTATCCCATTCCCAAGGACTCTAGTCACTATGCCTTTCTCTGGTCGTAGCTGAGGCATTTTTCATTTACTGTCAAAACTGAGAAAGGAGTACCAACAGACTCCTTGTAGATCACTTGGGAGCCATATACCATATATATTCTTCCCTTATCTCATAATGTAATGGCAGTTCTAACTCCTCCTCAGGTCAAGGTCAATTATCCCTGTGAAGACGGTGATTTCTTTCCTTGCCTGTTGGTTTCTTGCTACAGGAGTCTGAAATGACCCATTTTAAGCAGACAAGGCTTCGGAATGGTAATTGCATTGCGTCCCCCTGGCAGAAGCATTCTACTTGAGACTAAAAGTCTCTATATTCACAGAGCCTAGCATTGCAGAAATGAAAAGCACAAATTCCCCAAGGGGGTTATTGGGAGTGGTGGTAAATGAGACCATTCTTATTTCCATCCCTTGGTTCCTGGACCCAACGTCCTCCTTTGTGAGGACACAGATTTTGTATACAGTGCCTTGAAGATTGGTGCCCCATCCTCTCCAGATATCATCTTTTAACTGGCAACTTAGCTATACTTCCACAGTCCTACATTGTTCTGCCAAACCAGCAGCACCTGGTTGGTATGGTGTGTGGTAGGACCAGTGGATGCCACTTCATGCTGTGAAGTGCTTGATCAAGTTGCTTGATCTTTCCTGATATTATGCTGAATTTTTGTTAATGGTTTAAACAATTTGTAAATCTGCAGATAGATGGGCCCAGACTGCAGCAGGACCGGGTACATAATTTGCCCATGCAAAATGAAAAGATGGGGTCCCTTGTTCAAAAATTGTTAAGAATTATAAGATGGCAACAGAATAACATTAAACCAAGCATGGGGCCCTTCTGAGCTTGGGCCCTGTGTGATTACACATGTCACATGCTAATGAATTTAGGCATAGGCTATAAGAATTATAAATCCATAATGAAGCATGTGTTGATTCCAGGCAAAACAAATCACTGCTCTTTCTAGGGAGCAAGAGTTTAAATGTAATTAATTTGCTACCAAGTGGCTGGTATCAAGGCATGGTGCCATAGTGGCTCAGCACTTTTCTCTTTTGCTAGGAGATCAGATATTAGCAATGTCAGATTCATCTTGGTATGTGAAGCTCATGCTGTCAGGACCATGCATAGCTTGCATCCCTGTCACCATGGTTACTCTAACCATGAACCCATTGTGTCAGAATTGGATTGGCCAATGTCAGAGCCTGCCAGACATCAACTGGTTGAGTCATTTTTGCGTACTGATTATTTAGTGACTCTTTCATGATGGATAATCTCTGGTGAGAGTTAACATACCATACAAAAATGTTAACACACTCCATAGGTCTATCCACATGTCTCTGGCTCAGAACTTGATGATCCCTACCTTTCTTCTTTCAGGTTCCTGAACAATAAACTAAGCCATTCACCATGGCCCGAAACTTAGTATATATTTTATGTCAAGAAGATTCTCTTTCCATTTGTAGTGTATTATCAGGTGCACTGAACAAAGCTCTGCTCACTGAGAGAACCTAACATATAGCCAGCCTTTAAGGCCATCCATTATTTGAGCTCTCATGCAAAAGCAGTCCATTTTTAGCCCAAGCAGAGGTACTAGTTGTACCATAGCCCAGACCTGCTGCAGGGCTCTTTTCTGGATCTGTCTCAAACCTAACAGCTTTCCATACTACTCAGTAAATGGATTACAGAAATTCCAACTGTAGACTCTGCTGTTCTCAAACCCAAAGAGACCTACAAGAAGTTTGCTTCCTTCTTAGTGGTGGAAGGTATAAGATGCAAAAATTTGTTCTTTACTTTGGAGAGAATCCCCCTAGCATGTCACAGAGCACTAATGTGGTGGGTCCCTGAATCTTTGTAGGCTTTCTTTTGCCCACTTTATGGAGTGTCTATGTCTTTAATATGCCTTCGACATACTTGCAAATACTTGCTCAACTGGTTGATTACATTATATAATAAATAGAGCAAACTATTGTGATGTCTTCAGAATGGTCTGATGGTCTAAACTACAGTATGACAGGATGAAGGAAAGTACACATGGACCTGTGGCAAGATTGCAGATATATCCCCTTCTTTGCCACATATGAATGTGAACCACTTCTGGTTCTCCTTACTCATGAGAATAGAAAAAAAATCATTTATCAAATCAGTGGCCACATCTGAAGTACCTGAATCCATGTTAATATACTCTAGCTAAGATATGGCATGAAGCATAGCAGCTGCAAAAGGAACAAACACTTGTTTGTTTGAATTTTCAAAATTCACTGTCATCCTTCAGTATCTGCTTTTGGTAGTGGCCAGACTAGTAACTTAAATAGAGGTAGGATGGGAATCATTATACCTACATTGCTTAGTTCTTTAAAAGTGTCACTAATAATTACTGTTTCTTTATTTACTATATTGGCTGAGGATTCAGTTTGAAAGACTTTCACTTGGCTTTCCCTACTATGTTAGCTTTTACACTATAAGCAAAGAGACTTATGCTGGGGTTTTGCCAACCACCAAAAATGTCCATTCCAAACTTGGAATTGAGGAAAGGGCTCCTGAGAGGTTCATGAACACAACTGAGCCAGGAGTCCACTTATCACCTGACTCTTGTATGTCCTCTTGAAGGGAAATTCTAATATGGTCCATGAATGAGACAAATGACCAAGAAATAATAGTAAGATGGAGTTTCAATAAAAAATATGCATATGAGTTCATTAGTATTCACCAATACAGTAACACTGTCCCTTCCAGTAAGAATTTCCTATGAAGTATCATGGTACTTGGGATATCATATGGATGTTTGGTTCTATCAATAAACTAATCTATTTTAAAACAAACAAAAAGAAAAAATAAATAAAAAATCAGAAACCTTGTTTTATAAATTATTTCTAATTTTATATTTCTTGGACCAATTTTATAATTGGTCCAAGAGACCAATTGAGAGTGTTTACTCATATAGAAATGTAAGTTTAAAAATCATTTTACACTCAGTGGATATTCAGATTATTGAAGTAAGAGAAAGATAAGAATCAGGAAAGTACTAAGAGATATCCTAGAGAGGGAGACTCTTAGAAATCAAGAGGTACAAGAGTAGCTAGTATTTGACTCACTGACCCTTACTGATTCCTGCTTCATTGCTACCCATTAGCTAATTCTACCACTAATCTAAATTTGCCATCACATCCTCATCCAATCACCCTGTATTACATCCATGTTCTTTTTCTGCAGATATGTTCTGGAAAATATATAAATCTGAATTCATGGGGTTTTTTTGTTGTTGTTTTTAACTCATCTTGTATATTTACTGTCTGGTACAGTTTCTATTTCCAGTAACTCAAACACTGTGGGACACTTGGTAGGCTTTCAGTAAATAAAGATTGACCAAATGAATGAGTGCATATGCCAGGATTTGTGAGTACAATGGTGAGTGAACTTCAGTCCTGACCCTGGTAGAACAATCCTTTAGTGTAGAAGATGATGATGTTACCAGACAATCATAATGTACTAATACCAGGCAAACGCAATATAGTTGGAGTAAGTACAGGAAGCTACAATGATCTGGTGCTACAAAATTAGACTCTCTGAATGGAGCAGCACCTAATCTAAGACCTGGAAGGCTATAGGAGTTAAAGAGGCTATGTATGGGGTATGACTGAGTTGTGATAATACAGGGGAGAGCAGCCAGACAAAGCATTACAGCTGACACAAGGACCTGGAGTTGAGAGAGAGATGGGCACACAGCATTTGGTTCAGTCCAGTTCCCTAGATGTATTTATATTTTTGATATATTGTAGGCTTCATCTTCCAATGCTTCAGAATGCTAAAAAGAAATAGACACTGAAAATAATAAACAGGATTTATATTTGGTATTAGACATTTATAAGAGACACTTTCATCTTCAAAAATGCTAAAGAAATAATCCTCATGGACAAAGTTTTGATTCTGTGAGGTACTATATTCCATTTCATCATACCTTCCACTAATAGTTATAATGACAAATAGGTTGTCATACTAATTCATCAAAGCAACATTTCATGAAACCACATGAAAACTAATGCTATGATAATGTGTGTCTATTACATGCTACCTTGAGGGAAAATCCATAAGTAGTAATTTTATGTGATGAAGACATTGTATATTATAAAACGGCAGAGGCCGAAAGTTAAAACCTTTACTAGTTTATAGGCAGGTTGAATTATTTTCTTGATGCAGTTGTATGTCTACGATCTATTAGATTAAGAATAACTTAGAGAATCATTTTGAATGCATATATTTAACATTCTTTGAGCAGATGAAAATGTGTTATTTTATACTTATAAATGAATATCTAACATTTTCTTGATAAATATATATTTGTATATATAATTAATACATATATTAATTATATTACCAGAATAATATATGTGTATATAATTACTAACATTAATATACATATTAATTCTGGAAAATTTCAACAGATGGTCTGTTAGAGATTTATCTCTTGACTTGTGTTGATTTTAAAAGACAATGAAAGAAAAATCATGATTTGGCTATAAAGTCTTTTCAATATTCTAAAGTTATTATTTTTACATATTGACTATGAGAGCCACTGCCCATAGAGAAAAACTCAATTGTTCTATTATTACTTGGTCTGAGTCTTTAGCAACCTTATGAGCAAAATAATTTTAAGGTTAAAAAATACAGAAAGAGTATAATGTCCTTTTAATGTTTTTTATGTTGGTGTTTGGATCCTAAAAGGAAGGTAAAGAATACTGCAACAGTGGTGATATGAACAGCATTGAACAATGTTGTTTTATATGCAATGATGATGCATAACAGAAGAAGCCAAAATAAGTCAGACGACAGTATATCAAGTCCATTTTCCTCGTTTTGATTCAGAGGTATTTTGCTAAAAATCACAAGCCAGTCTTAGTGGCAAGCTTCAGAAATCTTGCACAGCTCTGATAAGAAAGGACATCACTCATAAATATTCATTAAAAATTACCTTTTCTGGATCATGAATTTTTCAAGCAGACACGGATTTGACCTCTACAAGGAACAAAAATCCAGCCTATAGTGGAGTGTCTCCTATTTCTGACAAAAAAAAAAAAAAAAGAGGTGAAAAATTGGTTTTCCCAGCTAAGTAGCTACTTTGTACACTGTGTGAGGTCCGAGGTCAGTTACCTCTGCGCTTCACACACTTGAGCATTAATATTCATTCAAATTACAATCTTTAAATTCTAAAGTCCTGTTCATACTTCTCTGAAAAACTGATTGTAAGGCAGGCCAGGGTTTGCATTTTAACTAATTTTTAAAGTAACTTCATCTAACTTCTCTGTTGCTAAAAAAATGTATGAATTCAGTAATTTTCTTTAGAAAAGAAGTCACATCTGCCTGTTTTGAATTTATATACCCTCCACTAAGAATAAAAGCCACATTTTTCCTGGTAATTATCTGCAGAGTGGGTGAATGGATAGAAACATTTACATTTATGTCTATCAGAGAGCTATTGTAGGTATTTCATCTTCATATAGTTCCTCATAGTTCATACATACGAAAGGAGCTTTGCATTATTTGGGGGTATGTTTTTTGCTTTCATTGTTATGCCTACAATATCTCACTGGGGTAGTCAGCATTACCACCTGCATTGTTTAAATAGAGTAACAAATAAGTAGAATATGAAGTATGATAGCTTATAGTGTACATAATTAGCATCTAAATCAGAATATTTTCCCAGAACCTTGTCCTAGGTTCTTGTTTTAGTTTAAATTCTAGGACCCATATTTGGGTTACTTTAAAGAGTGCCAAAATCATAGCCAAAATAACCGTTCAGACACTATATAGTTCAAGCTATATATTTTTTCTTATGTAGCTACACCGAAATAAAAGTTTTCTTATTACAGCTGGATTCTAATCCCAGCTCCTTCATTTTCTGGAGTTGTGACCTTGGGTATATCTTAACCTTTCTATTCCTTGCCTTCCCCTTTGAAAAGAGAGATAGGGGAGTACTGGTTTAGAGGATTTACAAGGCACCTTAATTTATACCTGGCCATCAAAATACTTACTATATAGTATAAAATTAACTTGATTTGAGTACACTGTAACTTAGCACAAAGATTGGTGATAAAATTTGTACTGGGCTATAGTCTCCAAGAGAAATGGAAACATGCCAAATTGGACACTTCCACCCCTTCCCACCCCACAACTCCCCTGGGGGGAAAATATCTTCAAGGGAACCAGAAGAGAATAGGAAGTATTGCCAAAAAGTGACTGGGTTAGAGTCCCCACTTGTTTTAGTCTCTCCACTTTTTTATTCATAATCCAACCGATATAACCTCCTTAGACAGGTGCGCATCTGACTTGCAAAGGACTATTCTTTGAGGGTGGAACCTGTGTATTATTTCAATGGTCTTGGTGATTTAATAAGTCAGGTGTTGATCCTGCATCTTGTTGACCCTTATCTCCCAAAGTTTTTTATATGGTTGCTCCTAGACAAAAGGATGCTCAGCCTATTCTCCCTAGATCTGATGGCTCATGACCCCAACTCTACTTCTCTCATGTCAGAGTGTGGAACAAGGAACAGAAGTTATGCAAGTGAGTCTGAGGACCGGTCTGGAGCTCATCCACTGCTCCTTCCCCTACCACTCAAGGATGTCCACACACTAGGCCTGACAGGTTTAATAAAGGAAAATATACAACATCCACTTATACTTGAATTTTAAATAAACAATGAATCTTTTTGCATAAGTATGTCCCATGCAATATTTGTAATCTACTTAGAATAAAACTTATTTGTTTCAGCTGAAATTCAAATTTAACTGGGTGTCCTGTATTTTATCTGGCAACTCTCTTGAGTAACCCAAATCCATTTAAAGAATCTCTTGCATGAAGAAAATAATTGCTTTTAACCTTTTGCCCATTATCCTCTTCAGTCATGCAGAATGGCAGAAGTCCCCAGAGTAGTATATGCTTCCTTTTTGTACTTCCAAATTATGCTATCAATGTAAATCACCAGATAAATCTGTCATAGTTTTATTTCTACTGTGGAGTCACATGTAGACTCTATATTAGGCTCTATATTCACAGACTAAGAAAGAATTCCTTAACAGTCAAAAATATGCTTAAATATTTATTAGGATGTCACATTGGTGGCTCTTATACATTCTCTCAGCAAATCAATTATGGCCAGTTTTTCTTCCAGTATATGGAAAATATTGCTATTATGTCATTGTTGTTATTGTTCTTGTTGCTTTTGTTGCTCCTGAGCATCAAATACAGTAGAAGGCTTGATGTTGGAGCCTTGTTGTATAAGAAATGTAATTAATCTTTGTCTTGTGACGGTCAACAAAAAATTTTAATGTAAGTTTCAGAATAAATTTAACCTCTTGCCAGAAATATTTTATTTTGTTTCATATTTCTAAGAAAAGACATTACAGAAAGAAAGAAAGACAGAAGGAAGGAAGGAAGGAAGGAAGGAAGGAAGGAAGGAAGGAAGGAAGGGAGGGAAGAAAGAAGGGAGGGAGGGAGGAAAGAAGGGAGGGAGGGAGGGAAGGAAGGTAGATAAGGAAGAAAGTAGAAGAACTTTCAGAATTCTAGTGTTCAGAGCTATCACTCTTTTTCAGATAGTATCCAATAAAGATCACAAATATATACTGATTATATAAAATGTTAATTCATGTAGAAATGTCTTGAAATAAGAATCATTAGATCTTACAAACCTAATATACAATATTTGTTTAATAATGTTAAATATGGTATCTTAAAAGCAAGAGGACAAAGCTGTAGTGCACAAAATTTGGATGAATGAAAAGGATTTTTTGTTAGAACTATATAAAGTTTTTCTCCATCAGGCAAACAGAACATGAGAATGCAAACATGTATTTACTTTTGTAACATGACAGCTCATGTTAGAAAACAATTACCCCAGCTCTGCAATGAGCACTCAGCACAGGGGCACCTGGCTACCTCACTCTGAAGGCACCGTAACAGCTACATTTTCTCAAATGTTAGAAGTCCATTTCTAATATTAAAAGCAATATTTTATCACGTTAAACTTCTATTAACTTTTTGTTTTTACATGACACTTAAATTAGCTTCTGACAGATACAATTCCATATGCACAGAACAGTGTATCAGACCAATGTGCTGGAGTGAGAGGCACGGTCAGAAGAGGAGACTTTTATTGTTTTACATTTGATTGTTTATGCACGACAGTGCATTTAAGTTGAGTTTCAGCAAGCCAGTTGCCAGAGATTCAAAGCCTGGCAAACAGCACATTCTCTTCACAAAATAAAGAATGTACAGGCACCCACACCAGCTTACAAGTTATTCTTTATGAACAACAGAATTGCTTTTTGCCCATTTCAGACAGAACCCTAAATATACCCAGCACAGCAAGAGAGAGCATATGAAGCAAAGAGAGCTTAATATTCCAGCCCAGTTCATTGGAAATAACCACCACAAAAAAAAAAAAAAAAAAAAAAAAAACTAAAAGGACAGAGCAGTGTTCTATAGAGCAACATGATTTGTCTGCTTTAAATGGAGAGTAATGGTTTTAAGTTTAGAGCAGAACTAAAGGGCTCAATTGCTATTCATGGATTCTGAATTGTTCTACTTTGGAAACTCCTTTAGCATGAAATGTTCATCAAAGTCAGTGCATGAAACTATAGGGAAAAAACACACCTAGTTTCCCCTATGAATAAAGGACTTCCCCAATTTAGGTCACTGAAAAAAAAAGTGTCACCAATTCACACAAATCTATCTTAAGGCAATAGGACTAAACACTTTAAAATAATAACTTTTGGGTGGATGTTGAGAGGTAGAAAAATGTATATATAAGATGGTAATACATGATCCTATTTTTACTCTTATAGCTAACAAAAGTGTGCTAACCCTCATATAGAAGGCTTTACCACTGAGCCATCATCAATTTTTTTAATCTTAAAAACTGTATTAACAATTACCTAAAATATATGGACGTACCTTTTACTAAAACTAAGAACTGTTGCCATTGGAAATGAGTAAAATTTCTGAGAATGATAGTGTAATAATAAATTGACAAATATATCACTTCTTTAACTCTGCTTATATTCCAAAATAAGGAGCTGCTGATTAGTTTTTACACTATAGAACTACAGAGCTACAAAGGAAGAATTTAGTAGTGGGATAGTTGATAAGCATTCGGTAATCAAAGCTGAACGATTTTTGTTTGCTTTATTTTTTCTATATATTTATTTCTCCCAATATTATCATGGTTTTCTAAGATGATGTAAACAAAAGTGATTACCTGCTTCCCCAATCATATGTTTAGAACAAAAAAAATCCTATTAATGTGTGAAATATATCAATTTTGATTCTTTTTTTCCCCACATATTTTCTCATGAGAATGGTATAATCTGAGAAATACTGGTAATAAACTAAGGTAAAAATGCATCCCTTATGTAGGAAAATATTTGCTTTTATATTAACATTGGCAAAATTTTCATGTGGACTATTATGGATTATAATTGCATTTCACTTACCATATTAAAAAATGTCAAATTCTAAAACCAAGCAAAACAGTATCTACTTTTTTGTGTGTGTGTCATTACGTTGGAGAATGGTAAAGTCCTAAAGGCAATTTGAAAGCCTTAGTTAACCAGCTCCTTCTGTTTGCATATTCAATCCCTCAATGTAACATATGCATAATTTTATCATCATTGTGTGCCATCTGGAGTATACTGATTGAACTGCAGTTTGAAAATGAGGGTTGAGAGATAATTTGGTTGCATACATTTAGAACTGAAATGTCTCTCATGGAGCAGAACAGTTATTTAAAAACAGAACTATGACTAAAAGGTGAAAATATATTCCATAAACTCAAGAAAACCAAGGAGGAAATTGAGTCCTTATGTTTTTTCACTTCAAGGTCTTTAAAAATTTTAATAACAATGGTCTTCTAAGGGAATTGTGGTTAAAAAAAATTATACTTACCTCTTAATGTAACAATTATAAATAATCTTTCAAGCAACTTTGCATATTTTCTTTAATTTATCTGGGAAGATTTAACAGATTATCAACAAACAATATCAACTAAGACACTGGTGTGTAAGCAATTTATTTTTTAACTATAATATCACTTAATGTTAGGTTACGTTGAAAACTAGCAGGAATTCATCAAATTTGAGCAACCTAGCTGAGAGCAATTGCTCTGAAAGCACATGAGAGCCATAATGAAAACTGACAATAGTTCTAATCCAGAATTTTAACCTTCAGTTGCCACCGTGTGTTATCAAGTGAAACACTTTATAAAACCCATTTTAAAATGGAATTACCTCATATAAGAATAATAACATGGCCTCTCTCTTCCAAAACTTTTTCACGTTTTCTCCTCTTTTGAATTTTTCTGATCTTAAAACTTTTCTAATTTTCAATTTGTTTTTACACTTTCTAATACCACTGAATGGTTGAGCCACCATCTTGTGATGGATGTACATACTAAATTACATTGTCAAAAGTATAGCCATCAAGAAGGAAATTACATGACCTAAACTTGATTGACACTGATTTTCAAAAGGTTTTAGGTAGTTTAAGGCTATTAGCCTTCGTATATAATACACGCTACTCTTTTCTACTTGTTAAAAAATAACCTTCCCCAAATTATGGATTCCCAAATTTATGTAAAAAGGAATCCCTATTACCAAGGGACTACCTCCCTAGGTATGGCTTTCCTGCTCCAAGGGTGACCTTTGAGCTTACTCCTTCAGAATTGGAAAGTTCTCCCTCTCTTCAATCTCTCCCATCATAGTTTCCTGGAATATTGTTTTACTGTTATGGTTCATTTGCTCAGCTCACGGAGCAGATACAGAGGCATGAGCTAGAATACTTGAACTGTGAGTTGAAGAAAAGTGTGAGTGTACATTATTAGACCATGGCAGTCCTAGCCACTGAGAGGCAGTTCACTATGGAATTTCCCCTTTATTTATCCAGAGGAGCAGAGAGGAGCAAGCATCTAATCTATTACTATCCCGTCACAGAACATGACATTCTAATTCAGTCAGTGGGGACTCACAATAAACTCGAAATCACACTGAGTACCTCCCTGGTATGACAATTGATTACATCTCTTAACCTTTCTGCATCTGTGGTACCATCTGGAGCATTTAGTGCTTACATTTTTGCACACAAAGAACAGGTACCAGCCTATATAGACTTAAGTACATTCTCAATCCTTTTACTGTAAGGCTGTAACAACAATAGAAAGAAAAAAGAAACAATAGCCAGAATCACCTTGATTTCACAAAAGATGAAATTCCAAAGAAAACTAAACACACACCCAATAACTAATATTTTATAGAATAACTAATGTAGGATTATCAATTTAAAAAGCTATCCATTCACTGTCGGCAAATTTGTCCAAACATAGAAGAGAAAGGACATCTTATAAGGAACTAATATGTGCCAGAGGCTTTACAGACATGATATTTCATTTTATTTTAAGTAGTGAGCATTTATGTCCTATATTAGTATAAAGTTAAGACTTTGAAGTGTTAAGTAACTTGATTAAGGCTACACAAACATTTAATTTTGGAGCTAAGGTTCAAACCCAGTTCTACTCTCAAAGCCATTGTTCTTCATTCTAAATCATTAAATTTAGTCCAGTTTAATATATATTAATCCTTTTGAAAATATTCATTAAATACTATACAATATGTTAAGAACCTCTGTTAGTTGCTGAACAAAACAGCAGATACCTTTATTATATGTAAAGAATTGTTCTAAGGATAAATTTTGTTCAAAGCAAGAGTTTAGTACAGGCTTTCTCATTTGGGGCCATATTATACTTTGTTGGGTTTTTCTTGTGCATTATACAATATTTAGCATTCCTGCCATCTATGCAGTGTGTGCCTGGAGCACCCAGTCCCCCAGTCAATATAAATATCTCGAGAAATTGCCAGGTGTCTCCTAGAGCCAGCTCTTCGCCCAAACACCACCACTGAGAATCACTGGTTTAGAATAAGGTGGATGGACAAGTTCTTGTAAAACATACTAAAATTGTAAACTCTTGGGGTACAAGATCTGTCCTAATATTTTCTGAAGCAGTTAATTTTGTAGCTCTTCTCCCAATGAGACATTAGAAAAATTTTGATTGATAAATGAATAAATGAATGAATGAGTGAAAAATGACAGAACAAGCCACCAACAAAGTACTTCTGTTATAGTGGAAAAGTAACACTGGTGCAAGCACCAGTGAACTAAAAATAAGTAGGGAAGATCTGGGTTTGTTTTCCTCTTTTAGACTTCCTGTGCTAGCTCCCAGACAGAGGAAAAACAAAGTATACGTGGAAAACTGTTACCCAGATTGACACACACTTCTGCCATCACTGCGCTGAGCCCTTTTCTTTCTCATTTGCCTTATCCAGGTTCTTGTTACCTCGGCAGCCACGCCCTCACGTGCCACCGCTAGCTGTGAAATGTGACAGAAATTCACAAATAATTGCTTTTTTCCCTAAAATATAGGGGTTATAACTTTAGCCTTTGATAACATCATTCCCATATGCTTGTACTTCTAAGCATCCTCTTAAGTGAAAAAAGAAAAAAAAAGATTTATGGAAACACATGGGGAGAACTCAGAACCCATGATCTGTGATCTGTGTGAAAGCCTTTCATGAGTGATGGTTGGTGCTGTCCTGATCTGCACTTAACTGATGTGGCAATTACAGATTATTGCTATGCTTGAGCATATGAATTTATAGTGACTTCCATTTCCTTTCTAAATTTACGTATAGATAAAACTTTGATAAGGAAATATGCAAGGATAGATGGAGAAAAATGAATAGTATGTCTGTATTGTACATGAGTGAGAATTACACAAGAAACCATTTTCTGAATACCGATCTAGTACGGATGCAGATGATGAAATCAAAGGACAAATCAAGTATAGGGCAACAAGCACATCCACATTAACCCTGTAGTAAAACTAGTACTTTTTATGTGCTGTAAATATTAGCAATCTGTTTTATGGTAAAAACAGGCACTATTGAGTTTTACACTGTGTCGGGAATTCTACACCATATTACTTAATTCATTAAGCAACCTTTAAAGATATGAAAATGAGAACTAGAGAGTTTACCATCAAGGCTTCCCTGAGAGAACACAGGGTCTTTAGGAGCACAGGGGGCCTTGGAGTCTTCCTCTCTAACTTCTATTTTATTTCCCAGATCTCAGAATCAGCTTTCAGGTGCCAGGGAGTGTCTCTTGGAATAACATATTGGTGAGACCCACACAGGGCACTTAACTTCAGTACGAAGAAGACATTTGCTCAAGACTGGTCTCCAACTGTTTCTTATGAGCAGGATTCTGATGGCAGAGGGTTGCTGAGGCTGTGCCACCTTGGAGCAGGATCAAATCATGCCCAAACTAACAGAGAATTGAATTACAACCTCCCAAACAGGCGCACACTGAAAAGGTTCTGTTGGCAATTCAAGGAGCATGAGAACACCGTGGGAGTTCATGCTTATGTACCTGTTGGCCACCATTGCAGCCAGGTTTCTTTGGTCTCCCAAATTGACAGTAGAAGAGTGTATAAACTCTATATTCAAACCGTTTCCCACTTGTCAAGCATATTTCTAAGTCACTTATTCATTTGTCATCTTTATTCATAGCAAGATGTCCATTTGTGACAATTCATTGCTTTTCAGCATGAAAAGAGAACACCACTGCTTAAATATGGGGAAAGTTCCATTTTCAACAGTTGAAGTAAATGACAGCATTTTTAAACTCATCACTGGAGAAAAGGAGGTTTGCAAATCATCACTTTCCTGTTGTTTTGACAAAGTGCATCACCTAAAGATTATGAATTCCAAATATTATGGAAACCATGAGACTTTATCAGGAGACACAAAGAAAAAGAACCACCTCTTTCAACAACTGTGTTCAGAAGCCTCAACAAAACACCAATGAATTACAGTCATTTATGAAATCCCATGCTGTCCTGTCTAGTTAACAGGCCAAGGCAGGGCCCCAAGTAGAATCAACTATTTCAAGGACACAGCCCTTGTGTGCAGGGGTGAGTGACTGCTTTGTCCTTCCTTAGCCCCAGTTCTGTAATTGCATTGCTGGCTGGCATAGGAAAGAAGCAGGCTCATTTGGCCCCTGTCTCTTCTAGTCAAATAGAGGGCTCCCTTTCAACAAGTGACAAGTTTGGTGAGAATCTCTTCTGGGCAGCACATTTATATTACTGTTGCAAGTATACAGCTCTCAGCAAAGGAAACAGGATATTATTTCCTAGGCAAAGTGCTGTGCTCTTTGTTTTTATTCTGAGGAAAAGCCCATAGGAAGTAAACAAAAGGGAAATTGTGGAGGTTAAAAGAAATGTAGAAGCAAAACAGAGTGTGTGATTGATATGTACATGCAAGACCTGCAGTTGGCTGTGACCCTGAACAGGCTCCAGGTCTCAGAAGGGCTTTTATTTCTTTATACTTCTTCTGAGAGGGTTAGAACTATTCCAGAATGATTTTTGTTTTTTCTTCCACCAAGTACCTTCTTTCTTGAAAGCATGTTGTAGAAGAGAGAAAAGAGAGACCAACGAGGAAAGAAAATGGGAAAAGCATTCTGTCTGCTTCTCTCTCCTGCTTTCGACTTATTGGTGACTAGGTAAAATATAGATGGGCTAATACACAGGCATAGATTTTGAACTATTGCTTTTTTGTCCTTAAACTAAGCTTTGGTTCTTAGTCAACAACTTCTGCTCCTTTCTTCCTTGTCTTTAAATATTTGTGCTCAGCTATTTCTATTCTCATCACACACATTCCCTAGGCAATTTATCCACATGCAGATTCAACCACTATCCATCTACACCAAGAGTTTACAAACTTTCTAGGAAAGGAGTCAGGAAATACTTCTGGCTGTGTAGGCCATACGGTCTCTGTCACCACAGAGGTATCTGATCTATACTACTAACTCAAAAAACTTTACCCTCAGTCTAGAACCTTCTATTCAGATACTTTCTTTCTAACTGCTATGATCTGAATGTTTGTGTCCCTCCAAAGTACATGTTGACACCTTAATGCCCAATGTGATGATATCAACCTTTGGAAGGTGATTAGGCCATGAGAGCAGAGCCCTTATGAATGAGATCAGTGCCCTTATGAAGAGCCCCAAGTAAGCTCCCTTGCCCCTTCTACCAAGTGAGAACAAAACGAGAAGTCTGCAACCTGGAAACAGGGATACCAAGTAAGGAGAAAACAAGAAGTTTGCAACCTGACCTTGCTTCCATTTCCAGAATTGTAAGAAATAAATTTCTGCTGTATAAAAACCACCTCATCTGTGGTATTTTGCTATAGCAGTCCAGACTAACACACTGATTAATAGCCATCTCTTCCTTGATGTCCCACTGATGCTTCGAACCTCTTTCATTATTTTCCCCATCAAATGCTGCTCCCAGGTTTTATATTTCAGACTCTGACATCATTATCACTTCCATCTCCCATGCCAGTGACTTGGAAATTATCATTGACTAATCCTTCTCTTCCTCGTCTCACTTTAGACACTTTTGCCAAACTTGCCACGTAAATATATCCCGAACCTCCCTCCCACATAAGCACACTGCTATTTTAATGTCCTAAAGTAGTATCTTTCCTTCCAGGTTTGCCTTCTTTCAAGCTACTCCAGCTGTGCTCTTTGTAAATTATAAATATGATCATTTTTCTGCCCCTGTGCAAATCTTTCAAGGGTCCCCAAGCCTGAAACATCAATCCTAAACCAGATTACATGCCTAATCTCAGACCTCCTTAGTTAGAGACTTCAAGAATAATGAGTTGTTTCAAATGATAATTCCTTAGAAAGAATGACACTGAAAAGCCTAGCACTATCCTACATTTATATTAAATTCATATTCTTTGATATATTCCCCAAAACCTTCATGATTTAGATCCAGTTTGTATCTTAAACCTCATGTGTTTTCCCCAATCTCTTATGTGTATGCAAATGTTGGTGATCCATTGGATCTCTACCTTTTGGGGACACACTGGCTCCAGATGTGCTGTCATTCCAAGAGCCAAGGCCTAGACCTCTTTGTTAGAGGAATGCCCGTAGGCTACTGGGATTGCTTTATCTGCTCACACAAGTACCAGAAAATTAAATCCCCTCAGGTGCAGTGACTAATAATTGAAGGAGGAAGAATGAATATATATATATATATATATATATATATATATTCACCAGCTCTTTGTCCCCTGATTGGGATAACTCTTAAAATGTGTCCTAGGGGCTTCCCTGGTGGCACAGAGGTTGAGAGTCCGCCTGCCGATGCAGGGGACACGGGTTCATGCCCCGGTCCGGGAGGATCCCACATGCCGCAGAGCGGCTGGGCCCGTGAGCCATGGCTGCTGGGCCTGAGCGTCCGGAGCCTGTGCTCGGCAACAAGAGAGGCCACAACAGTGAGAGGCCCACATACCACAAAAAAAAAAAAAAAAGTGTCCTAGGCTGTGTTTAGAGCTACGTGGGATTGAGCCAAATTTACTCACTCTGGGCATTTATTCAACGTTGCACTCTTGCTTAACCTCTGTGATGGTTAATTGTATATGACAACTTGGCTAGTTCATAGTACCCAGGTATTTGGTCAAACTGTTGTTGGATGTTGCTAAGGAGGTATTTTTAAGATGAGATTAACATTTAAATCCATAGATTTTGAGTAAAGCAGTTTATCCTCCATAATGTAGTTGAGTCTCATCCAATTAATCAGAGACCTTAATATAAAACAGCATGAGGTCCCCCCGTGAAAGAGGAAATTCTGCCTCCAAATGTCTTCAGACTCAAGCTGCAGCATCAACTCCTCCCTGGGTCTCCAGCCTAGTAGCTGATCCTGCAGTTTGGACTTCCAAGCCTCCACAATCCTGTAAGCCAGTACCTTAAGTCTCTCTCTCTTTCTCTCTTTGTTGCACTTCATATGTGTAATATCCCTATTTACAGGATAACCTGTTTCTTTGGTAGCTGAATACAGTAATAGCAACTACATAAATGGTTAATTATTACAATGTAGGATCAAATTTGAAGACTCCAGAGAGAGGGTACATTATCTGCTCAAGGCTAGAGACTGCTTCAGTAACTTTTAGGGTTTTCCATTCCAAATCATATATTTGGGATATTAATCCTGGTTCAAGTTTATTAACAAAGTAAATTGCTACTGCAATATATATACGGTAAAAATATGAGGCTAGAGTTGCAATATTTTGTCATTGTAAATGAATAGCTAAAATGCTTGGAGAAATTTTATACCTTGGGTTTAAAATAGCTGCAGTTTAACACGATGTTTCAATAGTTTGTAAAAAAAGGTGCGTATTTTGTCTTAGTATAGTTAAGTGACAACGGAGAAACCTCTACATCAATTTCTTATTAATGTATTGATGTTTATGGGCTAGAATATTTTTCCATTGGCAAAATATATCAAGGGGAAACTCTTCACAATCAAATATCATGAATTCTAATGATGCTGCATGAAATGGAACACAAATCAATGAAAGGCACTACATATTATTCAATTTTTATCAAACAAGTTGCTCCTGCTATTAAGATAATGTGGTAATATAATCCTATTCTACTATTTCTATTGTTAATAACACTCACATAAAGTAAAACATGAATAACCATAAGAAATATATTACTACTAACTATAACAATATAAAATGTAACCAAACAGTACCATTTTTAGTGCTCATAACTTACAATTTAAAAGAAATTATATTATCAAACACTACATATAATCCTGAACAAGACTTGAAATATTGAAAAAAAAATTCCAACATTTTCAAAAGGAAAATTTGCTATATCAAAGTTAACACTTTTAAAGTAGAAGAGCCTGTCTTAATCACACTTTTCAGTCAGATAGGCTTTCACTCCTAGACCACTAAAACATCAGTAGTTGCCAGAAAGTCATGTACTATTATATTAAAAATGAAACTGAATAATTTAACTATGTCATCATGTTTAGTATTAAGAATGGTAGTCTTTTAAAACAATTGTTTATTTTTTTAATCGAAATGAAGAGTACACTAATGATAATGACCAAGCCCATCTAAAGAAACACAGGGGCTTTCAAATCACCAGAAGAGTCAGAGCCTGGGGAGGGAACTCACTGATTTTGCTCAGTGTAGAAATTCAGTGGGAGAGCAGAAATTAAGCTGAAGCAGAAAGGAAAGGGAATTATTATTTATGAAGAATTCTCTCTGTTGTGCCTCTTCTACCAGACAATTTACGAGATCATAGACTATCATCAAGACAACACTGGGAAGGGGTATGATAATCCCTATTCTACATATGAGAAATCTATAGTACAGATAAACTTAGAAGACAAAACAATACCCAGAATCACATAGTAAGTAAGGATAATAATCAGCAGTGAAGCTGACATCAGTCCCATACCTAGGCCCTTACTTTCTACTACCATTCATTCTACCTCTTACATCACTCACAAGCTCAGGAGAGCAGAGCCAGAACTCATCCAAATAAGATCCTGTGTGTGCAGCCAGGACCTTAAGCAGGCACTGAGCCTCATAGGAGTTAAGTTTTCCATCAATGATTTTGGATTGAGGTCAGAATACCATCACTATTGATGCCAGGCTGGGCTAAGAGCCTTGGTTAGCAAGCTTCTTATCTATAGCAGACAATGGGTTATTAGAGAAGGTGAAGTTGTCAAAATTTCTGAATGGAAACTTTGAACATTAAAAGTATATACACTTGAGTAAATAAAAAACAGACAGTAGGTCTAAAGGTGTTCTTCTAAAAGGTACTACAGGCTTTTCCTGAGAATCTGGTCAGATGCCTTGCAGGACATTTGGTCCTGTCCAAAACGTCTATAAGACATTTGGTCCATAAGATACTTGGTCCACACCAAAAGGTCCTTGATATTTGGTCCTTTTCAAAATATCCATGAGCATATTTGGTCCATGCTAAATATTTTGGACAGGACCATGTGTCTTATTATTTTGGATAGGACAAAATATCTGCTGACCAGTGAGATGAGGTTAAGGTAGTGATGGTATCAAGTTATGAATGAATAAATGAAGGGGAACAAATCTTTTGTCAGTATATCAAAATTTTGCTATTAATATACTGAATGGCCTTGAGAAAGTCAACCCAACACTTCAGTACTCAATTTATCTCTGAAATGCGAAGTTGGGCTTGATAATTTCTTGCTATTTCTTTATTATTGCTGTTTTTCTGTTCCTTCTTACTCATCTCACTGGATTTTTCTACTATGTTACATGCTCTAAGATGTTAGAGTAATCTCTCTTTTACCTAATATCACCACAAAATAAACAGCAAAATGTCAATTTTTTAGATAGTATAAGCCTTTTATTCATTCAGAATATTTGAAATTTTATAACGTAAATTTTTAAAAGGACCAAATTATTCTATCCTTTTAAAATGATGTTTAACAAACTCTTAAAATGTCATTATCTTTACTTCAAATAATCATATTAAAGCAGACAAGCTGCTTAAGAATCCAGAGCTAATTCTGCTAGTCTCAATTAGCGCATCCTGATAGTGATTTGATGGTCCCTCCACTGTCTTTCTCTTTCCTTCTTATCTCTTACTTGGTGATTTCCTTTTTGACAGTCATAACATAATCATGTTTCTAAACTCTCATCCACTGGGACCTAACTTAAGGAGAACACAAGTAACTAAGCAAAACAGTAACCATGTACATAGACTCATACAAATAAACATAATCATATACATAGACTCAAGACCACTCTCAATGTGACTCCATAAACTCGTCGACCTTATTTCATGTTTACATTTTAATCTGTTTTTATTTACTATTGGTTTTTCTAAGAAGTTCAATATTTTTCTATTAATTTAATTCTATCTACTAAAGAGAAAATGGACTAGTGCTGACTTTTCTGTTTCAAGTACAGATTAGCTGAGATAATACACCTTAGGCAGTGTCTTAGGAGACTGAGCAATAGTTAAGGATAATGAAGTCCAGGTCTTTTTATGATAAACAAAATGATCTTTCATATATGTGACACCATAAAGGTAAATTTAATCACTGCATGTATGTCCATATACTTACTCATAATTTGTTGACAGTTACTATATAAAAATGTTCTTCTGAATGAAGCACCTAAGTGATCCATTTTTTATTTGTCTTTCAGGTCTTGTCCAAGGTTTTTGCGAATCATGTACTATAATATGCTTGCTTTGATTTAATAATTTAAATAGACTGAATAGATTATCTTATCCATACCACATTGACCAGCCAAAATAAGTATATTTCTAAACAATAACATACATTTAAGTTGCATTTTATAATGCCCTAAAATAAACTTTCATAAAAATTGTCTTATTTCTTAAAAATTTAAATATATGTATATCTTCTGCTTTTACTGGAAAGAAGAAATCATACTCTCATACAAGATTTATACACGAATGTCCTTAGCTGCTCTTTTTGTAATAACCAAAAACTGGAAACAACCCAAATGTCCATCATCAGGTGTATGAGTAAATAAAATATGGTATAGCCAAACAATAGAATACAACTTAGCAATAAAAGTAAATGAACTGCTATACACACTACAATATGGGTGAATCTCAAAATAGTTATGCTGAGTTTAAAAAGTCAGACAAAAAATGTGTATGTGCTGTATGATTCTATTTCTGGAAAATGCTGGAAAATGCAAACTAACCTAGTGACAGAAAATAATCTATAGTGATAGAAAGCAGATCAGTTGTAGCTGGGATACATATAGCTAAGAGGGGCAAAATGGAAAATCTACAGAAGAGCACAAGGAAAATTTGGTGGCTGTAGTATATGTTCACCCTCATGATTATAGTGATGATTTTACAGGTATATACTTATATAAAAATTTATCAAATTGTGCATTTTAACTATATGCAGTTTATTGTATGTCAATTATACCTAAATAAAAGCAGTTAAAATATTCTTGTTTCATTTCAATCTCACTATCATCCTGTGAAGTAGTATTTTTCTGTTTTACAGTTATTGAAACTGCTGTTTAGAGAAGCTGTATTATTTTTTCCATGATGGTGCTTTAAGTATCTATCATATAAGGATTTAAATATTTCAATATTTTTGTTTAAATATTTTATCCCAGTTGTATATTCCTTCTATATCAATATTTTCCTATAGGAGAATATAGTGGATTTAGCACAACCTTTATCATATTCAAGAATTTCCATTACTAAATCTGAACAAGTGTCTTGTACCGTAATGGGGTGGGGTGGGAGCATAGCCGTGGGCACACAGCCATTACCAGATAACCGTTACCTGGAGACCAGAAGCACAGGGCCCGAGTGGGGCAGGTGGTGGTCCTCACAGTGGAGAGACAGCAGTAAGAGGCAGGATCGTGGCCGTCTCCCTGGGGCCCTCCAGGCCTTCTGGCCTTAGGCCGATGGGTGAGCTGGGGAATCTGGGGAACAGGCTGAGGGCTGTGTCCTGCAGGGCTCCAGAGAAACTCTCCCCTACTCCCTCCTCCTCAACCTAGTGGCAGGGGCAGTCCACATGAGTCGCAGTCTACAGGACCCAGCACCACCACCACCCCCGACTTTTGGGTGGCCTGAGGAACCTGAGGGTCAGTTAGGTCCTGGGCGCCTGGCTCCCTCAGTGATGATGGCTGGGAAGGTTCTGGGGACCTGGCCCTGAGGGCACCGCCAGCTAAGATCTGCCTCTTCAGACAGGCCTGGACACTGGCGGGAGGACCTAGACTGGGTACTGGACAAATGCTCCCAGACAGGGTAACTGGCCCAAGCAGGGAGCCCCTTCTCTTAGCCAGGATTTATGGTTACAATGATATCTAATCGACTCCCAGTTTAGTGTCACATAGCTCACCACAGAAATTAAAGGGAAAGCATGGAAGATACTAGTTATGCATAGTAGCACTGAAATCTTAAACTAACATCAACCAGTCATCAAAATCTGAAACACCAACATTATAAAAATAAAGATAATGAGTCTTGTATTAACAATTCAGTTAATGTGCTATATACCTCTGAAATACAGAAACCATTCTACCTAAAAGACAAGGTAAGAAGAAAAAGAAGTTTACCTTCTTCCTGACTGTTTCAAGATGCAAAATAGCCTTCTCTATATGGATGAGAACCACTTTCACTGTAGGAGACTGACTCTATACCCCTTCCCTCAAAATCAGTTAACTGCCATTCTACAAAAAGCCAGGAAAATGTGGATTCTGATGAATTAGGCACAAGGTGGTACTTTGGAAGGTACAGTTTACTTGTATTGATATTTATATAAGCTGATGTACATGGAGGTATATCACTGACAGAAGTACAAGGATTGTAATTATTATATAATATGTAATTATTATAATTATAGGACTGTAATTTTTCAAATAGTGCTTTAGTTTAGAGCTTTAGAAAATAAGAAAATGCCTTAGGAGAAGGAGATGCGTTTTTTCATCCTTGAAGTATGAATATAAAGGAAAAAAAGGAATGAGTCCTGAATAAAACTACTTAAACACTAGATAAAAGAAGATAATTTTGTAGACTCAGAAAAGGAAAAAACACTCCGAAAATAACTTATTTCTGGAATAAGAGAAAAAACCTGAAAATGTTGTTTGTGTTCAAAATAATACAAGTAGAGATTTCCATGAAATATGTGCAGATATCCACAGGAAGAAAACAGGCCAAAATGAAAGATACCCAGGACATAATCAAAGATAAATAAAACTAAATATTTCAGAGTGACAGAAGGGAAAATTGCCAGGAAGCTAAATGTTAAACTGTATTAAATTAAACTCCATACTTTTGGACTTAAAAGCAAACAATAAGTATTAAAACAGACTTACTAAATCAATAAATTAAAATTTTTAGACTATGTACCTGAAAGATGAAATAACAAAAATGACAAGATAAATGTAACAGATATAAAATATAAAGTGAAGATAAAAGTTCAAAGATGTTTATAAGGAACAAATAAAACATGAAAAGAGAAAAAATATCTAGAGTTATATATCTAAAGAAAATTGCTGTGACTGTTGGGGATGGTACCATCAAACTGTCCCAGATAGTACTGATGAAAGGAGAATAGTACATAAATCTATTTTATCTCATTTAAACTTTTTTTTTTGCTGTACGTGGGCCCCTCACTGTTGTGGCCTCTCCAGTTGCGGAGCACAGGCTCTGGACATGCAGGCTCAGTGGCCATGGCTCATGAGCCCAGCCGCTCCACGGCATGTGGGATCTTCCCGGACCGGGGAACGAACCCGTGTCCCCTGCATCGGCAGGAGGACTCTCAACCACTGCGCCACCAGGGAAGCCCTCATTTAAATTTTGAAAATTATAAAAATAAAGTAAAAAAAAATATTATTCAAACAGCTTGCTAAAAAAAAAATGCTGGGCTTCCCTGGTGGCGCAGTGGTTGAGAGTCTGCCTGCCGATGCAGGGGACATGGGTTCGTGTGCTGGTCTGGGAAGATCCCACATGCTGCGGAGGGGCTAGGACCGTGAGACATGGTCGCTGAGCCTGCGTGACCGGAGCCTGTGCTCCGCAATGGGAGAAGCCACAACAGTGAGAGGCCCGTGTACCGCAAAAAAAAAAAAAAATGCTGCATACAAACAGCAAATCTGGCCAGCTCATGTTTCTGCTCTGCAAGATTAAATGGAAAAGATAAAGGAGCAATGTTTAGTTTTGAAAGGAAACTTTGTGAATCTCAAAATTTTGCACCCAGCTAAAGCACTTTAATTAACGAAGAAAACCAAAAGTTAATTTTATATATCAATGATGCAGAAAATACATGGAATTAATTCTATAGAAATGTGCAGCCTACAAGACTAAAACTAAAAAAGACAAACTGTAAACCTAGATAAACGGGATAAAGCACAAAAAATTTTAATAGCTAGCATAAATATAAATATATACAAAGCAAATAAAAAGTGTAAACATTAATGACAGAGAATGTGAAAATTATTCATTAATTTATTCAACAAATATATAATAATTAGAGTCATGAACTTTTTTTCAGGTGCTGGTTATACTGTATGGATCAAATATAAGAATTCATGAGTTCATGGGATTTTATATTTTAGTTGGGGAGACAAACAATAAATAAGGTAAGGTGTGTGCATGTGTGTATTATTCAAGAAAGTATTAAGTTCTAAAGGGAAAAAATAAGCTGGAAAAGAGAATGTGATTTGCAGTGGTTGGAAGAGAGTATATGTGTTGTACTGCAAAGAGAATGGTCAGAGAAGTCCTTGTTGAGAAGGTGACCTCTGAGTGAAGACCAGAAGGAAGGGCTAGAATGTACCTTGTGGACATATGAAAAAAGAGTATTCCAGGCAGATAAGAGAAATTGTGTAGGTCTTGATGCAACAGCATGTCCACCATTTCTTGAAACTACAGGGCCACCAGTATAGCTTGAGTGAAGAAATAAGAGAGAGTATTATGAGATGAGGTCAGAGAAATAACTGAGAGCCAGTCGAGATCAAGGCATCCTCATACTGAGATGTTAGAGAATGAGAAAGAACCAGAAAGTTGGTGGCCAGAAAATTAATAAGAATACCAGGCAAGGGCTTCCCTGGTGGCGCAGTGGTTGAGAGTCTGCCTGCCGATGCAGGGGACACGGGCTCGTGCCCCAGCCCAGGAAGATCCCACATGCCGCAGAGCAGCTGGGCCCATGAGCCATGGCCACTGAGCCTGTGCGTCCAGAGCCTGTGCTCCGCAACGGGAGAGGCCACAACAGTGAGAGGCCCACATACCACAAAAAACAAAACAAAACAAAACAAAAATGGGCAGAAGACCTAAATAGACATTTCTCCAAAGAATACATACAGATGGTCAAGAGGCACATGAAAAGATGCTCAACATCACAAATTATTAGAGAAATGCAAATCAAAACTACAGTGAGGTATCACCTCACACTGCAGAATGGCCATCATCAAAAAATCTACAAACAATAGAGGGTATGGAGAAAAGGGAAACTTCTTACACTGTTGGTGGGAATGTAAATTGATACAGCCACTGTGGAGAATAGTATGGAGGTTCCTTAAAAATCTAGAAATAGAACTACCATATGACCCAGCAATCCCACTCTTGGGCATATAGCCAGAGAAAACCATAATTCAAAATGATATATGCACCCCGATATTCATTGCAGCACTAGTTACAATAGCCAGGACATGGAAGCAACCTAAATGTCCATCAATAGAGGAATGGATAAAGAAGATATGGTACATATACAAAATGGAATATTACTCAACCATATAAAGGAATGAAACTGTGTGATTTGCAGAGATGTGGATGGACCTACAGACTGTCATACGGAGTGAAGTAAGTCAGAAAGAGAAAAACAAATATTGTATATTAACGCATATATGTGGAATCTAGAAAAATATTTCAGATGATCTTACTTGCAAAGCAGAAATAGAGACACAGACATAGAGAACAAACATAAGGATACCAAGGGGGGAAGAGGGGTGGGATGAATTTGGAGATTGGGATTGACATATATACACTACTATGTATAAAACAGATAACTGATGAGAATCTACAGTATAGCACAGAGAACTCTACTCAGTGCTCTATAGTGACCTAAATGGGAAGGAAATCCAAAAAAGAAGCAATATGTGTATACGTGTGACTGACTCACTTTGCTGTACAGCAGAAACTAACACAACAGTGTAAAGCAACTATACTCCAATAAAACAAACAAAACCAAAAAACAAAACTAAAAAAGAAACAAGACCCATCTATATATGCTGCCTACAGGAGACTAACTTCAGATCTAAACACACACACAGACTGAAATTGAGGAGGTAGAAAACGGCATTTCATGCAAATGGAAATCAAAAGAAAGCAAGGGTATCAAACTTACACAAAATTGACTGCAAAATAAGACTGTAACAAGAGACAAAGAAGAACATTACATAGTGATCAAGGGATTAATCCAAGAAGAAATAACAATTGCAAATATATATGCACCCAACATAGGAGCACCTAAATCCATAAAGCAAATATTAACAGACCCAAAGGGAGAAACTGACAGTAACACAATAATAGTAGGGGACTTTAACACCCCACTTACATCAATAGACAGATCATCCAGACAAAAAATCAATAAGGAAACACTGGCCTTAAAGTTCATGTTAGAACAAATGGACTTAATATATGTATATAGAACATTCCATCCAAGAGCAGCAGAATACAAATTCTTTTCAAGTACACATGAAACATTCTTCAGGATAGAAGACATGCTAGCACATAAAACAAGTCTCAGTGAATTTAAGAAAATTGATATAATATCAAGTGTCTTTTCTGACCACTATTTTAGGAGACTAGAAATCATCTTTAAAAAAAAAAATACTACCCAAAACACAAACACATGGTACCTAAACAAAATGCAACTAAACACCCAATGGGTAACTGAAGAAATCAAAGAGGAAATAAAAAAATACCTGAAGACAACTGAAAATGAAAACATAATGATCCAAAATCTATGATATGTAGCAAAGCAATTTTAAGAGGGAAGTTTATAGCAATAAAAGCCTAGCTTAAGAGACAAGAAAAATCTCAAACAACCTAAACTACCATTTAAAGGAAGTAGAAAAAAAGAAAAAAACAAAAACAATGTAACTAGAAGAAAAGAAATCATAAAGATCAGAGCAGAAACAAATGAAATTGAGACTAAAATAAAATAGAAAAGAGTAATGAAACTAAGAGTTGGTTCATTGAAAAGATAAACAATATTGATAAATGTTTAACCACACTGATCACACAAAAAAAGAGAGGACCCAAATCAATTAAATCTCATTTATCAGAAATGAAAATGGAGAAGTTACAATCAACACCACAGAAATACAAAGGATCATAAGAGGTTATGGCAAACAGTTATATGCCAACAAAATGTAAAATCTAGTAGAAATGGACAAATTCCTAGTAGTGTACCATCCCTCAAGACTGAACCACAAAGAAAGAAAATATGAACAGATGATTTATCAGTAATTATCAGGGGATTTTTTTGTTGGCAGAATTTTATATTTATTCAAAACTTAGCGGCAGGACTAATTTTTATTTTGCATTTCTGCTTAAGAAACAGTGTGCCTGTGTAAAGTACTTTTAAAATAACTCTCATGGAAAAAAAATCTGGCTTTACAAGTTATTGCTTCAGTATCAGTAGGAATTTAAATAACTTTTTTACTTTAATATAAGAGACTAAGTAACTACTAAGCAGTAATGAAATACAGGTAAAAGAAACAGATTATATGGCAAGAACAAAAATATTATATTGTTTAGGATATTTTTTCATATTTTAATCAATATTTATGGTATTGACCTGTAGTTTAACTCTTAGGATGTTAGATGATTTTTGAGTGAGAAATGAGAAAGATCATATCAGCCACACATTTTGATTAGTTGTTTTTCAATATAGATTGGAGATAGGGGAGTATCAGCAGCTAAATTTCTCTATTTGCTATGGGGATTTCCTAAAAAATAACATTAAGTCAGTAGGCATAGATATATGATGATAGATGATACAGAGATAGATAGATAGATAGGTAGGTAGATAGATAGATAGATAGACAGGAAAATAATGTACTTCAATAAAAAAGAAAAAACTGCATTGCTTAGAGCACACTCAGGTTGCTGAGTCTGATTATATGGGAGCTCTGTGCCTTTCATTCCTTTAGGTATTTTACAACTCTATAACTTGTAAATAACTGATAGCAATGCAAAATAATTCTTGTCTACAGACAGGCAAGTAAATTCTGTTAGGCAAAGGTTCAATTGATTTCCCTCCCTCATATTGGAAAAAGCCATTCCTGTGTCATTTGCTTATTCATTTCAATATTCCCGATTAATAAATGTGTCTGTTCTTTGGATTCTTCTTTGAACCAACTGTAATGTCTGCCTGACTCACTCATTAATAATTAGCTCAACAAAATGTTTAGCCTATGTTTATTTTATATCTGTATGACAGTGATTTTACCTTTTTTAAAAATAATTATCAATGACAGAGAAAGGAAGGAAGGAAGGAAGGAAGGAAGGAAGGAAGGAAGGAAAGAAGGAAAGGAAAGGAAAGAGGGAGGGAGGGAAGGAGGGAGGGAGGAAAGAATTTAGATTTACCAAACTAACTCTTCATTAACCTTCTCGAAAACTGATATCTGAAAAGAAGTCAATTTAAAAAATAGAGTTTTAGTTCTTACTTTTGTTCTTTTTCAGTGACATTTCTCCTCCATTGTCTTCTTTCAAATACTAGAAGATATCTATATTTTGGTACTAAGCACAACAGAGATTGACAGAGAAAGAGAAGAGATAAAGACATACAATAGAATGGTACATCTGCCCATCTCCTTTCTTCCTACCTGTTTCTGTAACCTTGTTTTCATGCCATATATTTCTCCATCTATTCATGATTCTTATATGACAATAATATTTACCAAAATATTTAGACTAAAATTATGGAAAGTTGTTTACTTTTGTAATAGACTTATGCCAATGAAATTCCTCAATTAACCCCATTCTGAGCTTCAGATCTCTGATGTAAACAAGTCAAATTACTAAATGATCTCTAAGTTCACTTCCATTCTTAAAATCTCCATGACTTAGAATTACCAAGTAAAGTCCAGGGGGTAAAGGCCACATATAATCTTAAATATCATACCTCTGTTATATTTCACTGTTTGTATTTTGTATATTTTACACTATTTCTTATAAGAAAACTTAACAGGTCAATTTTTAAAAGCAGAAGACCTATTACTTCTTCACTTCCAACCTTGTTTCTTTCATTCTTGTACCATCATCTTTTCCCATCTACACCTATCAGCAGTGAGTAGAGTATCACAAGACTTCAGTACATATTTATTTCAACATTGCACCCTAAACTGTATGGCCAACACATCAACTAGAGTAGTCCTTTAAAAATTTAGATCTATAAAGTTGGACCATGTCATTCCTGTATTTAAAGCTCTTCACAGATGTCCCACTTCACTCAGAATAAAAGATAAGGCACTTATTATATGACTAGAATGTAATCTACAAGGACATAGAAACTCTTCCACCAGCTGATACTATTTCCCCCTCACTGTTTCTCCTTACACATTGTTGCTTTGAGTCCCTTGTATTGGTTGCTCCCCCAGAAATACACATGGCTAACTTCACTTCCTTCAAAGTTTTACTCAGTCTTCACCTATCTCCTAAAAAATTATTAAAATTTTTAACTTCCCCTGCACCCCTGCCAAATTTCCAGTCCTCCTAACCCTTCTCTAGATCCTTTCTCCATAGCACTCATCACTTTATAACATAGTATACATTACAATTCTTTTGGGGTTGTTTATTTTCTGCTACTTCCCACTAGAATGTAAGCTACACAGAGGCAGGGGATTTTGCCAATTTACTGTACTGATGTATCTCAAGCACTTAAAGAGTGCCTAGAAAAAAATAGATGGTCAACAATATTCACTGAATCATTGAAAAATTAAAATAAATTATCAAATTAATGAATTGTCCTCATTTACTTTTACTATGCCCCAAGTAAACTGTTTAACTATGTCCAATTTAACATAGCTATAGATGATAGCAGTGAAAAGAAAAACGTTTATAGGAGGTGTTGGACTGAATGGTTGTTTCTATCCAAAACTCATATGTTGAAATCCTACCTCCCCCGATGTGATGGTATTAGGAGATAGAGCCTTTGGGAAGTAATTAGGTCGTGAAGGTGGATCACTGCCCTGATAAAGAGACCCCAGAAAGATCCCTCTTCCCTTCCACCACGTGAGGACACAGGAAGAAGACGGCCGTCTAGGAAACAGGACTTGAACTCTTAGCAGACACCAAATCTGCCAGCACCTTGATCTTAAACTTCCCAGTGCCCAGAACTGTGAGAAGTGTATTTCTTTTGTTTATAAGCTATTCAGTTTATGGTATTCTGTTATAGCAGTGCAAATGGACTAAGATAGGAGATAATTTCAATTTTTTTAAAAGCATCCCTAAATCATCAGCATAAATGCTAGAATCAACTTATTTAATAAAAGTATTTTAAAAATACAAAATTTATTTGAGCAATACTTGTGTTAGACCCTGAAGACAGCAAAAGAAAGACATGTTCCTGCCCTCAAAGATTTCTAAACTTCTTGATCAAACAGGTAAGTCAAAAAATATTAAAGAGGACATAAAGAAGAAACAAAGGAAAATGAAGAAAAGATTGAAGTTGGTTCCGGCAAGCCTTTCGATTTTGAGCTGGAATGCTGTTGCCGTAAAGTGGGTCTCTTGTAAAATCCACTGGCAGTAAACACTTCAGTCCCCAAAAAGTATTGGGGCAGAAGAGCAGATTATATGGAAGGAATTGTATTAGCCCTAATATCTCAGGGGAATGTTTCACAGTTTTCTATTTGCAAGAATAGCCCTTCTTCTGAACTGAGAAATCCTTTTCTTATAAGAAACAATTAGTTATCTTGTATAATAGAATGCTGATATCTTATATTCCCCTTTACCTTCTCCTGTGACCAGTTAATGTGTGTCTCCAGTTACATGCCACATTTTCACTTTAAATGGCACTTATGAAGATCTTGCTATTGCTTTATAATACTTTCTACATTACTCTTTGTTTCTTCAAATCATTTACAGTTAACTAAATTTTTATCAAAGGAGAACTCTTTCATTGAGCTATTCCAAAAAGTTAAAGCAGTTAATCCACTAACATTTTTAAAGCCCTCACGCTGCTTTCACTGTTATAATGTGTACTGTTATGACTTCTAGATTATGTTAATAAGGAAACTCTCCAAGTCGAACACTCACAAAGCACACCATTGTTCCACCCGCAGCAACCCATGCATTTACTCATGGCAATAAATTCAATCACATTACTTCAGTTATGGCAGATTTATACTCACTTGTTATCAGTCAGTACATAGACTTTAAAATTTGGCTCAGAGTTTTTCATTACCTCTGTGGAACTTCCCTTTCACTCCTATCAGAACTGGGCTCCATTTATATGTGCCCTCAGTCCTTAACTTTCTAATAATAAATCTCAGATTCATCAACCCCTTTGTCAGGTCTCTCATCCATGGGCACCAGAGCATTCACCTGTTATGCCCCGAGCTGTGGAATTCCCTGAACTGAACACTCCTCTCCAAATCCCCAGAGCTTTATAAATCCCTTTTAAGTCTCCCTTATTACAATTTGCTATTAATATTTGATCTGCCACTGACACATGCTGTAGGCTTGGTTGTTATAAATATATATATAAGGAGATGAAAAGTCTTTTTATTTTCCTCCCCATTTGTGAACAGAACTAAAATGTCCTCCCCTTCTCTGTTGGTATTTTATATTTTTCATCATTCCTTCCTTTCTCCCTTTCATTACTAGCAGAACAACTACCCAGTAGGCTTTGGTCACTAGCCAGCGTTTAGAGTTAAATATTTCATGTATTTGGGATCACAATATCATTAATTATCTTGCATCCTAGAGATTGAGACTTTTTTTTTTAAGGAGACAACATGCAGTTAGGAGAAAAACAGCTCATTCCTTACAGCTACCCTCCTCCATTGCCTGTCCTACATAGCAGTTTTTTCTTCTATCTTTAATTCATAAACATTATGAATTAATGCTGCTCTTTTGTCAAAAGAAAAGTACATTTAGTGGCACTCAAGGACATGTGATTTCTGTACTGTAATGGTGATATAAGCAATAACATCAGACTGTGGGTCCTAGATAGCCCTAGTCCAAAGGAGTCTGTTCCAGCATCTGCCAATATTAAAAGAATGTTGTTTATTTTTGCATTTTCCTTGACACATAGTCCAGAACTATGTACACAGTGGGCATTTCAAAAATGTTTGTAGAACATTGAATCAATTAGTTTTATCTCAGTTTTGTAATTTTTATCTCCCTTTGAAAAGGATCTAGTTTTCTGTTTCTCTACTCATTAGAGTACACAGTTTTTCTGTCACCCTTGTCTGTTCTACAGCTGTTGATCAGCCTATGGATTAGGACCCAGAGGCTAGCTGACAGACAGGAAAGGGCATTATATTCTGGTACAATTTCCCTCTAACTGCTTAATGTTCTTTAAACCCCTCATTCAATTAGATGGCACAAGCTATTATACATAAGTGCCCCACCATGGAAACTTACATGCTCATATCTGCAAGATACAGAGAAAGGAAGGCAAAGGGTAAGTTAATAGGACATTGTCTGTATGTTTGGTAAATCCTGTGGAGTTTAGGGCTCAAGGTTAATATCAGAGTGCCAGGCTATGGAATTTAAACAGCAGGTATATTTCAATAGCACAGAATATGAGAGAGAACAGAGTATAGCCTGATATATTATTCTGTTATTTGAAATGGGTACAGTGTAAAATTCGGCATTTTCTCTGAAATATTTTGAAGATTATTTGGGCCACTGAAAATAATGGCAAAGTTGAAATTTTTTTTTAAATTACTAAAGTAGGTGACCTGATTGGATTTCACTAACTGGTGGAGTTTTAAGAGTTCTGATATACTTACTGATAGAAGAAAGAAATGACTGCTTTTTCTTTGTGGGAAGGAAGACAAAAGTAATCTCATAAGATACAAAACTTAATACATGAAGATTATTAGTTGTTAATAATGTAGGAAGACACTGGATTTTACATGAGAATACAAATTATTGTGCTTCTGCTAGGTACTGGGAGCCCTTCAATGGGACAGAACATGGCTGGTAAAATAAAATGAAGGCTTGTTTTAGCCACTATTCACTCCCGTCTCTGATGCTTTTGTGCTTTGCACAAATGTACAACAATAACTGATCTCCTGATAAATGCTCTTACAATGGATATGAAAATACAAGCAGAAGAGAGAATCAGTTTCATCATCTCTTCTGGACAACTTTGAAATTTATAATTATGATACAACCTATAATTATGATACACAACAATGGCTCATGTTTAAAGCAAAATCAGTAAATTCCCAGCATAGCACTACAGCTTTGCCTGATCTCAATTAATTTTCAAACTAACTTTAGGAGGTGGGTAAATTTATTTTCTTCATTTTACAATAAGAAAACTCAAAATGAGACATTAAGCTGTTTGACAGATATGCCATACAGTTATAAAGTAGAGATAGGATTGGAATCCAGACAATATGATTATGCAAAGTTCAGCCACAATATAAACTACAAACCTAAGGCATATCATAGTGTTTGTATGTTTTATTCTTAATAAGGATACACTGTTTTTAAAAATTTGGAATCAATAAGCCCAAAGAAGAAAATTCAAACCACCCTTAATCTCATTACAAAGAAAACTACTGTAAATATTTTGGAGCATGTATATTCCAAGTTGTCTTGTAATGGATAATTTATATGTTGTCAGTAATCAACTTTTTTCAATTACCAGGTTTTCCACTAAAATAAAATTTCTATGACATAATTTATTACATGCATATATACACCTTCTGTGTACTACACTTTACCCAATAAATCACATACTTTTAATAGTGTTTCCAATTTTATTTTGTTGCTGTCATTAAAACATTTTAATGAATAACTTTATTACCAAATGTTTAGAATTATGTGTAGAATCATACTTATTTTCCTAGTATTTTGAATATTTTTGACAACTGCTAAACTACCCTCTAAAAAGTTATACCAATTTACACTCGCTAACAATATGTAATAATACTCATTTATACCCACACTAAGCAAAAGTGTCATTTTTTCTTCCAGTTTTACTGAGATATAATTGACATACAGTAATATATAAGTTTAAGGTGTATAGCATAATAATTTGACTTACATACATCATGAAATGATTAGCACAATAAGTTTAGGAAACATCCATCGTCTCATATAGACACAAAGTAAGAAAAAACAGAAAAATGTATTTTTTTCCTTGTCATGAAAACTCAAGATTTACTCTCTTAACAACTTTCATATATAACATTTAGCAATATTAATTATATTAATTATGTTGTACATTACATCCTTAGTACTTATATATCTTACAACTGGAAGTTTGTATATTTTGACCACCTTCATCCAATTCCCTCGCCCCCGACACTCCACTTCTGGTAACCACAAATACAAACACTTTTTCTGAGTATATTTCTTTATTTCAATTATAATTGACCTACAATGCTATGCTAGTTCCTGGTGTACAACACAGTGATTTGATATTTCTGTACATTACAAAAATGATTACTATGGTAAATATAGTTACCATCTGGCAGCACACATTACATTATTATTTATTATATTCCCTACACTGTATATTTCAGCCTCCCTTCTGGCAATCACCTGTTTGTTCTTTATATCTAAGACTCTGTTTCTATCTTATTACATCTGTTCATTTGTTGTTTTTTAGATTCTACCTTTAAGTGATATCATTTGTCTTTGTCTGACTTATTTTGCTTAGCATAATGCCCTCCAAGTCCATCCATATTGCTGCAAATGGCAAAATGTTGTTCTTTTCTATGGCTGAGTAATATTCCATTATACACACACACACACACACACACACACACACACATATATATACACATATGTTACATCTTCTGTATCTATTCATCAGTTTATGGAGACTTAGGTTGCTTCCATATCTTGGCTATTGTAAATAATTCTGCAATGAGCAATGGGTGCATATATCTTTTACAATTACTGTTTTGCTTTTCTTTGAAAAAATAACCAGGAATGGAATTACTGGATCATATGATAGTTCTATTTTTAATTTTTTTTTGAGAGAGCTCCATACTGTTTTCCATAGTGGCTGTACCAGTTTACATTCCCACCAAAGTGCATGAAGGTTCCCTTTTCTCCACATCCTCACCAACATTTGTTATTTGTTTTCTTTTGATAATAGCCATTATGACAGGGGTGAAGTGACATCACATTGTGGTTTTGATTTCCACTTTTCTGATGTTTAGTGATATTGAGATGGCCTGTTGCCCATCTGCATGTCTTCTTCAGAAAAATGTCTGTTCAGATCCTCTGCCCATATTTTAATCAGGTTCTTTGTTCTTTCAATGGTGAGTTGTATGAATTCTTTGTATAGTTTGTATATGAACCCCTTATCAGATTTATCATTTGCAATATTTTCTCCCATTCAGTAGGCTGTCTTTTCATTTTGTTGATAATTTTCTTTGCTATGTAAGAGCTTTTTATTTTTTTTTATTTTTTTTTTATTTTTGCTGTACGTGGGCCTCTCACTGTTGTGGCCTCTCCCGTTGCGGAGCACAGGCTCCGGACGCGCAGGCTCAACGGCCATGGCTCACGGGCCCAACCGCTCCGCGGCATGTAGGATCTTCCCAGACCGGGGCACGAACCCGTGTCCCCTGCATCGGCAGGCGGACTCTCAACCACTGCGCCACCAGGGAAGCCCAAGAGCTTTTTATTTTGATGTAATCCCATTTGTTTATATTTGCTTTTGATTCCCTTGCCTGAGGAGACATATCCAAAAAAATTATTGCTAAAACTGATGTCAAAGAGTGTACTGCTTATGGTTATTTTTTTATGAGTTTTATGGTTTCAGGTCTTATATTTAAGTCTTTAATTCCATTTTGAATTTATTTTTGTATATGGTGTGACCAAGACCACTTTGATTCCTTAGCATGTAGCTGTTCAGTTTTCCCAACACCATTTACTGAAGAGGCCATCTTTTCCCCATTGTATATTCTTGTCTCCTTTGTTGTAAATTGATTGACCATATTAATGTGGGTTCATTTCTGGGCTCTCTCTTGTGTTTCATCAATCTACATGTCTGTTTTTGTGCCAGTTCCATACATTTGATTAATGTAGCTTTGTGGTATAGTTTGAAAACAGAAAGTGTGATACCTCCAGCTTTATTCTTCTTTCTCAAGATTGCTTTGGCTATTTGGGCCTTTTGTGGTTTCACACAAATTTTATGATTAATTTTCCTAGTTCTGTGAAAATGCCATTATAATTTTTATAGGAATTGTATTCAATATGTAGATTGTCTTAGGTAGTATGGTCATTGTAACAATATTAATTCTTCCAGTTCATGAACACAATATATCCTTCCATTTGTTTATGTCACCTTCAGTGTCTTTCATCAATGTCTTATAGTTTTCCAAGTACAAGACTTTTACTTCCTTAGCTAGATTTATTCCTAGGTAATTAATTCTTTTTGATGAAATTGTAAATGGGATTGTTTTCAGAATTTCTCATTTTGATAGTTTGTTGTTAGTGTATATAAATGCATCAGACTTCTTTATATTAATTTTGTGCCCTACAACTTTACTGAATTCATTTATTAGTTCTAATAGTTTTTTAGTATCTTCTTCAGGAATTTCTGTATACTATCATGTCATCTACAAATTTGGATTCCTTTTTCTTACTTTTTCTTGTTGATTGCTGTGGCTAGAACTTCTAATACTATGCTGCATAAAAGTAGCAAGAGTGGGCACCCTTGTCTTGTTTCTAACCCTAGAGAAAATGCTTTCAGCTTTTCAACTTTGAATATAATGTTAGCTATGGACCAGTCATACATGGCCTTTACTATGCTCAAGTATGTTCCCTCTATACTCACTTCGAGAGCTGAGAGTTTTTATCATAAATATATGTTGAATTTTGTCAAAAGCTTTTTCTGCATCTGTTGAGATGATCATATGATTTTTATTTTTCAATCAGTTAATGTGTATCATGTTGACAGCTTTGTAGATATTGATCCATCTTTGCCTCCAGGTGTAAATCTCACCTGATCATGGTGTATGATTCTTTTAATGTATTGTTTAATTTTGTTTACTAATATTTTAGTTGAGAGTTTTTTTTAATCTATGGTCATCAGTGATATTGGTCTGTAATTTTCCCTTTTTCGTATTGTCATTGTCTGGTTTTGGTATCAGGGTGACCCTGGCCTGGTAGAATTAGTTTGGAGGAGCTCCTTTCTCTTCAATTTTCTGGAAGAGTTTGAGAAGGGCAAGTGTTAACTCTTCTTTAAATATTTGGTAGAATTCACCTGTGAAGCTGTCTGATCCAGGATTTTGATTGTTGGGATTTTTTTTACCAATTCAGTGAGCTGCTCCAGGACTCACCTCCACCCACCAATGGGATGGCATTGACCCCAGGATTCCCAAATCCCCACAACCAGATGAGCTGGGACCCAGACCCACACACCAGTGTGCCAGCTACAGTGCCAGGACAGCTGGGACCTGCAACAAGCTGCCCCAGGAACTGATTCTGTTCATCAGTGGTCCAGCACTAGATCCAGGTCCACAGTCAACCATGCTGGGACCCAACCCCCAACCACCAGCAGCTGGTAGCCTCCATACTAAGAAGGGCTTGTCAGTCAACTGGGCTGGGGACCAGCCCAGCCGACCAGCACACCCACAGTAGTTGGCCCCACCATAACATAAGGACTCATGCAGTCTACATAGTGGCTAGAGCATATAGTTCTGGGACCATGGGATAGTGTGCTGCTGGGCCCCATAAGACATCTCCTAAATAAGGCCACTTCTCCAAGATCAGGAAATGAAACCTACCTACCTAATATATACAAATAAACACAGAGAATTAGGCAAAATGAGGCAGCAAGGAATATGTTCCAAACAAAGGAACAAGATAAAACCCCATAAGAAGAACTAAACAAAGTGAAGATAAGCAATATACCCAAGATAATGATTCAAGGTAATGATTATAAAGATGCTCAATTAACTCAGGAGATGAATAGATGAACACAGTGAGAAGTTTAATAACTACTTATAAAGCTAGTAGGAGGGTTAAAAGACAAAAGTAGTAAAATCATCTGTATCCTCAACAAGTAGTTATAGGATACACAAAACAAAAAGATGTAAAATATGACATCAAAAATAGTAATCATGGTTAGAGGGGAGTGAAAATGTGTGGTTATCAAGTGCATTTGAAATTAAGAGATCACTAAAAAAGAGTGGACATATGTATATGTATAACTGATTCACTTTGCTGTACACCTGCAACTAGCACAACATTGTAAATCAACTATACTCCAATTTTAAAATTTAAAAGAAACTAAAAAGAAATTAAGAGATAAGCAACTTAAAAAAATTGTAGATATAGATATAGATATAGATATATAGTTTGCTATATATAAACCTCAGGGCAACCACAAACCAAAAATCTAAAATAGATACACACACACACACAAAAGAGAAAGGAATTAAAAGATAACACTAAGGTACTCATCAAATCACAAGGGAAGATAGCAAAAGAAGAAAGAAATTAAAAATCAACTACAAAAACAACCAGAAAACAATTAACAAAATGCCAATAAGTACATACCTATCAGTAAAACTTCAAATGTAAATTAACTAAATGCTCCAGTCAAAAGACACAGAGTGGCTAGATGGATTTAAAAAATAAGGCTATATGCTGCCTACAAGAGACTCACTTCAAATCTAAACACACACACAGACTGAAAGTGAGGGAATTGAAAAAGTATTCCATGCGAATGAAAACAAAAAGAAATTTGGGGTAGCTATACTTGTATCAGACAAAATAGACTTTAAAACAAAGACTATAACAAGAGACAAAGAGGATATTATATAATAATAAAGGGATCAAGCCAAGAAAAAGATGTAACTATATATATATATATATATATATATATATATATATATATATACATCCAACATAGGAGCACCTAAATACATAAAGCAAATATTAAAAAACATAAAGAAAAAAGCTGACAGTAACACAATAATAGTAGGTGACTTTAAAACCCCACTTACATCAATGGACAGATCATCCAGACAGAAAATCAATAAGGAAACACTGACCTTAAATGACACATTAGACCAAATAAACTTAATAGATATATATAGAACATTCCACCCAAAAGCAGCATAATATACATTCTTTTCAAGTGCACAAGGAGCATTTGCCAGGATAGATCACATGCTAGTATACAAACAAGCCTCAATAAATTTAAGAAGATGGAAATCATACCAAACATCTTTTCTGATGAAACAGCTATGAGACTAGAAATCAGCTTTTAAGAAAAATACTGCAAGAAACACAAACATGTGGAGGCTAAACAATATGCTACTAAACAACCAATGAGTCACTGAAGATATCAAAGAGGAAATCAAAAAATACCTGGAGACAAATGAAAATGAAAACACAATGATCCAAAAGCAATGGGATGCAGCAAAAGCAGTTCTAAGAGGGAGGTTTATAGTAATAAAAGCCTAGGTCAGGAAACAAGAAACATCTCAAATAAGCAACCTAACACTACACCTAAAGGAAGTAGAAAAAGAAGAATTAAGCAAACCAAAGTTAGTAGAAGGACAGAAATTTTAAAGCTCAGGGCAGAAAAAAATGAAATTGAGACCAAAAGAAGTAATAGAAAAGATCAATAAAATTAAGAACTGGTTCTTTGAAAAACAAAATTGATAAACTTTTAGCCAGACTCCCCAAGAAAAAAAAGGAGTACCCAAATCAATAAAATCAGAAATGAAAAAGGAGGAAGTTATAACTGTCACAGAAATGCAAAGGATCATAAGAGATTACTATGAATAATTATATGCCAATAAAATGGACAACCTAGTAGAAATGGATAAATTCCTGGAAATGTACCATCTCCAAGACTGAATCAGGAAGAAATATGAACAGACCAATTACCAGGAATGAAACTGAATCAATTTAAAAAAAAAAAAAAGAAAAAAAAAAACAGTGCATTTTTAAAATAACAAAAGATGCCAGATTAAGACAAAGTGGTATTTCAATACTATTTTAATTTTATTTCTTTAATAAGTAATTTAGAACATTTTTACGTTTATTGGTCTTTTATATTTTGGTGCACATATTGCTAACATTTTGCCCACTATTAAGGTATGTTATTTTCATTGACTTGCAATATCTCCTCATATTCTATCATGTCATTACTTTTCTATGTATATTATACTTATCATTCCCATTTCATCATTTTTACTGAAATTTGGTTTGCATGGTTTTACCATGTGTAAATTTTCATATTTTATGGTTAAATATCTCAATCCTCCTTTTTATTGTTTAGAGTTTTGCTTTTCATGTTGGAAGACACTGAAACAAAACAATTAGATAAATATTCATACTTTTTCTAAGGTTTTATGGATTTATTTTTATATTTAAAATACTAATTCATGTGAAAATTATTTTGCATAGGTTAAAGTAGATATTTAATTTTCACCCCCAAATCATGAGCTATTTGACCCAATATTTTTCAGTGAATTGCTTATCCTTTGCTCACTGATTGGAGATGCCACTTCTATCAATTATATAATTGTTATATATTTTGGGGTCTGATTCTGATTTTTCTGGCCTTTCCCTTTGATCAGCTACATAGATAATTTTACTGACTACTAGAAAAGCTACCCTATATTGATTCTCTTTAAAAATTTTCCTGGGTTACCTGGCTTCTTATCTGGAATGAATTAGAAATTAGAAGTGCTTGATCAGAAGTTGTAAAAAGATTAAAAAGTTACTGATGTCCAAGCTACAGAATCCAAAAGGTAACTTCAATATTGGAATTTTTTTGAGTATTTGCTTAAAAGAAAATAGATCAAAACAGATATAGTTGGGCCTATTATTTGGATAATCATACTGTAAGTACTTTTTAAAAAGTGCTTAGAGTGATTAAATAATGTAAAAATTATCCTGGGGAGATGGTTCGGAATTACCTATGAAGGGATATATGAAATACGGGAATAATTTTAGTAAAGCACTCTGCTACTACCACCTCTAAAACTAGGTAGATTACTGGCAGCTTTGAATAAAAGAAACTAAACAAATGTAATCAGACCCACCTTGAGAAAATCAGTTGACTATGGAACTCAAAGTTTTGAGACTTTTTTAAAGTTGTAAAATGTTAATTGAAATCAAAGGGACAACATAAATATTCACTTAAAATACATCTTGTAGCATATCCTGTTTGTTTTCTTTTTTAATATAAAACTTTTATAACAGAGGCAGCTATTTAAGTGATTGACTTGACAATGCAATGCTGGAAACAGTTCCCCAAGAGGTTCACACTGTCTACCAGAGAATACACTTTCACTTTGGATCTCCCAGAAAAAGCAGCTCCATAGTAAATGGCATTTGCTCATTATAAATGATGTATTTCTCTTATCATCTGCTTCAGAAGTGGGAGAAGTATTATTAAATTTTGCCAAGGTTAGATACCATACTGTCAGAGTTGTTCCAGGAAAAGCAAAGAGACAAACAAAGTGAACGCTCATTTTCAAGGGTACCTTATTTTGCAGCCACTTGAGAAATACAATACCTTCTGCCCCCAAAATTTTTCCCACCTGCTAAGGTTGTGAGACAGATTGGTCAACCAGCTTAGATTTCACAGGACAAGTCTGGAGTAAATAAGCCATTCTATTTAGCTTTGAAAAAAAAATCTATTGGAAGTGACAGAGTGGTCGATGAATAGAGATTATTTTGAAGTGTACTTGCAGAAACTGGCCTTGGTACAGGACTTTTTTTAAAGGACATTCTTCCATTTTGTTGTTAGAATGGAGAAAATTTTGCAATTTTCCCATAACCACTTGATTCTTTTCTCTGTTATGGAGATGGAATTTCATAAGAAGGGAACTACACCAGTGTGAGTTAAAGCAAGGAAAGAAAAGGCAGCTGGTCCCTAGGAAAAAATGGTGCATTCTTTGCTCTTTCCCTGATGAAAGGAATCTATGGTTCCATTCCTGATTTAAGAAGCTGCTACTTACAAATGCGGCAAATGTATGCCTGAAGATTTAGCTCCTAGATTCCCACCCTAGGGAGAGATTTACATTTCACTGTTCACTTCAAGGACAGCAGTACTAATTCACCAAGACTCCAGCTATATTCCTTTTCTTCAAGGGTAGAATGGTGATAATCAAACTAGCAGTAATATTTAAAACTTTATGTAATATTAGTATACACCAGGTCCCATTCTAAAAACTTTATATGTATTAACACATTTAATTCCCATAAAACCCTATAAGGCAATGCAAGTATCAGAGGCGCTGACCCTCCACGCAGTTGAAAATCTATGTGTAACTTTTGAATCCCCCCAAAACTTAACTACTTAGAGCCTACTGCTGACTAGAAGCCTTACCAATAACATAAACAGTTGATTAACACATATTTTATATGTTATATTTTTATATACTATATTCTTACAATAAAGTCAGCTAGAGAAAATATTATTAAAATCATAAGGAAGAGAAAATACATTTACACTACTATATGGTATTTACCAATACCATAAGCTTATGTCACCTGTTTACAAGATGAATTGTCTGTCAGTACCTACATAAATACTGATGGTTGTACAGCTCTGTGAATATACTGAAATTCACTGAACTGTGCACTTAAATGTACATAAACTGTACACTTAGACACATTTTATGGTATGTAAATTATATCTCAATAAAGCTTTTCTAAAAAAAAATAGAAATCAGCACATTCATCCTAACTACTCTACAAGAGAAGGTAACACAGTGGTTCCTCCCCAGTCATGATGATGATATTCTTGAAAAATCTCATCAAAAATGAAATCAAAGGGGGAAAATTTTACATTTAATTGGAGTAAAGAAATTTACAGGGAAGAAGTATGACTGTGATCCAAGGATCTACTTATTACTATTTTACATTCTCTACATTAATAAATTGGGAAACATGACAAAAAGGAAAAATGCGGTGCATGTGTGCGTGAAAGAGAATATCAATGCCACTTCATATAGCCTGTTTTAAGAAGCATTAATAACAGGTACTTTATCATGAGTTTGTATGTACCACTTCCTTTCTTTTAGCAATATCCTTCACCCAATTTCTACATAAATTTCTAAATGTGTTTTGTGTTGCTTTAGACAATACGCAAATCAAAAGCATCTTTCCCGGGTGTGGTCTTTCCTCTAAATGTTCCAGCTCAAGTAGCTAGTGAGTGATCCGTAATTCTGAAAGTTTAAGAACAGAGACGCTTGAACAAAACCACCATAACTCTGAAAGGATAGCCATATGACCAGTAAAATGACGAAACAGAGAATATACCAATCCCTTCTTAACAAATTCATTATGTCAAACTTTCATTGAAAGTTTCCTTTTTAGCATTTTGCCAACCACAGAATCATGGTTTCAAGGATGTGGAGAGCTCTGAGTCTTTCTTCACCTTACTTTTCCAAATGATCCACTGTTCTCCTTCTGATTTATTTTATGAAACCAATACTTCCTGCATTATCAGTAGTTTACCTCTTAGAGAACTTAAGTTCAGTGAGTTAACTCTTCAAGAACTTAAGTCAGGGCTTCCCTGGTGGCGCAGTGGTTGAGAGTCCGCCTGCTGATGCAGGGGACGTGGATTTGTGCCCTGGTCCAGGAGGATCCCACACGCCACGGAGTGGCTGGGCCCGTGAGCCATGGCCGCTGAGCCTTCACGTCCGGAGCCTGTGCTCCGCAACGGGAGAAGCCACAACAGTGAGAGGACCATGTACCAAAAAAAAAAAAAAAAAAAAAAAAAAAGAACTTAGGTCAATGGGTTAACTCTTCAAGAAGATTTTCATTTTAACCTTTGTTTGGCTAATTCAATCATATTTTACTGGAGAGAGAATTCCAAAGGAATCTGCCTCCCCAGAAAATTTAATATGAATCAACTTTTTGTATATTGTGCCAACTCCTGTATCCCACTGGCATGTTCCTTAATAATTCCCTTACTTTCAGTTAGGTTTACACCTAAGGCATCCAAGTAAATGAGAAATTATCTTATATGATGTTTTTCCAGGATTTTACTACCTACTTCAGGAAGTTGTTCTAGAATAAAAAATCTTTATGATTATTTTACAACTAAATTAGTCCTAACTAAAGGAATTCCAAAGAAGACACTAAGGGGTTTTTAAAGACTGGAGAGCTAAAGGTGAAGAACATAGCAGATGTTCACACAAATCGCTAATATTTACACAGACAGAAGAAACTAGAACTCCATCATAAGGGAGCAAGACTAGAGTAGCACTTAAGAGCATAGACCTGGGATCTAGAATATCTCCAATTGACTTCATGCTTGTGCTGCTAATGAGTTTTAGCATCTTGGAGAAACTTCCTACCCTTGCTGTGCCTCAGTTTCTTCATCTGTAAAATGGACCTAAAAATAGTACCTATACCATAAGATATTTGTGAACATTAAATGGGTAAATACATATAGAGCATTTAAAATACTGTTTAATATAATTGTTGGATATTATTGTCTTGTACTTCATTGATTCTCAATCAGGAAGGAAGGCATATGTCTGAATCACTTGGCAAGGTGTGTAAACATGCCACCTACCTTTTCCCACTCCAAGGACTGTACTATGTGATGGGGAGTCTCAAAGATTTTTAATCAGGGAAGAGACATGATATTTGCTCATTACAAACATCTCTGTAGGGGCACTATAGAGGGACAGAGGAAAGAAAAATCAGGACGTCCATTTTAGATGTTCACATAATGCTCTGAAAGAAAACTGTAGTGATAGGAATAGAAAAAGACATGATGGCTACAAGATATGTTTATCAAAGTAAAAATACAGAAACTAGTTACCTGGTGAGTGCAGGATGCCACCCATGTTTCTGCTTCAGTGTCCAGAATGGATGGAGCTACCATGTCTAAGAAGGAATTAGAAATAAAGAATATAAAGCACTTGTCTTCTTCATAACTAGTAAACAAGTAAAATGTGTACTCAGCAGTACTCATATTGGGAGTAGCTGCAAAACACTCAACAAAAGAGAATATTGCCTCTGTCTCTCTAAAGAAAATGTATATCTCTTCTTTACAGCACCCCAAATCTACCAGTTGCTCCTTTTCTCCAAGGTCAGAGGTATCTGTCCTGTGCCTCTTATTAATATCAAAACCTTAGCATCAATACTTCTTCTAGCAACAGACTTCTAAGGATATTGACATAGAGTGTTTAAGTCATTCAGCTACTAATTAATGGCTCTGAGTTAATAATTAATGGCTCTGAGTTAATATTCTCAGCTGCTGTTTAAAACTGAAATTTAAGATACAGAGCATGATGGAGGATGACACTGAAAATATGTACTCAGCCTGCCATCCAGACCCACTTTGTCCATGACAGCAGGCTTTGATGGAGAAGTCATCTTACAACAAACCAAATGATCAGTCCTCTCCCAGTGTAAGGATAGTCTTTATGGGATAAGAGAGTAATCAAAGCAAAGTCAGCAAAGATGTGGGAAAAATAGGTCATTCCAGGGCTTGATTTGGGGAAAAGAGTCAAGAAACAATGTATTTCCACAGTTCACATGTCATCCCACAATGAACAAGATCAATTCATACAGCAGGTAACAAGATCTGAAATTCCAAATAAGTTCAGGGGGCACTGGTACCTAGAAATTGTACATGATTCTTGGAGAAAATTGATGTAATGTGCCACATCAAAGGAAGAGCCAACAATGTTTTTATTTTAATGATAGAACTGAATTCTGAAATTAAGCACAGCAGGTAGGAAATGGATCTAGCACAGATGTCAAAAGCTATCATTGGCTTTTTGTAATAAAATGCTTTTTTTCCCCTTAAGCCCATGTCAGTGGTCTATGGAGGTCATTGATGTTGAGCATGAAAAAATAAACACAAGTGTGAGTGTTTTTCTGAGGAAAATTTGAAAAGTTACTGATATTCAAAGATTCTTTTATTTTAGCAAATCTTTCATTGTCAAATAGTAATAGCAGAGGTACCATATTTTCCAATGATCACATTTTACTGCATCACAGGCAGCATATAAAAAATAAGGAGTTGAAATAAGCACCAGCTAAAACAAAACAAATAAATGACACCAGAACTCTACCCAGCATCTGACAGCAAGCAAAATTTGAATGGCCAAGAGTACAGCCCTGGTTTTGTGCTAATTCTTGTTTTCACACAATTTAAATAATCTTTCTTCTGATATGTGAATTTTTTCTAGAGAAATGGCTTTTCTCTCCCATTTTCCAGCTTTCTACATAAGAAGGGTTAGAACAATTTAGTAGCTGATTTTTTAAACTGATTTTTTATGGAATTCTTTGCTCATCTTAGTCATCACAATCCATATTGAACACAGAATGGCAAATTTTTCTGTAATTTGTCATTGTTTCAAAAGAGAAAATCAGCAAAGTAGAAGTTTTGTCTTTTAATCAAAATGATTTTCAGTCACAGAAAATCCATGTGTCATTTCCCTTTTTAATAAACACACTTGATTTTTATTACTAGTGAAAGCATTTACCTATGTGGTAAAGGACACCAGTAAGCCCTTTTGCACCCAAATCTTCCAAATCATCAGTAAAACACTAAGCCATTTCACAATTAGATGTTGTGTATTTTAAGTCCTTAAATGGGCTTCTTCTTTCAATGTAATCTGTTAAATATAAATAACTCTGGGAAAGGCAGTATATTAAGGTAATTATTTTTTCATACTTTTATATGTCATTGAAACTGCTCTTTGGAATAAATCTTATACAGAAACTCAAGGAAACCATAAACAAAACAAAAAGACAACCTACGGAATGAGAGAAAATACTTACAAATGATGAGACCACCAAGGGCTTAATTTCCAAAATACACTAACAGCTCATACAACTTGACAACAAAACAAACAAACAACCCAATCAAAAAATGGATAGAAGACCTAAAGAGACATTTCTCCAAAGAAGATATACAGCTGGACGATAGGCACATAAAAAAATGCTCAACATCGCTAATTATTAGAGAAATGCAAATCAAAACTACAATGAGGTACCACCTCACGCCATCAGAAGGTCAGAAGGACCATCATTAAAAGGTCTACAAATAACAAATGCTGGAGAGGGTGTGGAGAAAAGGGAACTCTCCTAATGTTGGTGGGAATGTAAGTTGGTGAAGCCACTGTGGAAAACAGTATGGAGGTTCCTCAGAAAACTGGAAATAGGATTACCATATGATCCAGCAATCCCACTCCTGGGCATATATCCAGAAAAAACACTAATTCAAAAAGACACATGCACCCCTATGTTCACAGCAGCACTATTCACAATAGCCAAGACATGGAAACAACCTAAATGTCCACTGAAAGATGAATGGGTAAAGAAGATGTGGTACATATATACAATGGAATACTACTCAGACATAATGAAGAATGAAATAATGCCATTTGCAGCAACATGGATGCAGCTAGAGATTATCTAAGTGAAGGAAGTCAGAAAGAGAAAGACAAATACCATATGATATCACTTATATGTAGAATCTAAAATATGACACAAATGAACCTATCTAAGAAATAGAAACAGAATCAGGGACATAGAGAACAGACTGGTAGTTGCTAAGGGGGAGGGGGTTGGAGGAAGGACAGAGTGACAGATTGGTGTTAGCAGAGGCAAACTGGTATATATAGAATGGATAAACAACAAGGTCCTACTGTATAGCACAGGGAACTATATTCAATATCCTATAATAAACCATAATGGAAAAGAATATGAAAAAGAATGTGTATATATGTATAACTGAGTCACTCTGCTGTAGAACAGTAATTAATACAACATTGTAATTCAACCATACTTCAATAAAAGAATAAAAATAAAAAAGAAACTCAGTGTATAAATAAGGTGATGCAAATGGGATTAGAACATTGTCCTTATTTCTTTCCTCAAATCCACATGTCCCCTGAGGCACCTCTATGAAATCTCAATGACTCCTGACAGCAAATTTGAAAACTCTTAAGTTAGAAAAGTAGACAGGAAAAAGATCACAATGTAAGGAGGATGGTTTCTTTTTGTAGTTATGTATGCACGTGATCCCATCATTAGTGACTTCATTCAACAATATATAGAGCCTCTTTATGGTCCAGATATTATGCCAAGTCATGGAAATACAACGACAAAAGATATTTTCTGTTCCCAGGGACTTACAGAACAAAATAGAGAATTCAGACACAGCCTCAGAGATGTATGGTCAATTGATTTTTGACAAAAGTACAAAGAAAATACAGTGAAAAAAAGATGGTCCCTCTAAAAAGTGTTGCTAGAATAACTGAATATCTATATGGACAAAAAGAACTTTGATGGATACCAAAAACTAACTCAAAATGGATCATAGATTTAAATGTAAAACCTAAAATTATAAAGTTTCTAGAAGAAACCAGAACATTTTTTTAATCTTCAGTTAGGTAGAGTTTTAAACATAATATTAAAAGCACCTTTCATTAAAAAATGATTAACTGGACTTAGACAATTCAGAACTTCAGAACTTCTGCTCTTTGAAAAATACTGTTAAGAGAATAAAATACAAGCTGCAGCCTGGTTGAAATATTTGCAAATCATATATAGATAAAGGATGTATATCCAGAACATATAAACGATTCTCAAAAGTCAATAATAACAAAACAAATAAAACAAAACAAAAATTGGGCAAGATACTTTAATAGACACTTCATTAACATGTAAGAATAGTAACTAAGCAGATTTAAAAGCAGCTCAATGTGTTTAGGCATTAGGCATTTAATATAAATTAAAATCTTAATGAGATACCTCTACACACCTACTCAAATGTCTAAAATTAAGAAGACAGACCGTAATAAGAGTAGTTGAAAATGTGGAGCAATGGAAAATCTCACACTCTGCTGGTGGGAATGAAAAATGTTAAAACCACTTTCAAAAACAATTTGGCAATTTTATTTCTTAAAAAAGTTAAATATATGCTACCTTATTATCCAGTCATTCAAATCTTAGACATTCATCCAAAAGAAATGAAATCATATGGCATAAAGTCTCAATTATGCAAGATTAATAAGTTTTAGAGATCAGCTGTACAATATTGTCCCTATAGCTATTAATATTTAATTGTACACAAAAATTTGTTAAGAGGGTACATATCATGTTAAGCATTCATACCACAACTATATAATATATATATATATATATATATATATATATATATATATATATAATACTTTATTAGCTGCTTTATTTTTAATGGCTAATATTTGTAAACAACTATCAGGTAAATGGCTATGTAAACTGTGGTATTTCATACAATAAAATATTACTTTGAAATGCAAAGAAGTAAACTATTAATTCACATATTATCAACAAATCTCAAGATAATTAGGCTGAATGAAAGAAGCCAGAAAAATAAATACATACTATATGATCCCATTACTATAAATTTCTATAAAATGAAAACTAAAGTGAAAGAAAGCTGATCAAGGACTGCCTGGGGTAGAGGGAAAAGTGCAGAAGAGAGGGTATAAAAGGGACACAGGGACTTCTTTTTGGGGTGATGGGTATGTTCATAATCTTGATTGAGGTGATGGATTCATGGGTGTATACATATGTCAAACTTAGCACCATATGCTTTTCAAATGTGTGCATTTTGTTGTATGTCTGTTATACCTCAATAAAGCTGTTAGAAACAAATTTTGAATGTATCAAAAATGTGAATCAAAAAATACAAAATATAAAGAAGATTTAAAAGAAAACCAAAAAAAGAATTATATATTATACAGGTAAGTTTTGAGTATTATGTGACTACACAGAGGTGACATGCACCCATTCTTGTGGGGTCATGGAAGCCTATTTTAGCCAGGCCAAGCATGGACGGTCCAGGCTGAGAAAGTACATGTGCTCATAGAGGAGAGGCTCCAGTTGAATTAATAGAGCAATGCTAGCCAAAATATGACAAAGAAACATCAGCGAACAAAACGTGTTTTCCTGCCCATCATGCTTCTCTGACATTGTGAAACCCAATTTCTAGGACACATAGTTGCCAGTGAGGCAAAAATATAACCTCTGGTCATTGATAAAACATAACTCAGGGGCTTCCCTGGTGGCGCAGTGGTTGAGAGTCCGCCTGCCAATGCAGGACACACGGGTTCGAGCCCTGGTCTAGCAAGATCCCACATGCCACGGAGCAGCTGGCCCCGTGTGACACAATTACTGAGCCTGTGCGCCTGGAGCCTGTGCTCTGCAACAAGAGAGGCCGCGATAGTGAGAGGCCCGTGCACCGCGATGAGGAGTGGCCCCCAGTTGCCACAACTAGAGAAAGCCCTCGCACAGAAACGAAGACCCAACACAGCCATAAATTTAAAAAGAAAAAAAAATTCTAAAAAAAACCCATAACTCAGCTCAGTAGAAAAGAGGAAATGTTCATGGTGTGTTTAGACACAAATTCTACTGACAAAAACTATTTAACCCACCATCACATTTGCTTTTGCACTATTTTTATATTAGACCTCTTTTGAAGAGGGAAAAAGGAGGGATGTGGGGTAGAAAATACCTGAACCAGGTTGAGCTTTCTAACGGAGGCCATTAGGGTCCTGGGGCACCAGAAAGTGTTCCCAATATTGGGTGCACAGAAATTCCACATAGAGGCTCCCGCCTGGTGTTTGTCAGTCTTCTCTAGATAGAGAAGTTTGCAAATAATAGAGTAAGCAAAGAAGATTGTTGAGATCACAGATTACCAAACCTTTTTATTTTTCTAATTTCATATATCTATCAGTTAAAAATTGATCACACCCCCAAAAATCCATTTTGTTTTTTTATAAATCACATAAATGCAACACTGTCAGAATATATTATATTATTATAAAACAAATACAGAGATGTCAATGAACAATCATAAAATGTAGATAGATATAGATAGATAGATAGATAGATAGATAGATAGATAGATAGATAGATAGATAGATAGAAACTATACAAAGCTATGTAGCAATATAAGTTCTGATCTTTTCTTCTGGGGTCAGCCTCTCTGTGGCAAACATGCCTCACTTTGGATGACTTGGCTCTAGATTAGTTTATGACAAAGTGAGATCACCTGAGTTAACCAGAAACACCAGAAGTACTTATTTTTAAGTGCTGATTGAGGCCTCACCCCTGGACTTCAGAAATAATATTTTATTCCTGAATTTAAAACTGAAACCATGTCCAATTCATGTGATTTTTATTAACAAATAAGAGTGGAAGTGAGGTGGGGTAGGGAATCTTTATTCAAGATTCCAAATGCAGCTTGAACTCTCTTTTTAAAATCTGTGATGGCAACAAAAAAGAGCCTCCTGGGAACATAGATGATCAGGTGAGAACATATCTTCTTAGAGAAAGTTAACTGACTCCCCAAAATGTCAAATTTGGATTACTAGGAGTCGAGTAGAAGCAGGTGGGTCTTATCAAATGTGAAACCCATGTAAAATACAGGAAGGCAGTTTCCAAAGTCATAATGAGTTTCACTGTTACTGCCCACAAATCCTTGTACATATAAAAACACCGGTTGCTAACTCTTTAGAAGAGCAAATATTTGCAAAGCAATGCTTATGCAAACTAGAAACTAATTACCAGTGTTTGTTTCCAGCCAATTTTTGCAAATTAAAATTCTAGCTCAGCCAAGAGAGTGTATTTAAAATAAACTGGATTATCAATATTTATAATTGATTAATCATTAGAAATTATATTACATACTTAAACTGTGGCCTAACTTTTCTCCCATGTACAAAATGTATATTCTTCATGAGATAGTCTAGCAAAATAGCCACAGATGTCCTTAACTCTATAAATATCCTTAACTCTAATAAATCAACATGTATTTAAATATTTTACAAGTGCCAAAAACATAAAATATGGGTTCTCCTATTTAGTCTGTATCACCAGGGCAATTTTCATCAATTGTAGCCATAATCATTACCACTTATTACCACTAGAATAATGTATAATCCCTAACTTTGTGTTTTCAACACATGTGCTTGGCAGTACAGTAAGTCCCCTACATACAAATCAGTTCCGTTCCGAAAGCACGTTCATACGTCCCATTTGTTCATTAAGTCCAACAAAGTTAGCCCAGGTACCCAACTAACACAATCGACTATATAGTACTGTGCTGTAATAGGCTTATAACACTTTTAACACAAATAATACATAAAACAAACAAAAAAAACAAAGAAAACATTTTTAATCTTACAGTGCAGTACCTTGAAAAGCACAGTAGTACAGTACAACAGCTGGCATACAGGGGCTGGCATCGAGTGAACAGGCAAGAAGAGCGACTGACTGGAGGAGGGAGAGGAGGTGGAAGATGGTAGAGCTGAAGGATCATTAGCAATTGGAGATGGAGGGCCAGATGCAATTTCACTCAAGCCAGATGCTGATGGACCGCACGTTTGCATCTTTGAAAGTTCACAACTTAAAGTTCGTATGGAGGGAATTACTGATATAGTTGAAGATAAATTCTATGGCAATACAGTTGGCGATAATTCCATGCTCTCTTATGAAATGGAGTTTACAGAAGTGAGAAAAGGTAAAGGAAAGGGGAAAGAATAGGAGATGCTAAACATATAATTAATTATCCATTTAATTTATTAAGTGCCCTGGTTTGCATTTAAGGAAGAAAAACAGAATTTATTGATTGTCATCATTATGCCTAATTCTATCAAATAAATTCACATTTTCTAATTTAGTCTTTAAAACAATACATGATAGAAAACAAAAAAGGATGGAGAGGTAGTGGGAGGGGAGGTCTGCAGCTTGTCCAAAGTCACAAAGATGCCCTCTAGGCCAGTGTTCAAAATCCCTATCTTTTGATTTAAAAACCAGTGATTTTTCCCTCTCTCCTTTTTGCTGTTATATAAAATTTCGGCTTTAACTCATTTCCTTATACCACATTTCATCTTATCAATGTCCAACCCTAAAATTTCAAAAATGTTTCTTCTGGTTTAAAGGAGTTAATTAGAACCGGCTAGGGAGTCTAAGAAAACATAAGAATACTATATGCAAATAATGAAATTTGAAGAATGTATTTCAACCTTCAAGAAAAACCAGACTGCATTCTGCAATAAAGGTTGTTCAACATTAATAAGTAAAAGCTATTTAAAAGTTTAATGCAGACCACGGTAGAAAAGATGCCCATTGCCAAGTCCTTCACGGCTCACCATAAATGGGAATGGCGTAGTGCTATCCATTTTAAAATCAATCAAGGTGATGCAATGCTTAAAATGCAATTGATTTTGGCTAATTTGCAAGTAGAAAGGTTTAGAACTTGAATAACTTCTTTTCCACTTTAGCTGGTTCAACAGCCTAGTCAATGAGTCGCCTAATTATTAGTCTTATTTATTTATTTATTTACTTTAGATAACTCCTGAGTGAGACTTTTGATTTATTTTCAACTTTCCTTGTGGAGATGAAAGAGACCACAAACACAAATTAAAACAACAAAAAACAAACAAACAGAAAAAAACACTTGTTAGGGTGAGCAAAATGAGGAAAAACCTCAAACGCAAGAATTACAATTTCCAAGCTGTGTGTTTGGAATATTTAAAAACTGAAAACAATTAAAAGACTCCATTTCAGCCTCCTATTAGTGATTAGGCTGAAAAACAATTAGAAGAAATAGGAAGAAAATCACTGCAAATTCCATTAGGGACAGATTAGAAAGATGTTAAATTACTTTTTCTATCTGCCTTCCCTGGTCAGTCAGTCTGAAGAGCTTACCACCTTTCCAAGGAATCAGCATGTCACCTCGGTGTCCTTTTAAATAGCATTCATAACCTTTAGAAATAGCTTTTATAAACCCCTCATTGTATTTGAATGATATGATAAGGAGCCTGCATGCCCCAAGCATTTAGGGTCCCTTTTGTACATTTCTCCAAAATGACCCCTGCAAGAGGAAAGGCAGAAACATTCTAAAATCTGACAAAAATAATCAACCAGGATAAATATTTCCATACACCCAACCAAAGTGTGTTGCATCCTACATATGCACACCTGTGTGTGCATGTGAGAGTAATATACGGTTATATAGATAAGACTATACGCATACATGCACACTGATAAACAAACATTTGCATATTCAAATAGCTGCACCAGTTAGGAAAGTGAGAACTCAGTACAACTTTTTCGGAGGAAAAAGTAGTTCAAAATATCTGCTGCTTTCCCAAATATCTAATTAATCAGGTATCTTTTTTTCCCTAAATTGCACATTATGCAAAGTAATTGCCCTACATTCATCTGATAAAATTATTGGTTTACCTGAATACAGTTAATTTAAAATCTGCTTGTGGTAGATGAGTTTGCACCATACTTTTCAATGTAATGAGGTTTTACTGAATATTCACAAAATTATTAAAATATATCTGTATAATTATACTTAGTGCTATTATAGCTAAAGTTATAGCAGCATTTAAATGTTTTTTCTTATAGAAATTTAAAAACCTGGTGAATTGTTCATAATTTCTGTGCTGAAAAACAGTCTGTCAAGCAGAAATAGCAACAGAATGCAAGCCATTTTGTGACTCAGTTCTTGATTGCAGACAGCTGAGATTCAATAGCTGAAGGGGGAATTAAGGACACCATCCAGACGTCTGTAATAATTCCTCTACTTTTCTCCCCCTTAGCTTGAATGCTGCATCAGTGTGTCTGCCTACTTCTTGTCTCTATAATTATAAACAGGACAACAGCATTGATACATATCTTGATCATAAAAAATTTACCCATTCCCTAAAAGACTAATGAACATACCAACAGAGTTATCTGGTCTAGAAACTTTATTTATTATAATTCTCAGGACCCTGGTTCTGACATTTACAAACGACCCACTGAAGCTACTGCAGCTGAACATGATAACCTCAAAGTTATCTTGGCGACATGGATCACCTTCAGTGTGAGGGGAGATGGAAGGAATATCAGAATCAAAGGAACCTTCTCCATAGCCTAGATACTTCTGAGATTAACATTGCTTACAAATAAATGTGCACTAACACACATATGCATGTATATCTATTCATAAATGTATGTAGATGCAATTCTTTGAAATGAATCAAGTAATTGTACCTTAATATAGTGGTCCATTTCTGCAGCACTAAGCCATGTTTCTGAAAGGTAAAGAATAAATGGCATAGTCTGCAATATAGCTGAATTCATAGTAAACTAAGGAGTTACAGGATTATCCTGGGTCTTAAAACAATTAACTTTCACCCATATAAGCACCTCAAAATACCACACACCTGCCAGCACATGAAGGCACACTGCCAACACTCCAGTTTTGCTCATAGCACTCACCTTGGCATGCTAAATCATAATCAGTTTTCATTCTGATCAACACTGCACAAATACTGATTTGTGACTCTTAACTCAGGGCACTGAAGCTGGAGTCTGATTAGGTCTTTTCAGCATTCCAGCCAAGGTATTTTTTTCTTTGTCCATCTGGCTTTCAATGCCCAGAGCAATCTCCTGCTCAGTGGATCCCAACCCCATTCTAAGCCCCTGACTCTGGGAGGAAACACAGGTAACAGGTATTTCGCGTTATTTTCAGGTTCAACTGCAAACAAAAATTCTGAGGCTTCTGCAAGATCCTTCTAGCTCCTCTTGTGATATGTCTTCTTCCACTTTGTCCCATGTCCTTGTTTTCTTCACTAACCATTCCCAAGCTATCACTGAGTACATTAGTAGAATTTGAATTCCCTGCCCTTAAGCCAAATCCTATTACCTAACCTGTGTAGGGCACACAGAAGCATGCAATCATAGACTCATATCTGCAGAAGTTATACTGATTAGCTCATGTGCGAAACCTAGATACAGAAGGATCACTGAATAATTCGAGCTTTTCATCCAATCACCTCATGCCATTTTGTCATTTCCTAATGGCTCCAACCCTGCCCAACTGCAGATGTGGAAGAATTTCCATCAACAACATCAGCCATAGTTAATCGAATACCTGGCAGGGAATTAGAAGTCCATCCCAGTAGTAGGCAGAGTTTGAACATACTTTAGGACTTGGACAATTTAGGGTATGGACTAGATGAATTTCTAGACCCTCTAAGCATTCAGTTGGAATAGAACTTAGCTAAGCTTTGTTCTTCTCACACTTAGGCATTAGATGAGGGCATCTATTGACCCAGATAAAAACACCCACTGTGAATCTCATGATGTCTCATAATCCCAACAAGTTGACCTACAGTGTATCAATATCAAAAAACGATCCCATTGGACAGGGTACAACTTTACCTCCACAGACAGGTCAGTGTCTCTAATCATAGCACTTCCTGACTTTATTATAAAGTCTGTTACTGATATTCCACCACTACTTGTGACCAAAGCCACATGGGCCATTCATTCTCTATTCAAGTGTCAGAGATACAGCAAACAAACAAAGCAGAACACATTTCTGCCCTCATGGAGTTGCACACATATGGAGAAGGAAGAAAATAAATATATAAGGTCATGTGGTGATGAATGTTATGAAGAAATATAAAGTTGGATAAGGAAAGAGGACATGGGCACACTATTTTAATTTACTCCCTGGGGATGTGACATCTGAGCTCAGGCTTGAGTGAAATGAGGGATGCAAATATCTGGAAAGTTGTTCCAGAATGAGAAGTCTGCAAGAACAAAGGCCCAGAGATATTTGGGCCACATGGGAGCAGCACTATCAGAAATGACTCTCATTTCTGGGTCATTTAGGACTACGTTCTACTTAGACAAATTCCAAACAACTGGTTTAAACAAAATTTCCTAGAAAACCTTTTTTTAAAATTATATTTCCTTCTTTACCAATGTCATGCTCTCAGTTTAGTTCTTCATAGCATCTTGCCCAGCTCCATTTCAGGGGTTCACAAATGGACTCCAAAAGCCACCCCCCCACACCCAGTGTCTCTTCAATCCAGTCCATCCTATTGCTGCCAAAATTATCTTAGAAAAACAAAGATGGTGGCATGGCACTCTCCTTCCAGAACTCAATGTGATTTCTGAGTCTGGACTTTGAAACCCTCCACAATTTGGCACTTGCCTCCCTTTGCTGGTTAACTTAGCAAAGTGTATTTTGCTACGTCAATTGCCGTAGCTGTGACTATATTTCCAAGAATCCCCATCTCTGTATGCTTCCAAGTTAAAGTTTGCCACAAGAGAAATCTGTGCATTATTTGAATGGCAGTCATTCCTCTCCAGAGATTATTGCAGTAGGATATGGGAAGAAACAGACACAGTAATGTTGGGAAGTTCTAGCTTGTTCTTGATCTCCCTGTTCCACAGTAGTTCTTCCCAACAACCAGTTCTGCTGATGCAACCTCAGACTCTTCACCAAATGCAGAGGCGAAAGACTTCAGCAGCTCTCCTCCCCCTTCCCACTCCATCAACTTGAGGGACCAGCCTTCCCAGATTCTCTGCAATTTCCAATTTGTCCTCTCACATTAATGCTTCAGAAGTCCTGGGTCTGACTTTTTTCTTATTTTCTACAACTCCTTTTTTCAGACCCTTACTTCCCCAGTGTCTCAGATTATGTAAGGTCTTATCCCTATTATTCCTATAATAAATCCCTTATTCCACAAAACTCATAGTGAGTCTGCCGCCTTTACTGAACTGGGACTCACTTTCTCTCTTTCTCTTTCTCTTTCTCTCCCTCCCCCCCCACACATTTACTTACCAAGCATTTTATGTATACCTTTATTAAATAAATAATAATAAATGTAATAAATAAAATAAACAATAAATAAAATATTCCACTGTAATTGAGGAAGGAATAACTTTATTAACTTTTTTTTTTTTTAATTTTATTTTATTTATTTATTTATTTTGCGGTTTGTGGGCCTCTCGCTGTTGTGGCCTCTCCCATTGCGGAGCACAGGCTCCGGACACGCAGGCTCAGCGGCCATGGCTCACGGGCCCAGCCGCTCCGCGGCATGTGGGATCCTCCCAGACCAGGGCACGAACCCGCGTCCCCTGCATCGTCAGGCGGATTCCCAACCACTGCGCCACCAGGGAAGCCCTAACTTTATTAACTTTTGACTCCTTTTTTTTTTTTCCTTCTGAAAGTGTGGAAATTGGAGGACATGAAAAGAATGCAATTCCAACGCTACTTGCCTACTGTGCAAATATAGTCTGTTCTGCTCCCACATGTATGTCTCTCTAACATCAATTACCTAATACATAATCAGGACTTAGGAAAAAATGGAAGTTTACATGCAGCTTTTTCCAGGAAAAAGGAACCAGAATAGCCAGAGTAGAATTAGACCTTTCATCAGGAAAGGAAAATGCCCTCAGTTCAGTTGCTACACTGGTAAAAGCCCTTTTAGCTCTACTTTAAGAAAAGAAAAAATAAGTACCTGGATGCAGGGCTTTTTCCCCAGAGAGGCATGCTGCCAGCTTTGCACAGCTCTCAGCTCCTGGCACGTTTCACTTCTTCCCATGACCCCTAAATGGCAGCCCCACTGGCTCAGAGCTTATGCTGGTCTGCATCATCTCAGTGCCCACAAACCAGCATTTCCAATGTATTGTTCTGGTGGTTTTTAAAAAAGTTATCCCCAGAGGCCGACTCTGAGCTGCCTGCCTCTGCTCTTTGTGTTATATTCCCAGATACCAATGAATACTTTAGTTAATGCTCAGTTAAAAAGTTACATCAGTTTTGCATCTCTGCCCAAATCTATTTTTTTCCAATAAGTTTTTATTTTCAGAACAAAAATTATCCAAGAACATGTATGCTGGGTATGGCAGAAATACCCATATATGCTGTATAAATTGTATATGCAATTATCTCTGTATGTCTCTTGTACATACTAATATTGACATGTGCTAAACTGTTTAATGAATTTGTATGTATATTTATGTGTATTACATGTAGTACATATGTTCATGTATATCTTGTGCATTGATTTCGATACTTTTGATGTTTGAGAATCTTTGCTTAAATTTATGGAAACAATATTAAGTTAAAGTGACCAAATTCATGATTTCTTAGAGCTTATAGTTTGTAAAAAAAAAAAAAAAAAGAGAGAGAGAAATGATTAAAAATCAAATACAATTTTGTTTGTATGCTAGTAGAAGCTCAAGATTGCTTGGAAAGCTGCTATTAGGGACCCTAATTTGGTCTAATGTTCAGGAAGATTCTCCTGAAGAAAGTGGTGCTCACCATAGATCTGAAAGATGAAGAGGTCTTAAGAAGAATGGGGTGGTGGTAAAAGATAAACAATATATGTGATGGTGGTGATATAAGAGAAAACATGAAAAAATCTGAGCACTGAAAGAAATCAGAATTTGAAGCACTAAGCTTGAGGGGAAACATTCCCAGAGATAGGGTGAGAAGACATAAACAGGGTAAAGGCCCTAAACAGTCTTACCAGCCACCCATACCTGAGGGCTCTTAAGGATGAGATTATCTGAATCAGATTTGTGTTTCAGAAAGATCATTCTAGCTTCAAAGTAGGTGAATCACAGATACAGATAAAAAATACTACAGTAAATGAGACAGTTAGGAAGCTACTGAAGGAATTAAAAAAAAAAAATACAACATCCTAATCTAGAGCAGTAGAAATGGGGGTAGCAAAAAAAGGTGACTTTTTGATGGTAGAATGAATAGGCCTTGTCAATTAACTGATTGTTGTTAGTGGGTAAGGAGTTAAAGCCAACAGGGAATCATCAAGTACCCTTAGTATTTTTGTCAAAGTAACTGGAAAGATGAAGTAATTTAAAAAAATGGGAAATAACAGAAAAGGAATAAATAGATGGTGAAAGGAAAAGATGATTTCAAGTCCTAGGTATGCTCTGTAAGAAGATCAAAAGGAGATTTGGCCCACAAGTATATATTTGGGTATCACTAGTGCAGTGATGGTATTTGAATCTTAAGAGTAGATGCAATTCCCCTGAATGGAGTGAGAAAAGAAGAAACCCTAAACTGAGATTCCAATAATTAGGATGTAACTTTAGGGAAAAGAGACTGCAAAGAAGATGGAGAGGTAGGAAAACTAGAAGGGTGTGGCACCGTGAAAGCTGAGTGAAGTGTTTCAAAAGGGAAAGTTGATCATGTGGTCAAGAAAACTATGAATATACAGAATCCACTGTGTGCAGTTTCATTGTCTACATTAGCACGTTGGTCATTTTAATGAGATCACTTTCAGTGGAGGGGTATGGGAGAAGCCACAATGTGGTGGCTAAGGATTGAGCAGGAAGCCAAAACTTGCCACAGGGATGGATGGCAACAGTACAAGGCGGGCTTAGAATATGGGGAAGATTTTAAAGACAATTATATGTTTGTGTTTGCATATGCCTATGTTTGTTTTGCTGCCTCATGACATTTCTTCTTAAAGGAGCAATATTAAACTATTGGGACTTCAACCCTTCTCTCCCAAGTTCCTTTTACTTCTGTGGTCCCAGATCTCAACAGCCTCTGAAACCATTTTTTCTGCTCCAGTGTTGCTTGGATTTGCCCAATGGCTACTCCTTCCATGCCTATCTCCTAATTTGCCTCTTGTCCCATTGGCGTTGACACTCCTACGATACCACCAAAAATTCTTGATACTTTATGTTATCTCTTTTTGCCCACTCTACTGCTAGCAGGAATATCATAAGGAAAAATCTTTTAGTGCCAGCCCCTACCCCAAATAAAGATAGGTTCCAAGTTTGTTATAGAACCTTCTATTCTGGAACTTGAAATATTTGATTTGTATTACCAAGTGTTACATTTAAAATCACTGGTTCATAGAAAACATGAACCTGAATTCCATCACATGATTTCAGCATCTCAACATTCTTCTACCTTAGGCTGATTTTTGTTGCTCTATAGAGAAACCTACCCCATCAAACCCACCCTAACTTAGGGGAACCATTCACCTCATTCTCATCACTTGGTCTCTAAATCCTCTTAACTCTTGCCCCCATAATACCTAGCGGGTTTGGTGGTACCTGTGTGCCCAAGGAAGGTATGGAAATTAGGTATCATTATACCTGACTAATCACTGCTCATTCCTGCCCTAACAAGATGAAAGACATGTTGTTGATATTCTCCCGCAAGTTTAACTGCCCTTCAACCTTGAAATCTGCTTTAAAGAAAACCAATAGTAAACATCACTTTAAAAAGAGCAGCAGAAAATGTGCACCGTATTTCTAAACATCTCTTCATAGCTTCATAGCAAAACATAATCATCAAAGGGAAACCAGTCAAGGTTAAAAGCATCACTGAAAAGTGATTCACTTGGTAAACAAGAGTAGGTGTAATTATCACAAAAGCAAACGTTGCTAAGGGGAAACTGTCAGAGCTCTTGCAGTAAAAGGTCTCTTTACCGTTTTAATCCAACAGGCTTTGAGTTCCCTAGTGAAAACAATCCTCAATAAAATCACAAATGTAACTAAGGTATTCTTTTAAACTTTCATTTCAGCCATGGCTACCAAAACAAGCTTAATATTTACAATTCAAATGACATTGGTAGATTGGCTGATAATATGGCTTATGAAAAATCTTTTAGCACTGTATTTTTATGTACTGAACAATACTCTCTTATCAGCAGAGACACTTTAAAGAGTTTTGTTTGTTTGCTTACTAGAAGCCAAATAGGCCTGTCTCCTGAAAGAAACCAAAGTCAAATTCAGTTTATGGGGCAATTATGCATTCAGAAATTTTTTTTTTTATTTTTATTGGAGTATAGTTGCTTTTAACATAAAATAGATAGGCAACAAGGATTTACTGTATAGCACAGAATGATAAGCAGTATCTTGTAATAACCTATAGTGGTATATAATCTACAAAAAAATGAATCACTATGCTGTTGTACACCTGAAACATAATATTATAAATCAACTATATTTCAATAATAAATAAATAAATAAATAAATAAAAGTACACTTTCCAGAGACTCCAGATGATTCTTAGCTCTATTACATAACAAAACCTTATAGTATATGTATGTCACTGCTAAACAGATCTTGTGGATTTCAAGCAACCTCATTTTAAAAAGAAAGTAAAAGTAACTTGTTCCAGGTCACACAAAATAGTGACTCAAACTGTGGTCTCTTAACACTCAGGTCACTGTTTTTTGTTTGTTTGTTTTCACTTTGGCCATATCTTGCAATGCTGCCCAATAAAACTTTCTGTGATGATTGTAATACTTTGTCTTTGCACTACCCCATAGAATATCCACAGGCTAGGTATGGTTCCTCAGCACTTGAAATTGGTTAGTGTGACTGAATTAAAAAGTGAATCATTAATACTATTTAATCTTAATTAAATTAAATTTAAGTAGCCATTTGTGGCTAGAGGCTACCATATGAGCAAGCAGTCATCAGCTCACTAAGAAATGTCCAGTATGCTCTCTGTCTCCACCAGCTCCTAGCTAAACTGACACAGGAAGGGAGAGGATATGAGATTTGTTGCCTCTTTGAAATAGGGGTTATGACTTGTGTTTCCTTTTATTTCCCACATTCTAACACCTGGCTTTATACAGAGTAGGCAAAAAACCTAAATCTGTTGATGCTTTAAATATTCACTTGCTTTAACAAATGCTAGGGGCAGAAAAGAATAGTTTAGAAATCTGTTCACAAAAATTGCCCTGCTTGCATTTTTCTGCAGTGAGAGAAACCCATTCCTTCCTTAAAGTAGCCTGAACCTCATCCAGGAGAGGAACCCTACATACACACTAATCAGGGCTCAATTTACATGGGATACACTGTAGTGGTATTCAACCCAGAGGGTAGGAAGGCACAATGAAATTGCTGCTAAGCAGTTTACGGCCTCTACAGTCCACATAATAGCAAGTGCATCCCCTCTTTATAATAAAAAGCCATTTACCTCTGCCCGGAGAGGAAACTTGGTAAGATCGATTATTTTTTTTTAATGGAAAAAATAATTGAAAATAGTATTGATTTTATTTTTCAGATGGCCATTTAAATGGTAAATGTAAGCTTTCCTTATTAACAACAGGAAGAATATTGGTAGCAATGTTAGAAACAGAATGTAACCATAGGGCAACCTTCAATTATCATTTCTTTTTATTATAAAAACTTTTATTTTTTCAAACTCTTATGTAATTCTTCCCTGAAGACCCCTGAAACACATACAAAATTAACTGTTACTGCAGCATAATAGTCTTCTCTAGTTTCTTTTATTTATCTGTTTGTTCATTTGATTTGTTTCTAGAAAAGCAGGGCTTTTGGTACTATATGTTATAAGTACCCTTTTCCCAGGGCATGTATTTCCTTTCCTGTCTTTCTTTTTCTCTTTTTTTTTTAAATAAATAAAAACAGTCTTAAAGATTTAAGAATGGATGGCTTAGAACAACTACCATCAGTCAAAAACTCTTGTTGAATATATCTCAAGGGAGCTACTTTACAAATCCTGCAATGCATGTCAAATTCCATCCACTTCTTAAGAGGCCAAAAGGGTTTGTGACAGGGTCTCAGAATTGTTTCATCTTCTTAAGCTGTCTTCTTTGAAGCAAACAGTTTTGATGCTCTGAAAACCAGCATTTGTATCTACTGCTCCCAGTCCCCAAAGATCATAATTTCCTTGAACTAAATAATCAATGATGTCACCTAGGTTGTTTATTTAAAGACAATTTTATTGTTTCCATGTAATCTTAGTGCTGTGTCAGGAATTCTTTTTTTAAAACAAATGCTCATTTTACTTTATATATTTAGGCTTTTACCAATCCTATTTTTCTAAATTAATGGAAAGTAGTTCATTGTTTGGTGGAATTTGTCCTTAACAATTGAACACTGTGCTATATACACCATCAGTAATGGGCTTTGAATAACTTCATTATTGCCCAGAAAACATACACCTAGGGTAAGAGAATTGTATGACCATTGTAAATGTTTATAATAGACATAATCTTGGGGTTCTGACCAATAATTCAATTAATAAATGGAAAAATATAGGTTTGTAAATATTGTCTTCTCTGTTTATAGGCTACACTGTTATTAGTTGCAACAGCAATGAAATTCACAGTGTTGCAATATATATATATATATATATATACCAAGATTTGGGGGATTCTAGCGCAGCATGGTTTCTAAAAAGGACTAACCCTACTGAACTTTCCAAATCCCCAAGGCCCAATTATACTTCTTTGCTTCAGCATCACTTTTCAGATGTTTTCACCACTGCTGGTGAACACAGATAACATTTGGGTCACTGATGAGGGAATTCTTAAAAAGTGGATTATTAAATATTAAGTTAATTGTAATTTATTAGTGATCTCAATCACTGCTTCATGAAGAAGTTAGTATCATTCATAAAATTATATAATCTCAGAATGGAAAGTTCCTCAGATATAAAATAGCCTAAACCATTGCTAAAGTTTAATCTTCCTTCCATATTAAAGTTCTTCAACTATTTTAAGACAGCTATCATAACTGCCCCTATAGTTTTCTCTCCTCCAAGCTAAATATCCTTAGTTTCTTTCTACTGTCTTAACGTATGGTTCTTTCCCCTCCCTCCTGCTTCAACCTCAGTCACATTTCAAAGCTAATAGAGCCTTCAAAGCCATTAGATTTTAGAGGCAGGCACAGCACACTTGATTCATATGGAGCTTACAGTCAAATTGAAAATCCTGCGTCTTTTTGAATGCATTTCAGCTATAGGTTCTTCTATCTTATTTTATTCAGTAAGACTTTTTGACTTAAGAGCAGTTTTCACAGTCATCATAAAATTCAGGTAGTCTGTTGTTTCAGTTTGATGTTAACTTCTTGTATATCGATTTGGCTAAATAATCTCAGAAGAATAAAGTATGTGTATTGAAGTGACAAAAACAAATGCAATAAGTAAGATGAAATTATGTGGGGTAAGGAAAAAAAAAAGTTAAATACCTTCCCTTACCCGTCTTTTCTCTGTAGGTTAATAGAGATTTATAGATCACAATAAATAAAATTATGCAGTCAGAAACTCTATTATGTAACGATACACTCAAGCTAAAGTTTTACCGACTGTTAAAAAAAATCAAAGAATGTTTAAAAACATTAATATATATAATATACATATTTCCCAAAGATTGTGTCTAATCAAAATGATTACATATTCAAAGTCACTAATATATCTGTTAAAATAATCCATATCTTAAGCAATCTAAGTGTATAAAAATTATTTGCCAATTTAATGTTATGAAAAACATATAACTATTTTAACTGGTGTGCATTTTTAATAAAAATGTAGCAATGCTCTAGTAAAAATGAAAGCATTAAGATAATGCTTATGGTTGAATTCATATTGTAAATATTTCAAAATCAGAGGAATTTTAATGTAATTTTATTGAATATTATTTTACCTATCAATATCTAAAGATAATCTTTTAAGCTTGAAATCTAAGGTTAGTTCATTTCTTGAATGTACGTTTCACTCTATTATTTGTTATTAGAAGCTTCAATCATCATTGGTTGATTTACTTACCCACTAACTCAAAATTATGCTAGATGCTGATATGTCACTAAAATTTCAGTGGATAAGTGACTCTGATTCCCCTATGGAAATGTGATCCATGAGGAATAGATCCAAATTTTTCAGATTAACATATGTTTTGGGGGAGTATATGATGTTTTGTCAAACAGCAACACTTCCTTTGAAAAGCCAATGATAGCTGCTCTTCCTACTCATTTCAAATCTGCTCTATTCAAGTTTATATAATTTATGCAATGCTATTTGCAATATCCAGCTGCCTTGTATTTCCACATATTTAAGCAATATACGGAAATTTTCAGCAACATTTTCACTTTTAGAAGTGCTACATTGCACATAAAAACCTTATTTTTCAAAGTATTATAAATTACTAAACAGTCCTCCTATTTGGGTTGCATTTGGAAGCAAGTAATATTCTTAATGCATAAACTATTTTCAGATACAATCTTCTATAATGCTTACACTTGAAAATAAGCAAGCTTAAGCAAAACAATTCCTTCTAATCATTTTAAGTGATGTGCTCAAGCATTTCATATGAGCTCAAGCATTTCATATGAGGTAGTTCATTTGAAAGCCAAAGGTTTGCAAATCATGTCATCAGGCTTACATACACAAATAGTATAGAAAAAGATGTAGTCATACATAGCTGACCAGGTAGGTACAAAACTAATCTGTCCTCTCTTTTCAGGGACTAGCTAGCATTTGCTATACTGCTAGCAAATTCCATAAAATCAACAATATCATACGTTGTTCAACAATTTCCTATTCAAGGGGTCATAAGGGGTCATAATAATTACTGTATTTTTTTAAGCCTAGAATTGCCAAAATTGAACACCTCTGAGAATCCTAGAATTGTTCATCATCAATCAAGGTACATGTATGTACAAGAACTATTTTTAAAGTCAAGATTAGAAATTTATGAATAATGTATCTGTCTTAGTTTGGGCTGCTTTTACAAAATACCATAGACTGGGTCACTTATAAACAACAGAAATTCATTCCTCACAGTTCTGGAGGCTGAAGTCCTAGATCAGGGTGTTAGCATGGTCAGGTTCTGGTGAGGACCCTCTTCCAGGTTGCTGATTGCCAACTTCTCCTTGTGTCCTCACATGATGAAAAGCACGAGATAGCTCTCTGGGGCTTCTTTTGTAAGTGCTTTTATGAGGGCTCCACCCTCATAATCTAATTACTTCCCAAAGCCCCCACCTCCTACTTCCCTCACATTGGGGATTAAATTTGTAACATGAATTGTGGAGGGACACAAACCTTCTGTCCATAACAATATCTAAGCCAAAAGGGCAATGTTATGCAAACCACAGAGTTTTAACTGGAAACACTGCAACAACTCTACTCATGTAGAATTTTCTTTTCTTTTTTTTTTTTTTTCTTCTAACCCTCCTCACCCCTCACCCCACCCACAGAGTACTGGCCAGGTTTAAGCATAACAGCTAAGATTTACTGAGTGCTTCCTGTATGCTAAGCACTGCGCTTAATCTGTATATGCATTAATTTACCTGATATGTAGAATTTTCCAAGGATCTGGGTAGTTTCAGACCCAGCCTGAACTTCTTTAAAAGTTTAAACGATATGGTATATTTCTAGACCCAGATGTCTGAACTTTAACACCTAGCACCCAATGTCACAATACCATATGCCTACTTCTTATTATCAAAACTTATACTTCCTGTTTTTTGGTTCTCTGGCAGAACACAAGTTTATCTGTAGATTAAGTAATGACTTCAATTAAAATGGTCTTAGTTGAGGTTACAAAACAACATATCATTCTATTTCCAAAAATATATATGCATATATGTGTATAATTACAGCAGTGATTATTTTTGATTCTTGGGACTCCTAATGATTTTATTTTCTGTATTTTCTATAGTCCCTACAATAGCCATGCATTATAATAAAGAAATGAATAAACAAAAGTATTACCAAGCTCAGTAATATAATAACAATAACCCTACAACGTATTAGCAGTGAAGGCACTAAATCTAAATAGCAAAGTTCTGTCTTTCCCTTGCCTACATTTCCATAGTAGCTGATTAATTTTTGTGAAATGTTAAATTGCAACAAAAAAGATTTCCCTTCTATGTGTTCTTATGTATAGAAATGCAGAGGGGAAGCGAGAGCTCATGTGACGTGTTATGAAAAATAAAACAATTTTTGACTACAAAAGAATTACCTGTCATGCAACACAGCACTCAGGTAACACAGCAACAATAAAACTGTCTTTCAATAAACTATTCAGGTAACATCATTGATTCTTCAGGTCCTTGGAGACCAAGAGCAGTGGATGTAAGTATTGGCGTTCAAAGCTTCTAAAGTATTTGCTTCCGGAATGACAGCTTCTACAGATGAAACAATTCTGAGTTCCCGCCTAAGACCCTTGGCCTCTTAGTAAATCAGAGGATATTTGATATGCATGGCAGGGTATTTTGAAAAGTGGTTCTCTCAAGTGACGTATAAATGAACTTTTTGCTAGATTTCTCCTGAGAGGGTGTGGAACTGGCAGCTGGGATCCAATATCAGAGTCCTGTACTAAAAAGATGACTCAGTCATAGAGAGTTTGAGACAGACTGAAACTGGCCCACCAGCAGTATACAGAGTTGGGACACAGAAACATTACAACCAGTAGGAACTGCCAAGGGACAAGGCACTGAGAGAGTGTTTCAAATACAGGGCAATCAAAAATCCTTTATTATTTCCTAAAACTTAAACAAACCTTAGACTTGGGAAATGTTTCTCATTTCAAATTGAACACTTTGTAGCCCAGAGGGGTTGCCCACTAGTTATTATATTCAGTATGTTAGGTCATACTTTTATATAAGGGGCATTTGTTGTTTGTGAAATATAATTTCTTGGAGCATTAAGTTTCCGTTTTATAAGTATTAGAGCATAAACAGAAAAGGTGCTGGAGGGGTGTCAATGTTTCTAATATAGATGAAATCTCCCCTGAGATAGTCTTCACAGGGTCTTGATCTACCAATCTTAGGTCAAGTCCTGAATACAGATTTCAGATCTTCCTCCACTTATGGTAAACCCATCTTAAGTCGAAAATATCATAAGTGGAAAATGCATTTAATACACCTAACCTACCTAACACTCTAGCTTAGCCTAGCCTACCTTAAATGTGCTCATCTAACGCTAAGACTTGTACAAAAAAACAGTTGAGTTGAACATCTCATGCAATTTATTGAATACTGTACTGAAAGTGAAAACCAGAATGGTTGTAAGTTTATTTATTTGTTGTTTACCTCAGGAGTGAGGGGCTGACTGGGAGCTGAGACTCACTGCTGCTGCCCAACATCATGGAAGAATATCGTACTGCATATCACTAGCCCAGAAAAAGATCAAAATTCAAAATTTGAAGTATACTGTCTACTAAATGCATATTGCTTTTGCACCACTGTAAAGTGGAAAAATAATAAGTCAAACCATCGTTAAGTCAGGGACCATCTGTATAGGTCCAGGCACATTTGGAAACAGTGAAACAATCACTCTCTCCCCAACAATTCCAAACATCCAATAATAGAAGTCTCATTGGCTTATCTTGAGCCATATGCTCACCCAAGTCCAGTCACCTAGAGCTGAGGGATAGGGCACTAAGGAGGCAGACATATAAAATGGCTGGGGTCCTACCATGGGTGGATGGACCAAATAAGGTATCCACCACAACCTCAGAACAAACCAGAGAGGCCGGCCTAATCGCTCTCATCTTGTATTTCAGGCAACTGAAATCCTACTTTATCCAAGGGCACACAGGTATTAAATGGAATCAAAATGACTGCCTCTGATTTCATATCCCAAGTCAATCAAATTTACCACCCGACTAAATTGATATATTGCCTCACATTCAAATAATTTTAACTGAAGCATTAGCCTTTAAAATTCAAATATAGATGAAACTGATGATTATTTTAGAGAGATATATTTCATTCATTGAATTTACGAAGCTGATATTCTTTTACCAGAATCTAAGTTGTGTAAAATGCAGATTTCTCCCTTAAGTTCTATGTTGTTAATTGTCACATTATATGTGAAGATAGCTCATTTTCAAAATGCACCAATACTCTATCTTTGGGGCAGTATGAAAATATGAGTGATGAACTAGATATTCTTTCTTCTTTATTCCTAGGACACTAGCAAAGAAAAAAAACAGTAGGGAGTCACCATTACTGTCTCCTTTCTATTTATTACTGGAAGTCAGTGGCTTTGCTTTCATTTAATTTATGTTCAGTTCTATGGGGAAAATGTTGTCATTCATTACTGGAGACAAAAATAACAGTAATAGTGGAAGTCACCTTGATAATTCCAGTTAAGCTCATTTACTTTCAAAACAATTGTGATTTTATAAAATCCCATAGGATTTTTTTCAGGATTGTGATATTTTTTCAATAAAATTTTTATAGGAATAATACAACTTAAAAATACATACAAAAGTGTTCTTTTTGTTTTGTCTTGTTTGTTTTACAAAATGTCAGATGGAGAATAGCAGAGTACTTTTAATATGCTAGTTATAATACTGACCTCAGCATCTGCACAAATTTTCTAATCTTAAAAGTTTCTAAAATATTTTTTGCCTATGTAATTCTCATGTTGTGTCCTCAGTTAGGGAATGGAGGCACAGTACAGTCTATAGCAAAACAAATTATCTCTTGGTAAATCTAGCATACACTACACAAAAGTATGTATCATCCAGTCCTTTACATAGTGTATGAGTCAATATTCTATCCAATAAAGAATTAAAGGTAAAGAGGTACAGCAGAAGCTCCTCTCTTCTTATTTCCATTTCATAAAAGTCATGGGAAAGTCATTCTAGATTCTGGAGGCACCCCACATGGCCACCCAATCCATGGTCAGTGAAGCAAATATTCTCCACATCACCTCTTTCTTGTCTTCTCTTCCTTTTCAAGTACTCACTCTTACAACATCAGCCTCTGGTATGCTGCACTTTTCTGTCATTTACAACCATCACCTTTTGATCCTGTCCATATAAATTCAGTGTTAGATGGAAACTGAGAAAGAGACTGGAGAGAAGGGCAAGAAGAGAATAAGGGTGTCAAAACCTATGGGGTGTGTTTATACACAACAACAGCACATCCACAGGTTATTTCACACTACTTTGACACATCTTAGACTTTCTCTTTGTTCTATTTAGTCTCTGACCTTACTCTCAAAACACTTCTCTTTCACTTCCTCATGTACAAAATCAGATGAGGGATAGCACCTCAACTAGTCATTTTGTTAAAGGAAATGCCTGTTCCCTAGGGTTAAAAAAAAGAGATGGGCAGTTTTTGCATAGAAATCCACACACTTGATTCCCCTCACTCACTTTCCCATTGGTGCTTTCTGTCTGGAACTTGCTTTCTCTCTCCTGGACCATTACAATTCAGCACAGTCAACTAGTTGTATATAGATACACACACACACACACACCAACCACCAAGTATTCAGCCATCTGTGAATATTAGCTTTGTACAGCTGAGAAAACTTATCTGCACAGTCTATGTTGTTTAATCAACTTAATGTCTCTAGGCAGATTTACCTTCCCACATTGCTATGGGTGAGAGATCCTGTGTAAAAGTACAAAATGAACTCTCCTAGGAACTCAAAGAAGTTAGAACTGGAAGAAATTCAGAAGTTCTCTGGTTCAATCTTCTCCTTTTACCCATAAAAACTGAGGCTGTGAGAGGTGAACTGATTTGTCCTAGGTCTCCTAGCTCTTTAGTGTCTGTTGAGGGTTAGGAGACTTGATTACAATCTCAAAATGAGTCAACAGATAATATGTTTACTTCAAAAAATGGATTTAAAAAATAGACTTCATGATAAACAATAAGGATTTACTTATAGCACAGGGAACTATATTCAATATCATGTGATAAACTATAATGGAAAAGAATCGGGAAAAAAGGATATAGATATATGCACTTATATACATGTATAACCGAATCACTTTGCTGTACACCTGAAACTAACATAATAATGTAAACCGACTATATATGCTTCAATTTAAAAAAATAGACTGCATGAATTAACAAAGGCTCCCTTATTGCAGCTTAGGTAGGTATATATGAGCCCCAGGAAGTGTAACAAGGACACAGTGGGGATGGGGGGAGGGGGTGGGTTGGGATCTGTAACACAGTATGACATTTTACTAGAACTCTTTGAATCATTTAAATGGATTTCAGATCCTCCCCTTCCTCTCTCAGTTAGCAGGGAAAGAGTTGGGTATAAAACTATTCCATATCCCAACTCAAAATTATCCACCTGAAGGCATCTCCTTGGCCATGGTGAGGTTGTACAAAGTAGTGGGTTGCCTGCAGCCTCTGCAGAAGAATAGTGCCTCTTGGAAGTGGCAAGCAATAAGTAGTTTAAAAACTTTTAAAAAGAGACAAATATAAACATATATACTTGAAGTTATTCAAGGAATCTGCTTAAAAGATGGATTCCTGTAGAGAATGGAATTAGTAGATAGTATTGGAAGGATACTTACTTTTATATTGTGCTCTTTGATTTTTTTACCACATAAAATGAATTACTTTGAATCAAGAAATAATTGATAAACTTAAACTTTCTAGTTGGGATACCTCTGGAAGATAAAGGGCAATATTACTGGGTGTTTTAGTCTCCACCAATCGATTTAATTCCCAAGTAATCAATTCTTAATATTTACCTTTTGGTTAAAGCAGATCTTTAAAAAAAAAAAAATTAATCCTTTAAAAAAGAAGAATTCCCCCTAGCCCCAAACCTAAATCATATCCTGAGAGATTGTAACCACTGGACACTACCTGGATGTAACAATTACAAAAGTTCATCCCTACACATATAATGCTAAGATTTGGATTATCCAATTCTAGTTCTAAGTCACGCAATGTGACTCTTTGCGGGTGTTTGTGTCTTTGATTGTTTGCTTTGGTGTGAATCATCTTCAAATAAGTAGCCTATGTGGGAAACATTTTCAATTGAATAGTTCCTCTTTGTCTGAATCTCTGCGGCAATATTGGGCCAAAGAAACTATCTACCTTAATACCTTAAGAACTATATACCCTGCTTACCCACATTTACTCCCCTGAGATATCATGCATCACTCTCAACACAATGGGACATTCTTTCTGAGGTAGTACTAACTGATGCTGCAGATACCATCAGTTACTGTGCTCCCTCACTCTTCCCTCTCTCCTCACTCTTCCCCGTTCTCTGTCCATCTCTCTATATGTATCTACATCTATGTCATACACACATGCTTCATTAGTTAGTGATAGTTTTATCCTTCTAAGATCAGATCTCTCATTCTGTAGAAAAGTCTTTAATCAACCACTTTGAAAAAACTCACTTCTCAATGCTATGGTTTACAGTTCTGAATTTTTTCATCATGGGTGATCTTCGTCCATCTGTAGGCGTGTAGGTTTAGGAATGCCTTTAGGGTTAAATAATTCACAGCTTCCACACCACCCACCTGGGCCCCCAACCCTTTTCCTATCGTAAGTGGCCTGAGCATACTTGCCAGAGACGGTATCAGAGACCTGAGATGAGTATCAAAGCAGCATAGCTTTTGTAACTTTGTGCTAAGCCAAAACTGATACTAAATTCTGTAATTAGAGACTACAAAGGGCTCCTTCCCAGCATAGCCTCATAGAACCCAATTTAACACTGTAAGGACACTAATAAGTGGTTGTATCACTCCACACCTAAACACATTTTCCTCTCCATTCTTTTTGCTCTTATTCGGCATTGCTGATGTTAGAACTAAAGTATCTTCTTTAAGTGTGCTGTATCTTACCTGGACAATGGATAGGCTCACACTAGTGAACAGCAGAAGATTAATTTTTTGGAAGCCACCTTTGTGTTACCCACACCCTACACACACATATACACTATTACAAGCTACTGTCAGCTTGTAATAAAATAAATAAAAATAAATAAATTTTTAAAACTCCTTGGAGTCTGGAAAAGTCAGTACAGTCAATCCACTTGTTTTATTGATGTAGAAGCATGAGCTTTTTTCCACCTCACTCTAAATGTTTCTAAGAAACAGTAGCTCTGCCCTTCTTTAGTGCCTGTGGTGGCAGGATAATTCTCCAGAAATACTTTGAAGCCTTAGGCTCCCTTTAATCACATGGCTCTTGCCGTTCTTGATATTTTCAAGGAAAGAAAAATCCTAGCAAGAAAATTTATGTGTTAATTCCCAAGTAACTAAACTGCACTTCATCTATAGGTCAAATTCTATTATGACAGAAACTACTTAAATAATTTTTTCCATATAACAAAAATACCCAGGTGATTACATATTTCATCAAAAGTATGGTATAAGGACCACAACCAGACTTATGTAGAGTTCACTGTAATAGGACCTGATTTATTGTGAGTCTGTAAATACTCTCATTCACATAAGCTGTTTATAAGCAATCCTCCGTTTTCTGTATTGATGGTTTCTCTACCAGGGATAGATGACATCAAAATTATTATTCTCTTTGTGCAGCTCGGAAACACATAAAATTCATTGCTTTTAATCAAGTCATTTCACTTTCCAATTCACAGACTCTTATTTGCTGTGAGTCCTGTTAGTCATTAGTATAAATTAAGATGGGTCTACAATTGTAATGATTTATTAACCTCCTCCCTTTATCAAGCACTGTGATTTAAGAGATATCAGTTCAGCCTACACATTCTGCAAAATTAACATTAGTCACTCTGGAAATAATTATGAAAGAAAGCATTTTGACAACAGAGAAAGAAATCCTGAGCCATATAGTACCATTAGCCATTTGCAAACTTAAAACTTATGGAAAGATAAAAGAGTAGAGCTCCATATGCAAATATGTATGCATCTAACCAGGAATACACGACTGCACTTGTGTTGGATTTAATTACTCCATACACTGGATTCTAAGCATATAAAAGGTCTGGGAGTAGGTTTTAAATGGAGGTAGCATGGCTTAATGGACTAAGCTCTAGGATTTAATGGAATCAAAACCTGCTCTGCTACTAAAAGGTTATATAAACTTTAGGAGTCACTTAAATTTTTAGTACTTTCAGGCTCATTACTTCCAGTCAGGAACATCTGAAATATTGTCTTCCAAAATACACCCTTTTACTAGTAGATGTTTCTGTCTTTACATGTGTCCATTTACTTATATTTTCATATTGATATTTTCTCTTTACCTACATGCTTAAAGGACATAATTGTTAAATGAGATTTTACTTTTTACTTCTATTGTCTCTCCCACAGTACTTTTGTAAACCTATGGTTGTTGATGAGAGACAATAACCCTCTTTTTTTCGCTTAGACAATGGTAAACATTGAATCACTTAGATATTTATACTGAAAATAGTACAAAAAAGGTAGATGTGGTCTGCCTCTTCAAGAAAATTCTGTTTTGACATTCTACCAGTCACATTTCCTGGTGTACTAATAATTAGCATAGAGAAATCATTGAGAAATGAACATAATCCTTAGGCAAGTTCTAATCATCTTGTCTCTGGATAGCAGTTTTGTAATCATATATGATTCCTCACATTCTCTGTCCCTTGGATTTATGTTAACTTAAGTCATTTAAACCACTGCTCCTACCAATAGATCTCCCAGACTAAAGTAATAAAAGGTGAAAATTGAAGAGTGTGAATATAGACATCATAAATAAGACACCTCTTTCTTTGTTTATTTATAATTAATCCTCCAAAATATCCATCCAATACAGTTCTAGCAACCCTTCTCACATTGTGACTTGTCTCCTGGAGTATGCAACTCCAATGGAGTGGTTATGCACTGGCTTAAACAGTTTCTCTGCTATTTACTCCATCACTTATTCTGCTAGACTGGTGCTACGGAGGTGATAAGAACAGGAGGAAATCCTCATCTATTGGGAAAATAAACACAACACTAAAGTACTTTCAAAGATCCAGGTGCTTTGTTGCATGCTTTAAGTGCTTTACAAGGATCATCTCAGTTTATCCTCATAATAACCCTATTGGGAAAGGCACTATAATTGTCTGACACTTTGCAGATAAGGAAACTGAGGCAAAGGATAAATTATTTGTCTAAAATCATAAGCTAGATAGTGGCTAACCATGGATTTAAACACGTGTAATCCAGCCAAATATATGATTTGGAAACCCAAATTGAAGCCTGCTGGTTGAAACAATGATGCTTAACTGTAACAAACCATATTTATTCTCAGAGAATCAAGTCTTTGCATTCCAAATGCCTCCATAGTTCTGATGCAGGTCTAAATCAATTTTCTACAAAACCCACCTTGCCTAGGCAGTATTATCCTGTGGATCCATTCTCTTAATATGAACAAATCCATGTCCCATGTAGAGGGAGAAGATTTGAGGGAAAAGAAGGTGAAGGCAGCAAGCATTTATTGAATACTTACCTTTCAAAGGCACTGGGAAGCTATGTCAGCAAACACTTAAAACAACTCTAATATATAGGGACTGTCAACTCCATTTTACTGCTGAAGAATCTAAATTGCCAAGAGGTTGATTAACTCCCAAAGATTATTCTGGTCAGAATCCAAGCCTACATATTTAAGATTTGGAAATATTCATGTTCTTTTCATCACATAAATAAAAACCCTAGACCCAACATCATTCCTTTACACTTCCACTCCCAACATACAGAGTTAAAGCTATTTCTTCATTTTAAACTTAAGTTTTTTTTTTTATTTTGTAGGGTCAATAGAATTATTCCTAAGGAAAAATTTCACTGCTTAAGATGTAGTCTAGTTATAGAACAGGCTAAGATGCAGGTTGGGGATCAAAAAGAGTTCATTTGGCCATATAATCCCCGTTATCTATTAAAACAGATTACATAAATTGCACTCAATAAGACAAAGCCTTACCATTATTTGATCTGCAACAACACATGTTCACCCTTCAAAACACAAAAAGATGGCATAGGTTTTGGCAGAATTATGTGTAGATACCATAGCTAATCCCTTGAAGGAAATCCAAACTGATCACAAAGGCTTTTAGAAGACCATACAAAAAAGAAAAGTAAAGAAAAGAAAACCAGCAATGTTAAGGGAGATGAAAAATATACATGCTGATCAAATTAGTCTTGGAATCCAGTACTTAGGTGATAAAATAGTTTTATTCTAGAGACTCTCAGGAAATAAATGGATGTCAAGGGTTAATATAAATGCAACACCTATTAACAGAAAAGAACAACACCAGCCCTCAAGGTAGTCAGTCTTTCAACTGTATTTGAGTAAGGCTGTTCCTGTAAGACCATGCCCTTAGTAACACTGTACAATTTTCCTATGTGCTTCCAGTGCTTAATGGGAACAAATTGAGAACTGGAAAGATCTGCCAACTCCTGGATTTGCAGAGTAACATAACTTTAAACCAGACAGCTGGAAATGGAAACTTGGCTGGAGCTTTGCACTGGTAACCATGAATCAGAGACACTGTCTTTGGTAGAGTGACAAGCATAAGCATGAACTTGAGTATACTAGATATCAAGATCCTAAGAATATGAGAATACGAGAACTCCTTTGCTTTGGTAAAACCTAGCTAAACAAAAGGCTGCCTGAAACCTAATCTTTGTCAGAACCATAAGCAGAAATTCCTCAAATCCCAAACAGTCCTCATTTAAAGTTGGAAAAACCAGTTATGCCCCTAGAAACTAGGCAAAGCCATAAGCCATGCATAAAGTCAAAGGTGGCAAGATAAGCCCACTTGAGATTCAAAATTCACAATCAGAAATCATGCAATCTGTGGGCCTAAAGCATCCTTATGCAGTCTAGAGAGATGCAGGGATGTCAATAAAGCAGGTACATCAACCCAGAGTTGATATATATGCCAAAAGTTTCTAGATAACAATATGGGACAATGTCCTTGGGATACATTGTGGGAATACAGATTTTGGCAACTGGTGATTTAACATGCCCTTGGCTTTTTGTTCCTGATAACACTTCTTTTTTTGTGTGTGTGTGATATGCGGGCCTCTCCCTGTTGTGGCCTCTCCCATTGTGGAGCACAGGCTCCAGACGCGCAGGCTCAGTGGCCATGGCTCACGGGCCTAGCCGCTCCGCAGCATGTGGGATCCTCCAGGACCGGGGCACGAAGCCGTGTCCCCTGCATCGGCAGGCAGACTCTCAACCACTGCGCCACCAGGGAAGCCCAACACTTCTTTCTGTTAAACATCACTCGACATATTATCAAGGAAAAGGCACCAGGCTCCCCAGTGCAGAGAACCTCCCAGGATAATTATAATACCACAAAAAATAAGTTGGCCCTTCTTGCTAAGGATAATGGTATCAGAGACAACATATGTGGCTGAAAGCACACTGGGCTAGGAGAGAAGAGACCTACAGCTATACCATACCCCACCACAAATTAACGGATTTCTTCATTGGTAACTGCATCAGTGGTGTTAAATGATTGTATACATGTAACCTTTCAGGAAACAAAACATGACAAAAAATAAACACATACATGCACAGAAGCATGCACACACACACACACACACACATACATACATACACATGAATATATGGGAATTGCTGCTTCAGGGAAACAAAGATGAATGGGCTGTCTCCCACATGCTCCTCTACAGTTGGTCCCTAAGACCCCTCTATAGAGACCCTATGTCAGCTAAAAGCTATTTGAAGTTGCTAAGATGATTTTCAAATGTGTTACCAGAAGACAGTGGGATGTTAACAATAAGAAACCACTTCTTAAATTTGACTTTGAAACCCCAACTACACTGTTTCAATAGTATTTTCTGGAAAATAGTATGGGAAAATCTCTGAACTCCTTAGGACGTTTTATTTTTTTTTAATATCTTATTGTAGTATAATTGCTTTACAATGGTGTGTTAGTTTCTGCTGTACAACAAAGTGAATCAGCTGTACATATACATATATCCCCTCCCTCTTGCATCTCCCTCCCACCCCTCTAGGTGGTCACAAAGCACCGAGCTGATCTCCCTGTGCTATGCGGCTGTTTCCCACTAGCTATCTATTTTACATTTGGTAGTGTATATATGTCCATGCCACTTTCTCACTTCATCCCAGCTTACCTTTCCCCCTTCCCGTGTCCTCAAGTCCATTCTCTACATATGCGTCTTTAGTCCTGTCCTGCTCCTAGGTTAATCAGAATTTTTTTCCTTTTTTTTTACATTCCATATATATGATGTGTTAGCATACAGTGTTTGTTTTTCTCTTTCTGACTTACTTCACTCTGAATGACACACTCTAGGTCCATCCACCTCACTACAAATAACTCAATTCATTTCTTTTTATGGCTAAGTAATATTATATTGCATATATGTGCCACATCTTCTTTATTCAGTCATCTGTCGATGGACACTTTAGGTTGCTTCCATGTCCTGGCTATTGCAAATACTACTGCAATGAACATTGTGGTACATGACTCTTTTTGAATTATGGTTTTCTCAGGGTATATGCCCAGTAGTGGTATTGCTGGCTCATATGGTAGTTCTATTTGTAGTTTTTTAAGGAACCTACATACTGTTCTCCATAGTGGCTGCATCAATTTACATTCCCACCAACAGGTCAAGAGGATTCCCTTTTTTCCATACCGTCTCCTGCACGTATTGTTTGTAGATTTATTGATGATGGCCTTCTGACTGGTGTGAGGAGATACCTCACTGTAGTTTTGATTTGCATTTCTCTAATTATTAGTATATTGAGCATCCTTTCATCTGTTTGTTGGCAATCTGTATATCTTTTTTGGAGAAATGTCTATTTAGGTCTTCTGCCCATTTGGGGATTGGGTTGTTTGTTTCTTTGATATTGAGCTGCACAAGCTGCTTCTATATTTTGGAGTTTAATCCTTTGTCTGTTGTTTGATTTGCAAATATTTTCTCCCATTCTGAGGGTTGTCTTTTCACCTTGTTTATGGCTTCCTGTGCTGTGCAAAAACTATTAAGTTTCATTAGACCCCATTTGTTTATTTTTGTTTTTATTTCCATTTCTCTAGGAGATGGGTCAAAAAGGATCTTGCTGTGATTTATGTCATAGAGTGTTCTGCCTATGTTGCCTCTAAGAGTTTTATAGTGTCTGGCCTTACATTTAGGTGTTGAATCCACTTTGAGTTTATTTTTGTGTATGGGGTTAAGGAGTGCTCTAATTTCATTCTTTTACATGTAGCTGTCCAGTTTTCCCAGCACCACTTATTGAAAAGGCTGTCTTTTCTCCATTGTATATTCTTGCCTCCTTTATCATAAATAAGGTGACCATATATCCGTGGGTTTATCTCTGGGCTTTCTATCCTGTTCCATTGATCTATCTTTCTGTTTTTGTGCCAGGACCATACTGTCTTGATTACTGTAGCTTTGTAGTATAGTCTGAAGTCATGGAGCCTGATTCCTACAGCTCCATTTTTCTTTCTCAAGATTGCTTTGGCTATTCCGGGTCTTTTGTGTCTCTATACAAATTGTGAAATTTTTGTTCTAGCTCTGTGAAAAATGCCATTGGTAGTTGGATAGGGATTGCATTGAATCTGTAGATTGCTTTGGGTAGTAGGGTCATTTTCACAATATTGATTCTTCCAATCCAAGAACATGGTATATCTCTCCATCTGTTTCTATCGTCTTTAATTTCTTTCATCAGTGTTTTATAGTTTTCTGCATACAGGTCTTTTGTCTCCTTAGGTAGGTTTATTCCCAGGTATTTTATTCTTTTTGTTGCAATGGTAAATGAGAGTGCTTCCTCAATTTCTCTTTCAGATTTTTCATCATTAGTGTATAAGAATGTAAGAGATTTCTGTGCATTAATTTTGTTTCCTACTACTCTACCAAATTCACTGATTAGTTGATAGCTTTCTGGTAGCATCTTTAGTTTTTGGATAGCATCTTCAGGATTCTCTATGTATAGTATCATGTCATCTGCAAACAGTGACAGCTTTACTTCTTCTTTTCCAATCTGGATTCCTTCCATTTCTTTTTCTTCTCTGATTGCTGTGGCTAAAACTTCCAAAACTATGTTGAATAACAGCAGTGAGAGTTGGCAACCTTTTCTTGTTCCTGATCTTAGAGGAAATGCTTTCAGTTTTTTACAATTGAGAACGATGTTGGCTGTGGGTTTGTCATATATGGCCCGCATCATGTTGAGGTAAGTTCCCTCTAAGCCTACTTTTTAGAGGGTTTCTATCATAAATGGTGTTGAATTTTGTTGAAAGCTTTTTCTGTGTCTATTGAGATTATCATATGGTTTTTATCCTTCAATTTGTTAATATGTTTTATCACACTGATTGATTTGCATATATTTAAGAAGCTCTGCATTCCTGGATGAACCCCACTTGATCATGGTGTATGAACCTTTTAATGTGCTGTTGGATTCTGTTTCCTAGTATTTTTTTTGAGCATTTTTACAACTATGTTCATCAGTGATATTGGCCTATAGTTCTTTTTTGTGACATCTTTGTCTGGTTTTGGTATCAGGGTGATGGTGGCCTCATAGAATGAGTTTGGGAGTGTTCCTCCCTCTGCTATATTTTGGAAGAGTTTGAGAAGGATAGGTGCTGGCTCTTTTCTAAATGTTTGATAGAATTCACCTGTGAAGCCATCTGGTCCTGGGCTTTTGTTTGTTGGAAGATTTTCACAGTTACAATTTCAGTACTTGTGATTATTCTGTTTATATTTTCTATTTCTCCCTGGTTCAGTCTCATAAGGTTCTGTTTTTCTAAGAATTTGTCCATTTCTTATAGGTTGTCCATTTTATTGCCATAGAGTTGATTGTAGTAATCTCCCATGATACTCTGTATTTCTGCAGTGTCAGTTGTTACTTCTCCTTTTTCATTTCTAATTATGTTGATTTGAGTCTTCTCCCTTTTTTTCTTGATGAGTCTGGCTAATGGTTTATCAACTTTATTTATCTTCTCAAAGAACCAACTTTTAGTTTTATTGATCTTTGCTATCATTTCCTTCATTTCTTTTTCATTTCTTTCTGATCTGATACTTACAATTACTTTCCTTCTGCTAACTTTGGGGTGTTTTGTTCTTCTTTCTCTAATTGCTTTAGGTGTAAGGTTAGGTTGTTTATTTGAGATGTTTCTTGTTTCTTGAGGTAGGATTGTATTGCTTTAAACTTCCCTCTTAGAAGTGCTTTTGCTGCATACCATAGGTTTTGGGTCATCATGTTTTCATTGTCATTTGTTTCTAGGTATTTTCTGATTTCCTTTTTGCTTCCTTTAGTGATCTCTTGGTTATTTAGTAGTGTATTGTTTAGCCTCCATGTGTTTGTATTTTTTACAGTTTTTTTTCCTGTAATTGATATCTAGTCTCATAACATTGTGGTCAGAAAAGGTACTTGATATGACTTCAATTTTCTTAAATTTACCAAGGCTTGATTTGTGACCCGTGATACGATCTATCCTGGAGAATGTTCCATGAGCACTTGAGAAGAACGTGTATTCTGTTGTTTTTGGATGGACTGTCCTATAAATATCAATTAGGTCCAACTTTTTCAATGTGTCATTTAAAGCTTGTGTTTCCTTATTTATTTTCATTTTGGATGATCTTTCCATTGGTGAAAGTAGGGTGTTAAGGTCCCCTACTATGACTGTATTACTGTCGATAGCCCCTTTTATGGCTGCTGGCATTTGCCTTATGTACTGAGGTGTTCCTATTTTGAGTGCATAAATATTTACAATTGTTATATCTTCTTTTGGATTGATCCCTTGATCATTATGTAGTGTCCTTCTTTGTCTCTTGTAATAGTCTATATTTTAAAGCCTATTTTGTCTTATATGAGAATTGCTACTCCAGCTGTCTTTTGATCCATTTGCATGGAATACCTTTTTCCATCCCCTCACTTTCAGTCTGTATGTGTCCCTAGGTCTGAAGTGGGTCTGTTGTAGACAGCATATATATGGGTCTGGTTTTTGTATCCATTCAGCCAGTCTATGTCTTTTGGTTGGAGCATTTAACCCATTTACATTTAAGGTAATCACCAATATGTGTGTTCCTATTACACTTTTCTTAATTGTTTTGGGTTTGTTTTTGTAGGTCTTTTCCTTCTCTTGTGTCTCCTGCCTAGAGAAGTTCCTGTAGCACTTGTTGTAAAGGTGGTTTGGTGGTGCTGAATTCTGTTAAATTTTGCTTGGCTGTAAAGATTTTAATTTCTCCGTGAAATCTGAATGAGATCCCTCGTAGTTAGAGTAATCTTGATTGTAGGTTTTTCTCTTTCATCATTTTAAATATGTCCTGCCACTTCCTTCTGGCTTGCAGAGTTTCTGCTGAAAGATCAGCTGTTAACCTTATGGGGGCTCCCTTGTATGTTATTTGTTGCTTTTCCCTTGCTGTTTTTAATATTTTTTATTTGTATTTAATTTTTGATAGTTTGATTACTATGTGTCTTGTCATGTTGCTCCTTGGATTTATCCTGTATAGGACTCTGTGAGCTTCCTGGACTTGACTATTTCTTTTCCCATGTTAAGGAAATTTTCAACTATAAATTTTCAAATATTTTCTCAGACGCCTTCTTTTTCTCTTCTTCTGGGGCCCCTAATTCGAATGTTGGTGCATTTAATGTTGTCCCAGAGGTCTCTGAGACTGTCCTCAATTCTTTTCATTCTTTTTTCTTTATTCTGCTCTGTGGTAGTTATTTCCACTATTTTATCTTCCAGGTCACTTATCCGTTCTTCTGCCTCAGTTATTCTGCTATTGGTTCCTTCTAGAGAATTTTAAATTTCATTTATTGTGTTGTTCATCATTGTTTGCTCTTTAGTTCTTCTAGGTCCTTGTTAAATGTTTCTTGTATTTTCTCCATTCTATTTCCAAGATTTTGGATCATCTTTAATATCATTACTCTGAGTTCTTTTTCAGGTAGACTGCCTATTTCCTCTTCATTTGTTAGTTCTGGTGGGTTTTTACTTTGCTCCTTCATCTGCTGCGTATTTCTCTGTCTTCTCATTTTGCTTAACTTATTGTGTTTGGGGTCTCCATTCCGCAGGCTGCAGCTTGGTAGTTCCCGTTGTTTTTGGTGTCTGTCCCCAGTAGGTGAGGTTGGTTCAGTGGCTTGTGTAGGCTTTCTTGTGGAGGGCGCTGGTGCCTCTGTTCTGGTTGGTGGGACTGGATCTTGTCTTCCTGGTGGGCAGGGCCATGTCTGGTGGTGTTTTTTGGTGTGTCTGTGAACTTATTATGATTTTAGCAGCCTCTCTGTTAATGGGTACGGTTGTGTCCCTTGTCTTGCTAGTTGATTGGCATGGGGCATGCAGCAGTGGAGCTTGCTGGCCGTTTAGTGGAGCTGGGTCTTAGCATTGAGATGGAGATCTCTGGGAGAGCTCTCGCCAATTGATATTACTTGGAGCCAGGAGGTCTCTCGTGGTCCAATGTCCTGAACTCGGTTCTCCCACCTCAGAGGCTCAGGCCTGACACCTGGCCAGAGCCCGAAGACCCTGTCAGCCACCCGGATGTGTTATAGGGTCTTTCTTCTTCTAGGGACTTGGCCAACATTTCAGGCAATGGGTTCTGAGCCCCAAAATTTAACACAGGAGAGGTTTCAGTATTTTCTTGGAGTTAGATTTGCTCTCTTGTACTTCTCCCATTGCCACAAAAAATTCTTCCCTCAGTAGCTGCTGCTCCTTTATCCTTAATTCCCCAATTGAACACACTTGAAGGAGATCTGAGTCCAGCTTACAGTAGCTGGGAGGAGCCAAAACCAGTCTCTCCTTAGGACATTTTAATCTAATTCTATTGATTTCATGTTTGCTAGAGGAAGCATAAAATTTCACTGATGTATTAGAGAAAAATGAGTAGTAGCACATACTAATTGGGACATAACTCTGAGTATGAGTGAATTAGATGCAGGATTCAATCTTTATGAAAAGGAAAAGAATTAAGAGAAAGTAGTAAAATAGGGTTAAGAAGAAAAGAATAAAATAACTTGTGTATAATGTCAACTTTTCTAAGAGAAGCAAAGTCAGATCTCACCCTCTCTTAGGTAAAGTCACCTCAGGGTGGGGCGGATATTGTAGTATTTCATAAGTGAATCAGTGAGTTTCTAGCAAGGTGAAATCCCTTCACCTGAAATTGGAGACCTGTACCTCACCTGTGCAAACGTACTGATTCAAGATAGTTATGGTAAAGACTATGTAAACAATGAGAATGCCTGTAGGGTTCACTATTCTCAAACAATTAGAGAAAATTTAAAAATTACAACAGTTCTTTTCAGAAAAGTAAAAAGAAAATATTACTTTTGCAATATCCGGCACCTCAAATTGAACAGTTATGATCCACTGTTTTTTATATACAAAGAAGAGAAATCATGAGACTGGCCTAGTAGTGTGAGACTCAAGAAATATGATCTACAAAATAACAGAATGGTAAATACAATAACAGGATAAACCTTGATCTGAGAAAACTAAGTAATTACATTATGATGGGCAATTTATGAAATTAGAAAAGAGAAAAAATGCAAATTCAGAATAATTTCATTAGCAAAAGGTAACTAATCCCCAAAGAAACATGTCAATTATATCTTTGGTTCTGTCAGATTTGGGGCAAACTTAAATGGAGTAAATAACATGATATTCCAAAAATGATTTGAACTAACTTTCAACCTTTGCCTAGGTGTTGATCTTCTCATTAAACTAGCAAAGCTGTTTTTTTTTAATTGAATGTCCAGAGGAAGTTTATTACTATTTTCAGTATGTGAAAATCTAACTAAAAAGAAGTACTGTTCCCTTCTCAAGCCACATGCCTTATAATCACCAATTCAGTAATTTATCCTCATTACTGTCATTCCCATTTTGTGTGTGAGGAAACTAAGAGACAAAGGTTTCAGTTCACTTGTTTAATACAGCATATGGTATATGTGATGTCAAAAGAAAGGCATTTCAAAAAGAAAAAGAAGCAGATTCACAGATATAGAGAACAAACTAGTAAGCAGTAGGAGTGGGAAGGGGGGAGGGGCAATATAAGGGTGGGAGGAAAAAAGGGTCACTACGGGATTATATGAAATTATGCATGTGAAATTTTTGAAAATTGTAAAGCACTATAGAATTTAAAGACTCTATCATTTAATTAAACAAACAAACAAAAAAGAAAGGTATTCCAGAGAAGGTAAAACATGAATTGCATATTGGAAAACATGAAGGAGGTAGCCTAGACAAAGGGATAGGTATGAGGAAGATTTTCCCGGCAGATGGAGCTGCTTCTAGACAGAGGGAGAGAGAATGATACATTTCAGAGACTGAGTTTTTTTGGAGAACGAACATGAAGATGTAGCAACAGAAGAAGGTTTAGGGAGTCAGGCTGGTTCTGTGTCATGCAGTATTATCTTGAAGGCCATGCTTGGAAACGTATACTTTTCCCACAGACCACTGAGGAAACATCAAAGGATTTTAAACAAGGATATTTGCGTTTCCAAATAATCCTTCTGGTAAAATGTTGAAAAGGATTTGGAAGACAATAATTCTGAAATTAGGGCATTCCATTATAGGATTCTTTCCTTTTTTTTCCAGCTTCACTGAGATATAATTGACATATAACATGATATAAATTTAAGGGACACCAAGTGAGGACCTGACACATCTCCATCACCTCACATAAATGCCTGTGTGTGTATGTTTATATGTGTGGTGAGAACACTTAAGATCTACTCTCTTAGCAGCTTTCAAGTACATAATAAATTATTGTTAACTATATTCACCATACTAGATCCCCAGGACTTATTCATCTTATAATTGAAAGTCTGTACCCAATACCCAACATCTTCCCTTTTTCCCCCAGCCCCTGGAAATCACTATTTGATTCTGTTTCTATGAATTCAGCTTTTTAAAATTCCACATATAAGTAAGATTATACATTATTTGTCTCTCTCTGTCTGAGTTTTTTCACTTAGCATAATATCCTCAAGATCCAAACATGTTCTTGCAAATGATAGACTTTATTCTTTTTAATGGTTGAACAATATAACATACATATATATAAACACACACACACACACACACACACACACACACCATTTTCTTTATCCATTCATCTGTCGATGAACACTTAGGTTGTTTCCATGTTTTGGCTACTGTAAATAATGCAGGTGCACAGCTGCAGGGGCTAGTCCCAAGTGCATGCACAGATGCGGGTCTCAGCTGTGGGGATCTAGGCTGGCAGTTTGTACTCACACAGCAGTCCACTCCTACTGTGTGGATGATACTGGTAGCCTCTGCCTTCTTCCTTGTTCCAAGCCATCTCTATATGTCTCAGCTTTGCTGGTATCTGGGAATGGTGAAACTGAAGAGGTACCTTCATGTACTGCCCTGAAAGGCTGGGAAGTTGTTTACCACCCACTCCCATTTTCAGAGAGGAGAATCTTTCCAGCAGAGGAGTTCCTTCTTGGTGCTGCGCAGTGCCAGTCAGGGAAATGGAATGATACAGGCAAAATAAAGATGTTTTTCCTTACCATTTTGTGCAGTTATTTTCAGGTTTTTTTGTTCCACCGCGTTGCTGAAGTTTCTTAAATGGACTCCTAAGCTGTCCCAGACCTACTTTTGCTTGTAGATAGCTGTCTAATTATTGATCTTTGTGTGGGGACGGAGTCTGTGGTCTCATGAGTCTCCATTTTGGTGACCTCACTCCATTATCATATTTATTGATTTGCATATGTTAAACTATTTTTGCATCCCAGAAATAAATCCCACTTGATCATGGGTTATGATCTTTTGAATGTGCTGCTGAATTCGGTTTGCTAATATTATGTTGACAAATTTTACATCTATATTCATCAGGGATATTGGTCTGCAATTTACTTTTCTGGTCGTATCCTTATCTTTGGTAACAGGATAATGCTGGACTCATAAAATGAGTTTAGGAGTGTTCCTTCCTCTTCAATTCTTTGGAGGAGTTTGAGAAGGATTGGTATTAACTCTTCTTCAAACATTTGGTAGAATTTAACCTAGAAACCATCTGGTCCTGGGTTTTTCTTTGTTGAGAAATTTTTGATAAATGATTCGATCTCCCTACTCATTAGTCTGTACAGATTTACTATTCCTTCATGATTCAGTCTGGTAAGTTGTATGTTTTTCCGAATGTATCAATTTCTTCTAGGTTATCCAATTTGTTGGCACAAAATTTTTCATAGTAGTCTCTTTAGATCCTTTGTTTTTCTGTGGCTTCATTTGTAATGTTTGCTCTTTCATTTCTGATTTTATTTCAGTCTTTTCTTTTTTTCTTACTTAGCTAAAGTTTTGCCAATACTGTTTATTTTTTCCAAAAACCAGGTCTTAGTTTCACTGATCTTTTTTTTTTTGGGGGGGGGATCTCTATTTCATTTATTTATTTTGCACTTGTTGAAATGCTGCAGGATGGTTATGTAAAGGAGGTATAGTGCAGGTACTTCTCAAAGATACATATGGTCTGTTTGGAAAGGACATGTCCATACAATATAAGGAACTGATTAAAAAGGATAGGATATGAATTAATGTGTGGTTGCTGATGAAGGAAGCCATGAGATTAAGCTTCAAAACAGAATGTAATTTTTACACGTAGTGTGATTAATTTTCTTTCATGTCTCATTGTCAGAATGTTTCCTTCAATCTAGGGATAGAAGAACAGGCTGGATAAAACAAGCTATATATAAGCCCTCTCTGTGCCACTCCTGGGAATAGAAAGAAAAAAAAAAAGTTACACAAGCATTTCTTAAAGCCTGGTTTACAAAATACATGATGCTTTTCATGGAAAAGTTTTTAGATATTCACAAAGGACTTAAGAATCTGAAGACAATGAGAAATTCTATGATAAAAAGTCCTGCTTAACTTGTTTTAATGTAGCATTTCACAAAATTGTTTAACCATAGAAAAAGTTATCTAGTAATGTCAGTTAATATGACATATATTGTCATTGGATTATTATGGCATTAATATGAGTAATCTTTGGAATGCACTTTGAGAAATTCTAACTTCTATTACTTAGAAGTGCTTAAAGGGACCTTTTAAAGAGAAAAGGAAAGCCTGTGGCCAACATGATGCAGTTTTTCCTGAGTCAAACTGATCAGTGGGATTACTGAAAGATCCTACATAAAATGGTCTTTAAGACTAGAAAAATAAAGCCATTGACCCTGTAACCATACATCTCAAGAGGAGACATATGGGAACTATGTTTATGCAGATGGAAACACTGGTCATGGAGTAACTTAGAAGTCAGTATATAAGAGAGAAACTGAAGTCAGGATATATTATTCCAGTGTACAAAATACAAAGGTCAACAGACAAAAATACAAATTACAGTAACTGGGTGAGACACAGCAGCATGCCTCTTACTAGGCAATGTTGCAGAAGGAATATCTGTACTAATGGAAAAGTCAGAAACAGGATGGTGAAAAGAGCAATGTAGTAGCAATATCACCAGCCCAGTTAGACCTTTAAAAAAAAAAAAAAAAAGGAATAGAGACTTAAGGGAATACAGAAAGATTGTGATGAAATCCAACATTGTGCTGAAGAAAACGTTTCGTAGCACACATTACAACCATCAGACACATTTCTACTAGCAAGAGGGGATGGCCTGACTGAATACTAAGAGAATGAAAACAGAAAAATGTTTCCTCTTCAGAACCTGTAGCTCAAAGAATTTATCTATTTATCATGAAAGGAATAGTGATTAAATAGGTGTCAAACAAGTATCAGTTACTTAACAGGGATATATTACATGCAAACCTGTACTGTTTAGCTATTAACTGAGATTATTCTCTCACTCATTCATAATTTGTTATTATTTATTGACCAATAGTATTCTAAAGTAATTCAAATTTAGGTTGTTTTTAAAATGGAAATGTTTGAACTTGGGTGAAGTCAAGTCATGATCTTGGTGCCTGGGTAAAAACTACTCTTGACTATATCTAAGAGATGAGAGTTAACCAGGTAATGAGACTGTATGTACTTTCCTACCTGCTACATAATTGTGTTTCATATTTTACCTTCAAACAGATGACAGTATTGATCCATCTTCAATTAAGGATGAGTTTGGAGGTATTTACAAGGGGTTTTCCTTGTGCTGAGTTTTGGTTTTATACATGTGGAATATGATATATACAATCTAGCTATACTACTAAAAACAGAGTTATGTCCTAATTATTAGTACAGTGCTCTAAAACAACCATGGACCAACATGAGAGTTGTCTTTTTAAGGAAAAGCTACACTTTCTAGGAAATATTTGTTGATCTTTTGTTTTTCTTTGATTTTTTTTCAGTTACACCTGTTATGAAATGGAGAAGGAAATGTTATGCTTGCATTTAAAAAAAATTCAATCTGGCTAAATGTATCTAAAATATTCATAAAATTAAGCTTTTTCAGGATAAAAAAAAAAGACATGGTTTTCTAAATTGTTTATAAGAGTGACTCTAAGCTGATGGAGATATTTTGAGCACAAGGTGCAGCAGAATTTTAAATAACTTCCTCTCACTTCTCATCAGTGTCTATATGATTTCTAATCATTCCTCTACACATCAGCTGTGATGAGAATGAATCCAGGTGTGATGAACATGATGTTCTTGTTATTCTGAAGGACATTTATTTTTATTTATGCCATTGTGTTTAGGCTTCTCAAGCAATATTTAGAACAAACAGGCACACAAAGCTTCTAAGTTACACCTTCTACTAGCTCCATTTGTAGGGTGGGGACAGAATCTCTTCTTGTTTGGATAAAAGTTTCCAGCTGGAATAGGATGAGTGAGGCCAGGACACTAATTCCCAAATTGCCCTTAGTCTGATGTGGCATAAGGGAGTATTTTCTAAGCAGTAGTTTCATCTGAAGTTCCAGAAAAATTGAAAAGAAGAAAATACATATTTCCCAATGTCAACTTCTGTTAAAAGAAAAACTTTTCAAGCACAGATGTCAATCCATAGATAGAGTTGTTACGGCAAGAGGAACTTTCCATAATTATAGGTAATCATGCAAACCCCTTGGAACACAGATTCCACTTCATTTTTTGTTCCTGAGATTACAGAGTCTTGGGAAAGGGGGTGTTTTCACTTATTGAGCTAACAGCAGATCTTCTGAAAAGCTTAGCATAAGTTTTTTTATTAGGCATATATTTGCCGACTAAACAAGTGATTCTTGTTTATTTCCACAGGATAATAATTTTGAAGTTCAATTCATCCACATGTCTAATGCTTCAAATTTGTTGCTGTGCAAATAAGAAAATATCAAGAACTAACTAAAGAAACAAAGCTTAATGTTAGGAGCCTACTTGATCACACCCAGGCAATAGTTATATTTGGTTGGCACTTATTAAAGCTGCATATTTAAGTCTATTAAGATGCATTTCATTACCTCTGCCAAATGCAAATAGGCTTTCAACCTTTCCAGAGCATCAGGATTTATTGTACAGTTCAAAGAATGATTGTATCTGCCTTCTGGTCTTGGTGTAGTCTAATTTCATAATATATACACAAATAGGATTTGTTCTCAGAGTAACATTGGGACAATTTCAGAGCTGTAAGTCAGGTGCTTGATGAGCTCCTGAAAATATTTGTTTAGTATTCTGAATAATACATATAATTTACAGTGTTATCCTGAGATAACAAGGAAATGTTATTTCAAATAACAGCTTAGTAAATACGGGTGCCAGTGGAGATACTACCCAGCTATCACAAGACAACATACATTCACTTTAGGTAAGCCCATATCAATAATGCATGCCCCAAGAAAATTATGAATATTGCTGTGAATTGGCTGACATTCTGCTCAAATAAGATTTCTCTAGCAGCTACAAAATTGTAAATGGATTAATGCAACTTAATTGCTTTGAAAATGCTTTACTGCATTGATAAAAATTACATTTCACTTGAAGTGAAGCCAGGGAAAAAATAATTCTTAAAGGCCACCAGCAAAGTGTAATCAAAATACATTTGAAATAATTATAATGTAAAGCATTAACAATATTTCTACTTTCATCAGAAGTTACTATAAAAATATTACACAAATCAATATTCACTTGAATTTTTAAACTTCATCTTTAAAAAATTTATACACTCCCACAAAAAATAAGGTACACCTAAATGTTTTGGTACATTTTATTTCAACAGTTAACTTTGAAATTTAGGTAGTTTGAAATTTAGTTATTCTATCATTAAAATACATTAATTATCAAATCTGAATTTGTTATTTTTTCTGTTCATCCAAGTTTTTATGAACTTAATAAGATTTCAAACTATAATTCCAATTAGTTGCTTATCTATTTGCTTCTGAGTACTTGTTACCAAGATGATAAAACACATAAACATATTATCTCTCTCCTTATATAGTATATGCATATTATATATATATATATATATATACATTTTAAAATAAATATATAATATACAGAGTAGTTATAATAATCACAATAAATACAGATTTTTTTAACCTACATATCTATCTTAGAGCAATGTCTGATGGAGTCTTGTAGAATTGAGAAATGAGACATAATTCCTTGCATTATCAGTTTTATATTTATCATTGTTTTAGTATATCATTTTTTCCTGACTTGTAATGTGAGAATGGTAGAGAAGTTTGGATATAATAAAATTAATCTAGATAATCAAAAGGAAAACAGAAAGTTAAAAGATTTCAGAAAATACATTCTGTTAATTAAGGCACAATTCTAAATCACTGATTTTTAGTTATAATTCATTGTTTATAAAACTGTTAAATATATTAAAAGACATTAAATTCCTCCAAATATTAAAGCTTTATTTCTCCATTTCAAGCTTTGGACCTACATCAATTTTACTTATTTTACAGAAAAACCAAAATGTATTCTAAGTTTTGTGGTTGTTTTAACTATTTAGATATATGTCAACATGAAATAAAATATATGTCAAAGAAATGAATGAGGAAACTTTATTATGAATAAAGAATATGAAAAATATAAATCATCCATAAGACACATTAGCATAGTGTTAAAGTTTTCTTAAAGATACACACACACACACACACACACACACACACCACCACCACCACCACCAAATGAGACCAATGTCCCTTTTCTCTGATCTCCATGTAAATTCCTCACTCCCATCAAGGAAGAAAGACAAGTTCATTTAAGAGTGCTCCTAGCAAATTTGAAAAGTAAATTAGGCCTTAAATGGCTCCATTGTCCTTAAATGGCCCCCTTTTCTCCATTCCTACTGTAATTGACCTCCATCATCTTGAATACTCTCATATTTGCCACCACATGCACTCATCTGTCATAAGAGAACAGTCCTTGGACATTGATTATCTGTCTGCTCTGTGTGTATCTCTTCCTACAGAATGACAGGCAGGCAAGATTGAAGAAGGTTTTAAGTCTTTTTAGTTTTCAAACTTGCCCAAGGCCTCAACATTCTGGAAACAACTGGATAGAATGCCTAAATTCCTCCTTCAACATGCTCCAATCTCCAACTGGAACACAGGCCAATAAGTATCTTCTCTTAAAATTGACATCAGTTATGTGAAAATTATTTCGAAGATTTGAAAATGGTTGTTGCCGTCTTTGAGTCTCATCACTGACAAAGCAAAATGTGTCGTTCATTCCACTGGTATGTACCAGGTGTACTCTACATTCTGGGTATGTAGCAGAGAACATACAAGAAGAGCCCTACTTTTACCCAGCTTCATTCTTATGGGGGTAAGAGATAGATTACAAGAAAACAAATAAACAAGATAATTTCATCTTCCTTAGCCTTGGCTTACCCACTGTAAAATTACTCATCAATTCAGCCAGTCATTGAAGATTTATTGAGTCTATAATGTGTGGGCACTGCTCCAGTAGTTGTGAATAAACACAAAAATCCAGGTCCTCATGCACTTACATTCTAATGGGAGGAGATAGATAATAAGCGAAATAAGCAGGTAAAACATATATTATGTTAGATGCTAAAATGTACCACAGAGAGAAAATAGCCAAGGATAGTGCATAAAGTAGGTTACAGCAATGGAGGCAGGGTATCAGGTTTCAATTTAAACTCAGGTAGTCAAGAAATTAGCCTCTGTGAATGTATTAGGAGAGCAGAATTCTGAAGGAGGTGAGGGAGCAGTACCTGGGAATCACCTGGGGGCGATGAATTACTGGTACCTGGCTTATTCCAAGAACAGTAAGAAACCTCAGCACAACAGGACTGAGCAATCAAGGAGAATCATAGTAGAGGAAGAGGTGAAAGAGACAACAGCATGGTTTGGAGGGAGTGAACTGATGGTTTTAAACCTTGTAGACCATTCTAAGGACTTCGGCTTTTAAAATGAGAAGGCACTGGAGCATTCTGAGTAATAGATTTCAAATGACCTGATATGTTTTAACAGGAGAGAGTCAAGACAAGCTATTAGGATGCTACTGTAATTAATTGGATGAGAGATGAACATGAGACATTACTGTTATTCCGCCAAGAGTGTAGCAGTGGAGGTGGTGAGGAGTAGCTGGATTTTGAAGGTAGAGTCTATAGGATATATTGGTGATTTGGATTTGGGATGTAAGAGAGACAGAAGAATCAAGGATGACCCCATGATTATTAGGCTGGGCCATAGAAAGAATGGAGTTGCCATTAACTAGGATGGAGAATCAGGGGAAGAACTGACTTTGGAGGAAAGGTCAAGAGTTCTGTTATGGATATGTAGTTTTAAGATGCTTACGAAACATCTAGGACATCTAAGTATGGAGATAATTAAGAAAACTGGAGCTCAGGGGAGAGCTCCAGGTTGGAGGTATACATCTGGAAGTCATGACATTTAAAATTATGAGAATGAATAAGAAAAGTCTGATAGTCTCATTCAAATACACCTTAGGGTATTTCTAAAGAAAATACTCTTTTAGACATTTATACTGGACCTAACACGAAGTTACGCCTTTAATAAATGTTAGCTATTATTATTATTTACGATTCTGCTTTGTATCAACTACTTCTTATTCATACTTTCCATAAAAGTTAGTAACTACCAGAAACCACAGTGTCAAGTCTGATTACAATGTGCTTATACCCTTGTAATTGAGGTCATACATCACAGATTATACAGGGTTTAGAATATAGGTAGAAATAGAAAACAACATCCCTAAAATAGTACGAGGGTGCAACACTATACATAGATGGTGGTTTCATGGATATTAACCCTGGATTATAAACTTCTGATAAGAAATAAGTAAATGTACAAATCAAATTAAGCACCCCCCCCACCCAAAAAAAGTAGTTTTATGTTGCTCTGTTACATGGTAATTTAGACTCAAAAGCAACTCAGAAGCAACTTAACTGGCATACAAAAATCATGAAAAATTAAACTTGGACATATTCTGGATAATCAGATATAGAAAGTGTGTTGGGTGTATGCTGTGTTACCTTTTCTTTGTTTAGCTTTTCACTGGAAGGATTCTTCTATTTAATTTGTAAGGATAAGACACACTTAAGAATTTTCCAATTATTTCAAAATATGATGTCTTAAGATTGTTTTGAATTATAACCCTATTGAGCTATACTTAAAAAACAAGAGGGAATATTAAAGAGCAACAAGTGTTCCCACAATAACATTATGTTGATCTTAAAGAATGGGCTTTATGGGTAGCAAGTGATTAAGAGTGATTTAAGTGCCATTCCCAAGGAAATACTGACAGAATCTGTGGTCACATTTTCTGATCTTTTCATATTTTTGCCTTTATGGTTCAACCAAATTTGGCAAAGCAGATGATTCACACTCAAAAACACATTTAAAAATCAATATCAGTAGTTTTTCTTATTAGTTTTCTCATCTGAATCACTGTTAAATTGTAAAGCAGAGTAAAAATTAGTATTTTCTTGATCAGTCATTATGTTTCCATACAAGTTCCAAGATGCAAAGTATAAACACTGAAAGGTGTGGTTATGAAAAAACCCTTACAGACCATTGCACTATCAGCATACTTGCACTAAAAAGTCCATTAAACATAACTGAGAGCATTAAACATTACAAAACATGTTACAAAAGCACCTATACCTTAACAGATATTGAAAAGCTGCATCTATTATGTCACCTAGTGGATAAAAAGAAAATAGCAAGATTACTCCCTATGTATTTGTGGGCAGCAAGATCAGATCTCATTTTGGAGTGTATTACAGTACCTGACTAGAAAATCTGTAGAAGCAACTGGATGGTGGATATAGTGGCTTCTTGTTCTCAGGAGAAGGAAGTCATTATTCAAACATAAAGTTATCTCCAGTACTGAGAAAGAGAAAAATCGAGAATCAGATGATTGGTCTTAAGAAGGATTTTGTTTTTCATAAAAGCCAATCCAAGTCCTATCCAAAGAGAAATGTGATATCAATATTAATAGAAGATATGATGTCCAAGCTGCTTCTAATTTTAGTTCTATGTGAGTTGACCCAAAGAGAATATCATTTTTACTTTCAGCAAATAAAGTTATCATTTCCCTAAGAAATGAGGAAATAAAGCCAAATCTTAAAATAGCAAAATCATAGACAGAAATGTTTAGAGGTTTCAAAAACCAGCTTGTAAGGGAATTTTTTGACTATTCAAAATCCAATTACTCCCAGGAACAAATGTGATTGAAATACTTTGCCATAGAGAAAAGAGAAGGTACCTGATCAATGTCAAATATAAACTTAATTGATAGTCACATTTTTAAACCCCAAGACTGAACAATTGGTTAAGGATCTATATTCATATTGAGCACATTTTTAAAAATTGAGGTGTAATTGACTACAATATTATATCAGTTTCAGGTGTATAATATAATGATTTGGTATTTGCATATCTTGCAAAATGATCACCACAACAAGTCTACTTAACACCTGTCACCATACTTAGCTACAGATTCTTTCTTTTGTGATGAGAACTTGGAGCACATGTTTAGCAGTACTTGACTCTATAAGTTTTCAACCCTATGCTTTCCAACAGAAGTATATGATCCAGATGTGGAGTTTACAACTTCATAGAACAATCCTCAGAACTGAGAGATACATCATGCAGTTTTATTTTTCTTTTTAAATAATAATAAAAAGATTAGTTGTTGTTAGAGGAGAGTTTTACTTACTGGAGCAACAAACACAAACTTAAAGAAAAAAAGCTCACATATTCTTAGAGTGTCAAAAAGAGGGCAGAAGCTTATATTCTAATCAATATGTATGAGCTTTTCTCTTCACCCCACTAATGAATACTTATGTGGCAGAAAAGCAAACATGAAATCTGTCAACAATTTTAACATGATTAGTTAAGGAGAACTGCTGCTAGTTCTCCTTACACTGATCTGAAGCATTAATATAGTTAGCTTGGGCAAGCTTGTCAACCAGGTCATCTGCCTTAGGCATGAACCTGGCATGCAGCATTTTTGATAATCTTTTACTCGATTCCAACTGTCAAGCAACGTTAATGCTATTTTTCTTAGGTGTCAGTGAAATTGCTCCTGACTGAGAAGTGACTTCGTTTCTTGGTGTTCCACATATCTGTAGCTTCTTGCCCAAGGGACTTGTCCCAGGTTTCATTCATGTCATGTTCCATTAGCTATGGTTAACTAGGAGTAGACTTAAATAGCCTATTTTTTCTACAAATGGAAAAAGTAAAAGAATTGAATTTTCAATTAGTCACAAAGATTTTTCATGTAGGTGGCTATGTGTGAGGACTTTTGTACATGTGCACATAAATGGGCACCTGTTGTTTCTTTCCTCGATCTTTACTGATAAAAACAGGCAAGTAGTAGTAATAAGCACTTCAATATTATCATGAGCCTGGGATCCCTGGTAGTCCAGCAACAAGACTTCTGATTTTTCAATACCAAATAAAGGCTAGCAGATACTGCTATAAGTATTAAGGCAAAAATCTAGAAGCAGTGCAATATTACATTTACACAGATTTAATCATGGCATTTTCGTAATAGTAATGAATGGAAAATAAGTATAAAGGACCTGTTACATATTTAAAATATGAGAAAGGTCTAAATTTATTTAGATATAAAAATATTCATAATATATTATTAAATTAATAAGCTAATAGCAAGCATGTATAATATGACTTTGTTTGGAGGAGGAAAGCCAAATATTCATAAGTGGGTATATAAACACAGAAAACTATCTCAAGGATATACTCCAAAATGATAGTGATTGTTATTCCTTAATAAGATTTTAGTTACTTTTTTTTCTATTACTTGTTATATTGATAAAACTGTGGTATATCCATACAATGAAATACTACTTAGGAATAAAAAGAAACAAATAATAAATGAAAAAAACACAAATTAGTCTCAAAATAACTATGCTGATCTTTACATTAATCAGCCTAATTTACCAATCTACAAATCAGTAACCAAAGGTATACCTGAAAGGTGAGTCACCTAGGAGTATTAGTGAAGGTGAAAATTATTAGTTTCCTTTCTAATTTCAAAGTTTTCCTCATGAAAATAAGATGTTACATATTGCTTAGCCAGACTGGGAAAATCTGGAACAAAATTAACATTCCTTTACAGTCAACATGAATACTGCTATTAGCTGTGAACTTCGTAAATCCCTTCAAAAAGTTTATATGTTATGGTTCAATGTTCCCTAATTTCAAACAACATTACAAAGCTACATTAATCAAAACAGTGTAGTACTGGCACAAAAACACAGAACATAGACACATGAATCAATGGAGCAAAATAGAGAGCCCAGAAATAAACCCACACTTATTTGTTCAATTAATCTACAACAAAGGAGGCAAGAATATACAATAGGGAAAGGACAATAAATGGTGTTGAGAAAACTGGGCAGCTACACACAAAAGAATCAAACTGGAACACTTTCTTACACCATGTAAAAAATAAACTCAAAATGGAATTAAAGGGGCTTCCCTGGTGGCGCAGTGGTTGAGAGTCCGCCTGCCGATGCAGGGGACATGGGTTCGTGCCCCAGTCTGGGAAGATCCCACATGCTGCGGAGTAGCTAGGCCCATGAGCCATGGACGCTGAGCCTGTGCATCCAGAGCCTGTGCTCCGCAATGGTAGAGGCCACAACAGTGAGAGGCCCGCATACCACAAAAAAAAAAAAAAAAAAAAAAAATGGAATTAAAGACCTAAATATAAGACCTAACACCATGAAACTCTTAGAAAAAAACATAGGCAGTATGTTCTTTGATACAGGTCTTAGCAATATATTTTTGGATATGTCTCCTCAGGCAAGGGAAACAAAAGCAAAAATAAAACAAAGGGGACTACATCAAACTAAAAGGTTTTTGCATAGCAAAGAAAACTATCAACAAAACAAAAACACCAGGCTACCTACTGAATGGGAAAAGATAGTTGCAAATGATATATCTGATAAGGGTTAATATTCAAAATATACCAAAACTCATAAAACTCAACATTAAATAAACAAACAAACAAAAAAAAAACAATGGTTGGAGGACCTGAATAGACATTTTTCCAAAGAAGACATACAGATGGCCAACAGGCACATGAAAAGTGCTCAACATCACTAATAATCACAGAAATGCAAATCAAAACCACAATGAAGTATCACTCACACTTGCCAGAATGTCTATCATCAAGAAGACAAGAGACAACAGGGGCGGAGAACAGGGATGTGGAGAACAGGAACAGTTGGGCACTGTTATGGGAATGTACATTGGTGCAACCACTATGGGAAAAAGTATGGAGGTTCCTCCAAAAATTAAAAAATAGAACTACAATATGATCTAGCAATTCCACTTCTGGGTATTTTTCCAAAGAAAACAAAAACACTGATTCAAAAAGATATATGCACCCCTGTGTTCATTGCAGCATTATTCACAAAAGCCAAGACACAGAAGCAACCTAAGTGCCCAATGATAGATGAATGGATAAAGAAAACGTGATATTATTATTATTACATATATACACATACATATATATATGAATATTACTCAGCCATAAAAAATGAAATCTTGCCATTTGTAACAACATGGATGGACCTAAAAGGTATTATGCTAAGTAAAATAAGTCAGATAG